>NC_141693.1:699027233-699655649 GCF_964263255.1 Lissotriton vulgaris
TCACTGGCGGCCGCCAGTAGGTAATATATGTATATGTGTATATATATATATATATATATATATATATATATATATATATATATATTCCGTTTCACAAAACGCTTCAAAAAGCGTACAATGCACTCTTTCTCCAGTCTCAAACACCACTTCTTCAGACTAAAAGATCGTATTTCATATTCTTCATATTTTTATTCCAGCATGACAACAGTGCATGGAACCAACCCAACGAGTTTCACCAAACACTCGGCTTGATCACGGGTGAATTATGTTCCTCAAAAACATAGTTAAATAAAGTTTCACATATCACTTCCTGATGTGAACATAAACGCAGGACTATGATTCGCATCGACAAAGGAGCGGCCATATTGGAACAGTGTCCCACTGGTGAAATTGACAGCAGTTCTATCATACACATCTCTGTTGTCGAAAAAGGAGTAACAAACATCTTGTAATTATACCCTTCCAGGTTAAGTGCATCTTAGTGAATACATGTATTAGCAAGTAATGCTTAAAGATGTAAATATCTGTATCTGTGTCTCACTTTGTGTATAATTGGCTGCATGGGTTAGGGAGTAGCTACATGAGTGTGTATATGGGTTGTTAGTTGGTTTTTTGAATATCAGTGTCTGTATGGTTCGATGGGGAGTATTACTTAGCGCATAGATGCATGAATGAGTGAATCACTGTTTGTATGCGTTTTGAAGACAACATGTGTGTAGGACTGTATGGGTGTGTTAGTGAGTGAATGATTGTCTCAATAGTATCTTTATGAGTAACTACATAAGCTTTAATCTAGTATATGTGAGTATTGATGTATATAAGTGATTATATGTGAGAGTGAGAGATTGGAAGAGTTCCTGTATAAATAAGTATGTGTTTCTATAAGTGATTGTTTAAGAGAGTAAATATGTGTACGTTTCTGTAAAAGTAAGTTTAGTGGTGTGTGTACAGCTGTATATGCAAATGATTGGATGTTTGAGTTTATTTGCATGTGCGAGTATGTGTGTAAGTAACTATGGATGAGTGTCGGTGTGTAACAGGATGTTTAGGTGTATGAGTACATATGATGAGTGAGTACATGTATGAGTGACTATATAGAACTGTTGGTGTCTGAGTGGATGTATAGTCGATGTTGGAATTACTGAATAGGTTGTTGTAAGTGGTATTGGTATCTCCATTGTTTTGAAAATTGTAGTTTCTATTTTTGAATGTGTCTATCAAAGGTTATATTCGGGTGAGAGGAAGTCTGCCACTCTTTCACAAGGATGATGTCATCAGTGATGTCATTTGAGATGTCATCAGTGTTGTCATGAGTGATGTCACCGACGATGTCATGAGTGATGTAATATGTGACGTCATCAGCAGTGCATTGTTTTTTTAATGAATTTGCAAGGTTTTTTAAATGCTAATTCCCAACTATAACGTGTGTGAAACCTGTTTTTTTCAGTGAATTTCAAAGGTTTTTTAAATGCTAATTCCTAACTATAACATGTGTGAAACCTATGGTTTTTTCAGTGAATTTCAAAGGTTTTGTAAATGATAATTATTAAATGTATTCATTATTATATTTCTTTCTTGTTATACTAATTTCTTAAATTTTTAATATAAATATTTATATTTATTTTTTAAATTATATTTCATATTCTTATTGTAAAATAATAACAAAACTAAATTGCAAAATATTTTTTTGATTAATTATTTTTTCAATATATTAAAATTGAATTCTATATAATTCCTTTTTCATTGTTTTATTTAGGTAATCGTACAGTACGCGTACGGTAACAGAATTACACCAAATTTGGCAGAGAGGTAGAGTTCAGTTCGCAGATTGTGCTTTTTGTTAAATGGAATAAATCCGTTCAGTACTTTCTGAGAAAACCCCTATAGACTATGCATGTAGTGTTCTATGCACCGGGAATCTTGTCTTTTATATCTTCAATTCCCCAATCTGTATTCTTGCACTTCCAATAAACACTATCACACTTCTGTTTCAGTATTGTACTGACCATACAGCACTATGTGTTTATCTGTACACTGCTCTAAAAGAATCCATTCACCACATTAAAACACTAATCAGCAGATCTACAATAAGTGGTATATCCCCAGAGATATGCCAGTTACTGCGTACTGTGATATGACCTTTTTCTGGCGTAGGGCTTTATAATGTGATGCACCTTCCAGATGTGTCACATTGTAAATACTACACACCATGGCACATCTTTTGTACCAAAAAAGGAGAGAACTCTGGGTAGTTCTGGAGTTTAGGTGGAAAGCAGCTCTTGTAAGAGCACTCAACACCAGCGAAACACCTCAAATGTCTGTTTTTCTATCAGTCTTTAAGCATAGGATTAGCAAAGTGTCATCCATGCCGAGATAGAAAAAGACATAGTCTTTTGCCATTTCTACAGCAAAGTCTTTAAGCATAGGACTAGCACAGTGCTGTCCTTGCCGAGCTGTAAAATGACAAAAGCCATTTATCACTCCAGGCACAGTATTACAGCTTTGAAATGGTAAAATACCAACTCAAGCCAACCTGAAATGAGTAAAAGCACCCCCTGACACAGTGGTGTTGAGAGTGCTCTAACAAGAACTGCTTTCCACCTAAACTCGAGAACTACCCAGAGTTCTCTCGTTCTTTTTTGCATAATTTATACATCTTTTGCACCACCAGTGCATCACAAAAGTGATGCAACAACTGTGTTAAAAGAGGCACAAGGGGGTTGTAAATCCACCCGTAACACATAGAAATTCATCCAGGCATTTTCACCAGCAGTGCAAATTGTAACATATTGTGCATATGTTACATTCAAGTGCTTCTGAGGTACTGCAGTATACTATAGGTAAACTGCTTATAGATGTATGCTGTAGCAGTTCCTTATAGTTCTGCACTGTCACATTCTCCATACACTAGTAATGTATTCATTTATGAACTACACATTCATTCTGAGAAACTTTTATACACTAACATAGAAATGTAGTTCTTTCTTTGACCAGTGAAGGTAGTTCTAAAAATAACTTTTTTTGTTTTTAGTTTTGTGGTTTTTTCTGTGCTTTGTCAACAAGTCTTTTTTTTAACAAAAAAAATGCAATTGGAACCCAAAAAGTGTCCAACAGGAACAAAAAAATGAAAAAAAAGAACTAATGTTGAGGACACCAATGCTCCTGCTTCCTGCGTCTTATCAGGTTGATAGACTGTTCCCCATAACACAAAAGTTTATCGCAATAAATGCATACAATTTTAACTTCACCAAAGTTAGGATCAATTTGTGGGTGTGGACTGCTTGCTGAAAATGCTGCTACAGCAGTTGATGTGCTTGGTGCAGTAGCAGGTGGAATGTCCTGCAACCTCCGTCTTGCAGCTCGAGCAAAGTTGTTGGGGTGCAAGTTCGTCACGTGTCGCACCATATTTGCTGTGCCAAAGGAGTATCTTTTTAGATGGATCACCCCTTGAGTTGGTTGGCAAATTTTACAGGTTACTTTTGGAGCATTAACCCTTTTTGCCCTTCTGGAAAAGTAAAAAAACTTCCAAATTAGAGCTTCTTTCCTCTTCTTTGGAGGTTCTTCAGGAATTAAATCTCCCTCGGAAGAATGGCTGGAAGAGGAGTCCAATGCTGTTATTATGGTGATCTTCCTTCTATTTGACAAGATTCTCAGAGGAGATGCTTCTTCTTTGAAAGTCAAAGTAGAATGATTAAAATGGGACAGAACTTTCAACGGTTGCAATAGGAAGTGTAATGAACCAATCAAATCTCTTCTTTTAAAGTCACCTGGATTAGTGTACGCTTGTGGTGCGCTTACGATACGAGTACGCATGGCGTTCTACCGCAATTTGTGTAATTGATTTTAAAAGTAATATATACGATTGTTAAGTTTTAAAAAACAATTTTCATAATTATCCAAGATGTCTTCCCTTGGTATGTACATTAAATACATAAATATATGTTTTTAAACAACTAGAAACATTGGCGCTTTTCGCGTACAGGACGCCATACATGATGTCACACGGAAGCTTTGATGCAACGCGTAACGTCAAAGCATATTCGTACAGTATGTGCTGATACGCGCTGAATATGATTAGCAGTACACAATATGGTGCGATCACCCGCTCAGTGATAAATTAGAGCACAGGGCGCACTAACGAGAATGATTAGAAGTGGTCACTTATTGGAGATCCAATTCTGGGCCTGCCTTTGCGCACATGCGCGGTGCACGCCTGCCCACCCTCCCCAGATGCCACCACCTAGCTTGCTTGCTATGACTAAGCCTGGAAGCCAATACATTAGCCAATGGGAGGTCCCCCAGGGCCTTCATTCTTGTAGAGCATGAAAATGCAACCGATGACGACCCTGGGCTTGGCTTGGTCAGCCCCCGCGGTTCCCATATAATGCGGGCACGGATCTGAGCCGCTCTCTTTTGCCTGCCTATGCTGCGGTGACAGACAGACTGTTGTCGTCGATTTTACTACAAACTGTTTGCTCGAGCGGAGGACTCGTGACACTCGATGTGGTGTCACTGCTGCTGCCGCCCAGCCAGACCACCATAGGCGCGGAGGCGGCGACGCCCGCGCGCAGTCCACCCCAGGCCCAGCCAAAGTCCCAGCCTTTGAAGACAAGACAAAAGACGACAGAAGCAAAGGTAAGAGAAGCCGTCATATCAGCCTCTGCTGTAAATTGTACCTGCATGATAGTATTTTTTTTACTGCGTCACGTGGCCCTCCCAGCTCTGTTTTGGTTTATTTGTGCTTTATCCTATTTGCTCCTTCCTAATCCTCCCGTGACTTTTACTATTTATTGCTACCTCACGTGGCCTTCCTAGGCCTCTATTCTTATTGATCGTACTTGGATGATCCTATTATTTAGTTCCTTTTGCGTCATGGGGCACTGCTAGGCCTCTCTTTAATAAATTATGCGTGCATGAATTTCTAGGTGGTATTTTTGAAGTGTGTCACGTGCTTTTGTGTGTGGTCTTAGAAATTTTACGTGCTTGATGGTATTTTTTTCTATGTCATGTGGCCCTCCCAGCTCTGTTTTGCTTTATTTTTGTGAGGTATATGCTTTGTGGTTCATAGTATTTGCTGCCTCCTAATTCTCCCATGACTTTTAATATTTATCACTGCCTCACGTGGCCTTCCCAGGCCTCTATTCTTATTGATCGTACTTGTATGATCCTATTTAATTATTTTTGCGTCACGCGGTCCTCCTAGGCCTTTCTTTAATAAATTATGCGTGCATGAATTTCTATGACGTATTATTAAAGTGTCACGTGCTTTCGAGTCTGTTCTAATAAATTTTACATGCTTGATGGGTTTTTTTCTGCGTCACGTGGCCCACCCAGCTGTGTTTTGCTTTACTTTTGTGGGGTACATGCTTTGTTATTTATTGTATTTGTTCCCTCCTAATTCTCCCATGGCTTTTAATAATTATTACTGCCTCACGTGCCCTTTCCAGGCCTTTTTTTCTTTTTGATCGTAAATGGTTAATCGTAATATTTATTTCCTTCTGCGTCACGGGGCCCTCCTAGGCCTTTCTTTATTAAATTATGCGTGCATGAATTTCTGGGTTGTATTTTTGAAGTGTGTCACGTGCTTTCATCTCAGTTCTTATCAATTTTATGTGCTTGATGGTATTTTTTTTTCTGCGTCACGTGGCCCTCCCAGCTCTGTTTTGCTTCATTTTTTTGGGCCACGTGCATTGTGCTTCATCGTATTTGCTCCCTCCTAATACTCGTATGACTTTTAATATTTATCACTGCCTCACGTGGCCTTCCTATGCCTGTATTTTTATGGATCATAATATTTTTTTCCTTTTGCATCACGGGGCCCATGCGTGTACATGAATTTCTATGTCGTATTTTTGAAGGGTGTCACGTGCTTTCGTCTCTGTTCTTTTAAATAAACGTGTTTTATGGTATTTTTTCTGCGTCACGTGACCCTCCCAGATCTGTTTTGCTTTATTTTTTGTGGTGTAGCGTTCTAATCTAGGACCCTGATCGATACTGTGACCTTATGCCCCTATTCGGCTATAAATCCATTTATTCCCTATATTGGCATAACCGTTCAAGTGCAATATTCAGAAACTCGTCTCTGGCCTCACACGAACAGAGCCACATTTCAGAATCGCTTTCTCTGCCACTTCCTTTGCAACCAATTAGTGCAATGACATAGCAGAAGTTACTATCTGAGATTTCTAGATTAACACTCCGAGTTCTTCAACAAGATAAAAACTCAGCGACCTGGAAATACCCGCTTGCTGTGTTTTGATTAGTAATAGAACTCTAATGAGCACTGATAGACGATCACTTACTAGTGACATCTTTATTGACGTCTAATGTCCAAAAACTTACGTCAAACAAGGCACCTTTCAGGTATAAATATTACCAACGTTGCCTTAAGCAAACGCTGATGTTGCTGAAACAGCTGAAGTTGCTGCTGTTTACGCTAATGCCATCGCTGATGCTGCTAGCTGACTCGCTGCTGCTGAAGTAGCTGTCATGCTGATGATACCATAGCTGCTATCGCTACTGCTATCGCTTCTAACTAGCGAACGATGGTGTGGTGAACTTAGGAGCTGAACAGCCGTCCCCTGCAAGAGCCCAGCAGATGCAAGCTGCCCGCGGACGCTGCCCCGCCTCCTCGACGCGCTGAGAAGAGACGCTGTCTTTCTCCTGCAGAGAAATCCAGCTCCGGCGTTTCTAGTCTACCTTTGCGGGTGACTGGGATATTGACCCCCTGAAGGAGATACCAGACCTCCATCATTCTATTCCAGAGATATGGTGTTGACTAAACCCTTAGAGAGAATTCTTGAAGCAAACCTTGGCAAAACCAAGTTAACTTAATGCAACTTACTTACTCCCCTCCCAAGTATTAGGCTTAGGTCAGGTACACTGGGGTAGGCGTAGTTAGAAGCACCAGTTGAGTATTTTAGCCTAATGTATATATGAATGTATATATGTTTTATTCATTTTAAACCATTGTATGGCTAAGAAACCATATCAATGCTTTTACAGTATTATTTCGCAATACTTATCTTACTGTACGTACTTTTTATAATAACAAGTCTTGCAATTGTGGCAATTCATTTCTCTTGTACGAGAAGAAAGACTGTTCAATAAATGTTACCCTTTATTGAAAATGCCCGTCTCTCTATTCTCTACATATTGTGAAAGTAAACAGCACAACCACTGACTGAGTAAAATAACTGTCTATTGTTTCACACGACCCTAGAGATTGACTCTTGATCTGAGGAGCAAAGTTGTCATGTTGCACGGTTGTTGGAAAACTGAATCCCTTCTTGGCTGTGCCAGGGAAGCTAATCACTTCCTATTCAGTCAAGAAAGTTTCCAGTGACCTCTGAGCTAGTTGGTAACAAACCCAATTAAGTTTAGCATAGTCAGTAGAGGCCTGGAAGATCCGCACTTCTACGTCGATACTACTGTTTATGTTATTCCAATGCGCAGGTCCTATTGGGAAAATAGGAACTACACTACATGGTGCCCAACGTTTGGTAAGGCGATAAACTAACGCAAGACATTAGAGTAACTCAGTCGTGCATATTTCACACAGACCCCTTTCTCCCGTAAATACTCCAATAGACGTCTGGAGTGGGTGAAAGGTTAAAATCCGCCCGAACTCAGTAGAAAGAGATTCCTATGTAAAGCTCTGGTTTATTCAACATTGAAGGATACAGTGTTCCAAAATATTGTGCACCTAATCTTTGTCTCCTTGGAGACCTGCTCTGCAAACCTTGCATTTATACAATGCCAGGAGAAAACGGAACCACTGGGGCCGCAGCAGATGCGACTCAGCAGGGTCCCGACACTACTGAACCGGATGCAATAATCATCCCGGTACACTTAAGAAAATCTATAACTTTAAAACTTGTAAAAAAAGAATTGACACCACAAGGTGGTACAGTAATTTTCGTGATAGAGGCACACGAATATCGGCAGACAGAGGTATTCTATTCATGGATAAACTTTCCAGCGGCAAACGCTAGAACAAAAGAGTTTCACTATTACAAAATAGAGAAACCTCCGGATGAGTACACTCCTTTCGAGGAGACTGAAATCCCACTAAAATTCCAAGAGCACTTGCTCTGGTTTAATGGCGCCCTAAAACATAATGATCATATTACCAGGCTCGGTCCACTAGGTAGACCAGGAACAACGAGGCCGGTTCTAGCCAGCTACACACCACATCCGGACATTGCAAAAATGTCAAAAGAAGAGCTGTTAGTACAGCTAAAAACACTTATAAAAATACATAGGAAATTAGTCAAATATGTAATGCGGACTGCAACAGTCCAACCAGCTGTTAATGTACCACAGCTGACACCTCATCAGGGGAACACTAATAAAATTACACCACAGAACATACAATCATGTCCTGGTAAAACACCCGTAAAACGGGAACAAATTCCTTTCTGGTTAGCACAGAAAATAACTCGAATAGAGGCAGTATTTCCGGATACTACCCCTATCGAGAAACACAGAATCTTGACCATCTGCCTTCCTATGGGAATCGCACCACACGTGGAGGACTGTGACACTTGGGGTACAGTCTTTGCTTCCATTTACACAAAAACACATCGTGTTCCGTCTATGGCTGTAATACGGGATGTACTAAGACAGATTCAAAATGAATATGGTCCAGAACCTGCTTTAACTCTTGGCATGAAATTACTGAAAGACTTCAAGCAGGTCTCGGCTATATTATTAGCCAATTTAAAGGGAGGAGCAGCATCTGTGGAGATCCGCCAGAAGTTGAAGGAAACAGATATAACAGATCAGCCAATTGAGCTCGCCAAAATCATAGAGAAATGCTATGAAGAATTAGGTAGAGACAGCTTGGGTGGGAAACCAGTAAAGCCCCAACTGCTCGAAAACCCTGAAAAATTATTTATTAAAAATAATTTAAATACTCCTACAAAGAGCTGGGATGGAAATAAACAATCCACTCCCAAGGAAAAAGTTTTCCAGTCCAGAGGAAGGTCTCCTCGACGGAGGGAAAGAACTCCGACTCGAGAACACCAGTCTCCCCAAAGGGAGCCCTCTGAGAAAAGATATAACCTTAGAAATAGGGATCATCTGAAAAAACCTGATAGATATCAAAGTATTGATGCACGTCCCTCTCAATCTTTTTCGCAGAAATCGGAAAGAAGAGGACGGTCAGACCCAGGAGAGCACACCAAGTCCAAAGACAAGGAACCTGCTCAGAGTAAAAAATCTCAATTTCCGAAAAAGAAGGTAGCCACTATTAGAGTAATCAACCATGCCGAGAATACTGAGGACACAGTTGAAAAACGGGGAGTGGGCACAGACAATGTTGGACAGTGCAGCAGAAATCACTATAGCCCGCAAGATCTTGATGAGTCATCAGGAGACAGTGGACACAAATGAATATATTCAGGTTGAAACTGCTGACACCAGACTTAGCGAGCCCCATAAGATACACGAAATAACATTGCGTATTGAGGGTGATAAGACTAGGAAAATAAAGGGTCTATTTTGGGATAAACTCTCAAACGGCTATGATATTCTGTTAGCTGAAAAAGATTGGCCCCCAGAGTTTGTCAGTGAGTGCCCTCGTGGCGAAGAAATGATTATGCCTGCCTTCTCGAATCACATTCCGATTCACAAAAAATATAATTATGCAAGTAAATGGGCAGTAGCCCAGGCACCGGCATTATATAAAAATCATGTAGAATGGGATGAGGACTCACCTCCTCACAAAATCCAATTAAAAAGTGAACCAACTGCCCAAAGGCAGTATCCCATTAAGCAAGAAGCTAAAAAACAAGTCAGGGAGATCTTAGAACAACTTGAATACCAGGGGGTGATTGAAACATGCACCTCTCAAATGAACAATCCTTTGTTTCCTATCTCCAAGCCAGACAATTCATATCGTCTAGTTTTGGACTACAGACACCTTAATGCATGTTGCAAAACTTTTGCAGTACAAAACTCGCATAGTGCAGCCCTAATGAACAACATAGTTAGGAAAAAATACAAAACGACATTAGACATAGCTAATGGTTTCTTTTGTCAAAACATTGCACCAGAAAGCAGGTATTTGACCGCTTTCTCCGTAATGGGGTCTCAGAAAAATTTCTGTCGACTCCCACAGGGGTTCAAGAACAGCCCAGGACTATTCTCAGCTAGAGTAACAGAGTTACTACAAATATATGATGATGAGGCATTATCTTACGTAGATGATATCTATCTCACAGACGACAACTTGGATACTCACTTGAAAAGAGTGAACACCATTATACTTGGGTTCGCAGCAGAGGGTTACAAGTTCAACTTTAAAAAGTCTCGAATTGCCCATCTGACAGTATTATTTTTGGGATACGAATTATCAAGTGAAGGAAAAAGCCTAGCGGACAACTTCTTAGAGAAGTGCGCTGTACTCCAAGTTCCAAAAACGCTGAAGAATTTACAATCCATACTAGGTTTTCTGAATTTCGGAAGAACATACATTCTAAATTACGCAGAGAGGGTTAAAACTCTCTACGAACTAATTAAACCTGATTTTAAACAAATCAATTGGACTCAAAAACACACAGAAATTTTGAGATCACTGCAAACAGACATGTTAGCAAAAACAAAATTAGATACACGTGACAACACACGCGATCTTGTAATCCAAGTCATCCCAGGAGGATGCGGATTCACGTACCTGACCTCTAATGAGGGAAAAAAGGTACCAATTTCAATTAAATCTCACTTGTACACACAAGCAGAAAAAACATTCAGTCACACAGAAAGAACTGTGAAAGCAGCGCAAATTGCATTAGCAAATGAACGAGAACTAGCACACGGCAAAAGGATTAATATCCTCACAGCGGAATCCGCCTTTGAGGCGCTATTCAACCCAGTAAACCTGCCTACAGTGTCACTGGATCCAAATTGGATACAGTATGTAGATTCTCTAGGAGCGGAAAATGTGAAATACTATTTCGCCCCGCAATTCGAAGAACTGAATGATTTAGAATATGAATATCCTCTGCCAATCGAACTTCTGCCTCTCCCACAGTACGCCTGTATAATCTATACAGATAGATTTGTACAGCATTTCAACGTAGAGAGAAAATCCTACGATGCAGCCTGTGCGATTGTTAAAGGTCGTTGGCTGTGCGGTAAATTCAGACCGAAAGTAACAAAAACTGAATCAGTAAAGTACTTTTCGGCTCAGAGAGCTGAAATCAGATGTTTAAAGATGGCGCTTGAAAATGCAGAACGTGAATTCCCCACACTAATCATGTGCGATTCTCGTTTTTGCGTCAACTCTTACAATAATAAACTGCAGAGTTGGATTGAAAACGATTACAAAGATGACACAGGTGCCACAATAAAGCATAAATTGCTCTGGAAACAGGTAGCTCTTTTACAGAAAGAACTACAAAAGACTCACGTGATACACGCACAGTCTTCAACGTGATGGCGTTCATGTTGCAGGGAATTCATTGGCTAACACAGCCACAGCGGAAGCAACTAAACCGGCTTCCGTAGCCACAAAAAAAGCGTACAGAAAAATACATAGACGGGGAAACCATGCTGGCAGTAAAAACGACCGTAAAAGGCGACTGTGCAGCACTACCCGTGAACTATCCACTCAATTATGCATACGTAATCGATGCAAACTCCGTTCCTTTTGCTCGAATCCCTGGAGTGGGGGATAGGGTAATTCCAAACATGAACAGGAGAATATTTTTAATAGCAGGCGCACACATGGGATTGGGACCTAGACACCAAACAATCAGGGCCTCCCTGACTGAATTACAATCAGTATACTGGTGGCCTGGAATGAGTGTACAACACCAAATATATGCAAACAACTGTGAAAACTGCAACAGGGATCGCAGTAGTGAACTATGCTACCGGCTACCAATCAGAAACAGCGTAACGCTGTCTACACCCCATCCTGCGTCCTATTATTCATTAAGGCTAAACACACTTAAAAAATGTGGCCTCCAGCGCTCGGCTGACGCCAGAACGGTTATACGAAAGATCTGCGAGTCTTTATCGGCACATACGCAATTTCCACGTTCCATTCTGACCGGGGTCCTGCTTTCAGCTCTCGAGCTTATAGGGAGGCCATGGCCAGCATGAGAATTGGGTTGCGGTATTCTTGTCCGTCACACCCCGAAGGGAATAGTGTGGTTGAAAGAAAAAACCGGGACATAAAGCGATCTATAACAGCAAAGGTATTAGGTTCGGGTGCTGGGTGGGTCAAACATCTAATAAGTGTCCAAATCAGTCTTAATAACTTGCCAAGAAATTCTCTAAAAGGTTTCAGCCCATACGAACTATTGTTCGGAACTAGAATGAGAGTTCAGGACTTAGATAGTCAAGTATCAGTGGTACAAGATAAAAAAACAGACTTTGACATCAAAGATCGTTTGGCTGTTTTACAGGACTTGAATGAAACAAGAAAATCCTTAAGCAACATAAAGTTAAAGCAACAGCCAGCTACCACTGACGAGGCACCACAAGCAACAGCCCCAGCAAGGCCTGTCTGGATTCCAAAGATTGGGGATCTAGTCAGAGAAAAAATAGCGGTGAAGAAGGAATTTGGGCCTTCTTACAGAAAAGCAGTACCTTTCTTGGCAGTCACCGGAACAAGATCAGTAGTACTACCGTCCCTTGCTGGTAAAAAGGAGAACAGAGTTGTATCAATCGACCTGGTAAAACCACAAGCATGTGGCCTATAATCAACAGTAGGCCCAGTGGACTCCCAAGAAACAACAGAATACCCAAACAATCCAAGAGGTTCAAACTGAAAGACTAATCACATTCGATCAGCCTGCAGTGCACAGAGAAGGACTATGCAATAATGCCATGGAACTCGTGCCTCTTGAGACACAGATTGAAACAGTTTGTCAAGAAACACCAGTCTACAATAATGTGGCATCAGAAAGTGCTACCGAAAGACAGATTGAAAGAACAATCCCAACCATTGAAAGAACTGCCTCTGGTTATTTCATCGACTTTGACAACTTTTCCGAGGATCAAAGCAACCCCAAAGTGATGCCAGAAACAAAAAAAGACTTTTAAGGAAAAAGCAACGGAACTCTCATCAACTGAAGGAAATCTACCTTATTTCCCCTTGGTTAGAGTTCTGGTTCGGTCTAGGTGTATTTTTCCTCCTGCTTTGGCTCATCATGGTACTTTGTTTGGGAAAATTCATTGAGGGAAAATATAGTACAATGGACACAGCAAGTCAGAACATCAACCTAGTCCTCAAACCACACAGATCATCCCACGTGAAGAAAAGAGAACTGTCAACAGTAAATGTCACAACCATTCTAATACCCGGTGGGGTAGTATGGGAGAAAACTGACTATGAGATCTATGGTCCGGTCGAAATCCTGAAGTATCCTCATCAACTGAAGGTTTCTTTAAGTGACTTTGTAAAACATAGTACATTCTCTGATGATTGGGACTTTAACAGTATTAATGACATGATGTCTGATTTAGTAATGTCAGCTAGATTCACAGAACATGATTATTTACAAGGTTCGTCTAGTTATGAACAGTTGTTCTGTTATACACATTATGGCGATCATTATTTGCATAAATCTGCACAGCCTAGAAATGTTTTTAAGTATAATCAATGGGAACATTGTGCTACACCACCTAAAAGCAGTTCTAAAACATTCTTTGAGAAATTCAAGTACTTCTCAGGGTTTAACACCAGTGATGCAGAAACGTTTTATTACAAACTGTTAGATAAAACAGGAATGAAAACAATGCTGACAAACACTAAATTAATATATTCAGAAGCATTTTATGAAAAAATGATTTGGTTTTGATTATTTGAAAAATCACATTGAAACAAAAACCATTTGGGGTACGAAAGATTGGCAGGTACAAGGCCTAGAAGCACTATTCAGAACCTGCATGATACCAGAACAAATGATGTTTTTAAATGACACAATTCACCAAACATCCTGTCTTGGCCTAGCTAAGATCAAAGACCTAAACAAACCGTCTATTCCAAAGCCAATACCTGATAATGCAACGACAGATATTGAGATGGACGTAATAAAATTTTTACATTTTAACAGAACACATCCTGATTGGAAAAAGTGGTTAATCTGGCCTACTGACACAAACAAGTGTCAAGATAGATTCCTGAATAAAACACAGGGGTTAAAAATGACCAGACAAGACCCTAGATACTCCCAGAGACAACATCCAGGGATAGTAACAACATACAGTGTAGGGAAACTCTGCCTCGAATGGCTAGGATCATCCACACTGGCTGAAATTAAGCAACACTTATCTTTACTAAAAGATGATGCTGATTTGCGCGATTTTATTATGGGACCACGCAAACAGCGTCAAAAACGTTTCATAGCGGCCAGCATCTATGCTGCATACAACGAGGCTTGGAAAGTCACACAAATTGAAACAGCAGAGAAAATACGAGAAATTGATCGTATTAATTTGGAAAAATCACTTTCTGTGGTGGACAATGGGTTAATGACTCTGTCCTCCAGAATATATTCGTTGGACAATATTGTATCTTCTGCATTTGACATAATAGACAGAGACTTGCTAATGTTACAGCATGGCCAGTCGCAATTTAATCAACACAACGTCATTATTTTCCATTTTTATCCTTACTGATAAACAAATCAGCTTGGCACAGAAAGGAGCAGACTATACAATCCTGAGCATCGAAAAACTTGAGAGATTACCATTGACAATGTCAGTAAGTCCTGTCATTGAATGGATAATACACGGAATTATCACTATTCCGATAACAACTTTCCGATTTAAAAAGTGCCTTGAATACATACCTACTGGCCAGTATGACGATTGGGTAAAGGATATGTTAAATCAGCATGGAAATTACCATACACACATTCATGCTATAGTGACAGCGACAAAAATGTATTTCTTAGTGGTGAAAACTGTAAACGTTCACGAAGCGGTATACTTTTGTGTCAGGGTATTAATTTACACGGAGCCTGTGAAGGTAATTCTAACAACCTTTCATGCCACCAGTTTGTCACACCTGCAACGCAGATAGAGCCCTTCTTTATGCAACTCGCGAATGGGAGTTACATTCTAAGAACGGATCACAGATGTTATGGCCTTGTGCCAGGGAAAAGTTATCTCGTAAGCGTAACTTCCATGGTCAAATGCTGTATGCAAGCATTGTTCCCGAGCAGGCGTGGAGACATAGAGACTCCCATCTGGCCTAGTCTGAATCTCTATTCTATACAAATTGATACTTTAAGCAAAATGAAGTCTGTGCATTTGCAGACAACAGTGCCCATAACGTCATCAAAAGAGACGTATGATCTCCTAGTTGCAAGGACAGCTACGGAGGTTCATGACCTTTTATCAACAAATTGCCCCGTGCATTTCGTAGAAATGTTGAGCCAACTCCTTAACATGTCTAGTGCCACAGGCATCCCAGGCATATTTAAGACTATTTTTACGGGACTGCTAACACCATTTCAAGCAATTCTGGGAATCGTTCCAAATTTTGTCCACTCTGTTTTTGGCGGCATACCCCTATATTTGGGACTTGTAGCAGGGATTTTATTTTTGACCCTCCTGCTTCGTTATGGCAAGCCACAGCTCAGACATGACTCCTATGGCAATAGAAGAAACAATCCTAGCAGTACGCTACCGGGACAGAATAACTAGAGTCCTTGGATTGGCCAGGCTGAGAGATCTAAACATGACCTGGTTCCTTTCATTCAGACCGATATGGCAAAATTGCATCTTACCTGTACTACGATGTATGCTATGCGAAGATGAGTGCGTGTTGGACACCTGTCTCACTTCCATCAGCAGTACCAATGGATATCGATACTTTGCTAAGTCCGATAACGGCTCACGCATTGTGTTGTCCCCGCGGCTAACAATCCTGATGACGGCATTCGTTGAGACTCCTGTGCTACGACTAGGTGGTAACAGTGGAGCGAGTGACAAAAGCAACATCACCCAGGTACGACCTTCTGTGAGCATTGCTGATCCCGACTTTGATGACAGCAATCATTCTCACACCTGCCAAGTTACAGCACTATCAAATTTGGTCGAACTGTCACCTGATTTTGTAGACCAATTCTTTGAGAGCCTGTCTGATATGATGTTCTCATCCGAACAGAAACAATAACTTTAGAGAAGCATTCCGACACACAGCGTTCCCATGAACTCTGAATTCGGCCTTCAGTTTTGAACAACAAAAACTGCTAAAAGCGTTGGAACTCTCTTTCCCGTTCAGGCATTAATTCTTTTGAATTGAACATTTTTAATATTCACCCTTTTTTTGGCACGAAAAATTCTTTGCTTAAAGTAAAACTATTCATAGAGAACAGAAGCTTCAACTTCTATTTCTAAATACCTCTAGAGACATAATAACTTTACACCAGCCTCTAGCACATTTTATTGCAATGCATTTATATGTGATGAAATTATCTCGCCCTTCTTCTGTTTCAGAGATATTTCATGTGTAATTCTTTTTGCATAATCGTTCATTGATTTCATATGCTATAATTTTTAAATGATTTCTATGCTTCAAAAACGTACAGTACCTAAATTTTCACGTATTACAAATACGCCTATTTCGAATGCATATATGCATTTTAGGGTGGGCAATGTTACACATGCATCTTATTGCTCTAGTTTTAGTAATTTGATGGACATGAATTCGTGGAGTGGGTGTAGCGTTCTAATCTAGGACTCTGATCGATACTGTGACCTTATGCCCCTATTCGGCTAAAATCCATTTATTCCCTATATTGGCATAACCGTTCCAGTGCAATATTCAGAAACTCGTCTCTGGCCTCACACGAACAGAGTCACATTTTAGAATCGCTTTCTCTGCCACTTCCTTTGCAACCAATTAGTGCAATGACATAGCAGAAGTTACTATCTGAGATTCCTAGATTAACACTCCGAGTTCTTCAACAAGATAAAAACTCAGCGACCTGGAAATCCCCGCTTGCTGTGTTTTGATTAGTAATAGAACTCTAATGAGTACTGATAGACGATCACTTCCTAGTGACATCTTTATTGACGTCTTATGTCCAAAAACTTACGTCAAACAAGGCACCTTTCAGGTATAAATATTACCAACGTTGCCTTAAGCAAACGCTGATGTTGCTGAAACAGCTGAAGTTGCTGCTGTTTACACTAATGCCATCGCTGATGCTGCTAGCTGACTCGCTGCTGCTAAAGTAGCTGTCATGCTGATGATACCATAGCTGCTATCGCTGCTAACTAGCGAACGATGGTGTGGTGAACTTAGGAGCTGAACAGCCGTCCCCTGCAAGAGCCCAGCAGATGCAAGCTGCCTGCGGACGCTGCCCTTCCTCCTCCTCCTCGACGCGCTGAGAAGAGACGCTGTCTTTCTCCTGCAGAGAAATCCAGCTCCGGCGTTTCTAGTCTACCCTTGCGGGTGACTGGGATATCGACCCCCTGAAGGAGATACCAGACCTCCATCATTCTATTCCAGAGGTATGGTGTTGACTAAACCCTTAGAGAGAATTCTTGAAGCAAACCTTGGCAAAACCAACTTAACTTAATGCGACTTACTTACTCCCCTCCCAAGTATTAGGCTTAGGTCAGGTACACTGGGGTAGGCGTAGTTAGAAGCACCAGTTGAGTATTTTAGCCTAATGTATATATGAATGTATATATGTTTTATTCATTTTAAACCATTGTATGGCTAAGAAACCATATCAATGCTTTTACAGTAATATTTCGCAATACTTATCTTACTGTACGTACTTTTTATAATAACAAGTCTTGCAATTGTGGCAATTCATTTCTCTTGTACGAGAAGAAAGACTGTTCAATAAATGTTACCCTTTATTGAAAACGCCCGTCTCTCTATTCTCTACATATTGTGAAAGTAAACTGCACAACCACTGACTGAGTAAAATAACTGTCTATTGTTTCACACGACCCTAGAGATTGACTCTTGATCTGAGGAGCAAAGTTGTCATGTTGCACGGTTGTTGGAAAACTGAATCCCTTCTTGGCTGTGCCAGGGAAGCTGATCACTTCCTATTCAGTCAAGAAAGTTTCCAGTGACCTCTGAGCTAGTTGGTAACAAACCCAATTAAGTTTAGCTTAGTCAGTAGAGGCCTGGAAGATCCGCACGTCTACGTCGATACTACTGTTTATGTTATTCCAATGCGCAGGGCCTATTGGGAAAATAGGAACTACACTACAGTGGGGTACATGCTTTCTGCTTTATCGTATTTGCTCCCTGACTTTTAATATATATCACTGCCTCAAGTCGCCTTCCCAGGCCTCTATTCTTATTGATCGTACTTGTATGATTCTAAAATTTAATTCCTTCTGCGTAACGGGGCCCACCTTAGCCTTTCTTTAATAAATCATGCGTACATGAATTTCTGGGTCGTATTTTTGAAGTGTCACGTGCTTTTGTGCCTCTTCTTATTCATTTTACGTGCTTGATAGTATTTTTTTCTGCATCACGTGGCACTCCCAGATATGTTTTGCTTTATTTTTTGTGGGGTACATGCTTTGTGTTTCATTGTATTTGCTCTCTCCTAATTCTCCCATGACTTTTAATATTTATTACTGCCTTACGTGTCCTTTCCAGGCCTCTATTCTTTTTGATCGTATATGGTTAATCGTAATATGTATTTCCTTCTGCATCACGGGGCCCTCCTAGGCCTTTCTTTAATAAATTATGCGTGCATGAATTTATGGGTCGTATTTTTGAAGTGTGTCACGTGCCTTCGTCTGTTCTTATAAATTTTACGTGCTTGATGGTATTTTTTTCTGCGTCACGTGGCCCTCCCAGCTCGGTTTTGCTTTATTTTAGTGCGCCAAGTGCTTTGTGCTTCATCATATTTGCTCCCTCCTAATTCTCCTATGACTTTTAATATTTATTACTGCCTCACGCGACCTTCCTAGGCCTGTATTTTTATTGATCATAATATTTTTTTCCTTTGGCATCACAGGGCCCTCCTAGGCCTTTCTTTAATAAAATGTGCGTTCATGAATTTCTATGTCGTATTTTTGAAGTGTGTCACGTGCTTTTGTCTGTTCTTTTACATTTTACGTGATTGGTGGTATTTTTTTCTGCGTCACGTGGCCCTCCCAGCTCCGTTTTGCTTTATTTTTGTGGGGTACATGCTTTGTGGTTCATCGTATTTGCTCCCTCCTAATTCTCCCATGAATTTGAATATTTATTAGAGCCTCACATGGCCGTCCCAGGCCAGTTTTCTTATATATTGTGCTTTCATGAATATATATGTTGCATTTTTGTGCTATGCCACGTGCTTTGCGTTTTAACGTATGTACTCTCTCCTAATCATCATATTTGCTCCCTTTTAATCCTCCGCGGACTTTTAATATTTCTTGCTTCTTCACGTGACCTATAGTTGTTTTTTTTAATGTGGTCTAGTTGGCCTACGAAAGTATTGCCTCCTCAGACTAGCATAGTTTTAAATTGATGATAATTGCTGGATTTTTAACCTTGGCACTACGGTGTTGTACTGGCCCTTTATTTGGCTTAGGTTCCCTAACCATTTTTCCCTCTATCGTACATCTTTTTATGACATGCTTTCGCCAAAATAGATGTTTTGGACACTTCATGATCAGTCTTTAAGTGCAATTGCTGCCTTTTTTGAAAGTGTAATGGTAATTGTCCATGATTAAAATGTTAGTCTTGATAGTTATGTATACCAGGGCTGCTCATGTAAATGCTACTAGTGGGCCTGCAGCAGTAATTGTGCCATCCACACAAGTAACCCTAAATATAAAAGTCAAGCCTGTCACTGCAGTGCCTGAGCGCCCTTTGTTAAACTTCCATGTTTTCAAACTGCATCCATTTGACAGGCCTTACCAGTGTCTTTGTATGGACTGTACTCTGTATCCCTCGCTTAAACTTTGTGAGCATACTGAGCTGTGAAGACAGGGTGACAGTTCTTTTACTAATTGTATATTCACACACCTTTATAGTCATTTATTTCTTTACTCTTGAATGTGAGAATGTAAAATGTGTTCTTTACATCTATAATGCTTTCTTTTAACGTTTGTTCCCTGTTTATCTTCATTTTCCATAGAGATGGATGCCACTAAGTACCAAGAGCTTTTGGAAAATATAAACCGTAATGTGTTTCCTGATGGTTTCAGTAAATTGCAGATGCATGGATTGCGTAGATTGTCTAAAAAATTCTCTGTTGACTGTAATATAATTTTTTCAGTATTGGCACATAATTTCAAGGTCTAGATTAATGATGTTCTAATGGCTGGTGTAATTCTCTCCTATATAGGTGAAAAGTGAATAGGTCGAAAAACAGTTTGAGATTATGTATTTCTGCACACAACATATTTCACAAACTACATTAATGTAAGAAAGGTATTTCTGATGAACTTTTTGTGTTTGAGAAAGATTTGTGGTAGGTTGTTAAACTAATTTGTTCTTTAAGAAATGTTACTTTTTCAAAACTTTTCAAAATTAATTTGCATGAAGCATGACGAGTGATAATTCACCAGCACCTGTTCCATCTCAAGGACCTGTTCCATCTCCAGGACCTGTTCCATCTTCATCACCTGTTCCATCTTTAGCACCTGTATCAGGTACACTATGTTATCCATCTGCAGCATCTAGTCAATCTATATTTCTGAAAAAAGTTTTGAATGTGTAGCAGAAACCAGTAAAAAGCCATTGGAAGCAATAGTTTAGGGCTTTAAAATATACGACAGTTTTTTTAGTCACTTAAAACAGACCAATGGATAGTTGATCAACTAAGTTTCAACTTCATGTAAATTGTGTATACTATGGCTAATGGCGTATGATGTGCATGTTGGTTCCTCTTTAGAAGGTCATGTCCTTTCATATATTTTTACAGGTAATCGATACCTTCCTCTCAAAAATATGTTTCTCATGACCAAATGTATGTATATTTTCATTCCTAATACAGTTACTTATATTTAAGTAATTTCTCATCAGTGTGTAGTGAAATTCTCTGCTCTGAAACCTATGATTGCTTTAACATTCAGGTTCGACTTTTGCTCAACATATACATATGTTAGTATGTTTTCAGTTTGCAGAATGCTACCCAACTCAGCAGCCAGATGCCCAGATTTTTACTAATGTAATATTTCTGGGGAATTATCGACAGAAAATTGCAATGGACCTAAAGGAGTCATCACGTTTGACTTTAACATTTCAATGATAAATAAGATCTCACACTCAAGTGTTGTCCTGAACATTGTATTTTTCTGCATTTTGTTTTTTCATAGAAGATCTTTTATAAAGACATATCATTACTTTTTAACATAGTATAGTAAGATATTGTCATTATAGTTGTGAATTTTCAATAATGTTTGTAGTGAAGCCATTTGAATATGTTTGCAACAGTTGTAACTGTCTCTATTCCAGAATCTGAAAACACCTAGACACATGCATGATATATTGCAAAAGAAGTTTTTAATTGTTAGCATTGCTGTCATAATGTGCTAATGTACATCTTTTTTTACATTTAGAGTCTGTTGAAAAGTATTGTGGTGTCTGCAACCAAGATACTTTATTAATATATGTACAAAAGGTAATGGTAAATACCCCCAATGAGTGTAGATGCTGAAGATCAAAATTAAGTGATATAAGTCCATGGTGTGTTTAGAACACACTAAGTCTCCAGATCACATTTTTCTGATGCAGGGTGTATATTAGTATGACTCGGATAACTGAGGCATTTGCAAGGGTCTTTTCAGAGTTACGTCCGCCATGTGGGAAAGCTGGCTATGCACCCTTACTACTTATGGATTAATTACCACTTTACCACTCAGTGTTCAGAGGTCACTATGTTTACTATGTAAATACATATAACGTTTTCATTTCAAAAAGCTAATGGCCTTTAAATGTAAATGTAGTATACTTGTAAAGCGCACAGCTCCCCATCATCGGGGCATACCGGCGCTATATAACGCTGTGGAACCCTTCCTGGCTCTCCCTGTGAGATGCCCCTCCTGGACACCCCCAAGGTGAAGCCAGGCGTCCCATTGTTCTAGGGGCCGTTGTGGAGATTAAGCAAGCTATTGCCCAGAGTTGCAGCGTGGGACCCCATGATTAGAGTAGGCCCTGAGGCGAGAATTATCAAGTCCGCAGACAATGAGCCCAAGACCCTGCTGCGTCGGGAATTGAACCCTGGTCCCGGGCCAGACCTCTGCATCAGGGTCTGCCGCTCTAACCATTGAGCCACACTTCTCCACTGCAATGTTATTAACAAGTTACTTTTCACTATCTTCCCAACAGGCCTAATGCTTCGAATGCAGCAGATGGGTCCATCTTGAATTTATAAAACCAAATGTAACATCCTGCTTACCTTTTACTGGTTACAAATGTACAAAATATATGTTTTAAAGTAAAAATGTGATCGCATGCAAGATGTCTAATTAGATGTTTTGCATACTCCTGCAATCTAGTATTGTGTTCGGATTATCATAAGAAGTAATGTTGAGACACTTCCTTCAGCTGTCACGATTAGCACAATCCTTTTAGAGTTGGACCAGACTTCCTCTAACATTCCTACTTAATTTTCTTTTTCAAATCGAGCAACTATTTTGTTAAGGTGTTGAAATATAAATTTAAATCTTCCTCCTTTTTGAAGGTCAACAAGCAATATCGCTCCTCCACACATTATTGTTCAATGGTAGTCTAAAAAGTAGTGGAAATTCCACTATCACTAAGGTAGACATCTGACAATAGAATCTATTATATAGTTACACCACTATTTCATGGTCATAATCCAAAAGGTGTGCTTAGAGTCAACAAAAAGAACAATTATGCACATTTTATGCTGGACAGTATTGCTTCTAAACACCCTTTCACTGCTTGCTTTCTTCCATACCTTCAAAAAAGATTTCATGGATTTACATGCATAGTCTTTCAGGTCGGTATATCTCTAATGTAAAACAAGCGTACCTGTTTTTCTTTTCTTTCGTCACTGACATATATAAACTCATCAGTCACTCCTATGGCAAGCTTTTACAATCCTGAATGCTGAATGCTGGGTTTTGTGTGAGAGGATGCCGATGCATAACCATGCTAAGTTTTCTTTAGCTGCATGGGCACATGTAGTGTAATCTGTCCAACACTTTGAAATGCTACCCTCCCACTGTCCTAAAGGCGAATGTAGAATTCAACCGTTCTTCATATAATAGAATTGGACGTCACTAAGTACAAAGTATTTCTGTATTATGGAAGCCCTAATGTGTCCCTTAAAGATTTCAGCGAAGTCCAGACATATACTAACTGAAACACACCAACTATTAGTATCCTGTAAAATATGCAAAACAACTCTTTCAAGGTATGATCAATCCAAAAAATACTCCTTTGGCACAGCAAATATAGTGCAACATGTAAACAATTTGCACCCCAACAACTTTGATTGAGCTGCAACACAGAGATTGCAGTACAACCCACTTGCTGCTGCACCAAGCACATAAATTGCTGCAACAGCATCTTCAGCAAACAGCCCATACTCACTTATTGATCTTGATAAACTTACATTTCTATGCATTTATTGCTATGAACTTTTGTGTTACGTGAAACAGTCTATCAACCTCATCAAAAACAAGAAACAGGAGCATCGCTGTCCTCAACATTAGTTATTAGACATTCATCACGCGTGTTTGTTGTAAGAACTACCCTGTCTGAAGGCAGTGGGAAATGTGCACACTTGCTGCCTTACTTGGCTGGGTTTATCAATTATTCTTGATTTTCATATTCGGATTCAAAGTCAAGCCCCTTTATCGAACATTTTTGTTGTAGCTACTACCCTGTCCGAAGGCAGTGGGAAATTTGCACACTTGTTGCCTTTCTTTGCAGGAGTTATCAACTATTGTTCAATTTCATATTCCTATTCAAAGTGCAGGCCGTTTATCGAGCCTTGTTGTTGTATCAACTACCCCGGCCGAAGGCAGTGGGAAATTTGCACACTTGCTACCTTTCTTGGCTGGGGTTATCAATTATTGTTCAATTTGATATTCTGATTCAAAGTCATGACCCTTTATTGAGCCTTTTTGTTGTAGCTACTACTCCGGCCGAAGCCAATGGGAAATTTGCACACTTGCTACCTTTCTTGGCTGGGGTTATCAATTGTTCAATTTGATATTCTGATTCAAAGTCAAGGCCCTTTATAGAGCCTCTTTGTTGTAACTACTTTCCCGGCTAAAGGCAGTGGGTAATTTGCACACTTGCAACCTTACTTATTTTTTACGTTTTTCATCTTCCACTCAATCAACACATCCTCTACAAGTAAGTAAGCTTCTTTGCCATATTCAGACACTTTTCCAATTCTTATATCTTGTAGAATAGTTCCATAATCAGCATCATTTGCTTGTCGCATATTTGTAATAAGTCCCTTATATTCCAAATATGACCAAATATTAACATTTCCAATTCTACCCAAAGAGTTTCTGGTATCTTCATGCACAAGTGTTTTAAATACTGGTTGTCCTTTTACAGGAGTAACTTTTAGTAGATGTCCAAATCTCGAAGAATCATTTGGGTGAGTCTAGGTCTTGCTGCAACTCGAAATCGAGCACTTAAATTTGTTAAAGAAATTGAATATTTAGCAGAAAAAGAGCCACAAAGTACAGATATTATGAAAACAAATATATTGGAAACTTATTATTGAAATAGAAATCATCATCTGGACAACATTTCATATTCTGATTCAAACTCGTAGCCCTTTATTGAGCCTTTTTGTTGTCGCTTCTACCCCAGCCGAAGGCAGTGGGAAATTTGCACACTTGCTGCCTTTCTTGGCTGGGGTTATCAATTATTATTCTTGTAATACAAATTCAAACTGCAGGCCCTTTATTGAGCCTTCTTGGTAACTATTACCCGGGAATGGCAGTGGGTAATTTGCGCACTTGCAGCCTTTCTAATTTTTTACATTATTCATCTTCCACTCAATCAACACATCATATACACGTACACACACCTACTTGCTGCCTTTCTTGGCTATGGTTACCCATTATTCTTCTATTTCATATCTGTATTTAAAGTGCAGACCCTTTATCGAGCCTTCTTGTTGTAGCTACTACCCCGGCCGAAGGCAGTAGAAAATTTCCAAACTTGCTGCCTTTCTTGGCTGGGGTTATCAATTCTTCTTGTAATTCAAATTCAAAATGCAGGCCCTTTATTCAGCCTTCTTGGTAGCTACTTCCCGTGAATGGCAGTTTGTTAATTTCTCCAAGAAAATGGCCTGCTCGGCTCCGCTCCTTCCCTTAAAGTTTGGGGGTGATTCATCAAGTGGGGGCCGAACGTCGACCTGACGACGGCGGGGGACTTCTATTCCTCGACGTCGATCATCGCTGAGTTGACGATGGCGGAGGGCTTTTGCTCCTCGAAGCCAATCGTCGTCGGATTAACGACGGCGGAAGATCACGATTCTTCGACGATTCATGGATAAATGACCCACCAGTGGTAGATTTTTCAGCGCCGAGCCATACGCTGAAGTAGAAGGGAGAAGGACCTTGCTTCTGGAAGGAGATCTTGTTCTCTTGGAGCCCTTCTTCACCGGTGACCTGCCTCTGGAAGATTTTTCTGCCAGCCCATAAAGGTGGATCCTTTTACTGTCCTTTAAAGTCCTTCTGGACAGGGTCTGTCAATAAGGGCAAGCCTTAGGGTCATGGTCCTTAGGCAAACAAAGAATACAGACCTCATGAGAGTCTGACCTGGCCTTTTTACCACAAGAAAGGCAGGGATCAAAAAGAGATGGCATTTTGAGAGTAAAAAATGCCCCAAACTGCCCAAAAAAGACAGAATTTTACTTCAATAGATGGAAGACGTCGCAGTAAGTAACGAATTTCCAAAAAAGTGAAGATTATTTCTGACTAAAATCAGAAAAAAGTGGAGCTGTGTAATCAGGATCCTTCCTGAAGGAGCCGGAAAGAACAAACTACCTAACTGTTACTCCTGAGGCATGATGGGAAGCTGCGGGTCATGACTGCCTTAAAGGCACGATGCCAGTTTATCTCTATGTTGCTAGGAGTTAGCATTTCAGCCTTTTTATGCTATGTTTTTGCAATGCAGCCTGGGAGCTGTATATGCTTTCAGTCCTGAGAGTTTGTGATGATTGCTAAGCTTTAAAACAGTATATATATATATATATATATAAGCAGCCCGTCCCGACCTTGTCCGGGAGCAACAGGCTTCTCCGACCCCCGCCAGCCCCGACATTGACCAGCAGCCCAGGCCCCCGCCCGGCCCGTCCGTCGCCTGCCCCGACCCCCGCCTGCCCAGACATGGGTCCCCTTACCTCAGCCACCGCTCCTCCCGCCTGTCCGCTGCTGATATACTGCTTTAAATAGGTCTGTTCTTTTTTGCAGAGGTGTACAGCTGACCAATCCGTTCTACAGAGTGTACATTGGCTGGGAAAGCTTACATCATAGCTAATCTTTTTGGCCTAGAGGTGTGTTAATGATTGCCGTTTCACCATAAAAACATGGGATCATTCTTTTTTCTCCTGCAGCCCGGGCCCCCAGCCAGCCCGACCCCTGCCCAGCCCATCCCCCGACATGGGTCCCCTTACCTCAGCCGCCGCTCCTCCCGCCTGTCCGCTGCACGCACCGTTGCTGGCCTGTCCGCTGCTCCTCACGTCACCGCTCCACCCCTGCGCCATGTCCGCCTCTCCCTTACCTCAACCGCCGCTCTTCCAGCCTGTCCGCTGCTCGCACCGCCGCTGGCCTGTCCGCTGCTCCTCACGTCACCACTCCTCCCCGCGCCATGTCCGCCGCTCCTCGCCGCGCTCCTGGAGGCCGCTCCTCCCCACGCTCCTGACGTGAGCATGCACATCGCCGTCGGCGCTACTTCGGAGGGACTACTTTTTTTACTGTAAATTATTTAAATAACGTTTTTTTCTAAAAATTTATATAGCCTATAACCATCTACAGACCATGACGATTCCAACGGTGTATCTGGTGTGTGGATTGGCGCTGTGGTTCCCGAGTTCACCCGCCTCAAATGCTGAAAGTTCTTCCTTTATTATAGTAGTATAGATATATATATATATATATATATATATATATATATATATATATATATATATGTACGGAGATGCATATATGTGGGGCACATATAGGATTGTGTTTCAGGGATCCCGCGCATGGGCGGGAAAATTCTAGTTCTTATTACTATTGATGAGGATCCCCTGGAAGAGAAGCTATCAATATCTTTGCAGCTTTACATGGATGAAGGCCTGACGCCTTGCCACAGATGGGCCTGTCGGTGATGTAGAGAGTCCTGAAGGATGAGTGTCTACTAATGGAAGCCACAGCAGTCCTTGGAAATCAATTGACATAGGATCTCATAGATTAACCTGTACTAATTTTACCTAGTTCTGGGCTCTTCGCGGTCTTCAGAGTAGAAAGAAATGGCAACTTGGCGCAAGCTTTTTTCATAGTCAAGGTGGCCAAGACAGGATAGGACACAGGAGATGGTGGCCTGATGTTTCTACACGAAACAAATGCAAGTAGTTGCACAATACATTCTGCATGCCGTAGAAGGCATTTCTTGCACCCTGGTTCACTCGGGGGACCAGGATTAGCGTAAGTCCATTAACACATGCAAGTTTCTCACTTTGGTTTAGATCAAGTGTTGTATACTGCGTTCATAGGGTCACAGGATCATAGGCTGTCATGTCTTTCATGCCATATTAAAATCTCTCCGGATTTGATAGAGTGACGTTTAAGGAGATTTCAAGCATTAATTGGTCAATGACTAGGACGGTGAACTGGTGAGGGATCTCTAAAAGCGCCCTTGTTAAGAGTGGTCTGTAGATCAACAGAAACACAAAATGAAAAATGCAATTGGTAGGGATTAGCAGTGGATTAAGAGTGATTAACATGATGCCTTCCTCTACAGTGGTTTGTAATGATTAATTGAAAATGACGGTAAACATAACCCACTTTCCTTCTATACGTTACGTTAAGTAAAATTTGGAAACACACTGTTTAAATATTGGCTTACTTAGCTACAATGCAAAAATGATTATGATGATGGCAAAATAGTTCACATTTATGACTGCCTTATAAATGTATTATCATTAAAGTGTTTAACAGTCTCTCTTCCAAATGGTAAGCAATTAGTTCCTCACAACTTACATAGACAAA
The DNA here is from genome assembly GCF_964263255.1 of Lissotriton vulgaris. Taxonomy (NCBI): domain Eukaryota; kingdom Metazoa; phylum Chordata; class Amphibia; order Caudata; family Salamandridae; genus Lissotriton; species Lissotriton vulgaris. Next base: position 699,055,365 of record NC_141693.1, read on the forward strand.
AGGCATATTTTATGGTTAGTAATGAGAGCTGCTGTAGACGTTTGACTGAAACACTTACTCAGATTTTACCTAGTGTAAGCTGTCTAGGGCAAGTACCCGATCCCATGGGCACTACTTTCTAAACAGTGTACTGAAGAAAATTACAACAGTTCCCAAAATGTATGTTGTCTGAGTGCCAGCTCTAGCACCTATTACTGATGAAAAACAAAGAGCAAATATGTTTACAATTTTCTTTATACTAGAAGAATGTAGCATGATTTCATTAAAAGGGTGGGTAAAATACTGATCCATGGACAATTGTGGCTATCAAACAACGTGATTCTTTATTGTTCCTTATTTCCCGAATTAGAGCCATAAAAACATTGTGTTTTTTTAGGCCTGGACTAATCGCCAATGACATGCTGGCGAAAGGTGCACTTCACGTCACTGCAAGGCTGGCGTCAAATTCTTTCATGATTGTCCAATAACCACTTTGACAAAAAAAGATTCTAGGAGTTCATTTCACAATAACTGTTCAGAGAATAAGAAGGCAATTAAAAATAGCAAACAGAATCCCCCATAATAAGGTATTTGGCACTGAAGGCATACAGAGGACACTTTTTATTGTAAAAGCAACAACATGAATTAGAAAAGAGATTAATTTGTTGGGAAAGCAGGCTTTTCAGCGTATGCCAATCTCTCTGTTCGTCAAGATTACTCTAGCAGACCTGGAAGCGGACACTCCGCCATACTTTCATCCACTTGAAGCTCTGAGGTATAAAGCAAAGACCAACTTGCTCCCTGCTTTCTGCATCTTTCTGAAAAGTTGATGTGCGGCGGATTTTTGGAAAAATATATTTGTCTTGATCATCCTACTTCCTTTAAACGCCCAACGAGTGAAGGTCGGGATGCATTTACGGATTTCCATCACTTCTTAAGATATCAAAGGTTTGAGCATGGATATGGCTGTTCTAGCTTTTCAGTGGATGCCACTGCTAGACTTCATCAAATAGGTCCATTAACTCGTATATCTTTAAAGCAAGGCCAGCTTGTCATTTACCTGAATTATTCAGGTTAAACACCTTCTTTGCATACAGTTAAGCATAAACACATCACACCACTGTTACAGAATTCTATTTCAAAGCGTACAGAAACTACAGCAGCTTCAAGGCAAAGCATCAATATGCAGCATTCACTAACTCCCAGGTACTCCGAAGCATACTCTAGGGGCTTGCCACTGACTGTTTTCAAAGTTTGGGATTTTTATTGCGGATTCCTTCTGTAATGACAAAACTCAATTTCAATATAAATCACTAATATGAATTGATAAATATAATGATTTGAACAGAAGTATCTCAACCTTTGCCTTCTTTAATATCTTCTGTAAAATGCCTCAAGTTACGAAAAGAAGCTCTAAATAGCAGCGGAGCCAAAAACAGTGAGGTGACACTGGTCCCCAGGTTGGTCCTTTTTTTCCAGTTTGTTGTAAGTGTGAATGTATTACTCACGTGGGAGCTCTGGGAAAATAACATTGTCCGTGTAATTAGACCCAGTACAATGCGGGTGGGCAGAAATCTAGAACTCACTAAGAGCATTGCCAAGACAGGTCCCAAATCGTATTGTGTAACTGCCCCATGGAACACAACATGCACAGTGAGGGATTGCACACTGGTCATCAAACACGTGCAGACAGTGTTTTTCCTCTAAGGACAAGGCTAGGAGTGAATTGTTCAAAATGCGTAACTAGTAATGAAACAGGGTAAAAATTGTATAGTACAAACATCCAGCATATACGAAGGCACTTGGAATTGGTGTGCAAAATGGTATGTGCTGTGGTAATCAGATAATTTGATGGACATCTAACAAGGTGGGATATGTATGACCTATTTACTGTTCTGTACATGCTATCCAATTCTGGTCCATGAGTCTAGCCACCATGGTTTTAAAATTAGTGCTAATCCACCTGTCATTAAGTCCTAAATATAGCCAATCGGGTTTTTGCATTTACAGTCATGCAAAAAGAATACACAATCATCCTGTAAATCCCCGCCCCCCAAACAAACCACACACCCATACTGAAAATGTGTGGTTTCAGCAGGTGCACACATACATTGTAGCACAGTCATGCCTACAGAGATATCAGACCAACCAGTGTCCCCACAGGAAGAGACCTGTTACCGCTGACTGAGGTGCGAGACTACATAGATGAAGCCCACTAGTAAAAGGCCCCGCACACCCAACATCATGATGAGGAAGAGAAGAACGATGGACATCACTGGCTCTACCACCTGGTTGCCGAGGTTCCAGCGGGGAAATCCCATGGTGACTAGCTGCTGGTTGATATCCGAGAAAGGGGAGCGCCCCTCAGGCCTCGCGCCACCTGCATGCTGCTGCTGTGGGGGAGGAGGACCGGGGTTCTGGGCAGCATTGAAAAAGCCCTAGGAGTTTAAAAATAAGCAAAGTCATCAATATGAATATCATTTTCAAACATACCCATGCAAATCAAAGAAAAAAGTAAATAGTAATATTTAGTAGTCATTTGAGACTCCGTGAAATACAAAATTGAAATTAGTGGTTGAACGTTCTTGGAGGATGCAAGAACATGCGCAGGTGCACAAAAAAGGTGCAGCTGTATTATGGTAAAGCAACACAGATGTCACCAAAAACGCAGAGGTCATTAAAGAGCAAAAAATAAATAACAGCTAAAAGGTCAAGATTGAAACAGGTTTTAAATACAGCTAAATTACATTAGTAGAATAACAGTTCTTCAAACCACAGGGCCAGAGCAGGCAAGCAACAGAAGTCATCCAAATAGCAAGCAACGGATGCAAGAAGGTTGGTTATTGAGTGCTAAGTGGTTATATTCCATACTCTACGGTTTCTAATGAAAATACACGTTAGGTCCACATTCTGGACTAAACCTCTGGATATTGGTGAAGTACTGTTACTATTTTTCGTTTTGCATAACATATATATTAATCTGCACATTATACAAATATGTAAAGTGGGATTTTCACAAAGTCATCCATAGTCACTGTAGACCTCAGTTCCATCGACTAATGCTAACATGAAAATGTACCATTGGCAGCTGTGTTTTCCATCTCGCTCCCGTTTCAAGAGCTAACCTGCATAGCTTGAGTTAATTACATTATAACACAATGTTTTGGTTTCTGTGAGAATTGTTTATCAATATGTGTTTCACTGAAGCAGAATAATGAAGAGGGCTGTCCACTTGCCCCCTGCCCCACCACCCCACTGATATACTGTGAATTGTTCACTCCTGATTGGTTTCCTCTCCCCGAGAACCGTGGGTAGAGCTGCAACTTGCCGAGAATTGATTTTAATTTGTGAGTGGCTAAGCAAGTTAGATTTAGAAGTCACTTTCCAATCTCTCCAGACTAGTGACTTATCTTTGCTACTGCTCAGAGATGAATTCCTGATCAATTTCATTCTCATTTATCAGTCTGAATCTTTATCGATTCTGCCTTTTAGAGGCTTTATATGCTGACGACGTCTTCTGCTTGACTTCTCTCACAAATTTCCTGATTTACTTTCAGCCCAGCATGTTAGGGAATTTACCTTCAGGGGAAACTGAAATTAGCTTGATTTGCATATGACAACTTTAAAAAGTTTGCCTATGTATTTGCTATTTTGAATTGCTTTGAATTATACGGACCCATGTATTTTTCATGATAAATATTTTATGACTCATTAGAATGATTTGAGTTTATATATTTGCCAATCTGCTAATAAACCTTCATGGTGTGCAAATCTAGCATGCTCGATCACCCTTATGGGGTCGAATGTGCTTCACTGCAAAGGATGTATTGTTGAACTGATGTTAAACCTCAGCCTAGGACTAAAAGGTCCTGTTATATGACCATTAGGGTCATTGTCGACATTGCTAAGTTAGCATGAGCTTTGCTGCCATGATGCTGCTTTTTTGCACGTTACTACATGACTTCATTTTGCAGGACTCTGTTTATGCCTTTTACATGAGAACTGTCTGCTTTTCACGTTCTCTGCTAAGTTCCTGGAGTTTAGTTCGAACACGATGTGTAAGGTCAATAAACAATGCCCCTTGTTATTCTATTGTGGTCAGTCCCTAGCACCTAGACAAAACATGCTAAACACAGCTGTGCTGCTGGAGACATGTACTATGATATTACAGGGATGCATGTTGTTTTACCACACACTTGGAGAGAGCCCTTTCCATGGAGAAGAGCTATGCTGTTTCTATGGTGTAAACCTTACATCTAGGCTTTAAGGTCTGCTGACAAAGCCCAGAGATCTTTTATTTAAGAAACTTCTTCCAGTCAAGGGGAGAGTGGTTAGGCCCGATAGTCCTTTTTCCACTGTTTTTATATAATGACATCCCCCTTCGTACTCTATGGAATTGCAACAATGCTAATTGTTCTGAGTTGATGCATTCTGCTGCTAGTAGTGGCCCGTATACTGTATTATAGAGCACAATAGTTAAAATAAACCTTTCGAACTATTACAGTGACTCTGCCAATTGTTACTTTGGATAAAGTCGAGTGAGCGAGCGAAAGGGTATATCTTGCTACCACGATTCCTTAGAGAGTCAGGAGTGTTTTGTTCTGGGTTTTGTTCTAGGTTGTCTAATCATTTGTAGCTTCGTGATTTTGAAGGAGAACAAATGACTCACTATAGCTCGTCGGTTCTGGGATTTTGGGTACTAAGGTGGTAGGTTGGCACACCCCTATTCAATCAGGTCCTGTTTTCCCGCGCATAGTTCTGTGTAGGTGCAGAATCCCCCCAACATGGTGCTGCCAACGTTTGTTCTGGTTCTTATCTGCAAGATTCGTAAGTAGTGCTTGTGCTTGTCCACAAACCCCTCACTTCTGTGACGGTGTTACCTCCTATTTTGATAGATGATAGGTTTTTCAAGCTTCAATTTGAAACGGTCTATTGTTTTCTTTTAACCCTTTGTTGAGCTGTCACGCATCGGTTGTTATTCTCTCTTATTCATTATGGCAGTTGCCATAACAGCTCATAACCGTTCACCGCTCAGGGCTTATTCACAACAATATGGAGTACTTGATGCGGGTGTTGCGCTTATCTTTGTTGTAGAGGTGTATCAAGCTTTCCGCTTTGTGTTTTATTCTTGGGTCACCTTTCCGGCAGTCAATGGAACAGACAATTTGTTTCACCAGTATACTGCCATAGCGACTCTGCGGAAATATAGACCATATAGTACTCTTGAGGTTCTGTTCTCAGCTTGGCAACACCAAATTTGGTTTAATGGCACCCTTCCTCACCCTATAACGCCGGTCTGTTTATAAATGAAAACAGTAGGAAATGGGTGGCGGGCCGGGACGGATGTCGGGCGGATTGCCATTGCCATGCGGGCAGTGGCGATCCGCCCGAGATCCTAATGACCCTCTTAGTTCCCCGAATTAGCTGAATGTAATACTTGGGGTAAGGTGTTTGCCGCGGTATATTCAAAGTGTTTCGGTACCCCCTCCATGACGGTACTCCCTTCCGTGATAAAACGTGTTCAAGAGGAACATGGAGCCGAGGCGGCTCTGGAATTCTGGTGTTCGAAGTGGTTGCTGATATGATCATTGCTAATGTTAAGGGTGATGCTGTAAGCCTGGAGGCTATAGAAGACGCAGACAAGCAGAGCAAATACTGAAGATTATTGCAAAGGCTTATAAGACCATAGGCCCCAATAGTCTGGCAATTACGTTTTTTCTCAAACGCAGACGCACTCTAAAGTGCAGCAGAAAGCCCGGTCTGATAAAGATGGGTGCCCATTCTTTCCTAAAAAGAACTGGAAAAATAAACAAGCATTTACAATGCAATGGTCTCGGCATTATTAAAGGTAGAGCTATTGGCATTGCTCATGAGATTTATTTATTTTTAAACATAAATAAATGGTTTTGTCATTTACAATGGCAATAGGAGAGCATTAGAGTAGTAGTATTCGCGGACACAGAGCCACACACACAGAAAGCCCCACACACAGAGCCCCACACATGCAGACACACACACACACACACACACACAGAGCCCCACAGACACACACACACAGAGCCCCACACACACACGCACACAGCGAGCCACACACAGAGCCCCCCCCACACACGCACAGAGACCCCCCACACACACAGAGCCCCCACACACACACACAGAGCCCCCCACACACACAGAGCCTCCCCCACACACACACAGAGCCCCACACACACACAAAGCCCCCCACACACGCACAGAGCCCCCCCACACACGCACAGAGCCCCCCCACACACGCACAGAGCCCCCCACACACAGAGCCCCCCTACACACACAGAGCCTCCCCCACACACACAGAGCCCCCCCCCACACACACAGAGCCCCACACACACACAGAGCCCCCCCCACACACAGAGCCCCCCCACACACACACACAGAGCCACGCACACACACACACAGACAGACAGAGCCACGCACACACAGACAGAGCCACGCACACACAGACAGAGCCACGCACACAGACAGAGCCACGCACACACAGACAGAGCCACGCACATAGACAGAGCCACGCACACACAGAGAGCCACGCACACACAGAGACAGAGCCACACACACACACAGAGCCACGCACACACAGAGACAGAGCCACGCACACACACAGAGCCTCGCACACACAGACAGAGCCTCGCACACACAGACAGAGCCTCGCGCACACAGACAGAGCCTCGCGCACACAGACAGAGCCTTGCGCACACAGACAGAGCCTTGCGCACACAGACAGAGCCACGCACACACACAGACAGAGCCACGCACACATACACAGAGCCAAGCACACACACAGACAGAGCCACGCACACACACAGACAGAGCCACGCACACACACAGACAGAGCCACGCAAACACACAGACAGATCCACTGACACACACACACACAGACAGAGCCACACACACAGAGCCACAGAGACAGAGCCACGCACACACACAGAGCCACGCACACACACAGAGATTGCCACGCACACACACAGATTGCCACGCACACACACAGATTGCCATGCACACACACAGATTGCCACGCACACACACAGATTGCCACGCACACACACAGACAGAGTCACCTACACACAGTAACAGAAAAACCGGGATGACAAGCAGGGAACAGAGGCACAGGAAAACCGGGGGAACAGAGGCACATAAAAACCGGGGGAACAGAGGCACAGAAAAAACGGGGCAGAACAGAAGCAGAGAAAAACCGGGATGACATGCAGGAAACAGGAGTAAGAAGCAGACTAAAGAGCTTCATGGAAGAAGTAAGACAAAGGGAGTGGGCACACCAGGAGTAAGATGCAGACTATAGAGCTCTCTACTAACTGACAGCACAAGGATGATTATTGCATCTTTTCTGTACTTCATCTGTTTTTCAAGTTTGAAAGCCAGCATATTTTTGTATGATCCTATAGTAACTACCAAACCTAAAACAACAAGAGCTTCAGATTAGTCCATGGTATGCATGTAACATCATCCAAGACACTCTGGTCTAAAAAAACCTATACTCAAATGCCACAGAGGCCCGACTACCACCATGTTTAGAAAGCATGCATTCACACATTCACACATACACCCACGCACACACACAGCCGTCCATGCAGTTATGCAGACACACACACACCATGGTTAGAAAACACGCATTCACACAGACACCCATGGACACACACCCAGCCGTCCATGCGTTTATGCAGACTCACGTCATGGTAAGAAAGCATGCATTCACACATGTGCACACACGTACAGCGGCACGCAGGCATGCATGCACTTACACACACACATCCATCCGTTTCTGCATACACACACCATGGTAAGAGAGCATGCATTCACACATGCACCCACACATACAGCGGCACGCACGCACTTACACACACAATTCCATCCGTTTCTACATACACACATACCATAAGCATGCATTCACACAGACACCCATGAACACACACATACTGCGGCACGCACGCATTTACACACACACACACATCCATCCGTTTCTGCATACACACACACTATGGTAAGCATTGCATTCACACATGCACCCAAGCACACACACATACAGCGGAACGCAGGCACGCACTTACACAGACACATCCATCCGTTTATGCATACACACAAACCATGGTAAGCATGCATTCTCACAGACACCCATGAACACACACATACAGCGGCACGCACGCATTTACACACACACACATCCATCCGTTTCTGCATACACACACACTATGGTAAGCATGCATTCACACATGCACCCATGCACACACACATACAGTGGAACGCAGGCACGCACGGACTTACACAGACACATCCATCCATTTCTGCATACACACAAACCATGGTAAGCATGCATTCTCACAGACACCCATGAACACACACATACAGCGGCACGCTGGTAAACACGGCGCAGACATGGCTGCTCCCTCTGACTCACGCTGTGAATAAAAGCCAATGGGAGGTTAGGCAGATCGAGGCGGGGCTTCTGGGCACTTCTGATCTCCTTGTATTTCCTGTAAGTAAATGGCACGCAGGCACGCACACACACACTTACACACACACATCAATTTGTTTCTGCATACACACACACCATGGTAAGCATGCATTCACACAGACACCCATGAACACACACACATACAGCGGCACACACACACTTACACACACACATCCATCCGTTTCTGCATACACACACACCATGGTAAGCATGCATTCACACATGCACCCATGCACACACACATACGCAGGCACGCACGCACTTACACACACACACATCCATCCGTTTCTGCATACACACACACCATGGTAAGCACACATTCAACCAGACACCCATGCACACACATATACAGTGGCACGCTGGTAAACACGGCGCAGACATGGATTCTCCCTCTGACTCACGCTGTGAATGAAAGCCAAGGGGAGGTTTGGCAGCTCCAGGCAGAGCTTCTGGGCACTTCTGATCTCCATGTATTTCCTGTAAGTAAATGGCACCCAGGCACGCACGCACTTACACACACACATACATCCGTTTCTGCATACACACACACACACCATGGTAAGCATGCATTCACACAGACACCGATGCACACACACAAACAGCGGCACGCTGGTAAACAAGGCGCAGACATGGCTGCTCCCTCTGACTCACGCTGTGAATGAAAGCCAAGGGGAGGTTTGGAAGCTCGAGGCGGGGCTTCTGGGCACTTCTGATCTCCGTGTATTTCCTGTAAGTAAATGGCATGCAGGCACACACGCACGCACTTACACACACACATCCATCCTTTTCTGCATACACTCACACCATGGTAAGCATGCATTCACACAAACACCCATGCACACACACATACAGCGGCACGCTGGTAAACACGGCGCAGACATGGCTGCTCCCTCTGACTCACGCTGTGAATGAAAGCCAAGGGGAGGTTTGGCAGCTGAGGAGGGGCTTCTGAGAACTTCTGATCTCTGTGTATTTCCTGTAAGTAAATAAACGCACTCATCCTTCTTAGACAGCAGCCAGCGCCCCAGGCGGGAATCCAGGTGCCTGGCAGCTGTGGTGTGAGGCGAGACACCCGCACCCCCGTGCCCTCTCTAGCAAAGGGTCAGGCTTCACAGCTCTAGCAGCAGGGCTTGTTCCTGCCTGACTGATGCTGTGTGAGATCCAAGTGTCTCTCCATTCTCGCTTGCGCCGGTGGCGAGAACAGGAAGTCCCAGGTGATGAGAAAACGAAAGAGACCCCAGGTGGAGGCACACCGTGAAACGGAGTGCACAGGCACACAGGTACCGTGCAGCGGGTAGGGAGGTAGGAGCCGCTGCCTCAAACCGGGTTTGGACCCTACTATTCCAACAACAATAGTATAGTCTCTACTTATTGGAATCTCACATCTTAGGCCTACCTTTGGAGTAAGTTTTTCGATTCCTCATCACATTCGGGAGTTTCTGGGTGTCACGACTGTCGCATGTTCCCAGTCATGCATAAGAGTTTGCACATGCACAGATGTAGCGGGGGTACCTTTGAACTTCATTGAATACATTGCAGAGGGCCATTCACGCTTGCAACAACTTGTTAACTTGAATTTTTCCTCCATGGATGCAAGGGCCGGACGCGGTCGGGCAGAAATGGCTGCCACAAAGCTCTGAAATTTTCGGAATCGGGGGCGTGTTTTTTGGTGAGTGACGGATGACGTCACAGATAGAAAGAACCTAAAAAACACGCCCCCGAATACGAAAAAGACGGGGCTTAAAAGGAGTGACGCCCCTCTTCTCCAATGGCTGGCCATCATTTACGAGGCCAGCCAATGGAGAAGAGGGGCGGTTTCAAGCCCCCTACACTAAGAAACATAAAATCTCAGCTCTGCCCACTGCTTACGCAGTGCGACGGAGTCCTCGACCTAAAAAGACCTCTGCATGATAAACCAATGCAATGTGCGTTTTCCAGAGACAGGATGTGTCCTAGAAGTTAAAGGGTACATGGCAGAGTTAATATAATGGTTACAGATCCGTGGTGCGTTAAATTATGAGTGTCAATTACATTTACAACCATAGTAGTAGACACATAGCTGGTTCATACAGATATTAAGCTTTCTTAGATCGCTATAGGAATAGTTATATCCAAGGAGCCTCCCTATACCACATCACTTTTGGTTTGTTTTAATTCTTCTTTTTTTTCTTAACAGTATAGCAGACAGTAATAAAAGATACGCATATTATCAAGCCCATTATCGCCGCTTTATCGGCCGTTTTCGGCCGATAAAGCGGCGATAATTTTAGCGCACAGGCTTGATAATATGCCCCATTGTACTCTTAACTTAGCTGTATTGCTTCTACAGATTGTACTGAAATTAGTTGTTCTTTTGCCCCGATTATTCTAGGACCTTTAGCAGTAGCTTCACTCACCTCAATGTACACAATCGAACAGCGTGACTCTAGCGTTTGCCACGTGCCGAGGCAACACGTAGCCACTCAATACCTATTTTTGCATTGACTTTCTATTTGGGAGAGGAAATCCTTCGGCCCAGTTTGTTTACGAAATGTCGCTCATGTAGGAGCTGCACAGTGAACCCCCAAAATACCGGTAGACAGCATCAATCACAGGCTAAAAAACATATTAATGATTGGCTTCAGGCTCTGTGTTTACCCTGTATTAAACACAACAAATAATTAGACAATCATAGATGACAAACGTAGCAAGGACAGCCCCACAGCTGGTCTTTTGATAAATACATTGTATCAAAGCATTCGCCTCCTTAGATTGGTAGAATAAGTCAGGCGGTACTATTAAATGGCTGCAGATTTGTAAAGATGGTAAGGATGCACTGGAAGCGTGGCACTTAATAAATAAGTGTTTTTTTCATAAAGTATAAGTGGGAAGAAATGAACCCACAACCAACTCCTGCAGTGCCTTCGTCGTAACTGCCTTCACAAACAGTACAGGCAGTCACAACAAAAACGCACACACGAGGACATATTTTAAAGCATAACATAGCACGAAATAAACAAACATATGTGTAACTACATAGTCATTTCAAATGACAACAGAAAACGGAGGCATGCTCAAGATGTAAACAGAGATGACGTGGAGGTTGCGAGCCGCTCTTAAAGGGAAAGAGCAACTCCTACTCCAACACATCCTCCTTATTAACAAGATAAAATAAAATAAAATAAATAAACAACAATGAAAAGTCAAATGCATTGATAAAAGTTCACATCAAATAAAAGTCCTTAAACTTCTGGGGAACAGAAACATTGCGATGTGACCTTTGATGACCTAAAGATGGAGGAGGAGCAATATTAGATGATGTTCGGGCTGCCAGTAGAGAATCACAACTCATGGAAGAGGTTGGTAAAACAGCAGAAGGAACCTCATTAAACATAGGATTTGTAGATAAAACAAAATCACTGTCAACATAATTACTGACAACATTATCACTGACAACATTAGTAGCAGCATGATCCCTGTTAACAGTGGTTGAAGATGGCTTATTAACACAGAAATCCATACCAGAATTTGACTCATCCGAGTCACAATCATGAGGACCTTTTCTTTTTGCAGAGATGATCTTAGAGGCTTGATCATTAGTAATTTTGACCAAACATCTTCTATTCTACCATCCCCTTCCTTTTAACAAAACAGCATTTTTAGAAACCTGTGTAACTTTAACTGGCAAAGTAAATTTAGACTGCCCTTTTCTAACTCTTGCAGGTTTTTTAATTAAAACCCAATCCCCAACAGACAACAACATGTCCTTAGTATTTCTTGTATCCTGAAGATGTAAAGAAACAGCATTATGTTTAGACCTAACGAGCTCCTTAACTTTGAGCAAATCATCTCCACAAGGAACACTGCTGTTAGTCAAATCATTCACCCAATGAGGACAGAGGTTTGAAATAGCTAATCTGTTATGCAGCATTTTGAATGGAGAAATCCCTGTAGTACTGTGAGGAGTGTTATGGTAAACCCAAATAATTTTCCTTAAGAAATCTTCCACCTGGCAACTAGCAGACAAAGCAGTTTGAACTCCTTCCTTTAAAAATCTATTAATACGTTCGACCAGACCATTTGATGAAGGAGAATAAAGGGCAACAGTAAGATGTTTAATTTGTAGATTCTGAACAAAACTCAACATCTGATGGGATCTGAATTGAGTACCATTGTCCAGCCAGACGCCGTGCGAGCAGAGCGAATAGAGTAGAGGAGAGGAGGATACGGGTACGGTTGGGTGTGAGCGGTGATCTAAGCGCTGTGAGAACAACGCCGCCGCCCCCCCCATCCCACCGGCGGGAGTGTGCCCGTGCCGGATAGGAACCAGCGCCAATAGCACGGATCACCAGCCAACGGACAGTACCAACTGGCAGTGTCTGCTTTGCCACCATAAGGACGCTGAGTCCTGGAAAGGGGTAGCACAGCACTGAAGGCTTGCAGCACTGCTGGAACCGGTAATCACTCCCCGCCTACAGAGCTGCGACGAGGACTGCTGAGCTAGTATTGTCAGGAATCCAACCCACGTCTTGCGTCCAGCCAGATGCCGAGCAAGCAGACTAGAGGAGAGGAGGTTACGGGTGCGGGTGCGGTCGGGGGTGAGCGCTGCAACGCCGCTGCCCCTCCACCCCTCCGCTGCCACCGCCTCGCCAGACAAGTCGGACTTCAGAGAGCAGCTGCCAGGACAGCAGGCGAACAGGGTCACGGCCCTGATTTGGGTGAGTCGTTTGGGGTGACATTAAATGAAGCGGCATTAAATGGTGTAAATTAAATGGTGTAATCTAACTCACATACCAAGACCTGTACAAACTGTATAAACATACAAGAAAAGGACCTAGGGAAACGGAATCGTGCGCCAGGGCTGGTGTTGCATGAGCGGCGCATGGGTACGACCCCCGAAACCTAAACCTCCCGACTACATCAACTGGAAACAGGCCGGAGCTGCTCCTCTTTTGCGAGTCAAAAGTAGGGAGCAGAAGGGGATAACCTATAAAGATTTTGCCCTGTTAAGACCCCTAAGTAACAACTTGCCAACTCCAAAAGATCTACCACAGCGTAATGGCTTACAAGAAACTCAGATCTAGAACCATCTTTATGAAAAGAATGGGAACAGATGAGGCAATTAGAAAAAGCACCAACAAGGCCGTAAGAAATGGAAAGACAACAGTAACCCCTGGAATTAGAAAGTACTTCACAAAACTAATTTCAGACGAACAGGAGCAAAAAGTAAAAGATCAGACAAATATGAAAATAGTAGATACTACTGAGGATGGAAAAGGTGCAGCATACCTAAATCCAGATCAAACCCATACAAATTCTGAAGCAGAGCAAAAAAGTATTCTAACTAACCAGGAGGACTCACATTTAGATCTAACGACTACTGGACTACAAACATCGGATTTATTTAAGATACAACAGTCCCCTGAGTGCTATTCCATTTGTTTAGATACTAGCAATAAGGATGAAGTGTTTCAAATGGGATTACCGGAGACCGATAACATACAGAAGTGCAGTCCACAAAAATCTCCGGACATAGAGGCTCTCCTCGAAAATTCACCAGATCTCTCTATCTTCCATACTACTGGTTTGATCAATACCCAAAGTTCAGTATCCAAGTCATTGTTTACCTTACATAATATTTTGGAATCAGTTCTTAACCATTTAGGCAACATATTGGAGAACTCTGACCAAACACTTGACGTACAAGTAGGAATCTTAAAATTTCTAGTCGAGAAAAAAAAGAAGAAAGACCAATTCAGGTCAACAAAAATAACAGGAACTTGTGGCAATTGTAAAGGGGAAACTGGTGATAACTTAATAATTAAAACCAACAACGAGCCAATTCCCCTGAAGAAAGAAATTGTAACACATACCGGAAAGAAATCATCCGGGGAAATTGTGGGTAAGCAGGGAGATATCATCACATATTCCCTTAGAAATGTATTTAAAGAGGGAAATTATACCGAACCACACCAACACTGTGGCTTACTACCCAATTTTTACAAAAAACAAAACTAAATTGAATATGATCAGTTCTACAATTGACCCTGAAATAAGCGTCAATACTGGTCTAAAGAGCGAGGATGCACAGAACTTGGAAAACACAAAAAAGAAACAACAGCAAAGAAAGATAAAAACGAGAAAGGCGATAAGAAGATTTAAAAGGAAGAAGGCTAATAAAATTGAATTTCAGAACATGACTCCTCTACCAAGTGCTCTATCAGATCATGAAGGAACGCCAGAACTGTCCCCTACACCGAGGATAAAGCACCAGAAGTCACCGGAGAAAACCGGGAACAAAAAACTCTACCAACAGTCTACATTAAATCCAAAGGCTACTAAATTCTCATATGGTCCGGCAAGTCCAACATTAAGAGGGACCTCTAAAGGACTTTCAGAATCGCAGAGAAAAGGATTACCACTAGAGGAGATAAGATCCAACTATTTACAAATCACAGAACTATTCCCTGCCGACGAAGCTCCACTCAATCGTGGTCGAATCATTGATCTTTTACAACAGATTCAGCCGCTACAATCCTTAACGCGAAATGAAATTAACCGCGTAATGTTCCCAGACAAAGCCAAAACAAAAACTGCAGTTGTACAATTCTGGTCTCCAGTCTTACCAGGAATTATCCTAAAGGAGAGTGAGACTCTCCACAAATGTGGTTACGACTTGATCCCAGTACAAAAAAATTATGTTCACAATATGATGCATCCGCTTGAAGGATCTCAAAAAATGTACCAACCTATAAACAAAAAGACCCATTCTTTAGACCACTCTGTAGAAAATAAAATTATCTCCATAAAGAATGGTGAAAGTGAAATTTGGAGTAAAAAGACCCTTAACAAGGAAGTCACTACAAGGGATCAGTCATGGAATTGGATCGCTGAGACCCTGAATAATAATAAACAAACTATGGACTCCAACTCTCCTGTTTAACACAGGTCTAGTGATATCCTCCTGGAACATAGCGGGAAAAACTAAAGAAAAAATGGATGAATTAGTAAAAAATTCACCCGCTATTGTGGCCCTACAAGAAACATGGACTACACAAAACTTTTATCAAGAAAGATATATTACATATGATATCCCTGCCCTGCGGGATGAGCGAGGTCATGCGAAGGGCGGGATAGCGATCCTACTTAGCGAAGAGTATAACTGGGCCCAAGAAATAGTCCCAACGAAATCACGACATTATCAATGTATTAAGATCAAGTGCGGGATAAACCCTTTAGATCTCTTAAAAAACCTATTAATATTTAATGTATACATTCCTCCTGGAGCAAAAATGGATGGTCTGCTAACAGAAATTTTGGAAGACATTGAACAAATCATCGAAAATCAAGATTATCCATCATTCCTTATTATGGGTGACCTTAATGGAAAACTATCCAATGAGGAAATAATAAAATGGGCCAATTGGTACAAAGAAAAGGCGCTGGAAATTTCCGTACCGGTATTTCCTATAGGGACCAAGGCGAATAAAAGAGGAAAAATTTTACTAGCAACACTTCCAATGTTAAATGGAATCTTGCTAAACGGGAACGTGGAAGGCGACATTCCTGCCTCAAACACAAGAAAAGGAAGTAGCAGCTCCTCAATTCTGGATTACATAATATGTAGCCTTGACTTGTTTGGGCTCGCCTCACAACTCCAAATTAATTTCGTCCACGGAAGCGATCATGCCATTCTGTTGTTACGTACAGAATGGAAAATATATCTATGTCCAACTAGCCACATCATGTTCAAGTACAGTACAGTTATGGTAAACCATAAACAAAGGCGGATACATTGGAACTCAACGACACTTAATAAGATAACTACCTTAATAGACACTAACCAGCTTCTACAAATACCGCACTCTACAAACCCAATAACCAATTTTGAAATGGTCATTAATATACTAACGCAAACATTTCAGGAAAAGTTGAAGCAATCGAGGCCTACAAAGACTCAAAACAAAAATCCAAAGCTAACCACCAGTACAAAGCTTCTAAATAAACTGATAAGAGCACAGTTCCTAGAAGGATCATCGTCTAGACAGGTAGAAATTAATAAACTAAAGAACCAACGCAGGAGGGAAAAACAAAAACATAAGAGAATAGCCCAAGATAAAAACTGGGTGGATCTGCAGATAGCAGCAAAGCACTACAATCAATGTGTCTATTGGTCTATAATCTCCAAAGAAACAGGCACAAAAAAAGCACTACAAGCTATCCCGGTTCCCCCAAAAGAATGGAAAACTTACCCTGCTAATCTATTTAAATTAAATACCACCTCAGAAATGGCTCATACATTCTCAAGCAACCCAGAAATTAAATCTCCAAATAGTAGAACATCTACCCCCTTCTCCATCGAGATGCATATAAGAAAGCGAGATCAACAGGAGCTACAAGCCCTGACCAAATTCCAATCAAGGTCCTCCAGTCCGACCCTAAAGGATGGAGCAGGATGCTTTCGCCCCCTTTTTAACCTCATCTTTAGCACTGGGGAAACATTGAAGTTTTGGAAGGGGAGCATTGTTATTCCTATTCATAAAAAGGGATCAAGACTCCAACCTGGTAACTATAGACAAATAGCTCATCTGGATGCCACAGGAAAGATCCTTACGGCTGAGGTCCTGGACCAACTTAAAAACTGGGCCTTCTCATCTGGACTGATTCCTCTATACCAGGCAGGCTTTAGGCCAAAGCATTCAGTCACGGATAATATCGTGGTGCTACAAACCATCCCAGACAAATATGTGACCATTAAATCTCAGATTGTCTATGCAGCTTTTATCAATTTTTCGACCGCGTTTGACAGAGTGGACAGAGGAATACTTTGGAAAAAAATTAGTAAAATGGGTATCCCAGATCACCTATTACGAATATTATTCTCTCTGCACACAGACACCTGGTGCCATGTTCAAATGGGGAGGGAAAAGGGCCTAACTAGCCCTATCCCAACCCCTAATGGCCTCAAACAAGGATGCCTTCTCGCCCCCCTATTATTTTCACTCTATCTTAGTGACATGCCTCAATACTTCCAGCAAGTACATAATTTTCCACCAAAGATAGCCTCCCATAACATACATACACTGTTATATGCAGATGATATTATCATATTAGACCTAACCCCATTTGGACTACAAAACAATCTTCAGGCACTGCATAAATATACGGAGGAAAACTACTTAATCCCTAACATTACTAAAACAAAAATAGTCTCATTTTCAGGAAGGAAAAAGAGCCCGAAATATTGCTGGACCCTTGGGGGAGAAAAGGTGGAAGAGGTGAAGGAATATACCTATCTAGGCAGAATTTTCTACAACACCTTACAAAATCGCCCACAGATTGTGAACTTGATCAGGAAATCTGATGTACATGTGGGAGCTCTTTTAAGGTTATACGCAGCCTCGGGACACAGGTACTTCTCTTCCCTGTTTAAGGTGTACAGCGTCAAGATACCACCAGTACTATCATATGCCCTGGAATATATTCCTATAAATCAATGGAGCTTCCTAGACCTAAAAGAAGGGAAAATACTACGGAGATTAATGAAGATGTCTCAGGCTGTCCCAGTACAAGCTCTACACCTCCAGCTTTCATTAACCAGCTCTTACTCTCGAGGAATCGCTAATATCATCAGGTGGGCATACAGTCTCCTACATGCGGAGGAAGGAACTCTCAGATCCCTACTCAAAACTGAGACATTTGACCGAGATTCGTCTAAACATGTATTTTCAAGGAACATGTCAATAGCTTTTTAGCTAGCAGAGACTAACACCGATTTGCTGCTAGCTTGGACACCAGCCCAGTTGAAGCTCTTTTTAAAACATTACACTTCAAGATTTAGCTTTGAACTAGACTCCTCGCATTGCTCTAAACTAAATGTATATAAGAATTTTATGGAATTAATAACATTACAGAAACCTCAGCAGTATATTGCTTTTAATCTAAATCATGGCATCAGAAGAGTGATCGTTCTGCTCCGGTTTGGCATATTACCAGTCAAAACTGCAACATCTAAATGGTACTTAAAGGAAAGCCCGCTATTTAACTTGTGTAATGGCGGAGAGCAGGATTTAGAACATTTAATGTTTGTATGCCCAAATCCAAAAGTGGTAATGGCAAGGAAAATGTTTTTGCAATCTGTATACGTTAAATATAAAATTAACTCAGCAAAGGAACTGATCATTTTATGCAAATTTCCCCCAAATGAATCTGTCTGTCATAATTTAAAAAAAATGTAAAACCATTTTTAACTTTGTATTAACATGAGAAATTTTAAATGGTGTAAAACTGAATTTTATGCTTAAAAATATTTGTGGTCCTCAGTTGAGTACCAAAGCAAATAAAAATAAACTTGAGTACCATTGTCTGTGACAATAAGTTTAGAAGGGCCCTCAACATCAAAAACATTCTTCAAAAATTTGATAACAGTAGTGGTATCTGGAACTGAAACAAAACGAAAATACACCCATTAGAAAAATAATCGATCAAAACTAACATATGTCTCATATTTGCAGGAAGAAGCTCAAATGGCCCCGCAAAATCCAAAGCAACCTTTTCCCAAGCAGAATCAGGAAGAGGGATCATATTGATATGTGGTTCAAAAGTTCTCCAATGCTTGTCAGAGATTAGGCAAGTACTGCAATCAGAAATCCACAACCTCACCTGTGAATCAAGGCCTGGCCACCAATAAAATTGCTTTAAATTTCTAATGGTCGCAGACACGCCCATATGTCCCTCATGGCTCTTTTTGAACAACAAAAATCTCAGTTTTGACGGAAGGACCAATGAATCATGGCGAAATAAAAACCCAGAGACAATAGATAACTCATTGGAGACCTGAGCAAAGGGTTTAATATTTGAAGGGATATTTCTCTCATGAGGCCAACCAGATCTGACATAAGACATTACACTCTGCAGAAGGGTATCTTCAGCAAGTTCTGAAACCCATGAGTCTTTAGACAATGGGGAATCTTCATGCAACATATCATCAATAAGTGCTACTACACACTCCACTTCATCTTCCACAGGGGATGATGCCTCCTCAATAGGCATCCTTGAAAGGCAATCTGCCCGACCATTCTTTCCGCCAGGTAAGTACTTGATATCAAAATTATACTCATGTACCTTGCTGAGGATCCTGACAAGCCTAGCTGAAGCCTTCCCAGTACCATTACCATTTAACATGAAAATGAGATGCTTATGATCAGTAAAAATCAAAAAATGAGTTCCCCAAAGAAAAGTCTTCCATTTCTCCATTGCCCAAGTGCAACCTAACGCCTCCTTCTCTATAGTACTGTAATTCTTTTCTGAGGAGAGTAAAGATCGTGAAGCATATGCAATGGTATGTTCTTTGTTATCAAACTGCTGAGATAAGACCGCACCTATGCCCAATTGGCTGGCATCAAAAGACACACAACAAGGTTGCCCAGGAGTAAAGGGAGACAGAATGGGTGCAGAAGTAATCAAAACTTTGATTTCAGAGAAAGCTCTCTGAACTTCATCAGACCAAATAAAAGCCTTCCCCTTGCGCAACAATTCCCTCAAAGGCTGAACAATTAAAGAATATCCTTGGATGAAACGAGAATAATACTCGTAGAGTCCAAGAAATGACTTGAGCGTGTCTTTATCCTTGGGAGGAACAGTGTCTCTAATAGAAGAAATGTGTGACTCTTTAGGTTTTATACCATCTTTGGTGATACAGTAACCAAGGTAGTCTAGTTGATTGACCTGGAATCTACATGTTTATTTCCTGAGAGTAATACCAACATCCTTAAAAGCAGATAAAACCCTTTTCAAGACGAGGTTGTGTTCTCTATCTGATTTGGCAAAGATAAGAACATCGTCCTGAAAGGCTTGAACCCCAGAAATATCCTTGAGGATGGTATCCATAAATTTCTGAAACACGCTTGCTGCAGAGGCAAGACTAATTGGCATGCGTAGATACTTGAAAGCACCAAATGGTGTGATAAAAGTGGTAAGGTCTTGACTCTCTGCGGCAAGCGGTATCTGATGATACGCTGATCTGAGGTCCAATAAAGAAAACACAGTTGCTCCACCCAAGTTTGCTAACAAATCTTGTACCTTGGGTAAGGGGTGGCAGTCAATTATTATGTTCTTATTGAGTGTGCGAAGGTCCACACAGAGACGAATTTCGTTATTCTTTTTTTTTACGATAACAATTGGACTTACCCATTCTGATGAGTCCGTGGGTGTAATGACACCCTCCTTGCAAAGTTTGTCAAGCGTAGCTTTGAGATCCTGCCTTGTACTGAGAGGAATGGATCTCACTTTATGCACCACAGGCGAAGCATTCTTTTTGAGCTTATTTAAATGCTCAAACCTTTTTATGTTACCAATTTTATCACAGAAAATCTCACTAAATTTGTTAACTACATTGTTAACATTAGTTTCTAAATCACTTTCAATAAAATTAATTGATTTTTCAAAAAGCCTAATAGGATTGTCAGAGCCAGGAAACAGTGCAATCCCTAACCTGGCTAAATCATTCCAACCAATTATGTTTTTTCCTTTGTCAGCTACATACATTTTTGTAGTTATTTTTCTACCCAAGCATGAAAGGATGTCAATGAAATAACCAGACATGTTAATGTCATGGTCCCCAAATGCTTTAGGGTGGACATCAGGTCGAGACAGTTGTCTATCTTTCCAATTTTCAATAAATAACCAGTCAGGAATGATTGTAATGGGTGTGCCCGAGTCAGCCATTACATCAATCAGAATATTGTATTGTATTGTATTGTATTGCATGTTGGATTTATATAGCGCTTATCACCCAGGGGTCTCTAAGCGCTTGCCTTGGGAACCCGTCCTGGCTTTTCCCTGTGAGATAGCCCCTACAGGGCATCCCCAAGGTGAAAGCCAGGCATCCCGCCGCGGGGGGCCGTTGTGGAGATTAAGCAAGCTTAATGCCCAGAGTTGCAGAGTGTGAACCCATGATTAGGTCAGGCACTGAAGCGAGAATTATCGAGTCGGTGGACATTTGAGCTCAAGACCCTGCCGCGTCGGGAATTGAACCCGGGTCTCTGCTTCAGGGTCTGCCTGCTCTAGCAATAAGGACCTTTGATTGACACTTCCTCCACATTGTCATCAGATAAAGCAAAAAAATCTTGTGAATATGTAGGTGGTGTTGCTTCAATAGAACTGACTCTCACAGTGCTCTTTTGAGATTTACAAACAGACATAAAATGGCCTAATTTACCACATTTTGTACATTTTTTGAAGGAAGCCGGGTAATTGGGGTTGTTTCCCAAATGAGCACGAGATCCACACCTGAAACAGAAATTACTAGGTTTCTTAAAAGGAACTCTATTAAATCTGCTTCTGGTATCAATGGCTGAAACTTGAAGATCCTCATTAGAAACCAAAGCTACTGAGGAGCATGAGGAGGAAAAATCATTAGTAATAACCTTGGAAGAAACAATAGATCTTTCTATCCCCTTGGCTATGTCAATAGTTTCACTCAAAGTCGGGTTTGCACAACCTAATAATCTTTATTGAATTTTTTTTGATGCACAATGATATACAAATTGATCTCTGAGACAGGTATCTAACACCGCCCCAAAATCACAAGTGGAAGCCAAATGTCTTAAAACTGAAATGTAGTCTTCTATAGATTCATCTATGTTCTGCTTCCTCTTCATGAAATTAAAGCATTCCAAAAGTATACTGGGTACTTCTGTAAACTTCCTCGAGAGTCTAGCCAGACCCTCTGAATTCACATTCCAACCCTCTTCAGCACCAGCAGGAGCTGGGATTTGTGGTATGTTGTTGAAGACTTTTTGTCCTTCAAAACCCAAGTGCCCATATAATAAAGCAAATTTCCTCTTTGGATCATACTAAATGGCATCATTGGCAACTAGGTAGTTCTGAAATAAATTGAGCCAATGTTTCCAGGGAATTGCAGGTTTACCTGGTGATGGCAGAAAGTCAACTAATTTTAAGAGTTGGTTGTTAGATGCCATGAAAACGTATGATTTTCTGATAAAAGATATGTAATGGTGATAAATTATCCTTGTAAATAGCACTTGAAAGAAATAATGAAAAAAGAAGGTTAAAATGTACTTGGATATAGATTAGTTTTCAAATGTTTGTAATGTACCCTTGTAAACTGTAATATCTGGGAAGAGTACTGTACTAGTCACATATTTCTAATAAACTAGTTGTATTGCTGATTTCCCTCTTGAATAAATTAGTAATATTGAAAATGGTGTGCCTGTCACCGAAGGGCAGGCAAATCTTACCCTTAAAATCTACTTTACGAAGAAAACTGGAACTGAAATCTTGTTTCCTTTGAAGAGAAACGACAATCGGTGGCTGCGTTGCTAAGCAACTGCTGCTCTTCCTTGCCAGAGCCGAAAACACGCCCAAAAGATAGAAATTGACCAACCAGCGTGTAACAGGAACTCGTCAAAGCGTGAGGGGGCTGGTCCAAAACTCCCTTTCAATTGCCGAGCATGGAGCGTGTAAGCCGGTGAAGGATTTGAAGAGCAGATTTTTACGAAAGGATTTTAAAAGTAATTTCCTCTCTCTTTGTCGGTCGGTGGGTTGTAGTGACCCTCGTAGCCAAATGTAAAGATGGTAAAGATGCACTGGAAGCGTGGCACTTAATAAATAAGTGTTTATTCATAAAGTATAAGTGGGAAGAAATGAGCCCACAACTAACTCCTGCAGCGCCCTCGTCGTAACTGCCTTCACAAACAGTACAGGCAGTCACAACGAAAACGCACACACAAGGACATATTTTAAAGCATAACATAGCACGAGATAAACAAACATATGTGTAACTACATAGTCATTTCAAATGACAACAGAGCGCGGAGGCACACTCAAGATGTAAACAGAGATGACATGGAGGTTGCGAGCCGCTCTTAAAGGGAAAGAGCAACTCTAACTCCAACAGGATTATTCCTAGGAGTGCCTCTGCATAGCGCCTTCCCAAAACCAGATGTAGAAACTCCCTCGATGTTATAGTTCCACAGAAGCTTAACGGAACCCACCAAACACAGATGACAAAGCAGAGCAGTTCACATGTAACATCAAACACTTCATGATGAGCTTCTCTTACAGTGCATACCAGTCGTGCAGCTGGGGAGGGCCCTGAATGCTTTGATTAGAGCGACGTAACAATGGTGCTATGGGTTCCAAAGCAAGCATGAACAAGCATTGGCATAGCCAATAGGTTTAGCCTTTGGGACCTTATAAGTGTTTAGCCGTGCAACAGTTGATGTTGTTGCACCAAGGATATTGTGCTGGACAACTAAACACTTATAAGGTCCCAAAGGCGAGACCTATTGGCTATGCCAATGCTTGTTTGACCTGGGGGTCGGTAGACTAAAGTCCATGTCCATGTTTCAGACGATTGGGTTAAGATTTTAAAAATAAGTATTTCTGCTTTGTCCATATTGCAGGAATCTAGCGTGATGATAATAATATATCCACATTTGTAAAGCGCACAATCACTCGCAAGGGTCTCTAGGCCCTGGGGGCTGTCGGGAAGATTAAGCAAGCTATTGCCCAGAGTCACATGATGCTGGGCTAATCTGCCGTCAGAACCGGGGATCGAACCGTGATCCCATCGTCAGTTGCCCTGGCCGCGGCGCCACACCTCTTCCTCATGATCTCTAGTTTTTCCTCAGTGGCCACTGCTATCTCCCCCACCCCCCTCTCCCAGCCGCTTGTCTTATCTAGTTAGCTGATATTGGGATGGGAATGCAAACGCTACGTCAGGGAATGCCTGGTCATGGAGCCATGTTTCTGTGATGAAACAAACATCCGGTTTTTCAAGATCTAAGAGGCTCCATAATTCTAGAGCATTTTTGGGAATTGACCAGGCATTAAGATAGAGTACGTGTAGTTGATTAGGGCTATCAAATATGTCCCTTTTTTTCTCGAGGTAGGAAGTAGTTGCCATAGATTATTCCTTAATGGGGGTCTGAATGCCAACCATAGGGAGCACAAAAAACTCCTCGGTACATGATAAGTCTTTCGGTTTCAAGGTAGTAGGGGGCCTATTTAGGGAATTTAACCCTGCACTAGAGTAATGCTGTATGGCCATGGTAGATAGCTTACCTTCCATTTTGCCCCATATAATTAAAAAGGCAGGGGTCCTGGCGGCTGGCGGTGGTCTGGCGCGGACGGGCGCAGACGGGCTTGCCTTTGGCGCGCCGCTGCGCGTCTGCACCACTTCCTGCTTTAAATAGGCAGAAGGGGGAGACACAACCGGTAGACCGCCAACCAGACCGGAACTAAAAACCCCAACCGGAAGTGTGAAAAATAAAGCCCTGAGTCCCTCCGCGCAATCGGCACAAGCCACGGCGGACCGGGGACCGGGCACTACTAAAATCAGGCAAGTGTTTAGCAAATAGATTCAGGGCAAATAGAGCATCAATGCGAGTGGGGCAAGTTTAAAAACAATCACAACAGTACATGGCTTTAAAGCTGTGGTCGCAAGTTAAAGGAAAGCAATGTGAAGCTAAAAGGCTGGGGTCTGAATATTGACCGTACAGCCTGAAATCCGCGAAATACGAAACCGGTGTGAAACAAATGCGCTGGATTATCTCTAATACTTTGACGTATCTATTAAGGGGGTTGTACATAGCACACTTGTAGCTACTATGTGGCATGCACAATTTCAAGAGATACCATTCTTTGTCTACAGCAGTATACCATGTGCAGAAGACAGCTGTGAAGCTTCCAGGTCTGGCTGGTATTTCACCTTTTATTAATCACTTACTTCCATTGTCTCTGATGTGGGGAAACCTGTTTCAGTCTATAGACAAGGCCTTCTAATCTCACCCTCCTCTGTGAGTCTATGCTCTGCGATGGTCTACGCCAGCCCGTGAAGCCGGGTTTGCATCATTTGGGGAAGATCTTCACCAGCATGTAAGGGAAGGGGTCACTGAGCTCAGTGAACCACTCTCCAACTCTGTGTTGAGACTGCGGGTGGAGGTGGTTTCTATTCTCAAACAGCACGGGAGCCTTCTCTCTAGCCCCCATGTTGTGTAAGCTCAGTAGAGCGTAGAGCATACACCCCTCAAGGCCCACAAGCCACTCGCTGTAAGTTAAAAAGCGCAGTGTGCCAGAACTCAGATGTAATCCCAACCGGTAGTTTTCCAGACAGAATGTGGCCTCCAAAAGGTGCCAACCAGAAGAGTCTACGACCTGCTCCACATGGCTGACCAAACCCATGACCTCTCCTCGGCCCTGGGCATGCCCAGAGCCGCAGGAAAACAGATAACTACTGCACCAGTCTCAGTGCAAAGCCCACCTCGGCCAGATAGCATGCTCCCCGGCAGCTCCGTCGGTAGTCTCCCGCCGCTCCCAGCCCAACAGCAGAGTTTGAGCCTTGCACCCGACTCTACAACAGGTTTTTGCTCTGCCTCTTTGGTTTTAGCGCTCTGACAGCGTGTGTTCTGTGCTGTGTCTCTGTGTTCTTATTTTCGGAGCTCTGCCCCATCTGACTCATTGTTTAGTGCTGTAGCGCCTTGCCGCCTCCCGCCCGAGCCCCGGTGATTTTCCACGTAGCCCCACCCCCACCAGTCTCCTGCTCGCCTCCTCCTCTAGCCCACCCCCTCCCCTTTAAAACGGCAACCGCTGCGAGGGGAGCGCGTGTGCGGTTCTGACCTCGGCCAGACAGCACGCTCCCTGGCAGCTCCGCCGGTAATCGCCCGATGCTCCCAGCCCAGCAGCAGAATTCGAGCCTTGCGCCCGACTCTACAACAGGTTTTTGCTCTGCCTCTTTGGTTTTAGCACTCTGACAGCGCGTGTTCTGTGCTGTGTCTCTGTGTTCTTATTTTCGGGGCTCTGCCGCATCTGCCTCATTGTTTAGCGCCGTAGCCCCTTGCCGCCTCCCGCCCGAGCCCCGGTGATTTTCCCCATAGCCCCGCCCCCACCAGTCCTCCCGCACGCCTCCTCCTCTAGCCCACGCCCCTCCCCTTTATAACAGTGACCTCTGCGCGGACGTGCCAAAGGCACGCCCAAGACAAGCCCGTCTGCACACATCCGCGCCTGGACCGCACCCGCACCCAGCGCCAGAACTCCTGGACCCCGCACACGCCATGACGCTAGACTCCGTTACGACGCCAACACCCTCCTCGCTCTCAACACCGGCCGAGACCACCGCTGCTTTCAGGCCGCCCGAAACGCACCCATGGATCCTCCTGCCACACCTGCAACTTCACCTGAGACAGGACCACCAAACCACCTCCGCTGCATCCTCCTCAACACCCGCTCCGTACGCAAACACGCTGTCAAGCTCTGGAACCTGCTCGACACCTCCGCCCCAGACGTTGCCTTTCTGACCGACACCTGGTGGAATGACTCCTCAGCACTGACATAGCCATAGTCATCCCAGACGGCTACAAGATCTCCCGCAAAGACCGCACCAATGGAATCGGAGGAGGAGTAGCCATCGTCCACACCTCCACCCTCCAGGTTCACACCCTCGCAGACGACCACCTCAACTTTGCCGAACACATTCACTTCTGGATCCACACCGACCCCAACACCACCCTCAGAGGAACTCTCGTCTACAGACCTCCTGGACCCCGGGCCCTCTTCAGCGACTCCATCGCTGACCTCGCCAGCACCCACGGTCTCGCCTCCACGTCTACATCCTCCTCGGAGACCTGAACTTTCACCTCAAGAACAACAACAACGCCAACTCTGCCACCCTGATCGACAACCTCACCAACCTTGGCCTCTGACAACTCGTCACCAAACCCGCCCACGCCGCCAGCCACCTGCTCGACCGTGTCTTCTCCACAAGCACCCACATCGCCTTCAACCACACCACCAAACTCCACTGGACCGACCACCGATGCATCCACTTCACCTTCAAGAAACCAACCACGCACGACCACACCCAACAGCTCCCCCGCCGTTGCTGGAGCAAAGTCACCGAAGACCAGCTGACCTCCGCCCTCGCCCAGGACCCACCCACCAACCCTACCGACACAGACGCCACCGCCAGAAACTTCAGACAGTGGATCGACAACTGCGCCAAAACCCTCTACCAACAACTCCAGCAGGAAAGCCGCCTGGTTCACAGAAGAACTTCAGTCCTCCGAACGCACATGCCGGAAGCTGGAGAAGAAATGGCTCCACGACCGCACCCCCGACAGCCACGCAGCCCACAAAGACACCATCCACAGACATCACCACCTCATGAGAACAGCTAAGAGATCTTCCTTCAAAGCCCGCCTGGACAACAACGCACACAACAGCAAAGAACTTTTCATCATATTGACGGAACTCTCCAACCCCACCGCCAACACCAACGACGCGACGCCCCGCCCTTGCAAGATCTGTGCGACTCACTGGCCACCTTCTTCCACCGTAAGATCGCCGACATTCACGACCGCTTCAACACCCCATCCACCCGGACTGCCACTGATCCCACCCCGAACTCCACTACCATCTCCCAGCTGACTTTCTGGTACAACGTCAACGATGATGAAATACGTAGGTCATGAACTCCATCCACTCAGGATCTCTGTCAGACCCATGCCCGCACCACGTTTTCAACAAAGCAGACGCAACCATCGCACCCCAACTACGGAAGGCCATCAACATATCTTTCAACACAGCGACATTCACGGAAAGTTGGAAGCATGCCGAAATCAACGCCCGCCTCAAGAAGCCCAAGGTGGACCCCAAAGACCTCAAGAACTTCCCGCCCATCTCCCTGCTCCCCTTCTCGGCAAAGGTCATCGAGAAAATCGCCAACACACAGCTGACCTGCTACCTCGAGGACAACTACATCCTAGACCCATCCCAGTCTGGATTCAGATGGAACCACAGCACCGAGATAGCCCTCATCGCCGCCACAGACGACATCAGGCGCCAACTAGACAATGACGAAACCTCAGCCCTCATCCTCCTGGACCCATCCCTGTCCGGATTCAGATGAAACCACAGCACCGAGATAGCCCTCATCGCCACCACAGACGACATCAGGCGCCAACTAGACGACGACGAAACCTCAGCCTTCATCCTCCTGGACCTGTCAACAACCTTCGACATGGTCTGCCACCGCACACTAAGAACATGCCTCCAAGAAGCCGGAATCCAGAAGAAGGCCCTGGAATGGACCACGTCCTTCCTCTCCGGCAGAACACAGCGAGTCCTCCTCCCACCCTTCCGATCTGAAGACACCGACTTCATCCGCGGCATCCCCCAGGGCTCATCCCTCAGCCCGACCGACCCTGTTTAACGTCTACATGGCCCCCCTCGCACAAGTGGCCCACCAGCATGACCTGAACATCATCTCTTATGCTGACGACACCCAGATCATCCTCTCCCTCACCAAGGAGCCTCACACCACCGAAACAATCCTCCATGAGGGAATGAAGGCCGTCGCCGACTGGATGAGGAACAGCTGCCTGAAACTGAACTCGGACAAGACGGAAGTCCTCATCCTTGGCCCCAATCCCTCTGTTTGGGTCAACTCCTGGTGGCCAACCACTTTGGGAACAGCACCAGCGCCCACAGACCATGCACACAACCTAGGATTCATCCTCGACTCATCACTCTCCATGTCAAAGCAACTCAACACCATCTCCTCCTCTTGCTACAACACCCTCCACATGCTTAGCAGGATCTACGTGGATCCCGACCGAAACCAGAAGAACAGTGACCCAAGTTCTCGTCAGCAGCAGGCTGGACTACGGTAACGCACTCTACGCAGGAATCAAGGCCAAACAGCTACAAGGACTACAACGCATCCAAAACCCCTCCGCCCGACTGATCCTTAACGTCCCCCGCCGCAACCACATCACCTCCCACCTCAGATACCTGCACTGGCTCCCCGTCAACAATAGGATCACCTTCAAGCTCCTCTCTCATGCACACAAAGCTCTCCACAACACCGGACCAGCCTACCTGAACAACAGACTCAACTTCTACACCCTCACGCGCCAGCTCCCCTCCGCCAGCCTCGCCCTTGCCGCCGTCCCACGCATCCAACGAACATCCTTCGCAGCAGATCCTTCTCCTCCCTTGCTGCTAAGACCTGGAACTCCCTCCCCACCCATCTACGGCAGACCCAAGATCTGCTCACCTTCAGAAGGCTCCTCAAAACCTGGCTCTTCGGGCAGTAGCAGCCCCCCCCCCCCCCAGCGCCTTGAGACCCTCACGGGTATGTAGTGCGCTTAACACGTTTGTTTGATTGATTTATTGATTGATTGACCACCGGCACAGACACTCAAGCTAGCACTGGCCCATAAAGCATGTGACAAAACACTCCACCGAGGGAATGCAACATCACCATGAAATATGCGCCAGTTCAACTCCTGCTGAGCAACCCTTACCTAGTAGGGGAATGCACACAAACAGCCACATCCTCCCCACAATAGGATAGGTTTGTAAAACAAGCATACAGCATTAAGGGTATTTTCATTAAAGCGTAAGGCAAAAAGAACTGGATGAAAACATCTATAAAAAAGTTCACTCAAACAGGAAGATAAAGATGCTAGGCATAAGTAGGCCGTACTTTACCTGTGCTCCTGAAGCTGGAAAGGATCCGAGGTATCGGCTGCCGGAGGAGACAGGAGGCTTTAAAGACTAGCGATGCCGGACAGAGCCAATGGTAAGTAGGAGGTAGAAATAGGGTGGTTTTATTGATTACAGCGGTCTTGTAGCAGTGCATGCGGTGCTATGCTCGACCTAAAAAGGGAATCTGCAGACTTGAAGAGAAGTTTTGAGTAGTTTATTCAAGAAATGCAGGAGCCCCTCCAGCCGTGATCCGACTCTATGAAATCCACAACCGCCTCTAACGTGCGCCTGTGGAAACCATGGAGGAGGAACCTAGCCGTGAGACTCACTAGCAACACATGTTTAAAAGATAGCACTGCACGTGATTATCCCAGAATCATCACGCGCATGATCACAAACATGTGATACACTACAGATAGGCTATGGTGTGCCCACACCAACAGGCTTTGGTGTACTTGTCCCTCTAAAACATACGACAGGTGTTGGTGTTCCTGTTACGGATCCACCCATGGCAAGCTCTGGTGAGCCTATCACAAAACACACGTGACCGGCTTTGGTCTACCTGTCACCAAACCAGCAGTGGGAGACTCGATGCTTCAAACTAATCTTAGGTGTGCCCATCACCGTCAGCATGTATCAGGCTCATTGAGTCGCCATCAATTTCCCTGACTGTGCTTCACACAGCCTACCATAATGTGATATAGCTGTTTTCAAAATACTCCCAAACAGGCAGCTCCTGCTTTACCTAACCTTAAACGATTTCTGCAGACAGCCTCTCCACTGGCCGCACTGAACATGCAGCAGTACCTTCAACATCAGATGGCCTTCAGCAAACCCCTGAGTGACATATTAATTTGCCGCCTGGGCCAACAAGGTTAGTTCCCTCTCTTCTTCTCTTTGCAAACCTCTTCTCAGCCCTCTAACAACATGTTGAGGTTTACCCAGACCGTCATCGATAGTATGACATTTAAATAAATGAGCTTCCACACAAATCAAAGTAATAACTGTCAGGTTTAATGCAATACACCTCATCCATAGACACCTTAAAAGTAACTGACTCAGAATGTTCCAACTTAACAGCAAAGGAATCTTTTCCCACATGACTTCTTATTCTACTAATCTGCATGTGATTCAAACCTAAAATCACATGCAGGGCCATCACACTAGTCACCCTGCAGCCTCAGGGGAAACAAGTTAAAGCAGCATGTCTGGAAGGGGCTGAGTAAAACCTCCACAAGACCTACAAATATGTATAGGAGAGAGGATCAGTGCTATACAATAGCCTTTTATTATCAACTTGCTTACCTCTAGCATACATATCCTGCGGTTCAGAGAAGGCATAGGCAGCCGTGAGTAGCCCCTGTGTGTAGCAACAGTAAGAATAATACTGTTCTGCCATCTGTTGAAACATCATTGAGATGAAGCCCTCTTCCACTGGGATAAATACAAAAAATGTAGGGGCAGATTTACAAAAGTGTCACCTAAAGTAATGCAGCAGTCAAACATTCTGTTCTGCATGAACGGTATGGAGCAAAATGTACATAGATATGGCTCTCTACTCACTCCCTAGCGCTGGTGTAGAATATTTCTGCTGCACGCCACGCACACACCTTTGCGCCGTAATGCAAAGGTGTGTGCGTGTGTGCAGAATAGGTTTTATACAAGAAGGATTCTATTCCAGTGCAAAATAGCATGCCTTGACAACTTTTAAAACTGTTCCTACTTTGTATGTGTACTGTGCAGTGCAGCACACATGCAAAGTCAGGAAGCGAAAGGAGAGATGAAAACATTTTTCCTTTTAACGCCTGGTATCAAAAGACGTTATTGTTTTTAAGCAAAACCCTGTCTTACATTTTTGGTAGATATGGTCATGCGTCATAAAGCGTGGGTGGTTGCATGGGAACGCCAATGAAAAGTCCCATTGAGGCTAAGTAACGCAAAGCAGTGCATTGCTCTACTTAGAATAAGTTTTAGTCAATGATGACACAAACTTAGAGCAAAATGTTAGTAAATCACTAGTGTAGTGCTATTTTCTTTCGGATTTCATAATTAAAAAGAAACAGACGTGCATTAGGAAAGAGATTTTTGGGTATGCATCACATATTCCTAAAAGTTAACACATGTATGGTTTATGTTTTTAGCAGTCGGTGGGTGGTAGGATTAATTGAAAAACAAACTAATGACACACCCTCCTCCAAACCATTTGCTTGTGAATCTCAGTGATGCTTGAGTCCTTTTAAACGAAAGCAAATCAAATGGCCGGAAGGATTAGTTACTTACCTGTAATCCTAGTTCTCTTCCAGGGGTATACTCATTAAAGTCATAAGCACTGAATTATCTCCGCCCATGAGCGGGAACCCGGAACACATAAACAATATACATATATATGTGTAAATATAACCAAAAGTACATAGTACTAACCAATTATACACATACACATGTATAATAACCATAATATGCAGCCTAACATTAATACATAGGCTAATCAAACCAAACCTTACAGACGTTCTGAAACATGAAAATATGCTATATATACATGCAATAAACAGGCATGAGCCTAAAATGCATTTCATAACCATGAAATACCTTTTTATTTTCATCAAAGAACCTGTTGTAAACAGTTATTAGCCTAAAAGGCTGCATATGAAAAAATGTCTGTGTATAGAAAATCAGACTGGCACCTTTCCTTTAAGGCCCCAGAGAATCTGCACACTTTGCCTTTAAGGCCTCCAGGAAAACTCTGTTCCCATCATGCCCCACAGGTGACAGTTAGGTCAGTTCTTTTGTACGGTACAGTAAACTTTTAGCAGTAATCTGCACTTAAAAACCTTCATAACAAATATTGAAACGATAAACCTCAATGCTACTGCTCGCCCGGGGAGGTGGGAGGGTGCTTATGACTTTAAAGAGTATACCCCTGGAAGAGAACTAGGATTACAGGTAAGTAACTAATCCTTCTCTTCCAGGGGATACTCATTAATAGTCATAAGCACTGAATAGAGTAGCGAGCTCATACCCACCAGAAGCGGGCGAACAGATAAAAGCATAGCCACACTTTTATATCACAGTGTTTAACTAGAATTAGCAAACAAATTTCTGAGTGATGCTTGTCCCACTTGTGCATCAGTCTGTGCATCAGAATCCAAACAGTAACGGCGTGTAAACGTATGCACTGAACGCCAAGTAGCTGCTTTACATATCTCTGACATAGCCACATTCCTAAGGAGAGCTGTGGTAGAAGCTTTTCCCCTCGTAGAATGAGCCCTAGGTCTAACTGATAAAGACTTGTGGGCTAGCTGATAAGCCAGTAAGATACATGACACTATCCATCTAGAAATGGATCTCTTGGATGCTGCCAAACCAGTGTGTCTCAAAGACTTTGTCTTATCTAAGTAAAATTTCAAAACCCTTTTCAGATCTAATGAATGTAAAGTCCTTTCTGCCGGACTCGAATGGTTCGGTAAGAAAGTAGGCAATGTTATGGATTGGTTAATATGAAAATCCGACACCACCTTAGGGAGGAAAGCAGGATGAGTCCTGAGCACCACTCTGTTTCCATGAAAAACTGTGTATGGTTCATTGCAACACAGAGCCTGGATTTCGCTCACCCTACGAGCAGAAGTGATGGCCACCAGGAACGCTACTTTCCAAGCTAGGTGTTGCAAAGACGCTTTATGTATAGGCTCAAATGGGGGACCCATTAACTTAGTCAACACCACATTAAGCTCCCAAGGTGGAGAAGGAGACCTGACTGGAGGATACACCTTCCTTAACCCTTCCAGAAAATCCTTCACCACAGGCATCCGAAAGAAAGATATCTGTCTTGGCGATTTTCTATAAGCAGTTATTGCAGCAAGATGGACCTTGATGGAACTAAACTGCAAACCAGATTCAGCCAGATAAAGAAGTTAAGGCAAGATCACCTGTTCTTGACCATGAATAGGGTCAAGACCCTTACTCTGACACCAAAGGTAAAAGCGTTTCCACTTAAATCCGTAGGATTGTCTTGTAGAAGGCCGCTTTGCCTCCTTAAGGATGTTCATACACTCCGGACTCAGCTGTAAGTGCCCGTACTGGATGACTTCAGGAGCCATGCTGCCAAGAGCAGGGAGGGCAGATTGGGATGAAACACTCGCCCCTCCTGTTTGGACAGAAGATCCGGGCGACATGGCAATCTCCTGTGTGGTATTATTGACAACTGGAGGAGATCTGGGAACCACCACTGGCGTGGCCATTCTGGGCAAATCAGTATCATTCTGGAGTGAGTCTTGTACAGCCGATTGATCACTGCTGGTATCAACGGCGTCGGTGGAAAGGCGTACAGCAAGTTTTGACACCAGTCTATCAAAAAGGCATTCCCTTGAGACCCTTTCTGGTAGAACCTGGACGCAAAGACGGGGCATTTTGCGTTTGCCGCGTCTGCGAACAAATCGATGTCTGGTGTTCCCCAATCCTGGAAAATGCTGTGCGCGACGTCTTCGTTTAGAACCCAGTCGTGCGCTTCGACGAAGTCTCTGCTGAGGTCGTCCGCCTGTGAATTGAGACTCCAAGGTAGGTGAATTGCTGTTATGGACAGGTCTCGTGCAAGTAACCAATGCCAGATGGTCTGGGCTTCTATGGAAAGAGTCCTGGATCTGGTACCCCCCTGCTTGTTTAAGTAATACATTGTAGTTGTATTGTCTGTTTGCACCAGGAGAGACCGAGTCTGTAGCGATGGAGCCAGGGACATGAGAGCAAGATGGACCGCTCTGAGTTCGAGTAGATTGATGTGATATCCTTTCTCGAAGTCTGACCATAGCCCTTGTACCTGAGAGGGCCCATATGTGCCCCCCAGCCTTGGAGAGAAGCATCTGTTATCAGAGTCTGCGTTGGTGGGTCCTGATGAAAAGGGACTCATCACGTGTACCTTCTTCATCCACCACCGGATGGAATCTCTTGCAGACTGTTGGAGATGAATTCGATCCTCCCAGCATCCCGTCCTCTGTTTCCACTGATCTTCCAGACACTGGTGTAGAGGACGCATCTGCAAACGTGCGTTTGGCACGATGAAAATGCACAACGCCATGGACCACAGGAGAGAGGACACTTGCCGAACTGTCGGACGTGCCGACTGAAGAAGAAGCAAACACCTCGCCTTGATGGATGACCACCTCTCCTCCAAAGGACACACGTTTTCTTCTTCCATGTCCAACTGAGCACCCAGGTAGTGGGTCTTCTGGGTGGGATTCATTATGGACTTCTTGTAGTTGACTTGCAGACCCAACTTGCACATGAGTTGGAGGCATATCGACAGATGTTCTTCTAGAAGCGATGGGGATGAACTCTTCAGAAGCCAGTCGTCTAAGTACGGATATATGAAAATCCGCCTCTTTCGAAGACAAGCCGCCACTACCGCCACACATTTCGAAAATGTTCTGGGAGCTGATCTCAGACCAAAAGGAAGCACTGCGTACTGATAATGACGAGCCGCTAATTGAAATCTGAGAAATTTGCGATGTTTTCTGGATACCGGAATATGAAAATAAGCATCCTTCAGATTGATGGAGCACATCCAATCCCCCTGGTGTAATTGAGGGAAGATCTGGTGAAGAGCCAGCATTCGAAACCTCTCCTTCTGAATACATTTGTTCAACCGTCTCAAATCCAGAATGGGTCTGAACTCTGTAACTGGGCCTTTTTTCTTTACGAGAAAGAATCGAGAGTACAGGCCTTGACCTCTCTAAAAAAGGAACTGGCTCTATGGCCGTCTTCTTCAGAAGAACGTTCGCTTCCTGTTGTAAGCGCTTTATATTCCACTGTACCATCTTTAGAGGACGCATGACAGGGGGTGGCTTCTTGAATCTCAAAAGGTACCCATTCTGAATGATACCCAGCACCCATCTGTCCTTTGTGATCTGTTTCCACTCGTCCAGATAACACACAATACTTCCTCCAACCGGAGTGGGACACGGTTGTAGAGGAAGCCTCCGTTCATTGTTTTGGAGGTTGCTTGGTAGCAAATGATTGCTGCCTATTTCCATTGCCTCTGCCTCGTCCAGGTCGTCGCTGTTGGAATTGCGACATCTGTTGATTCTGGCCTTGATTTTTCGAAGACCAATTCTTCTGTTGGCTCCTCTGCTGAAAAGATCTCTTGTCATAGGGACGAAAATTACCCCGACGTTTAAATTCTTTCTTCTTCTCAAGGCCTACGACCTTAAGAGTGCCCAACTCCACCTTCATTTTAGACATCTCGTCGTCTGCGTGAGATCCAAACAGAGTCGACCCATTAAACGGTAAATTTACAATTTTTCTCTGAGCCTCCTGTTTTAGCCCCGTAAGGCGAAGCCAAGCTGTACGTCTTGCGCAAACACCGTGTGAATAACCATGAGCTGACAGGTCCGCCGCATCAGCAGCCGCTCTAATGCTCTGGTTAGCCACCAATCCTCCTTCTTCCACTATTTCCAGGAAGTCTTGCTGATCCTCCTTAGGGAGTTTATCTGCAAAACGAGCCACTGAGTCCCAGAGCAGATGGTCATAGCGGCCTAATAAGGCTGCCGCACTGGCCACTCGCATGACCGACCCTGAGGTATTGCACATTCTTCGACCCAAGGAATCCATACTCTTACTATCCTTTTCAGGTGGAGCAGAAGAGGTAGATGCTGCAGAATGCGCCTTTCTGACTGCCGCTACAATCAGTGAGTCTGGGGGTGGGTCAGAACGTAAAAATATTGGATCTTCTTCTGGACTCTTGTACTTCTTCGCAATCCTAGAAGGACCTGAACCCACCGTGGCCGGAGTTAGGAATGTTCACATCGCTGGTTCTATCAACCCGGGCACTAACGGCAGAAGAGGCCTGCCAGTCGTCTTGTGATGCAGGGTTTCAAAGATGACTGACGTTGCTACTTGGGGAACTGCCATCTTGATGTTGAATTTACTCGCTCCACGACATAACACATCATTAAATGTGCTCAAGTCATCCACGGGAGACACTCTGGAAGGAGGAGTAGACGATATAGTTGGAGAATAGTCTCCATATGAGGATCTTGAAGAAGACGAAGATGATGTAGAAGATGGAGTAAGGGTTCTATGTCTTCTCTGAGGAGTTGCCAATCGCTGCCTCCTCCGTTCCCTTGAACGTGATTTCACGGATCTTGAGCGTGATCTTCTATGCAGCTCAGTCCGAGGAACCGGAGCTCTTTCTCCCATTATCGGACGCATCTTCCAATGTCTTAGACTTTCTAGCCACCTCGGTGACAAGTTAATAGGCCGTTCTGTATGCTCAGGTGAAACTTCAGGTGACACCTGCACAATATTCAGCCCTGCTGAAGACTTGGAAGCTCTGGAAGCTGCACTGTGTTCAGAGACCAATGAACCAGAAGGAGTCCGTTGTCTGGGCACCAATTGTCTGTCATCTGACACTTGCCCTGAGGTTGAGCCCGAATGAGCCAACCCAGAAGAGTCCTGGTGCACTATCTCCTGCCCCATTGCAGATCTGTCCTCTTGCTGATCATGCGGGAAGTGTCCACTATAGGTTCGGGACTTATTTCTGACCTCGACAAAGACCTAATTGAGGTCCGAGAGGCTGGTCTTGATAGTCTCGACGCCGACCTGTGTTCAGGTGGGGGAGACCTAGACACTGCATGCTTCGAGCCCGAAGCAAGCTTCGACGTCAACCTACATCGCGATGGAGACCTTGACCTTCTCTTTTTAGGTCTCGACGTCGAATCCTTCGACGCCATTCTTCCTCTCGACGTCGACCTTTTCCTCGACGACGATGTACGTCTCTCTCTCGACCTCGGTCTATCCTTCAACGTCGATCGATGACTCCCTTTCGACGTCGACACTTTACCCTTCGACGTCGACACACGATCCTTCGATGTCCGACGTCTCTCTTCCCTCGACGTCGACCTTTCACGATCCATCGATGTCGAACGTTGCACTCCTGACATCGTCCTCACTGCAGTCGACACCAATTGTCTCGACGTCGAAAAGGATTTCGACGGCGACTGCCGAAACGCTGAACCTTGCCTCACCGGCGAAGACCTTGACGTCGACGGAGCCCTCTTCGACGCCGACTTTGCTGACGGCGATCTGGTTCTCGACATCGAGCGCACCTTTTTTGACGGCGACGCTCCCTGGAGTCGATGTTTCTTAGTACTACCTTCTGGAGACGCTGATCTTCGACGTTTAGGTTGAGAAGATGGCTTAGCAGATGGTAACAAGCCTTTGGAACTCTTCTCACCACGGTTTTCTCTCTCCAGAAGTCCCAGCAACCTCATTTTCTCCGTTTCTTTGAAAGTCCTATTTGAAAGGTTGAGGCAGTGATAACACTCTTCCACCTTATGAGAAGCTGGAAGACACACCACACAAACAGAGTGTGGGTCAGTTTTCGACATCTTCTTCCCACAGGAAGGGCATTTGTAAAATAAAGGTGGCATTATGACTAAAAAACACCAACAGTTTAGTCAGAAAAGGATAACAAACCGCCACCAAAGCTATATTTTGCCAAAAAATGACAAGAAAAAGCCAACTCTGACAGAAAATACTACAAATGAGCAGAGCTCAAGTTCCAGGTTCCTCACAGAACAAGCCGGAAAAAAGAACTGACCTAACTATCACCTGTGGGGCATGATGGGAACAGAGTTCTCCTGGAGGCCTTAAAGGCAAAGTGTGCAGATTCTCTGGGGCCTTAAAGGCAAGGTGCCAGTCTGATTTTCTGTACACAGACATTTTTTCATATTCAGCCTTTTAGGCTAATAACTGTTTACAACAGGTTCTTTGATGAAAATAAAAGGTTTTTCATGGTTATGAAATGCATTTTAAGCTCATGCCTGTTTATTGCATTTATATATAGCATATTTTCATGCTTCAGAACGTGTGTAAGGTTTGGTTTGATTAGCCTATGTATTAATGGTAGGCTGCATATTATGGTTATTATACATGTATATGTGTATAATTGGTTAGTACTATGTACTTTTGGTTATATTTACACATATATATGTATATTGTTTATGTGTTCCGGGTTCCCGCTCATGGGCGGAGATAATTCAGTGCTTATGACTATTAATGAGTATCCCCTGGAAGAGAACCCCACCGTCTCTCTTTGGCGGGCACAATATCTACTGTTTGGATTTATTTAGTGCATCTTTCCGATGTGCTAGTAGTATATCGCAGACACAGTCACTCTTAACACATATATCCTGCCAATTTCCATATCTACTTTTACATTGACAGTAATGGAATTAGAGTTCAGATTCTCCTGTGGTTTACAGGATATCAACATCTAAATGCGGGAGGACCTCATCCAAGGAAATTCTAAAACAGCTATCAGTCCATAAAGAAAGGAGCATCAGTGTAAACCGTCCCTCTGATCAAGTTGGATCTTTATTTTACGTCTTGAGCCTTTGCCATGAAAACCAACGGACGCATTTTCTTTATGTATTCAATATTTTCTGAGAAAAGATCAAACTCAAAGGGAGTGGGGGATCTTTAGAATGATTAAACAGATCATTCAAATTATAAGGTACGATATTGGAGGGGCCATATTACGTAAACAATGCAGCAAGTGGCTATAATCTTATCATTGATCTTCTGTAGGGCGAGGCACATGGTTTGTCAGTCAACAAAAACCTGTGTTGAAAAATACTGAATGCAAAAATGTACTGGTTCAAATTAAAGAAATCATTCACCACTTGTAATGCAGTGCAAACATGAAAAAAGAAACATTAGTATGTCACAATTTAGCACTGATAAATACACAAGTACATCTCATTACAACAGCATACCACAGTGAATATTGAAGGAAATCAGGGTTTCAAGTTGTGGGGGCTGAAACCCTACTCAAGTAGCACCACAATTCTTGTCAAGGTGAAACACAAGCAAACCCCAAATTAATCTGAGCTTAACGCTCGGGTAGCTTAATGTAAGCTGGATTTTCTTAGAGGCAATGTGCATGGTATTTATGCACCACTTCAAACAGTAATATTAAAGTGAAAACACAACACAATAAAAATCCCACCCCAACTTAGAATAGAGTATAATGTACTAAATTAAGTGAGACCAAAACAACAAAGATCCAATTAGTAGAATCGGAGATATGCAATGTTAGAGATTCAGTTAAAAGTAGGGCTAAAAAGTACAAAGCACCAACTGTGGTTATCTGGTCATGCCGAACTGAGACAAAGTCACAAGTTCAGGTTGACCACATTGGAGCGTGGGCCAGATAAAGGGCCAAGTTAGGCCCACTGAACAAATTAACTTAAGTCCTTGGTGCACAGTCTTCACGGCATTGCTTTGTGAGGCTTTGTGTTGTCCGGCATCTGTTCAGTTTACAGGGCTTTGAATTGCTGTGCATCGGTTCTGTTTAGCTGCACAGCGAAAGTTCGCAGGGCTCTGCATCACTCTGTGTCGGCTTCAATGAAGCTGGTAGCTGTCCGGCAAGGCTTTGTGTTGCTCGGCGTCGATTCCGATAAGACTGGCAGCTGTATGGCGAGGCTTTGGGGGCTTCATGTCACATCACATAGGTTTCGATGGGGACTACAGTGGGCTAGCACAGCACCTTGAGGCCCAGTTCCAAGGATCCAGGACTGGAGTGACACTAATTGGGAGGCAGAACTTACAGCAGGCAAAGTCCAGGTGCAGGGTCCAAGGTGGTTAGAGCCTTTACAGTCTCTGAAACTATGAACAGGAGCCCAGCTAACTAGCCCTTGGAGTCACTTTCGTGGTCCTGGGATGGAGATGCAGGTCCAGCTCTTCTCACTTAGGCAGCAGAATAGCAGTCCTTCTTGCAGCCGAGTAGCACAGCATTCATTCTTCTGAGTTTTTCACAGGTCCAGATGTGTACTGATTCTGCCCCCACCTATTTCCCCTTTGTCTCACTGTCTGCAAGTAATACACAAAGACCAACTGCCCGCTATGACTAGTCATGTGACTCAAGGATACAGAGCGAGGTCACCAAATGGTTAGAACAAGAAAATGTCAACTAACTGCTTGTGATGCTCCCGAAAAGGAAGGTGCACTAATTTTGGAAGCTTGCAGTTCGTTGAAAAGAGACTGGGGACTGGATGTCGAAATCGCCACACCCACTTCTACAAAAGCATCAAGCATGATATGAAACGTAAGTTCAAAACAACTCCATGCCAATTCTATATATGTGAGTAGCAGAATCTGTTCATGCTGATACTATTAATAAACACTCAAATGGATGCCCCACCGTGGTTGAGGCTGTTTATTTATATGTTTGGCAACATCGTAAAATGGATTGGTTTATGGAGGATCACTGACATAATATAGAATGACAAAATATAGACTTACCAAAATATAGTCACCAAAATATAGAATGCCAAAATATCTAATTCCTATCTACAAACAGGTAAGTACAAAAATATCGAATCCAAAATATAGTCTGTAAAAAATATAGTCAGTCAAAATATCGAATTTTTTTAAATGTCTTAAAAGTAATTTAAAATTAATGAAATCATAAATATAATTAACTGTAATATACTTAAAAATACTCAAATAACCTTAAAATTAAAATATAATTAATTTAAGTTATTAATAAAAAATGTACAATATTTTACTGTAGGATAGCAGGAGGGTAACATTTAATATTACCACTCCAGTGAGTGCAACAGTAGGGAAAGCGTTGGCTAGCATAGGGGTAAAAAATACTATTCCCACTCCAGTGAGTGCAACAGTAGGGAAACCGTTGGATAGCGTAGGGGTAAAAAATACTATTCCCACTCCAGAGTGCAACAGTAGGGAAAGCGTTGGATAGCGTAGGGGTAAAAATTACTATTCCCACTCCAGAGAGTGCAACAGTAGGGAAAGCGTTGGATAGCGTAGGGGTAAAAAATACTATTCCCACTCCAGTGAGTGCAACAGTAGGGAAAGCGTTGGATAGCGTAAGGGTAAAAATTACTATTCCCACTCCAGAGAGTGCAACAGTAGGGAAAGCGTTGGATAGCGGGAGGGTAAAAAATACTATTCCCACTCCAGTGAGTGCAACAGTAGGGAAAGCGTTGGATAGCGTAGGGGTAAAAAATACTATTCCCACTCCAGAGAGTGCAACAGTAGGGAAAGCGTTGGATAGCATAGGGTAAAAATTACTATTCCCACTCCAGAGAGTGCAGCAGTAGGGAAAGCGTTGGATAGCATAAGGGTAAAAATTACTATTCCCACTCCAGAGAGTGCAACAGTAGGGAATGCGTTGGATAGCGGGAGGGTAAAAATTACTATTCCAACTCCAGAGCGTGCAACAGTAGGGAAAGCGTTGGATAGCGTAGGGGTAAGAATTACTATTCCCACTCCAGAGAGTGCAACAGTAGGGAAAGCGTTGGATAGCGTAGGGGTAAGAATTACTATTCCCACTCCAGAGAGTGCAACAGTAGGGAAAGCGTTGGATAATGGAAGGGTAAAAATTACTATTCCCACTCCAGAAAGTGCAACAGTAGGGAAAGCGTTGGATAGCGTAGGGGTAAAAAGTACTATACCTACTCCAGAGAGTGCAACAGTAGGGAAAGCGTTGGATAGCGGGAGGGTGAAAATTACTATTCCCACTCCAGTGAGTTTAACAGTAGGGGAAGTAATGATTTAATATATTATTAAAAATAAATTAAATATCAACACCAATAAACATTAATTGAAATTAATAACCAATTTAATATTATGTAATAATTAATTAGAAATACAACTACATATCAGTTATTAAAAATTAATAACCTATTCATAATTATCCAACAACTAATTAATTTTCAATAACAAAAACTAATTAATAATACAAATTAATACCAATTAAAAATTAACAGTAAATTAATTATCAAAACACAAAAAGTATTTTCAATATGTAATTTATTACAATTACATTACTTCCCACCCTATTCCCCTATAAACCCACATCCCACTACAGAAAATACATTAATACAATTATCATAATTATCAAATATTTAAATAATAAAATAATTACCAATTAATAAAAATTAATTGTCAATTAATAAAAATTAATTACCAATTAAAAATTAATTAATACATTTAAAATCAATACCAATAAATGAAAAAAAATATTTACTTAATTACAATTAAATTACTTCCCACCCTATTCCCCTATAAACCCACAACCCACTACAGAAAATAAATTTAGAAAATTAACATAATTAACAATTAATTCATTAATACAAATAATTGGCCATTAATAAAAATGAATTACCAATTAAAAAATAACAATAAATTCAAAATGAATACCAATAAATAAATAAAAATATTTAATTAATTACAATTAAATTACTTCCCACCCTATTCCCCTATAAACCCACAACCCGCTACAGAACTAAATTACGCAAAAATTAAATAACATAACATTCATTACTTAAAATACATTAAACATACATTACAAAAATTAATATACACTTTTCACACATATACTAACATTCAAAACACTTTAAAAAAATTGATATTATTAAAAAATCGATATATTTAATGCCTATATTGTTTACTTTGATATTTTGACTTCTATATTTTGAAAATCGATATTACTTACCTTAAATTCGATATTTTTAACCACTATATTGTGTCCATTTGATATTTTGTCCATTCTATATTTTTACTTCGATATTATGTCCATTCTATATTTTGGAATCAATATTATGACTGTTTACCGTTTATGGACGTTGGGTGCTTTAACT
Organism: Lissotriton vulgaris; assembly: GCF_964263255.1. Taxonomy (NCBI): domain Eukaryota; kingdom Metazoa; phylum Chordata; class Amphibia; order Caudata; family Salamandridae; genus Lissotriton; species Lissotriton vulgaris. The sequence continues at coordinate 699,098,994 of NC_141693.1, forward strand.
GTAAACAGCTTTACTGAACTGCATCGAATGGCAGTTGATTTCACCAAGTGCATGGTAAATTCAGGCTGCAACATGTCAAATAACTATTAAGTTGTGTGCCGAAGCTCCAGTAACGCTCCACTTTCACAGTTTTCTTTTTCGAAAAACGTGGTCCGGAGTGAGTTGGATTTAGAGTTCCATCATTGATTGTGTATGAAGTAGTGACTACTGTGGAGTAGAGTGAGTAAGGATGGAATTGGTTTCGGTGGCGTTTTTTTAAGTATACTACAGTTGGATGGAAATGAAGCCCATGTCGGTCTATTTCAGGGTATTCCATTAGATGAGAATGGAAAGTTATCCTAGCAGTATTATCATATAACATCAAGCAGATATGAGGTAAACTAATCGGTAGCCGCAAGTTTAGGTTAACTTTGTAAACCCCTTATTATGTTGTGGTGGAGAGACGTGATTTTTTTTGTTTTCTTTTGTTATAGTGGTCAACAGTTCTGAGTCCTGAGGAGAACCCATAAATAAGTTTACGGGTTTTAAATGTTTTTACATGTGCAAGCAACAAGCGCACAAAATTGGAACTGGTAACCAGGACGGAAGGAATTTAAACAATGCCCATGGCTCTAAATAGCACTGCACTGCTAGGCTACGTCACCCATTGGGTAAGAACTGTATAAGTATTTGTATAGTGTGTAATAAGTGACATCTTTTGGGCAATCAAATCCAGAAGTGACACATTTGTTTCTTTGTAATGCAAATATTTGATTTGTAATGTAAATTGTGGTTTGTTTTCAATGTTGTGGCTGTACAGTAATGTTGAGGGGTGTAATGTATTGTAAATTCAAGATATATTCATATTGTTCTGTGTATGACTATTTTTTCTACAAAAAATATTATGAAGTATTATGAATGAAAAAATAAATGGTGATCACTATTGTTGAATATAGTGGTCATGAAGGAAACTAAGAGTTGTAGTAAGTAAGTCAGTACTGGCATTTTATGTGCTGTTTTGAAATAATAGTGGCTCATCCTTGCTGACAGATAAGGGCCTAACCCCTTTTATAGGTGGTAAACTTTCTAAAAGTGGCATTTTAAGAATTGTGGCAAACTCCGACTTTACCATAAAGGGGGTTTTAAATTGCAATTCTTTAGACACCGAACTCCATTTTCCTACTAACTCCCAATTGAAAGTTATCACCTATTAAATGTAAAAAGGTAAACCAATGTTATTCTATGGGCGAGGTAAGCCTTGCAGTAGAGAAAAATGAATTAATGAGTTTTTCACTACAAGGGAATGTAAAAGATAAAAGTATGTCTCCAACTTCTACAACACTACACCAACACTACACCCTGCGCTATCGGCTGTTTAGGGCCCACCCGAAGGTTGATTTATATGTTTTAAAAAGGAAGGGTTAGGTTTGGACACATTTCTATTTTGACAGGTTGAAATGGCAGTTTAAAACTACACACACAGGCTGAAATGGCAGGCCTGAGGAGTGTTTAAGAGGCCAGTCAAGGGGCTGACACAATGGGTGCTGCAGGCCCCACTAGTAGCATTTAATTTACAGGCCCTGGGTACATGCAGTACCACATCACTAGGGACTTGCATGTTAGTAAAATGTGTTAATTGAGTACAAGCCAATGTTACCTTGTTTTAGGAAGAGAGCATAGGCACTTTAGCACTAGTTAGCAGTGGTATAAGTGCAAAGCTTAAGAGCAGCATAAACAAAGTCAGCAAAAAACAGGAGGATTAAAGGCAAAAAATTGGGGGAACCCACATGAGCGAAGGATATGTCATTACGTTCACCTTAGTATGCTGTCATAAAGAGATAAAGCGAATGTGAGGGAATTTGAAGGAAAATATAATTTCACATCTCGAGGGTTCAGGTGAATATCTGAACTTGGAGATCATATGTGAAGGTTCTTTTTTCCATACTAAATAATTTGCATTATATTAACATGTAAACACGCAAACATAATAACTGTGAATTATTCACATTTAGATTAACCATAGCTATTGTAGGCCTGAGTTTACAATAACTGACTTTTATTGTCATCTTGCTTCATGACACTGCTTCTTACTTTCTCTTGAGAAGATTTTTTTTCTTTTCATCATAACCATTGTGGATCTGAGAAGTGGTATTAATTCCGAAAATGAACTTGCAGAGAACAGGCTGGCCTAATGTATCTCATTTTTTTGCAGATAAATGTAAGTTTGAAGGACGCATAGAAAAGCTGTATTGTGAAGGATCCTGAGAAGCTAATGAGCTCAAGGCAATCTTTTCACTCTAATCGTATTGGATCATTTCACGGGAACTATTTGTAGGTATAGCAAATGGTAGGATTATGAGATCTAGGCTAGTGTAATGTAGATTGAGCAGGGAAAACTTTTCCAGACTTTGAATAGAGCAGTGTAGGAGTTTTTGGGTACTCTCTTTATAGGAGAACTTGTTTCACTTAACTGTGCTTTTGAGGTAGTGTTATGAAAGTTAGTCCTCTTGCTTCTATGGCTTTGATTGGTTTAAACTTCATATTAACTAATGCACAAGTACTTACCTTCGGTAATGATATATCTGTAAGAAACAGTAGTTAGTGTTAGATTCCTTACCTAAGAATATCCCCAGGCGTCAGACTGGATCTGGAAAGTTTTGCGTAGCGGTACGCCTGCACGTCGGAAGGCGTCGTCTGCGGCTCTGCATCTGTTGTCAGCGTCGTGGTCGCCGGGATGACGTCAGAGTACTTAGACGCCGCCCTCGTGCGCCGACGTCATTTCTTGTACATAGCTTTACGCACCAGGAACTCAGAGCCATGACAGAGAACAACACTGGTGCCATGAAACTAGGGCCATCAAAGGGAAATACCTCAACCCTAGATATTGGTTCGGAGAACGGGGAGGATGGGTGGGGCGGTAAGGAATCTAACACTAACTACTGTTTCTTACAGATATATCATTACCGAAGGTAAGTAACTTGTGCATCTGAAAGAAACAGGTTAGTGTTAAATTCCTTACCTTAGAATAGATACCCCAGTAATACCAACCCCGGTAGTTGGTCTGCGAACCAAGATCACACCCGAAAGTCCTGGAGAACGGAACGTCTGAAAAAGCCATTTCTCCGGACTTGGCTGTCCAGGCAGTAGTGTCTAGCAAACGTGTGCAGCGAGGCCCACGTAGCTGCCTGACAGATGTCCTGCAAGGGGACTCCCCGACCCAGGGCAGTGGTAGCCGCCGTGGCCCGAGCGGAATGGGCCCTCAGCCCAACAGGGGGCTCCTTTTTAGCCAAGGAGTAACAGAGCTTGATGCACAACACGACCCACCAAGAGATGGTCCGTTTGTGCACCGCCCGTCCCTTCTTCGCGCCCATGTAACCAACAAAGAGCTAGTCGTTCACCCGGAACTGGCATGTGAGATCAAGGTAGAAGGAGAGCGCACATTTTGAGTCCAGACAGTGGAGCCTCTCTTCCTCTTTAGAGGGATGCGGTGGCAAAAAGAAGGTGGGCGAGGTGATGACTGCCCGATGTGAAAGGCCGTAACCACCTTGGCCAGGAAAGAAGGACGCGTTCTTAAAAAATTTTTATCCGGATGGACTGAAAGGAAAGGAGGCTTAGAAGATAGAGCCTGGAGCTCACTCACGCTCCTGGTAGAGGTGATGGCAACCAGGAATGCAGTCTTAAGAGTTAGAAGACGAAGAGGGCAATTGTGAAGTGGCTCGAAAGGAGCGCACATCAGATAGGTTAGAACAAGGTTCAAGTCCCACTGAGGCATCACGAAAGGAACAGGAGGAAACATATGCGTGATGCCTTTCAAGTCCCCTATTTTCAATAGGGGACTTGAAAAGAGAAGGCTGATCAGGAAGCCTCAAGGAGGCTGAAATGGCAGAGAGGTAGCCCTTAAGAGTGCCCAGAGCAGAGCCCTGCTGGGTAAGAGAAAGGAGGAAGAGGAGAATCTCAGAAAGAAGGGCAGAGAGTGTATCCACAGCCTTTGCTGTACACCATGCCACAAACTTATTCCACCTGCAGGCGTATACCTTTTTTTGTGGAGGGACGCTTGGCTGCCCGAATCACATCACAGACTTCAGAAGGCAAGTCAAATGGCCTCAACTGCCACCGCTCAATCTCCACACATGGAGGGGGAGGCTGGACAGGTTCGGGTGGAGGACCGTCCCCTGCTGCTGTGACAGAAGGTCCTCCTGAAGAGGCAGACGAATCGGGGGATCGACTGACATGCTGAGTAGCTCGGGATATCAGTATCTTTGTGCCCAGTCCAGAGCCACAAGGATGACTTAGGCCCGGTCGCACCTGATCTTCTTCAGCACTCTGGGCAGAAGTGGTATAGGCGAAAAGATGTACAACAGACCACAGCTCCACTCGCGACGAAAAGCGTCTCCGAGCGAGTGCCGCCTTGGAAATTCCAACGCGCATAACTGATGACATTGCGCGTTCTCTTCGGTGGCAAATAGATCTAACCAAGGCTCTCCCCACTGCTGAAATAGGCCTTGCGCCACATCCGAGTTCAGACGCCATTCGTGATCCATCATGCACCGGCGGCTGAGTTTGTACGCCCTGGCGTTCAGGGAACCTGCCAGGTGTTGAACCACCAGGGCAACGCCCTGGTGTTCCAGCCATTGCCAGAGGCGCAGAGCCTCCTGACAAAGGGTCCACGACCCCATCCCACCCTGTTTCTTGCAGTACCACATGGCGGGGGTGTTGTCCATGAACACCTGCACTACACTTCCCCGGACAGAGAGAAGGAATGCCTTCATTGCAAGCCAGATCGCCCGCAGCTCCAAAAGGTTGGTATGGAGCCGGGACTCCACCGGAGACCAGAGGCCTCTGATCTCCCTCTCTCCCATGTGGCCCCCCCATCCCAGGAAGAACGTATCCGTCACCACTATGTGCTCAGGTTGGGGTAGGAAGAGAGATCTGCCGCTGACCCAATCGTGGTTCGTGAGCCACCACTGCAACTGATTTACAGTGCCCTCCGAGATCCGGACGTGGTTGGACTGGTTGCCCTGATGCTGTGCCCACTGAAACTTCAGGTCCCACTGCAGAGCCTGCATCCGCCACGGGGCGTGATGCACCGGAAGGATGCAGGAGGCCATTCACCCCAGGAGCTGCAGCGTCAACCTGACCGAGACTCAGGATGAAGGCTGAAAGACCGGAATCAGAGCCTGAATATCCCGAACCCGCTGTTCGGGGGATAAACCCAAAACTGCGCTGAGTCCAGAGCCGTTCTGATGAAAAGAAGCTTCTGAGAGGGGCACAGGTGTGATTTTGGCACGTTGATTGAGAACCCCAGTGAGTGCAGGAGGTCGGCTGTAGTCTGGAGGTCGGAGACGACTGTCTGGGGCGAGTCCGCCTTCAACAACCAATCGTCGAGATAGGAGAAGACTGAAACCCCAGATGAACTGCGACCACCGCCATCACTTTCGTGAACACCCGTGGGGCGCTGGTGAGGCCGAAGGGGAGCACGGAGAACTGAAAGTGCTTGTGGCCTACCGTGAACCGCAGGTAACGCCAGTGGGCCGGCAGGGCGGGGATGTGGAAATACACGGTCTGCAAGTCCAACGCCACCATCCAGTCTTCTGGGTCCAGGGCAGCTAGGACCTGAGCTAAAGTCAGCATCTTGAACTTCTCCTTCCGGAGGAAGCTGTTGACGCTCCGTAGGTCCAAGATAGGGCATAGGCCTCCTTTGCCCTTCTTGGGTACCAGAAAGTAGTGGGAATAGCGACCACGTCCTACTTCTGGCCCAGGAAAGCGCTCGATGGCCCCCTTGGCCAAGTGGGCCGTAACTTCCTCCTGCAGAAGTAGCAAGTGATCCCCCGACATGCGGTGATACTACGGTGGCATGGCTGGAGGAGTCGCCTCGAAGGGGAGGGAGTAGCCCCTTTGGACTATTTGCAGCACCCACCTGTCTGATGTGATAGAGCGCCAGTGGAGGGGGTGATGGCGAACACTGCCCCCCACTGGCGTTGAATGGGCCTGAAAACTCAGACTAGGAGGATTTGGAGGCAGATGCTGGGTGTGGACTGGCCTTGCCGGTGTTCCTCGGCACCGCTATAGTGGTTACCATGTCCACGACTGCGTTGAGGTTGGTTCTGCGGCCTGTGGCTAGCTGGACGTGAGGGGGCGCCCCTTCCTTGGCCACGAAAGGGATGAATGGCGGAAGTTTGCTGGTGTTGGCGGGGCCCAAGGACTTGGCCGTAGCCTTGGTGTCCTTGAAACGCTCCAGCGCACTGTCCGCCTTGTCGCCAAAGAGGCGACGGCCATCAAAGGGCATGTCCATAAGGGAGGCTTGGACATCACCCCGAAAAGATGGTGGACCTCAGCCAGGCGTGGCGGCAATCCGCCACCGTCGTTGCAATCGACCTGCCTATCGAGTCCGTGGTGTCCAGTCCACACCGAATGGAATAGCGCGCTGCGTCCCGTCCCTCCCAAAGGGCTTGGGTAAGCTTGCCTGGACCTCCGCTGGGCACTGCAGCAGCACTTTCACAACCGTATCCCACAGAGAGTGGGAGTAATGGCCCAAAAGGCAGGCGGTGTTGACAGACCGCAACCCCAAACTCAGTGAGGAGAACCGTTTCTTGCCGAACCGATCGTACCTTTTGGATTCCCGATCCGGAGGAGCGGTCGGGAATGCGGTCTGGAAGATTAAGGCCTGGATCACTAGGCTCTCAGGGGTGGGGCGAACTGACAGGAAATTCGGGTCGCCCGGAGCCGGGCGGTGGCCTCAGGTCACTTTCCGATCTACAGGGAGGCCTGTAGAGGGCTTGGACTAGGTGTCCAAAAGAACGTCAGTGAGGGCTTCGTTGAACAGCAGGAGAGGCTCTGAGGAGCTTGCCTGCGGTTTGATCACCTCAGGGAGGAGGTTAGTCCTCACGGCCGCGAATGGGAGCTCAAGAGCAAAGGCCTTGGCTGCCCTAGTCAACACCACACTGTAAGCAGCCCCCTCCTCCGTAGCCCCAGTAGGAGGGGGAGACAAATCCAGTCTCTGGCGAAGTGTCCAGACCACTGCCCCCCCCCCCCCCAGTTTGCCTGCCGAGTCCTGGCTCAGCTGGCACTGCAGTGCCAGAGGGTCCTCAGACCCCTCCCAATACCCCTCGTCATCCATCTCCTGAAAGTCAGGAATAAATGATGGAGCCGGGTCATCGGTGAAGGGCTCACCAATTGGCGTCAAAGACGGCGCCGGACGGAGCCGGTCCAACTCCAGATCCGGTCCGGGGACGGCATTGGGGGTGACATCCTTGATGACGGCACCGGCGGAGGGGTCGTGAGGTCGACCGGCAACGTCACGGATCCAGGCTTGGATCCTGAGGAACCGGAGTTGTCGATGGCGCCAAGGCCGAAGCACCCGCTGGCGCCGGAGCCACCGGACCGTTTGGGCTCCCAGACAGACCCGCGGGCCAGAAAGGCACCTCGGCAGGACCCGACGGAGGAAAGCGTGACTTCATGGCCGTGAGGAAGGCGCTGATCTCCTCCGGCGTCGCATCCAGCCCAGGGACTGGCAGGTATGGATCTGGGGGGAGTCAGAAGAGCGATGTTGCTTCTTCGACTTCTTGTGCCTCGGCTTACCTGAGGACTTGGAGCCCGACGAGTGGTGTCGACTCGCCGAGCTGTGATGACTGTGGCCCCACGACTGGTCCCTCGACCTCCTCCTGGACCGGGACCTCGAGCGGCGTGGTGCCGACTGCCGGATCTCGATGCACTTACGGGACCGCTCCCGCCTAGCCTTCAACGTCAAGGCCTGGCAGTCAGGGCACGTCTTGTGATGGTGGTCCGTTTCAAGGCAGTAAAGGCACTGACGGTGGGGGTCGGAAACCGACATCATGCGGTTACAGTCGTCGCAGGGTTTGAACCCAGGCATCCCTATCAGCACCGGGATCGACTCGAGAAGATCCAAAAGAGATCGAAAAAGTTAGTAAAAAATTGATAAGGAGTACTGCTCTTCCCAGATCTGTGCCCGCTGGCGTAGAAAAAAGAAGAACTGACGTAAGCGTGCAAGGGCGGCGTCTAAGTACTCCGACGTCATCCCGGCAACCCAGACGCCGACGATGGACGCGGAGCCGCAGACGATGCCTACCAACGAGCGGGGGTACTGCTACGCAAAACTTTCCGGATACAGTCTGACGCCTGGGGATATTCTAAGGTAAGGAATCTAACACTAACCTGTTTCTTTCAGATGCATTCATATATTGATTATTGACATTAACTTGATTTTGCTTTCTCTAAACTTTTAACCTTTAATAAGCCATTATGGTATGAATACTTAATCACAGTCTGTGGAGGCTAATGTGCTTCGCGACATTTAAATATATTGATCTGTTGACTAGCCATATTTGGAAACTTCATGTCACCTGATAGCGCTTTATGGGCCGAAAATTTGCACATAGAAAAGCGTTAACAAAATTGGTAACAGAGGATGGTTTCCACTGAGACTTGGAGGATTCAAAATTATTCCTCAAATTTAAATTTGCTCCCATTCAATCTGCATTCCAGAACTTCCATGGCTCTGTCTGGATTATTCAATGTAACAATCAAGGACCCCCTGTTTAGAAAAATAATCCGTAATACAGGGAAATAATCAATGTGAAAGAGATAACCTGGTATCAACACACAAGGAGTAAGGGAAAATGTATGAAAAGCACACAACTAAAGTAATTAAAAAGTAGAATTACATTTATTGTAAATATAAACTCATTTCATATTAAAAACATTGAATAGAAATAATCAAATACATATATCACAGTTACAAAAAGCAATTTTAAAGTTAAAAAACAAACAAAATTAGACAGTAAATCACAATTATTGGGAGAATTTCATAAAAAATATGGTGGCATCTGTCTGGATTATTTACAGAGGTCCAGCGTCCCTGAAAGAGGATGCAGTTTCCTAAGAGTGCGAGTATAAGTAGGGTTATGCAATTTTAGTTGAGAGTTGTCAACAGTTGCAGTGTTTGTGGTTTTTAATGATTTGTCATTCTTTGAATTGCGGTACAAAATTTGGGTCCAAGAGGGCTCTGTGTACAAGGTGAGAATTAAAGTGCTTTTTCTGACATATATCAATAGTGCTTATGGAGGTTCAGTTCATCAACTTTTATTCGATTATAAAATTTACATAATCATAAAAAGTACAGTTTATAAAAATCATCGGTTAATGCAAAGAACACATGTTATAGTTTATAAAACAATTTCATTACGAGTTTTTATTACTGTTTTTAAATAGGTCACTGTCATTTTAGCTTCATGCGGGTTTTTCGGTGACTGGAGATAAGCGAGAGCTGGGTATGTACATCTAAGTCCGCTTAAACGGAGAAGGGGGAAAATCCATTTTTTCCTAGCTGCTCTGTAGTATTTGCAGAACAGGGTGATGTGGACCGTTGATTGCTTGGAAGCCCCGTCACACGGACAACATGTCAAGTTTCGAGACCAATTGTTCTGTTCTGGAAATGAGACCATGCGGAAGAAAAGGTCGAACCGTAATCTTGTCAATAGAAACTTTTCATAGTTTGAAAGAAAGAACGTCAAGTAGGGCTGTATCAGTTTCTCTGGCTGCAATAAGCGGATTTTTTCATTTTGTGATTTAACAATCTCAGCCTGATTACGGAGTTCTCTTAAATGGCCCATACATAGATCTTTAAGCTGTTTCTTTGAAATGTCTTCTATTGAAGGTGGTTCGAAAAAGTATTGCTCCCGGTCAAGATCTTGGAAAAATTTGTGAATGTAGTTGAGCCAGGGTATTTTCCTCCAGTGTGCTAAGCCAAGGCATTCGGTGATGAGGGAACGCGTTATATGGCTTTCTGGGTTGCACCATATACGGTGCCATAGAGTGAGAGGCTGGCAACGTATGGTGTCTGTCACATATTCCATCCCTAGCTCCCGGTGTGATGCTAGAATAGGGGAGCTTTGGGGAAGGGCCAAAACATATTTAATAAAGGCGTTCTCTGTTACCTGGAGTTGGTCAGTATTTCCGTGGCCCCAAATGCCTGCTCCATAGCTAGCCACGCTGTGGCATTTTGCGTAATATAATGTTAGCAGTTCCGATGGAGCTGGTTTGCCAAGTTTCCTGGAGAAAGCACATAGTGCTGATGTTGCTCGGCGAAAGTTGAGGTTTCTGGCTTCGATGGCCTTGCGCCAGGTCATTGTATCATCCACAAGTATACCCAGGTATGGGTATACCGATGTTTTTTCCAGCCTGTTGTCATTGATGTATATGGATTTTGAAGGTCCGTGTTTGGGTCCTATGGTCATTGTGAATGTTTTTTTTGTGTTTACTTTTAGACCCAGGGAGTCCATGAATGCCACGTATTTGTTCAGCTGTCGCTGGAGTTGGTTGGCTGTTCGGGCCAGGATGACCGAGTCGTCGGCATACAGGAGGATGGGTATCGGGCGGCGTGCTATCTGTGGAAGGTCCTGGCTCCCTACCAACATAGCTTTTTCAATCCCGTTGGTGTATAGATTGAATAGGAAGGAAGCCAGTACACACCCTTGTCTTACTCCTCGTGTTATTTTGAAGGGGCGTGATAGCTCGCCGCCGATGCCATAACGTACTCGGCCTTCCGCATTGGTATAAAGACCCCTAAGAAAGGCTAATATAGATGGATCTACTCCAAGATTGGTCATGGTCTCCCACAGCTTTGTGTGCTGAACGCAGTCAAAAGCCGCGCTCAGGTCTACATAGACCAAGTAGATTTTGCCTTCTTTCGCGCGTGTATATTTTCCGGCCAGGAGGGTCAGGTTTAGGGCCTGCTCCACCGTCCCGAGCCCCTTCTGGAAGCCATATTGCAGGTCTGTGAGGATGTTATTTTCCTGGGCCCAAGATTGTAATCGGTCCAGGAGTAATCGGCCTGCGATCTTGCCCGTGGAGTCCAGAAGGGAAATCGGCCGGTAGCACGTGGGGTCGTTACGGTCCCCTTTCTTGAATATTGGCAGGAGGGTGGAAGATGACCATGATGGAAGGAGTCCAATTTCGGTGACTGCAGTCATTACCCGGGTTATTATTAGTGACCAGTACTCGCTGTTGTATAAAAACAAGTCCATGGGTACCCCGTCTGGGCCAGGAGCCTTGCCAGTTTTTGACGCTTTGATTGCCTTTCTGACCTCACTGACGGTAAAGCGTAAATCGATGGGGTGGAAATTATTCTCTACTTCTTCCTGGCCTTCTGTTTGAGGGAGGTCGGTTAGTGGGTCGGATAGTGAGCCAAAGATTTTTGTGAAGTGACGGATCCAGTCGTTCTCGGTTATTGCTACGTCAAGGTGGTATGGATCGATGTTATTGTCTAGAAAGGGTGATCTGATAGTCTGCCAGAATGTGATGCTGTCTTTTTTTAGTGCACTCTCGTGTAATTGGCACCATAGATCTCACTTTATCTGGTGCCTTCGATTTTTCTGGGCTATGTTGTACACTTTCCTCCGATGTGAAATTATTTGAGCGTCTCTGGGTTTCTGTCGGAGGGCTTCTTTTAGGGACGTGAGGGCCTTTCTACAGTCAGAGTCAAACCATCTCTTCATTGGGGGTTTTGGTTTGTTTGCTGTGTGTTTAAATAGCTCGTCCCTTATTGCTCCTTGAATGTTGTGAAAGGAGGTAATGATTAGTTCGGGGGAGGCCTCTGCAGACAAACAGTCCCTTAGCCAAGGGTGCGTTTTTGCAAGTATCCTTTGCGTGGTCTCTTCGGGGTCGATCTTTGCCCATTTAATAGCATACCCATTCTTCTTCTTTATTGCTATTGATTGTTGGTCGAGAGAGCTGGTTCTTATTGTGGAAGGACCCACTTTTTCCATGAGGAGATCCACGCTCAGGGGATAATGATCACTAATCGGACTGGACCCTACTTTGTAGTTTTTTAGCGATCCTTTACAGGTGTTTGAGGCTAGGATGAAGTCAATGGTTGACATACAGCCTCGCCCGTGGAAGGTAGGTAGAAATTCCTGGACCGGGTCAACTAGTTCGTTAACAAAGTCCAGGTCCAAAGTAAAAAGAATTTCATTGAGCTTATTTCCGCTCGGAGTGTGTGCGAAGTGAGGGATGGGGTTTCCGGATTCCGACAGGAAGCCGCAGATTCCGCTTTTGTGATTTGGACATAGTGGTTGATTGAAATCGCCTCCCCAAATGTAGTTTATTGTCGTGTTTAGGTTTGCGTTTTGTAGTATGGATATATGTGCCACCATTTCATCAAGATACGAGCAGCATTCCAGGGTGCCTGTGTTGTTGTAATAGTTTATTAATATAAATAAGTTCCTCGATGCTGCCGTCTGGTGAGTGATTTGGATGATTTGAAAAATGGGTGTTTCCTTTGTTAGTTTTACTGTGAGTGGTATGGTGTTGGAAAAATAGATCATGAGTCCACCTTTTGGTCTTCCCATTGTGCTTGGCGTTGCTTTGGTGAAGAAAGTCTTGTATCCTGCTAGATGGAGAGGGGATGTGCGCCAGGTCTCTTGTAGGCACAAGATTTTGTGGCTCCCTGCTATATTCAGCCATAAAGGGCATGATATTTTTTCGGTTAGGCCTGCGACGTTCCAGTAGGCTATACCTATGCTCATGGCCTCTTTATTTTTCGTGATGGCAGATACTGCCTTGGAGTTGGAGTGGATTTCGGTAGCTGTATCTTGCTCGATGTTTGATCTTTCACTGGTGTCTGCTTCTACAGGGGGAGTGCGGGTCAGGAGATTGTTTAGATGAGTCAATGTTGTCTCTGATGTGTTGGGCGGTTTTGATGGTGTTATCGGGTGCTTTATTTATTTATTTATTTATGGGCTTGTTACGCGCCGGCATCACACCCGAAGGTGTATCTCCGCGCGGTGCTGTGAAGTGAACAGATCAAGGAGCTCCTCCTAGAATAGTACAGTCTTTAGTCGTTTCCTGAAGGCTGTGTGGCTCTGGCATTCTCTGAGGGAGAGGGGGAGACTGTTCCATAGACGAGGACCCATGATAGATAGGGCACGGCCTCCCTGTCTGGTCTTATAGTGTCTAGGAACCTGAAGCAGCTGTTGATTGGAGGACCTGAGGATACGGGAAGAACGGTAAAAAACAAATTTGTCTGTCAGGTAGTGTGGTCCTAGATTGTATAAGCATTTGTGTATCACACAGCTGATCTTGAATTCTATCCGTTTCCGGATAGGAAGCCAATGAAGGGCCTTAAGGAGTGGAAGGGACGGTGTTCTGGGGGGGGTGTTGGTCACCAGCCGTGCTGCGGTGTTCTGCACCACCTGCAATCTATTGAGCACTCCCTCATTGGCAGCTAGAAGTAAGCCATTACAATAGTCCAGGCGGCTCAAAACGAGGGCCTGGACCAGGGTCTTCCGGGTATCATCAGGTAGAAGGGGGAACACCTTCCGAAGGAGGCCGATGATGTGGAAGCAGGACCCTGCAGTGGTGCTGGCATGGTGAGAAAGGGTGAGGTCCTGGTCTAGACGTACTCCCAGGTTCTTGACTACCTGTTTGGGGAGCGGAGCCTGTCCCAAGCTTGGAGGCCACCAGTCTGGGGTCCAGAGGATTCTCGCCTCTCCGAATAACATGACCTCAGACTTTCCTACATTGCACTGTAGGAAGTTTTTGGCCATCGAGCTGGCGATTGCAGTCATGCCGTTAGAGAAAGCTTGTCTAATCTCGGGAGTCAAGGTCTTAAAAGTAAACAGCAGCTGCGTGTCGTCAGCGTAGGAGATAGGCATGAACCCAAAGGACCTTGTCAAGTTAGCCAGGGAGGAGACATATACGTTAAACAACGTAGGGCTAAGACATGAGCCCTGCGGGACTCCTCTGATGATGTTGGCCGAGGTGGAACTAAAGGAGCCCATGTTCACCGTCTGTGTCCGCTCTGAAAGAAAGCTGGAAAACCATGCCAGGGCAGATTTGTCAATGCCTGTCTCCTTTAATCTGGTAAGGAGAATGGCGTGGGATATGGTGTCGAATGCTGCGGACAAGTCCAGCAGCACCAACACCACAGACAGCCCTCTATCCAGAGACATGCGTATGGCATCCGTAACGGAGAGGAGGGCGGTCTCAGTACCGTGCCTAGGCCTGAACCCGGACTGAGAATGGTCTAAGCTACCAGTCTGTTCAATGAAGGCGGAGAGATGGTGATTGACATGCTTCTCAGTCAATTTGCCGATGAATGGCAGAAGAGAGATAGGCCTCAGGTTGGTCATGTCTGACCAAGGGATGGCGGTGTTCTTCCTGATAGGCTTAACTATGGCCTCCTTCCACATCCGGGGGACCAGCCCCTCAGATAGAGAACGGTTGATCACCGTCCGAATGCAGGGGCTGAGGACACTTCCAATGAGGTGCATGACCCGGGCAGGTACGAGGTCTACTGGGCTGCCTGACTTAATGGACCCAATCAGAGAGTTGACCTGGTCTAAGGTGATCTCAGGGATAAATGATAGTGAGGCAGGGGCAACACCGACTGTTCCAGGCTGAAAACTTGGAGGGGGAACATTATCATCCACGGATGTACTAGATTGAGAGATTTTTTGGTAAATGGCATCAATTTTATCCGAGAAAAAACCGGCCGTGTCATCGCACAGTTTTTGTGTTAGCACTTCTGTACTGTCGCAAGCGGCAGGCTTGGTAAATGTGCAGAGCACCTGATACAACATTTTAGGGTCGTGACCGGCCCCAGAGAGTTGGGAGATAATATGGGACTTGCGGGCAGCTCTGATGTTTTTATGATAGAGTCTCATTGCTGAGCTATACCTATCTCTATCGACAGTGCTGCGCGAAAGTCTCCAAGATTTCTCCAGCTTTCTGCAAGCTCTTTTCTCCGCGCGCAATAGGTCTGAGTACCATAGTTCTTGTTTACGGTCCGACCGCTGATTACAGCGTCTTAGGGGGGCGATCACGTTGATCGCTGTGCTCAAAGCATTATTAAGTTTGGACAAGGCCAAGTTGGGGGAGTCTGAGGGAAGAAAATCAGGAGGGATAAAAGCATTACTAAAGGAATCACCGGACACCTTGTGCCACTGTCTGCGCCATAGCGGCAGGGGAATAGGGTTGGGGCGTTCCTCCGAGAGCGTAGGGAGGAGGAAGTGGATTATAAAGTGGTCGGTCCATTCCACCTGTAGAGGGGGGTGACAGGTCAAGGAATGAGAGTTCGATAGGATTAAGTCGAGAGTATGACCGGCCTGATGAGTTGGGCCCTGGTTGCACTGTTTGAAGCCCAGGGCAGATAGGTCGGTCAACAAGTTGCGAGTATCAGCGTTGTCGGGTAATTCACTGTGGACATTGAAGTCCCCTAGGAGTACAAAATTAGCTCCAGATTTGATATGGGGGGCTAAAGTCTCCAGGAGGATAGACGAAGCCTCAGTGTAGGGGCCCGGAGGGCGGTACACTAATGCTCCCTTCCAATAAGATTGGGGCGAGAGACCAATTTTAAAGACCAGTATCTCAATGTCGTCAGAGCAGCATTGGTCCAGAAGAGTGACATTGAGAGTATCCTTGTAGATTACCGCGACCCCGCCGCCAGTTTTAACAGGGCGGTCCAGCCTGAGGATCTTATACCCCCAAGGGACCCCCAAGGTGATAGCAGGGACCAGATGAGGTTTAAGCCAGGTCTCGGTGCAAAAACAGTAGTCGGGGCAGTTTGAGTGTATTAGGTCCCAAACTTCCGAGTGGTGCTTAGAGAGAGATCTGACATTACATAGTATGCTATTACCCCTGGGGAGCGGAGGATTGAGGTCTACAGGAGTTGGAGTGTCTGCAAAGGGAGGACCTAGGAGTGACTGGAAATGACAATGTTTGCAGGAAAACGGGCCCCCGGGACAAAGGCCGGGATCCTGTGCGCAACCTTTAGGCGGGGGATGCCACAGATTACGTAAGTCGGTAGAGGAGTAATTTAGTCTATCTGCTACTCTACAAGTGGAATCAGCAGAAGTAGGGGCCATGGCCCCTGGCCCCGTTCGGTCACGGACGGGCACAGACGGGCTCCTCTCTGGCTCGTCTCAGGCGCGACTAAGGCGCCCCCTGCGCGCAACCGCTGCGCGCTTGGGCGACGAGAGGGCTTAAATCCCTGCCTGAAGGGATCAGCTAGAGCGCTAACAGCGCGAGAGTGTGGGTGGGGTCACTGGCTCTTCCTGTCCCGCCCTCCGCTCAAGCGGCACTGGCTGCCGTGTCGGACCGGGGCGGGGCAGGGGAAGAAACGAGCACAAGCCCAAAATCAGCGCAGTTTTAGCGGTGAGTGTGCAGAAGAGTTTTAAAAAGTATTATTCAGCATTTAAATCACGATACAATATAGCTAAAACCAAGAACATAAGCACAACAACAGGTACCGGCTAGTGGGAGGCGCCGGAGCGCTGGCACTATCACAGCTGATAGAACAGCGGAACGGGGAGACTCTGCCACCGTCCCTCCTTCCGCAAGCTGCCGCAGCTCCTCGCCGCCTTAAATCCCTGCCTGAAGGGATCAGCTAGAGCGCTAACAGCGCGAGAGTGTGGGTGGGGTCACTGGCTCTTCCTGTCCCGCCCTCCGCTCAAGCGGCACTGGCTGCCGTGTCGGACCGGGGCGGGGCAGGGGAAGAAACGAGCACAAGCCCAAAATCAGCGCAGTTTTAGCGGTGAGTGTGCAGAAGAGTTTTAAAAAGTATTATTCAGCATTTAAATCACGATACAATATAGCTAAAACCAAGAACATAAGCACAACAACAGGTACCGGCTAGTGGGAGGCGCCGGAGCGCTGGCACTATCACAGCTGATAGAACAGCGGAACGGGGAGACTCTGCCACCGTCCCTCCTTCCGCAAGCTGCCGCAGCTCCTCGCCGCCTTAAATCCCTGCCTGAAGGGATCAGCTAGAGCGCTAACAGCGCGAGAGTGTGGGTGGGGTCACTGGCTCTTCCTGTCCCGCCCTCCGCTCAAGCGGCACTGGCTGCCGTGTCGGACCGGGGCGGGGCAGGGGAAGAAACGAGCACAAGCCCAAAATCAGCGCAGTTTTAGCGGTGAGTGTGCAGAAGAGTTTTAAAAAGTATTATTCAGCATTTAAATCACGATACAATATAGCTAAAACCAAGAACATAAGCACAACAACAGGTACCGGCTAGTGGGAGGCGCCGGAGCGCTGGCACTATCACAGCTGATAGAACAGCGGAACGGGGAGACTCTGCCACCGTCCTGCTTGTCGAAGACTAGGTATTGTACGGTATCTGCTGTGTAGTGGCTAATTTTATCCGTAAATGGTCAATCGACCAAGTCAAGGCACTCAAATCGGTTTTGGGTCGGGAAGCCCTGCCATCCTTCATGTGCTAGATAGGATCTGTCCTGCCAATATGGTACTTGGCGATCAACATACCTTTCTCTTAGGCCTCCCCTGTCTATATACTCGCGTGGGTAATCCCTCTGATTCCATGGTGTTTGATACCATGGTTCCTGGTTTCGTAGGTCTTTGGGATGATGGTGCCATTCCCAGGGTGGAAAGTTGTGGTGTTGTTTCGCTGGGGGGTAGAAAAAGGAAAGGTGGCGGGCGTCTATTCCCCCTTTTTTTTCAAGTTGGGGCCAGGCACAGATATAGTCTACCGTTGCGGGATCTCTACATGTTACGATAATGCAGTCACCGCGTATTGTTTTCTTCGTTTTGCCTATCCAGGCTACCCTGCGGGCTGTAGTAATCCCTCCCGATAGGTGGGATTCGAGAGGTCTGTTTATACTGAGCCACTGCATGGCCTTGTTTTTAAGTGACCATGCAGTTTCTGGGGTGTCATCTACTAATTCGGGTACTCCTGTTAAAACTATTGTATATGGAGTGGCTTCAGGGGGCATGTGGGCAGGGCGTCTAACTATGGGAGGTTTTTCCGGCAAGGTTTTCGGAGTATTCTTGGGTGTTTTTTGAGGGGGTGGTGGTTTCGATAGCTGGGAGTCAGTTTTTTCTGTGCGGATTCTGCTGGAATCTGGATTTAGTGCTGGGCGTGGAGTATGTGCCGTGGCCTTGTCTGTGGTTGCTGTTTGCTGTGCTTTTTGTTGGGGTGGTTTCTCCTGCTGGGGATGGGGCATGTTTGCAGAGGGTTTGGGTGTAGTAGATGGTGGCTTTGGAATCTTCTGTACTGCAGATGTTGTGTTTGAATGATTAACTGTTTTCTGTATGTGTGATTGATTATGTTTTTTCGATGGGTGCGAGGTGTTTTGTTGACCCTTTACGTCTATCCTGGTGTTTGTATCCAGGAGGGTGGCCGAGATTATTGTTAATTGGGCTTCAAGGTTTCTAATGCTTAACTGGATGGGCTTTAGATATTGGTATAGTAGATCTTTGGTTGTGGTGAGCACTTGCGAAGTGATTCTGCAGGTCTTACATTGCTCAGGCGTATTGCCATTGGAAATTGCCTTGTGTGGGAGAGTTGAATCGGAAATGTGTAATATGCTGTTAGAAGTTGGGGAGTTTAAATGAGTCATTGTGTGTTCCTGACAGAGTGAGCTATGTGTTTCCTCGCTGTTTATTAATCGAGTTTTCGGTATTGCCCCTTCTCTCTCACCTTGCTGGGACGGATTATCGATGGATTGGATGTCTCCTTGGATTTGGCACCCAGCTAGGTCGGGGGTTGCTTCCAGGTCTTCCGATGTTATTGAAGGATCCGACTCGGAGTGTGTGACTGACAGGTCAACTACTGATGGGACGGTGTTGAGGTCTGAAACTAGTAGAGACACTGGAAGAGAGCTGTTTTGGGTGTTCAGATTGATTGGGGATGTAGCGTTTGCTATGGCACCAAGTGATGAGCGCTTGGCGTTTGCGCTTATGAGATCCATTGATACTTTCTTCTCCATTAAGGCTATGCTTTGGTTTATCGTTTCATGGACCCGTGATATAAATAGGTCGATAGGGCCTGTTACTTGTGCTACTTCCTGCGCGTGTTTAGATTTAGGTTTGGAGGCACTTCTTGTTTTGGGCGGCATGGTTGTTTGTTGCTGGGTCGTTGTTGAAAGAGGGATGGCCCGGTCCGGTCTCTATCGGGCACTAACGGGCAACAACGGGCCCGCCCTTGGCCCGGGCTTCGCCCCGGGCTGCGTCCCGCGCAGCGGGTGCCGCGAGAAGTTGTAGCGCTTCGCTGGGGGCGGGGCACTGGATGGGGGCGCGGCTCTCGCAGGAAGAGGACCAGCTGAGGATGGTGTATGCTGGTCCTCGCAGTCCTGGGGCCGGCGCCTCGTCCTCCTCTGCGGCCTCGCGCTCCCGGTCGCTCAGCGGGGCTTCAGATGGAAAGCTGGGCTACTCCTGTAGCGGGGATCAGCAGCGAGAACAAATAGAGTCCTTGGGCAGTGAGTCTTTCTCCACGAGTGGCACCCGCGCAGCGGGTGCCGCGAGAAGTTGTAGCGCTTCGCTGGGGGCGGGGCACTGGAAGGGGGCGCGGCTCTCGCAGGAAGAGGACCAGCTGAGGATGGTGTATGCTGGTCCTCGCAGTCCTGGGGCCGGCGCCTCGTCCTCCTCTGCGGCCTCGCGCTCCCGGTCGCTCAGCGGGGCTTCAGATGGAAAGCTGGGCTACTCCTGTAGCGGGGATCAGCAGCGAGAACAAATAGAGTCCTTGGGCAGTGAGTCTTTCTCCACGAGTGGAGGTCAAAGCGCTTTTTCCTCAGAGTTTAAGTTTGGTAATCAGATTCATCGTAAGCCAAAAACCTTGGAAAAATACCAGATATATTAAGACACATTTGACTTGGCTGGTATGTTTGAGATGTTAGATTGTGAATCACCACCAAGATGGTGACTAATTATACTTCTATTGTGAGATTGCACTAAGAATGGTATGGCTGATCCTTTGCGTACATGAGTAGACCACAATAGCCAAAGTGGCTTCTATACAGTCAAGAACTAGGTTTGTGTTTGACAGTTCCAGGAGGGTACTATTCCCTATTCAACTGTTGGTTCTACATTTCTTTAGATAAACAGACAAGAGTTGTTACATTTGTGATATTTTACCTTATGTGAAGGTGATCAGAGTGAAGTGAGAGTCACTGTGTGGAGCTACAAGTTACTTTAATAGGTGTCGCGCTGAGATGGATTGCTTGTGTGTCACGTTGGGATTGGTTGCTACGGCATTGGGTGCTGCACTGTGATTGGTCAGTTCAGTTGTGTTGCACTAGAATTGGATGTTTGCATTGTTGAGTACTGCATTGTGATTTGCTGGAGTTAACATTCATTTCACTTTGAGGCTTGCAAGTTCTGTAATGGTTTGTATAAGAAATAAAAATTACATTTTTTTTAAAGAAAATAAGAACTACTTTGAGAAATGATGTGAGTGTGTCTGTCCATGAGAGTGAGAAGGCTCCTCCAGCGGGCACACCTGTGCATAACACAGATATGAAAGAGTAATTACACTCTTGTATCTGATCAAAAATGGAATAAGATCACAGAAAAAGATGAGTGCTTGACATTTCTCCAGTATGGCACATTCAAATTGAGGATAATTGAGAATCTGAAGCAAGTGATGTATGAGATGAATCTCCAACCAAGACCTGCACAATTTGCACAAGTGCTGAATGCATGGGAAGACGTAGTACATGAGAAGGAGAACGATAATTCTAAACCCCTTTCAAGAAATAAAGCCCTTAGTTGAATGGAGGTGAGATGTAATGTGAATCAGCATGGGTGGGGAGAAAACGTGGTAGAAAGCATAAGTGGGTAACCTATGATAGTAAAGAAAGGAACAGAAAGGGAGAAGTAATGCGAGGGAGGTGGTGTGCCAAGAGGTAGGATGAGAGTGACAGTGAAATGGATGACACATTTTTAGATGATTTGTTGAATTCCCAACTAGCTCCATACAAAGTTGTTCATCAACCTGTAACAAACCACCAGCCCCTACTGGAGGAGGAGGAACGAACATGAAAGCAAGTGTGCATGTTCCCTAATGGGAGGTTTACACTTTGCCATTCCAGATCCATCATACACTGTCACTAGTTCTTCTGCTGTCACCACAACCTCTCGCACATCTGATACTGGTATTCCACTAGATTTGAGAGCAGGACCACTTACGGAAGAGATACCCCTTAGAAATATGTTGCTGTTGCTACTGTTTCAGATTCAGAATCACACTTTCATAGGGGAGGGACCCCTATTAGAGAAATGAGTGTCATAAAATTAAATTTAGAATTTCAGGACCTAGCAAAGGGAAACCTTGAGCAGGAATTCATAGCTACAGACAATGAAGCAGAGCTGGAAGCTCATTACGCTGCATCACCACACCAGAAACTATAGGTTTCAGATTGCTTCTGGGGCAGCCCTCCCACTGTTATTATAGCACCAGAAGGCATGAAGTTAAAATCTGCATGGCACTCCCGCAGCGCTGGAAGGCCATCACGCCACATCACAAACCACAGGTTCCAGACTGCTTCTAGGAAAGCCAGGTCAGCACTGTTTCTGCTCCAGGAGGTGAGAGATAAAAATCTGCACACGTCTCCTGACGTGGGGGATGCACGTGAGTCACGCCCGGGCATGTGCCCAGGCGAAGACCAAGGCAGCACCCGCCGACAGCCGGCCGAAGCTGGGCCACTCCTCTTATTACGGGAGGCAAGCCTTATTTGAATTGATGTTTTCAGAGGATCAACAGAAAATTAGTTGAAACAGGGAGGGGAACGACCATCCTCTCATCGTGCTGCAGCTGTAGTACAGGATGGAAAAGTGAAAGGACAAGGAGCCAAATACACTGGGCAAGAAACAGAACTTTATATTGACATTTTTAATTAAAGCGGCAAGTGTACTGTCTGATAAAATTAACCAGGTGCAGAACCAATTGGCTACTTTTGCTTTGAACGTATCAGCACCTGACAAAGGGACCCTAGTGGCTGATTATACCTACACACTCACAGCTTACAGGGGATGGTGGCAACCTGGCTCGAGCGGCATTCTCTGATGCAGTGGAGTTGGTTGTTCCTAAGGGTACAGTGAAATCAAATTGTAGAAAATAGGGGGCCACTACTCAGTCCTCTAGAAAAAAACTTAGCAGGAAGAAATGTAAAGAAATTAGTGGCACAGGAAGAAGCCGCTTCAGCTGAGACCCAGGGGAGGGAGTCTTCGGGAATCCCGTTCAGAGACTTTATGGGCTCAACTTCATTTGTATTCGCGTCTAGTATGGAACATAGGCTGGAAAAAGGGTTGATTGATGCTATTAAGATGGCAAAGAGCAGATATGATCAAATGGAAGTGGTGCAGACTAAGTTAATGCATTCATTAGAGAAGCTTGATACATGGGGGGGTAACGTAGTCCCATCAGAGAAGAACTGGATAGCTGGCCAGTTAATGTTAATGCCCTGGTGATAGGGTAGCCACTAGTGATAGTGGACCCCCTTTTTAACTTATTGCAGGGGATAGCAATACAGGAGCAGCTCATGGGGAAGCCATTGGGCTGAATTTATCGCAGAAAACTTGTCCTAATATAAAGGCTTGTACCCCTCCTTTTCCCTTTGTGCTGGAGCACCCTCAGGGTCGCAGAGACTTGAGAGCTCTGAGGCATGCCCTTATTCAGGCATCTCCTCCGAACGCATTAACTACCAAGGGAGTACTCTCAGTATAGATGATCTTAGTTGCCCCCAGCAGCTTCACCTTGTGTCTGTGTTTTAACAAATGTTCCCTGCATGAAAAATGGTGATGAGAAGAGTTACAGTGGGATCAAAAACAAAGTTGTTCACTGGCTTTTGAGCCAACTGGTTTCTCACATTCCTTACATAATAATGAGGTCATCACAGTTCATAGAGTGAGCTGCATTGGGAAAACATAGAAAAGGGGTAAGGCCGATTGTATTGTAATCAACTTTAGGAAGCCTATGAAGGTGGAACAGATTCTGTTCCATTTCTCAAATGACTCCTTAGTGGGGTCGGGGATTGTAATTCGATCAGTAGGGGTTTACTACCTTCCAAGAAGGTCAAGAGGGGTCGGGTACATTAGAGGGCATGTCACAGAGCACAGATTATCCCACCTTCCCCCCAATGGGCTACTAATCTGGAAATGCAGTTAAGAAATAGGTCTGAAGTCTGTATTTGCTTATCGAGTAGGATTGACATTTGGAGCCAGAGGGCAGTGGGGTAGCAGCCATAACAAGTAGGGAGGTTCCTAAGGAAAGTCACAGCCAACTTGGGTTGATTAGTTGGAACGTAGAGGGATAAGGTCTGTTCTAGACAGTGATCTTGAGGTTAAAATGCGGAAATTCTTTCAAATGTCTGGGGGAGGGCCTACCTTGACGGATTTGCAGCATTTTATGTACATGCTTTGCCAGCATGGTAGACCTAAGGAAGGGCTGGCTACTTTTGTTAGTTTAGTCCCAGACTGCAAGATGGAGTTGGTCACTTCTAAATCATTAAATATATGGGTGTCCTCCTATCATTCACTAGGGTTTTAATAATCAATGTTTACAACTCACCCTCCTCAAGGGAAGTTCTAGAGGTGGAATAATTTAAGTTTGTGAAGGGTTTCTTCCAGGCAAGATTCTCTGTCCCTATGATAGTGTTAGCAGATGATTTCAATCTACAACCATATGGTAACCTATATAGGGGGGATTTGAAAGCTTGGGAGGACACATAGCAGGTTCTTTTGTTCCTCCTAAGCAAGGGGCCTCATTCAATAGGTTGCCCGCAGAATTCAACCATTTTACTTTATTGACCAAAAGTAGTTATTCCTCGTCTGATCTAGTACCTGCATTTATAGTGAGAGGTTGTAGTTTCTGTCATTGATTTCATCTTGACCTTGGCAAAGATGTTACCGTTGCTTATTAGCTTTTTGTTGGAATGGAATGGTAGCAGCGATCATATCCCGCTAGTGGCACAGTTTTGCTGGATCGAATCAGGGGGTAAGTCTACCACTTTTCATAAGGAGCCTCTGAAATTGCAAGGTCGTAGGCTCAAATGGGGTAAAATTGTCCCGGTCTACTTTTTAAGTGATCTGATTCAGAATCAGCAAGCTGATTTTGAGGAGTGTTTACTGATAAGAGTACCTGAATCCAATTATTTTATTTATTTTCGAACATTGGTATAGCATGGCAAATGGGTCTTATGGTAAAAGCAAGAGGAGGGGTAACCCAGGCCCCAAGTGGTTCGGTAGGAGTTGCTCATTGGTACACATGGTGACTAAGGCCCTACAGCAAAAACCCAGAGATAAGGAAATAATAAAAGAGGCCAGAAAGAGATATAACTTGGCCTATAAGTCCCAAAAGGAGACCCTTACAAAGGAGGTGTAGGAAGAGCTGGAGAATACTTGTGAGTCAGATGTAAGCTCGCTTTTTGGAAAGTAGTATATCAGCCCCTTTTGGATGAGGTAGCAGTATCTGAACATAAGCAGTCTATCCACCCTCAGGATTGGGTTAGTCATTTTGAATCTATCTATGTGGGTGCTAACACTACATCTTTTAGTTCAATAGCAGAGATCCCTACAGGTAGAGAGAGCCCTCTAAAGTTTGTCAGTGAAGTTTCAGAAATTAAAGCAACCCTTCCCTAAAATAAAGCTCTGGGGCATGTCAGAGTACCAGGGGATCTTTACAAGTCATGCATGGATCTATGGGCGGCTTTGATTACTCAGCACCAAGCTAGGCCGTTTTACATCCCCTTGGCATAGGTCTGTTATTGTACCTATTTTTAAAAAAAAGTTAATTGTGCAGATTCAGCATGCTATTGGCCCATTTCAGTAGAGAATGCTGAAGTTAAGCTCATAGGAAGAGTACTGTTAAACTGTCTGAGGGACTGGTCAGAAAATAGAACCTCATCTCAGATGTTCAATATAGCTTTAGGTCGGGAAGAGGGACGATAGAGCAAATTCTTAATCTTTACCTGATAATTTCAAAGTACATCAAGATGAGAAAGGCAGCAATACACTTGGCATTCATGGACCTCAGCACAATTTAATTGACTTGGAAGAGGGGCTGGAAGCCTCGGTACGATTTGGGGCTAATGGTGAATGCACATGCTCTTTCGGTTAGGCAAAAGAGTCCATCAGGGCAGTATTCTAACACCCATGCTTTTCATTTGATATATTAATCAGTTGGACCAGTGCTTAGTGGCATAAAGTAAGGATGTTCCTTTGGTGGTTAATAAGAGGGCGACAACCTTTATTATATGCAGATGACACTGTGCTCATACTGCAAACAGCCAATGGTTCACAACTTTTAATTGATTGTATGATTGTATGGGCAGCTTAGTTCTGAAAATTAGCAGCTTAGTTCTGAAAATTAACTCAGCAAAATCCTATAACATGGTGTTAGGGCCAAAGAAAGTTCAAACTAGAACGCATGTAATTAGAGGTCAGCATATTAGCAAGACAGCAATTTTTGCTATTTAAGCATCTGCATTGAGTCAAAATGAAAAGAGGATCCTCTAATCAGGGCACAGGTGCAATCCTTTAACAGAGTGGCCCATTGCATTGACGCTTTTGCAAGAAGATCGGGACGTCTGGATATTAAATCAATATTGGCTCTCTTCAGAGCCAAGTGTGTTCCCACAATATCTTTTAGCACAGAGATGTGGGGCTATATGCCTTGTCACTCTATTGAGGTGGCATAGAACAAATTCTTTAGGAGGATTCTGACACTACCTCAGTCGGTGCCTGCAGAAGTCGTCCATGAAGAATTGGGTATGGGTTTTATCTCAGACTATATTCAAATCCGCCCTGTTCTATCATGGTTGTCTGTCTGGCTAAAAAAAAACAAAAAAAGAACTGGAATTTAATAGAAGATTTTCAAAGACTGTTTTGGGTTGGAACATCTAATTCCATGGGTACAGTACATCAAAGAAATGCTATGTGTCCTAGGTAGGCCATAGTTGTTTTCTCACCCGGAGATATCTTGAAATCTGATGTGTGTTGGGCCAAAGAGACACATCAGTTGTATATGTAGGAAAGAAGGGTAGCGAGAGCTCTATCCAAAAAAGCATGTAGGCAATATGCAATGGTTAAACTCTCAAGCGATTGCAAACTGTACCCAAGACCTGACATGTGGGTTTTCCATAGGTGACTTTTGACCTATTCTTGTTTAAATCTGCTAACCCAGTTGCTGGTTGGCTGTCAAAGACCCTCAGGGCCTGCAATTTGTACTTTTGATAATGTTACTGAACTCAACACTTTAAAGATCATTTTTATTTGTCCCAATTTAAACAATATCCGATCTAGATTTATTTGCCTCTTTACAAGGCTGGCTTTACTCTAACTAGTTTTTAGAGAGTAACATTTGGATTTTATGTCTCATTGTTCTTACTGGGAACTTTTCATTCCTCTCATTGAACAGTTATAATGATGATTTTTGCTGTTTTTAATGATTTATTTATTGTATGTGTGTTTATAATTTATTATAGTAAATCAAAGAAGCTTAACTTTGAGTAGGAAAGCTGCAAGTTATGCTTGTGAGGCACATAAGAAATTGGGAGGGTTGGCTACTGAACTTAGGTTGGATCTGAATTAAAGTCAGAAATAAACTAATACTTGGATGTTTACAAAGGATGAAGTATTAAAGGAAATAAGATCAGCAACTTTGACGACACGTCAAAGAATTAATGGAATGCATCAGAGTGGGGGGATGCTCAGATTCAAAGACCGGAAGACGAGAAAAAAAAGAGATAGAGGCTACAATTGGGGCAGAAGCGGGAGCTAGTGACACAGAGGTTGGGGAGTTTGCGCTGAGAAAGGTGAATGGTGCTGGAATGTTCATGTGCCCTGGAGCCTTGTGGATCTTTTCACATTCACAAATCAGCTTCATGAGAATCCGGAAATGTAATACACGGTAGTGGACAGAGTTGTGAAGATTTTGAAAGTCCTTTCGGAGGACTTGAATACTTTCTTTGACATTGTGGTCCCTAAAGGTTTGTGGTTAGAATGCTGGCTAAATACTGGACTGCAGAGCAATTCTAGGACTGGCACGCCTTCCCCTACTGTTATGGTCAAGTATTTACAGGTGATTGCTTATTGGAAATGAAGATCCTGTTAAAAGAAGTTGATTTGCTCAAGATAACCAGAGCTACCCAAAAGTTCAGAGAGTCTGGGCATGCTTATTATGAGATGTTTGTGTATATTTTCAGATAGCAGAGTGGTCTTAAAGATCCTAAAAAGGAGCATCTTAGTGTGTTTTTCTCACAGTTTGTTTTTGGTTTGCATCCAGAAATGAACCATCGCATACAGTACAATGTGAATTGTTGACAGTCGAATTCACTCAATGAGATTTTACGTTAAGCGAATGATTGCATTGGCAATTTGGAGTAATAGCAGTAGAATAGTATGGAAAAGTAGGAACATACTAAATTGGGACAGAAAGAATGTCAGAAACAGGCTGATATGAAGAAGAGTCACCCGTTGTTGGTGCAGAAATGCAGGTAGTTGGTTTTCAAAGTGGTAGTCTGATGGCATAGACAAGGAATTTGGTCCAAAAGGCAGAGGACAAGAGATGCCTGTGGATCAATATGCAGGAACAAACATGTTGAGGAAATCTACATCTTGTCATATTTGTAATAATGAAGGCCACTGGAAAGGAGAAGGTACCCAACCAAAATCCAATATATAATTGTGAGGAAACATGGCTTATTATATGGTGTGGTTGAGCGACCTCACCGCATAATAAAGTCACAAACCGATCTTGAGTCCAGTCAGAGTCATTTGTAAATCATAGCCCAACCTTGGGTAGGAGTGGCTTGGAGCAGTAAGGCTTTAAGAAGGAACAAGTGCAACGCATTAACGATTACCAAAACAATTGATAAACACATTATTGCCTAAATCGGTAATCACTGCTTTTTACTCAAAATGCAAACAAGCTGGGCCCTACTGCAGTTAGAAATTACTCTGAAAACATTTTATAAACTTGTGTTTGGGTACTCTGGCCTGCTTTGAGCAACCAACTGCTTGGAGGGAGTAAGTCACAGGGCCAATAAAGCTTAGCAGAGAAGTTACCTTGCATTCAAAGCAGTCTCCATTTGGTTACAGGCTCTCTGGACAAACTACCATAGACAATACTGGAATGGGCCTGGTGTAAAGGATACAGTATGCTACAGAGGCTGATCAGGTTTCTGATGGTGGTATTCCCGGGGCCACCCCTTGGTCACAAAGACGGTGGGGCGATGTCCCTCTAAGTCGAGCAAAAAAACAGTTGACCCTGGTCTACTGATCTCCAGTCACTGCAAAACCAGCGCTTCCCTGTGACTATGGCTAGTATCCGTCTAAGGTGACAAATCTGCACTTTAACTCTCTCAGGGCCAGAGCTCAGGTGCAGCTTTTGAGTGTCAGAGCTCAGTCCCTCTGGCTGTGCTTTGGCGGCCAGTGACGAATAGGCAATTGTGCGTACCAAATCATCAAGGTGGCTACCATAGCTTTTGTGATCCTGAGCTGTAACAGTAAGTCAGTCAACTGACTCTTGGATTTCACCTCATCCATTTTGTGCTCGAGGAATGAATTTCCTTGAGCAGAGAACAGTCTGTCCTAACATTTATATACTTCCAATATCTGAATCTACTTTTAAATTGCTCAGCAATGGAGTCAAAGTCTGGATTCTTCAATGAACTACAGGATGTCAACATATGAATTTAGCTATCCTGGATGATGATGGCTGATAGCCAGAAACCGGTCCTAGGATGCTTAATTCCGGTCCAGGGAAGACATGGCTTGGCAATTCGGGCTGGACTGTTCCCATGAGGCACAGGGTCAAGACTGATTTGCATATGGCCTTTTCTGAACTGGGGTGGTGTGGTGAGCAAAATAACGATGGATTAAACCCAGATCTGTGACTGGGGGTGAATGTTTTGCCATTGTGCAACATTCCGTCCATCAATTGTTGTTTTTGCATTTGTCACCCCGAGTGGGACGGGTATGCTCGGACGTGAGTCCAGTGCTCTCCATGCCACTGGAATCAAGCTATCCTGGCTGATGACGGCTGATAGCCAGAAACCGGTCCTAGGATGCTTGATTCCGGTCCAGGGAAGACATGGCTTGGCAGTTCGGGCTGGACTGTTCCCATGAGGAAAAGGGTCAAGACTGATTTGCATGTGTCCATCTCTGAACTGGGGTGGTGTGGTGAGCAAAATAACGATGGATTAAACCCAGATCTGTGACTGGGAGTGAATATTTTGCCATTGTGCAACATTCCGTCCATCAATTGTTTTTGCAACATATTAATCTAGGACAATATCCGACAAGGAATTACTAAAAACAGCTATCAGTCCTACAAGAAAGTGTAGTGTAGTTCCTATATTCCCAATAGGCTCTGCGCATTGGAATAATATATTCAGCAGTGCAGACGTAGGACTGAGGTCGACTAGGTCTCTACTGACTATATTAGACTTAAGGTTTGCCAGCTAGCTCAGAGGTCACTAGAAGCTTTCTCGAATAAACGAGGAGGAGTTTAACTTCCCTGGATAGACAAGAAGGGATAACATGACAACTTTGCTCCCTCAGAATAAGAGTGTATCTCTAGAGTCGTGTGAAAACAATAGACAGCTATTTCACTCAGTCAATCGTGCGTACTTAGTTTCACCAGAGTGAGGAGAAAAGAGAGACAGGCGTTTTCAATAAAAGGTGTAATTTATTGAGCAGTCTTCTTTCTCATGCAAGAGAAATGAATTGCCATAATTGCACTACTTAATGTAAAGTAAAGTGCGTACAGTGAAAGGAGTATTATGAAATAATACTGTAAAAGCATTGATATGGTTTCTTAGCCATAAGGTACTTTAAAATGGATAAAATGTATACATAAATATATATATTGACTAACGTACTCAACTGGTGCTTCTAAATACGCCTACCCCGGTGTACCTGACCTAAGTCTAATATGTGGGAAGGAGTAAGTAAGTAGTAGTTTAAGTTAAGTTGGTTTTGCCAAGAATCTAACTCAAGAATTCTCTTTAAGGGTTTAGTCAGCTCCGTACCTGGGTAATAGAATGCAGGAGGTCTGGTATCTCTCTTTCAGGACTCGATATCCCAGCAGCCCGCGAAGGCGGCTTAGAACACCGGAGCTGGAGTTCTCGGCAGGAGAAAAGACAGCGTCTCTCTCAGTGCGTCAAAAGGGAGGGGCAGCGTCCGTGGGCTCTCGCATCAGCTGGGCTATCGGGCAAGTAGATAGCTACTCGGCTCCAAAACCACCACTGTGTGTTTGCTTAAGGCAACGTTGGTATATTTATACCTCAAAGGTGCCGGGTTTGACGTAAGGTTGGACATAAGACGTCAATAAAGATGTCACTAAGAACTGGCCGTTCTTACAGTGCTTCACAGGAGTTCTAGGACGAAATCAAAACAAAAGCAAATGGGGATCTCCCAGGTTGCTGGAGGTTTAGTTTGTTTAGAGAACTCATTGTGCTTTCTAGGAGTCCGGGGAAGTAGCCTTGCTTAATGTGACTGCATGGGCTACAACGAAATATTGATATGATTCCTATGCTATTATAGGGATATTATTAATTATAACCGTACAAGGGCATAAAATAGAAATATCGATTTAGGTTCCTAGATAAAAACACAATACCAACTCCACGATCTAATGTCCATCATTACTAAAACTAAGCAATAGTAAACATTTAAAGGTGCATGTGTATTCCAACCCACCCCAAAATAGATTTTTTGCATTCGAAATGGTGTATGCGAAATACACAAAAATGATTATTGGTACTGTACGCTTTTCAAGCAGTGTAATCATTCAGTTAAACATGCTTATATATATTAGCTGTAAGGTTTGCGAAAATTACACATGAAATGGCTCTTAATACAGAAAAGAAGGTCGAGACCATTCCATCACATATGAATACAGTTGCTGTAAATGTGCTAGAGGCTGAGGTAATATATTGTCTCTAGAGTTCCTAAAAATAGAAACTCTGTTCTTTAAGAATAGTTCTACTTTAAGCAGAGTACATGTGCCAGAAAAAGGTAAATATTTTGGAAGTTTGAAAACAAATAAATTCGCTTTCAGGGGAGAAAATAGTTCCAAATGTTTTCAGTAGCTTTTGTTTATCAAAGCTGAAGGCCGAATTCAGAGTTCAGGGGAACGCTGTGTGCTCGTTGCTTAAAAAGTTATTCTTTCTGTTCAGGGTAGAACTTCATTTCAGACAGACTCGCAAAAAATTGGTCTACGACATCAGGTGAAAGTTCGACCAAGTTTGAAAATGCCGCAACAGTGCAGTCGTGAGAATGATTGCTATCATCGATGTCAGGATCAGCAATGCTCACAGAAAGTCGTACCTGGGTGATGCTGCTCTCATCTCGTACTTCACTGCCACCTAATCGTAGTGGTGAAGTCTCAACGAATGCCGTCATCAGAATGGGTAGCCGCTGGGGACAACACGATGCATGAGCCATTACAGGACTTAGCAAAGTATCTGTATCCAATGGTACTGCTGATGGTAGTGTAAGACAGACGTCCAACACACATTCCTCTCCGCATAGCATACATCGAAGCACAGGTAGGATGCAATTTTGCCACATTGGTCTGAATGAAAGAAACCAGGTCATATTTAGATCTCTTAGCCGGGCTAATCCAAGGACTTTAGTTATGCAGTCCCGATAGCGTATAGCTAGGATCATTTCTTCCATCATTGCTGGAGTCTTGTCTGTGACTTGGCTTGCCATATCGGAGCAGTAGGATCAAAAATAAAATTCCTGCTACGAGTCCCGAAAGTAGTGGTAGGCCGCCAAAGATAGAATGGACAAAATTGGGAAAATGCCCAGAACTGTTTTGAAGGGTGTTAACAGTCCCGAAAAAATTGTCTTAAATATATGTGGGCTATCACTGGTATCAAACATATTTAGGATTTGGCTTAGCATTTCTACGAAATGCACGGGGCAATTTGTTGATAAAAGGGTATGTATCTCTGCCGTTGTCCTTGCAACCAGTTTGAAACGATTACAGGAATGACCGATAACCGAGCTAACACATTGGCTTATACATCAGAACAAGCGGACAAAATTTACTCTTTAATCAAGGAAGTCAAAAGTATGGATGTTCATGGGGGATCAATAACCCAACAACTTAAACAACTGGAGTACCTGACACGCCGTCAATTAAATCAACGGATGCACGCCTCTACGCTTATTCAATATCATCGAGCTAAACGCATCCCAAGAGGCCTACGTCTATCAATTAAACCCATGTTATTCCGGTTCAACCTCAATTCCAAATTCATGGAGAAATGGTTTAGCATACTTAACAAATGCTCTTTGGACCTAATACTCTTAATAATAGAAGAACTCGCTAAAACAATAAGGGAACTGGAGGATGAAATTTACGTCTTAAAAACAGAACTAGAAGCCAGAATGGAGACAGATACTTGGAAAATGAGCTTGGAAGGCATCAATATTAAACTAGACAAATACGAAAAAGAATTACAGGAAGGAAAACTCAGAAAATACAAGCGCGATACCATCGATTATAAGCTCAACGAGGTTTATACTTGGGCAGACATATACGCACAACGCCAATACATACCAAAGAAAACACCCACATCAGCACGTTCATCAGAAGAAAGCCTTGTAACTGACAAAGAAACATCTATACGCAGAGGACCGGTAAAAGCAACACAGGATGGCATCATAATATCTAGTGAAAGCACTAATCAAGCAACAACCAGCAGTGCAGTATCGTCTTTTTTGTCACAGGAACAAGACCCAGGACAACCGCCAACGACAGTACCCGACTCATTAACATCAAGCGGAAAACAAGGCGAGGAAGTGGCAGGAAAAGCACTGAGGAGCGGACGAACAGTGATCTAATCATTAACATATCTTCCGTCACACTTACCCAACAACAAACATTAACCTTAAACAAAGGCTTAACATTTGTTCCAACTGTAACTACAAATGAATTGGAAACAGAGGGGGCATTCTTTAGATTCATGAGGACATTGAAATTGAGACATTATTTTGAGAATGTTATTGAACCAACAGAGAATTCAGGCGAAGATACCACCAGGAAATTTAAACCCAAGAGCGTGTTTCAAGCACCGGTATCACATAAGATGCTTGATACTTTTGAAATCATGGTGAGGAAAGACCTACAGGGACAGGATTACAAAAGAAAAAGACACAACAATCTAACCAAGCAAGAGCAAAATACAATCAATAATTTGGCAAGTAACCCAACATTGACAATACAACCAGCAGACAAGGGGGGAGCACTGGTACTAATGGACACGGAGTTCTATGATCGAAAAGTTAAGGAACATGTGGCAGACGTCGACACATACCTGAAACTACCAATGGATCCAACAGGTTCTCTACAACAGATGCTGAGTGAGATACTGAAATCAGCGTTGGATAACGAATGGATAGATGAGCAAACTTCAGCATATCTGATCCAGAGGAATCCAAGACGTCCCAGCCTTTACATGATCCCAAAGATCCACAAACACCCGACCAATCCTCCCTTCAGACCAATAGTGTCAGGATGTGGATCAATTTTTGACCCGTTAGGCAAATATATCGATCATTATTTGCAACAGTTTGTCCAACAATGGGGATCCTACATACGGGACACAACAGATTTTATCAACAAATTGAAATGGACGGAAGAAGGATTCCAAGGTCATTGGATTATGTGCACCATTGACGTGGTGGCACTTTACACTTCCATACCACACCACGCAGGACTGGAATCCATTGAATGGGCACTGCTCAAAATGGAGAACTTACCTAATAACCAAAAAATCTTTTTGATTCAGTTGTTAAAATTTTGTCTTAATAACAGCTATTTTACCTGGAAGGATGAGTATTTTGCCCAATTGCACGGAACTTCTATGGGTTTTGCAGGGGCCCCTGCATATGCTAACATTTTCATGGCCCAATATGAAGCGATCAATTTAATGTCACTGAGGGAATGGTCTCATATAAAAATGTACAGTCGGTTCATAGACGACGTATTTTTGATTTGGGACGACACACGAGAAAAACTTGAGGAGCTGATCATTGCTTTGAACTCAGTGGATAATAGGATTCAATTCACTCATAAGATCAGTGATTGCGTCATTGACTACCTTGATGTCAGGATTACAAAAACGCAACAAGGTTTCGAAACAGCACTGTATACGAAACCGACGGATCGCAACAGTGCGCTCCACTACAAAAGCTTTCACCCCAAGAGCCTTATCAGCAACTTACCGGTATCTCAGTTCATCAGAATCAAACGAATATGCTCAGAACCACATGTGTGTCAAACTAACTTGGAAAAACAAACCCAGAGGTACATAGACAGAGGATATCCTCCAGAAATCCTGGAACAACACCTGAACAAGGTACACACAATGAATAGAGACGAACTCCTAAAAACACGAGAGAGACAAACACAAAACAGGATGGTATTTGTAACCAAATACACAACACTATCTCCAAAAATCAGAGCAATAATCAACAAAAGATGGGAGCTGTTATCAGTAGAACCAGATTTCCATGGAATCTTCAGAGACTTACCAGTACATGCACACACCAGAGGACCAAACCTAAGAACAAAGTTAAAACACAAACAGACCATCACAAGCTCGGTACCATATAAGGGAACAACAAGATGCACTAATTGCACCAACTGTAACAATGTGATCATAGGAAATGGGTGCACCCATCCAACCACAGGAAAAGTGATACAGCTCAAACATAACAGTGATTGCAACTCCAACAACGTTGTATATGCAATTAAGTGTCCTTGCGGCAAAATGTATGTCGGAAAAACGGAACGCAAAGTGAAAGTGCGCATCACGGAGCACAAGAGCAGAATCCGTAATCAGAACTTAACATCACCTTTAGTACTTCATTGGAGAGATGAAAAACATACCATATCTCAGTTAAGATTTTTCGTTATTGAAAAAGTACAGATAAAAGAAGGGATTGACAACCACCAGAGATTGATGCAACGCGAACTATTCTGGATAAAATACTTAAAAACACTAACCCCCACAGGGCTGAATGACAAATATGACCTTTCGTGTTATCTGTAAGAACTCTTTCAGAAAAATGGGTCAAATAATGTCACATATCACTGTGTTATGGTAAAATCTCCAAGACTAACACTCCTAGCAGCAATCAATAAAAACACAAATAACAATCAATTATATTGATTGGAACTGATCAAGCAGATAGTTGTATTAAAGGAGATTGACCTATAAACCCATGTGGATTTCACAAGTGTTAACATGAATTAGGGTTCGAAACAACTGTAAAGCTGACAACTTCTAAATGTTCAAACTAACCGTATATATGTCTACCAGGAGTAAGGTTTTATAAACTAGCAATGTATATGACTGCTAAATGTTAATATGAATGTAAGTGAACCTAACATGTGGTAATATGACTAATGGTCCAACAGATTTGGAATGTACATGACCACCAGATGGCTTTATTAACTTAAAACAATTTCACATGAGTCAAGGGTCTAGAGACTTGCAATACACACGACCTTCAAATATCAATGGGCTATCAAACAAGGTTATGTAATGTATACAGCAAGCACCACATAGTCAGGATTTTCATAAGATTTCAGAACACCTGCCACGACCCAAGCGATCGATTCTAAAGACTTGCTAATTGTTCACCAATAATACTTTAAAGATGTCTACAGCGTTTTCAACTGAAGAGAACGTTGGTTACTAGCAGTCGTAGGGATTTCTTTTAATTCTGAACGTTCAGCAGACTGTCTATGACATTTGAGTTACGGGATTCACGATGTTATGAATCACCATAGGTAACATTTTATAGTGAACCCAGAATGATAGTATATAAACATCCCCTTCATTACAAGGCATTAAGCAAAGAACCCAGCAAGTTCTGCTGGTCGTTTACACTCTCTAGCATGGCGCCTATAGTCATTATCGGGACGATCACGGACTTGAGATTTAGTCCTCTCTTGATGTTTACAAACTCCGCATCCTGGCGGAGACCGTGAAGTTACATGTGGCATTTTACCGATACACCGCGTACGACAACGATTGACAAGGCATTAAACAAAGAACTCAGCAAGTTCAGCTGGTTGTTTACACTTTCTAACACGGCGCCCATAGTCATTATCGGGACGATCATGGACTTGAGATTTAGTCCTTTCTTAATGTTTACAAACTCCGCTTCCTGGCGGAGTCCGTGAAGTTACATTCGGCATCTTACCGACACACCGCGTACGACAACGATCGAGAAACGGAACCCCCTACACGGTGAAAATCTTTGGCCTATCAGGTATGCCTCCACATGTTGATATTACGTATATTGACAAGTCCGCTATATCGCTCGCATACAGTTGAATAATTGAGCTTTCTCTCACCAGATTGAGTCATAATCTTGGTGAAGACAAGGTAAGGGTCCTATGACCTACGCTGCTTCAGCAACTTATTTGTAAAATAGGGCGGTATTTCATCCTGATAAATATCATTTTCTCTTTTCAGCGAGTACAAAACATTTTACACAGGTATGTTCTCATTGGTTCTTCCGAGATATAGTCTTTTAAACCCCCATGCAGTTATCTCATAATCAACGTTGATTATTCACCATTATTTACAGGGATTGGACACTCAACCCAGCGAGTGAGGCGTAAAATAATTATTTTACATATCAGGTATGACACTTCTATAGAGTTTAGCTACACATACCCCCCATGAATCACATGGTATTAAGATTCTCATACTATTTCATATGTTTGATTTTCAGACATGCCCCTGATGAAGGCACCATCATCACGGCGCCGAAATGCATTGGGCTCACGAGTTACATTTTTGTATATGATTCATTGTGGAAATATAACTGAAGCCAAACTATTGAATATGTTTCTATGAGTTAATGTTTGCAAAATTGTTGAAATGTACTACATAATTGTATTATGAAAAATGGTAATAATACATGAGCTATTGGAAAAAAACAAAAAGTAAAATAAGAATAAAACAAGCAACTAATTTGAAAAAGTGTGTAAAGTATAATTAAGGCGCGGAGCGCTAAGTGCACAGTGCCCGATTTGGTGGGCCCACAACCCATCATAACTTGGACTTGCAACCAGAAGACCATACGTTTCTTTTGATGACGTTAAAGGCACGGTTGTCTGTAAAAGAACAGACTTCATTCTGCTTAAAGTATCAATTCGAATAGAAGAGATATTCAAAGAAGGCCAAATCGTCGACTCCGTATCTGGAGTGCTGTTGGATACAATACTTGCATACAGCAAGTGACCATGGAACTAACACTTACGAGATAGGCTTTCCCTGGCACCATGCCACAACAGCTGTGGTCCACTATTAGAATATAGCTCCCGTTAGAAAGCCATCTAAAGAATGGCTCTATTTGTGTTGCAGGTGTGCCGTGCTGGTGACATGAAAGGTTATTTGAAGTCCCCTCACAGGCCCCATGCAAATTAATACCTTGGCACAGAAGTATACCGCTTAGTGATTGTTTACAATTGTTACCACTAAGAAATACATTCTGTTTCTTTTCACTATAACATGTGTGTGTGTATAAGGCAATTTCCATGATGACTTAATGTACCCTTTACCCAACCTTTCATACTGGCCCGCTGGTATATACTCTTGGCAGTATTTAAATTGGAAAGTTGTTATCGGAATTGTAATTATTCCGTGTATTATCCATTCAATGACAGGTCTCTCTGACATTGTCAATGGTAATCTCTCAAGTTTTTCAATGCTCTGAATCGTATAGTCTGCTCCTTTTTGTGCCAAACTGATTTGTTTATCAGTAAGGTTAAAGATAGAGAATAATGACGTTGTGTTTATCAAACGCCATGGCACGTAGCCTGAACGCAGATTTTGCAACGTCCAGCCGAGCTGTACAATAGAACGAAATTGGGACTGACCGTGTTGTAACATTAGTAAGTCCTGATCTATTATATCGATAGCAGATGATACAATACTGTCCAGTGAATATATTCTGGAGCACAGTGTCATTAACCCATTGTCCACAACAGAAAGTGATTTTTCCAAATTAATATGATCAATTTCTCGTATTTTTTCTGCTGTCTCAATTTGAGTTACTTTCCAAGCTTCGTTGTATGCAGCGTATATACCGGCCGCTATGAAACGTTTTTGACGCTGTTTGCGTGGTCCCATTATGAAATCACGCAAGTCAGCACTGTCTTTAAGTAAAGTCAAGTGTTGCTTAATTTCAGCCAGTGTGGATTTTTGTAGCCACTCAAGGCATAGTTTCCCTACACTGTATGTTGTTACTATCCCTGGATGTTGTCTCTGGGAGTATCTAGGGTCTGGTCTGGTCATTTTGAACCCCTGTATTTTGTTCAGGAATCTATCTTGACAGTTATTTGTGTCTGTTGGCCAGATCAACCACTTTTTCCAATCAGGATGTGTTCTGTTTTGGTGTAAAATATGGGATACGCCTATCTCAACATCTGTAGTGGTATCACTATCAGGTATTGGCTTTGGAATAGACGGTTTGTTTAAGTCTTTAATCTTAGCTAGGCCAAGACAAGTAGTCTGTTGAAGGGTGTCATTCAAGAATATTATTTGTTCTGGGATCATGAAGGCTCTAAATAATGCTTCTAAACCTTGGACCTGCCAATTTTTTGTACCCCAGATGGTTTTCGTTTCAATGTTGTGTTTCCAGAATTCAAAACCAAATGTAATCATTTTTTCATAAAATGTTTCAGAATAAATCAATTTAGTATTTGTCAACATTGTTTTTATCCCTGTCTTACTTAACAGTTTAAAATAAAACGTTTCTGCATCACTTGTGTTAAACCCTGAGAAGTATGGGAATTTCTCATAAAATGTTTTCGAACTGCTTTTAGGTGGAGTTGCACAATGTTCCAATTGATTATACTTAAAAACATTTCTAAGTTGAGCAGATTTATGTAAATAGTGATGTGCAAAGTGATTGTAACAGTATATTTGTTCATAATTCGACGAACCCTGTAAGTAATCATGTTCAGAAAATTTTGCTGACATTACTAAATCGGACATCATATTATTTATGCTTTCAAAGTCCCAATCATCAGAGAAAGTACTGGGTTTTACAAAGTCACTTAATAAAACCTTGAACTGATGTGGATATTTCAATTGTTCAACCGGGCCATAGATTTCGTTATCCATTTTGTCCCAAGCTATTGGAATGGCTGTGACATTCACTGATGATAGTTCCCTTTTCTCGATGTGAGATGACTTGTGTGGCTTTAGGACCAAGGTGATGTTTTGACTTGCTGTGTCCATTCTACTGTATTTTCCCTCAATGAATTTTCACAAACAAAGTACCATGATGAGCCAAAGCAGGAGGCAAAGTACACCTAACGCAATCCAAAATTCAATCCATGGAGAAATCAGATAGGTTTCTTTGAGTTGATGAAAGAGTTTAGTTAGTTTGTCTTTGAAAGTTTTAGTTGTTGGCGTTTCTTCAGGTTCGCTTGGATCTTCAGAAAAGTTATCGAAATTGATGAAGTAGCCAGATGCTGTTCTGTCAATTGTTGGAATTGCTTCAGAATTTTCCTTTGCTTTTTCATTTTTTCTTTCATTAGCATAGTCGGAGGCTACATCGTTGGTGACAGGTGTTTCTTGACGTACTGTTGCAATTTGGATTTCAAGAGGCACAAGTTCCATGGCATTGTTGCCTAGTTTTTTTTATTCACTGCAGGTTTATCAAATGTGATTAGTCTCTCAGTTTGAACCTCTTCGATTGTAGCAAATTTTGGTATTCTGCTATTTCTAGGGAGTCCACTGGGCCTACTACTTATTATTGGCCACATGATTGTGGTTTTACCAGGTCCATGGATACAACTTGGTTCTCCTTTTTACCAGCAAGGGGCGGTAGTACAACTGATCTTGTTCTGCCGATAGCTAAGACAGGTACTGCTTTTCTGTAAGAAGGCCCAAATTCCTTCTTCACCACGATCTTCTCTCTGACCAGATCCCCAATCTTTGGAATCCAGACAGGCCTTGCTGGGACAGGTGGTTTATCTTCAGTGGCTGTTGACTTCTGTTTTAACTTTATGTTGCTCAGGACCTTTCTTGTTTCATTTAAGTCCTGTAAAACAGCCAAACGATTTTTGATATCAAAGCATTTTTTTTTCTACCACTGAAGTCTGACTATTTAAGTCCTGAATATGCATTCTAGAACCAAACAATAGTTTGTACGGACTGAAACCTTTTAGATAATTTCTTGGCAGATTATTAAGACTACTTTGGACACTTGTTAAATGTTGGACCCACCCATCACCCGAACCTAATACCCTCGCCGTTATAGATTGCTTTATGTCCCGGTTTTTTCTTTCCACAATCCCATTTCCCTCAGGATGGAAGGGACAAGAGTACCGCAATGCAATGCCCATGCTGGTCATGGCCTCCTTATAAGCTCGAGAGCTAAAAGCAGGACCCTGGTCAGAATGTAGCATGCCAATTGCGTATGTGCCGATAAAGACTCGCAAATCTTTTATAGCAGTTCTGGCGTCAGCCGAGCGCTGGAGTCTGTATTTTTAAGTGAATCTAGTCTTAAAAAGAAATGAATGGGACGCTGGATTTTACGTATGTATAGCCTTATGCTAACTAAAAGAAGGGCCATGGCAATACTCCGGTCGGTTCGCTACTGCGATCTCTGTTGCAGTTTGGACAGCTCTTTGCAAGTTTGTAATGTTGCAGGCTCATCCCCAGCCACCAGTATTCTGATTGTAATTCTTTCAGAGATTCCTTGATCTCTTGGTGCCTTAGACCCAATCCCATGTGTGCGTCCGCTATTAAGAAGATTCTCCTGTTCGTGTTTGGAATTACTTTATCCCCCACTCCAGGGATTCGTGCAAAAGGAACGGAGTTTGCATCAATTATGTATGTATAATTGAGTGGATAGTTCACGGGTAGTGCTGCACAGTCGCCTTTTGAAGACATTTTTAACGTCAGCATGGTTTCCCCGTCTATGTATTTTCTGAACACTGTTTGGTGGCTACGGAAGCCGGTTGAGCTGCTTCCGCTGTGACTGTATTAGCCAATGAATTCCCTGCAATGTGAACGCCATCACGTTGATGACTCAGTGTATGTATCACGTGAGTCTTTCTTAGTTCTTTCTGCAAAAGAACTACCTGTTCCCAAAGCTTCTTATGCTTTATTGTGGCACCTGTGTCATCTTTGTAATCGTTTTGAACCCAGTTCTGCAAGTCATTATTGTAAGATTTGACGCAGAAATGTGAATCGCACACTATTAGTGTCCGGAATTCATGATCGGCATTTTCATGCGCCATCTTTAAAGATCTGATTTCAGCTCGCTGAGCCGAACCATTTCTCAGTGATTCAGTTTTTGTTATTTTTGGTCTGAATTTACCACAGCGCCAGCGACCTTTAACAATCGCGCACGCTGCATTGAAGGATTTATTATCCACATCGTAATGTTGTGCAAACCTGTCCATATAGATTACACAAGAGTACTGTTGGAAAGGCAGAATTTCGATTGGCAGAGGATATTCTTCTTCATATTTAAGATCTTTCAGTTTTTTCATGTTCGGGTCAAAATAGTATTTCACGTCTTCTGCAGCAAGAGAATTTTCCCACTGTATCCATTTTGGATCTAATGCCACCATTTTTAGATTAACTGGGCTTAATAACGCCTCGAGGGCTGATTCTGCTGTATAAACAGTTATACTTTTGCCTTGGGCTTGGGCTCTTTCTTTTGCTACAGCAGTTTGAACCGCATTTACAATATTTTCCTTAAGACTGAATGTTTTTTCAGCTTGTGTGTAAAAAGGTGATTTGTAAGCTATTGGTACCGTTTCTCCCTCGTTAGAGGTCAGGTACGTGAATCCGATCTTCCTGGGATGACTCTGATTACAAGGTTGCGTGTGTTGTCGCGAGTTTGTAATTTTGTTTTAGCTAACATGTCTGTTTGCAATGATCTCAAAATTTCTGTGTGTTTCTGAGTCCAATTGATTGGTTTAAAATCAGGGTTTAATAATTCATAGAGAGGTTTAACCCTCTCTGCATAATTTAGAATGTAAATTCTTCCGAAATTCAGGAAACCTAGTATTGATTGTAAGTTCTTCAGCGTTTTTGGTGCTTGGAGTACAGCGCACTTCTCTAAGAAGTTGTCTGCTAGGCTTTTGCCTTCACTTGATAATTCATATCCTAAAAACAGGACAGTTAGGTGGGCAATTCGTGACTTTTTAAAGTTGAATTTGTAACCCTCTGCTGCGAACCCAAGTATTA
Organism: Lissotriton vulgaris; assembly: GCF_964263255.1. Classification (NCBI taxonomy): domain Eukaryota; kingdom Metazoa; phylum Chordata; class Amphibia; order Caudata; family Salamandridae; genus Lissotriton; species Lissotriton vulgaris. Next base: position 699,140,976 of record NC_141693.1, read on the forward strand.
TGGTGTTCACTCTTTTCAAGTGAGTATCCAGGTCATCATCTGTGAGATAGATGTCATCGACATAAGATAATGCCTCATCATCATATATTTGTAGTAACTCTGTTACCCTTGCTGAGAATAATCCTGGGCTATTCTTGAATCCCTGTGGGAGTCGACTGAAATTTATCTGTGAACCCATTATTGAAAAAGCGGTTAAATACCTGCTTTCAGGTGCAATGTTTTGACAAAAGAATCCATTAGAGATGTCTAATGTTGTTTTGTATTTTTTGCGAACGATGTTATTTATTAGTGCTGCACTGTGTGAGTTTTGTACTGCAAATGTCTTGCAACATGAGTTAAGGTGTCTGTAGTCCAAGACTAGACGATATGAATCGTCTGGCTTGGAGACAGGAAACAAAGGATTGTTCATTTGAGAGGTGCATGTTCTGATCACCCCTTGGTATTCAAGTTGATCTAAGATCTCCCTGACTTGTTTTTTAGCTTCTTGCTTAATTGGCTACTGCCTTTGTGCAGTAGGTTGACATTTTAACTGGATTTTGTGAGGAGGGGAGTCCTCATCCCATCCTACATGATTTTTATATAATGCAGGAGCTTGGGCTACTGCCCATTTTATTGCATATGTGTATTTTCTATAAATTGGAATATGATTTGAGAAGGCAGGCATAATCATTTCTTCATAACACATACGGGTAGGGTAGGGTCCAAGGGAAATATTTAAAGACCCAATCACAGTTATAGCCCCTTAAACAAGATACTGTATACACAAATAACAACTGTGGGTCTACGGGAACTCAAAATTCTGTGTTTCAAACAATATCATGTCCACTACTTGATACGCTTAGGACTGTCACTCTCTGTACAGTATCCCATCAGTTACACAATCTGGACCGCCCTGGTAGTCATCATTTGGGTCAGTCTCAGCAAGTGGTGTGTCCACAGCGTACAAAAAGTACACTCAAATCCAAGTAACTGATAAGCAGTGCAAAAAGGAAAGATCAGTGAAACGTGAGTGATTAAAAATGGATAGTGGTTGCAGAAAAAACTTTAATAAGGAGCAAAACCACTTCCAAGATTAAAAAGCGTGAAGTGCAAAATAACAGTAGTTTGAGCAAATATCTACTGCCTATTAGGTAGAGGTTGACATGTTTCTGCAGCTAACGATACAGTTAGTATCACCTGCTTCTTCAGGACCAAAAGGTTAAATTTTGCTACTGCTGAATAAAGTGAATGTGTGTGTAACATAAATCAAACAAACATACAAGATATCACCTGGTTAGGCCTTCTCAGTGCTCCTGTTTAGTAGAAGCTAGAATATGAGAGGCCGGCGCCGCTCCTCACCTGGCCACAGCTCAGGAATAATAGGGGCACCGCTCTGACCGTCGGTACCCCGGTCCGGCGTCTGCTCTGTACGGGGAGGTGGCCCTATTATGCTGGCTAATAATATAGCCGAGACCTGCTTGAATTCTTTCAGTAATTTCATACCCAGAGTTAAAGCAGGTTCTGGACCGTATTAATTTTGAATCTGTCTTAGTACATCTGGTATTACCGCCATAGACGGAACACCGTGTGTTTTTGTGTAAATGGAAGCAAAGACTGTGCCCCAAGAGTCACAATCCTCCACATGCGGTGCGTTCCCCATTGGAAGGCATATAGTCAGAATTCTGTGTTTCTCACTAGGGGTAGTATCCGGAAATACTGCCTCTATTTGAGTTATCTTTTGTGCTAGCCAGATTGGAATTTGTTCCCGTTTTGCGGGTGTTTTACCAAGACATGATTGTATGTTCTGTGGTGTAATTTTGTTTGTGTTTCCCTGATGAGGGGTCAGCTGTGGAATGTTAATAGCTGGTTGAACTGTTGAAGTCCGCATTACATATTGGACTAATTGTCTATGTATTTTAATTAGTACTTTTAGTTGGGCTAAAAGTTCCCGGTCTGACATTTTTTCGCTGTCTGGATGTGGTGTGAAGCTGGCTAGAACCGGCCACGTTGCTCCTGGTGATGTTGCGCCTGGTGATGTGATTATTATGTTTTAGGGCCCCTTTAAACCAGAGCAGGTGCTCTTGGTATTTTAATGGGATTTCAACCTCCTCGAAAGGAGTGTATTCATACGGAGGTTCCTCTATTTTGTAATAGTAGAATTCGTGTGTTACAGCATTTGCTGCTGGAAAGTTTATTTATGAATAGAATACCTCTGTCTGCCGATATGCATGGGCCTCTACCACGAATATGACTTTACCACCTTGTGATGTCAGTCCGTTTTCTATAAGTTTAAGAGTTATAGTTTTTCTTATGTTGACCGGAATGTCTTCCTACTATGTTCCGGCGGATTTTAACCTCTTACCCACTCCAGACGTCTTTTGGAGTATTTACGGGAAAAAGGGTCTGTGTGAAAAAGCACGACTGAGTTACTCTAACGTCTTGCGTTAGATTTATCGCCTTACCAAACGTTGGGCGCCATGTAGTGTAGTTCCTATATTCCCAATAGGCTCTGCGCATTGCAATAATATATTCAGCAGTGTAGACGTAGGACTGAGGTCGACTAGGTCTCTACTGACTATATTAGACTTAAAGTTTGCCAGCTAGCTCAGAGGTCACTAGAAACTTTCTCGAATAAACGAGGAGGAGTTTAACCTCCCTGGATAGACAAGAAGGGATTACCTTCTGACAACCATATAACATGACAACTTTGCTCCCTCAGAATAAGAGTGTATCTCTAGAGTCGTGTGAAAACAATACACAGCTATTTCACTCAGTCAATCGTGCGTACTTAGTTTCACCAGAGTGCAGAGAATAGAGAGACGGGCGTTTTCAATAAAAGGTGTAATTTATTGAGCAGTCTTCTTTCTCATGCAAGAGAAATGAATTGCCATAATTGCAATACTTAATGTAAAGTAAAGTGCGTACAGTTAAAGGAGTATTATGAAATAATACTGTAAAAGCATTGAAATGGTTTCTTAGCCATAAGATACTTTAAAATGGATAAAATATATACATACATATATACATTGACTAATGTACTCAACTGGTGCTTCTAAATACGCCTACCACGGTGTACCTGACCTAACCCTAATACGTGGGAAGGAGTAAGTAAGTAGCAGTTTAAGTTAAGTTGGTTTTGCCAAGAATCTGACTCAAAAATTCTCTTTAAGGGTTTAGTCAGCTTCGTACCTGGGTAATAGAATGCAGGAGGTCTGGTATCTCTCTTTCAGGACTCGATATCCCAGCAGCCCGCGAAGACGGATGAGAACACCGGAGCTGGATTTCTCGGCAGGAGAAAAGACAGCGTCTCTCTCAGTGCGTCAAAAGGGAGGGGCTGCGTCCGTGGGCTCTCGCATCAGCTGGGCTCTCGGGCAAGTAGGTAGCTGCTCAGCTCCAAAACCACCACTGTGTGTTTGCTTAAGGCAACGTTGGTATATTTATACCTGAAAGGTGCCGGGTTTGACGTAAGGTTGGACATAAGACGTCAATAAAGATGTCACTAAGAACTGGCCGTTCTTACAGTGCTTCACAGGAGTTCTAGGACGAAATCAAAACAAAAGCAAATGGTGATTTCCCAGGTTGCTGGAGGTTTGGTTTGTTTAGAGAACTCGTTGTGCTTTCTAGAAGTAGCCTTGCTTAATGTGACTGTATGGGCTACAACTAAATATTGATATGATTCCTATGCCATTATAGGGATATTATTGATTATAACTGTACAAGGGCATAAAATAGAAATTGTCAGGTTCCTGTCGCGCCTCACTATGGACAGGGGTACGGACGGTGATCGAACTACATTTCTTAGACTGCTAAGCGGTATGGAGGCGGGGTATATATAGGACGTCACTTCCTCCATCCGGTGTCGGATATTTTGGATTGCGACCGCCATTGTTATAGACGTCTCTACGATTGGCAAAGCTCAGCGAGTGTTTGCAGTATCGTTGGTTTCCTTGGGTCCTCCGTTGGCGAGCCTTCTCACGCGGCTATTGCGGAGGACACATTTTGGTTTTCTTTGGTCCCGCTGTGTTGTTATACCGCGTGTCTCCGTTGGCGAGCCTTATTGCATCGGCTCTTGCGGAGGACACGATTTATGAACCTCGGATCTTGGTTCATACTGATTCCGATTTCCTCCATTGGCGAGCCTTCTTTCAACGGCTATTGGGGAGGAAATACCTTTTGTTTATGTTCCGTATACCCCCCCCCTGTAATCCTCCGTTGGCGAGCCTTCTTGCATCGATCCTGAGGACGGAGAGGACAACAGAAATATCGATTTAGGTTCCTAGATAAAAACACAATAAAAGGAACAGTAGTGTAAGCAGTCCCTCTGGTTAGGTTGGATCTATATTTGTCATCTTGAGTCATTGTCATGAAAACCAATGGACATATATATTTTTTTATGGATTCAAAATTTTCTGTTGAAATACAAGACACAAAGGCAGAGGCCGTCTTTAGAATGGTTAAACAGATCATTCAAATTATAAAGGGTGATATTGAAGGGTCCACATTGCACAAACATCGCAGAGGGTGGCTATAGTGTTGTTCCTAGTCTTCCCCTTGCTCCGTAGTTGCACAATTTGTGAGTGCTAGACTAATTATTTTGTTTTCAAAAAGTGTGTTAAAAGCAAGCATTTGTTTTATGCAGGTGCAAATCCTTCATGATTTACAAAAAAAAGGAGTTGTTTGAAAATGAAGAGTTGAAAAATACTGAATGCACACAATTTACTGGTTTAAACATAAAATTGTGCACCACTTGTAATGCAGTGCAAAGAATTGGAAAAAAAACATCAGTACTGCATGATTTAACACTGATTGATAAACAAGCACATCCTGCTTAATATGTCATTTGGTTCATGTTGGTATGTTATCATAAGGAGATAAAAAATGTGAGGTGAACAATTTCAAGTTCTGAGGGAGTTTGAAGGACAACATAGTTTCACATCTTGTCGTTTCAAATGAATATCTGAACTGGGATATCATATGTGAAGGTATTTTTTCCAAGATGAACCATACCCTGAATTTTGGATTGGTCGCCTCATTGTAGAATCACTTGTTATATACAAGGACAGTTTGATCAAAATCTTGATTTTTTTTAACCTTGTGATTCGTATATTATGCAAAATAAAATAGTTTTGAAAATATAAATGTCACACAAGGAGATATTTGTTTAGGTTTTATGGGGATCTCAAAAGGATGTATCAATAGCAAACATTAAAACAAGAAGGGTGTTCCTACAGTGGCCGTATCATTCAATAATGTGTGTACATCTCTAAGTAATCACAAAGGGCAGTGACAGAAGAAGATAAAGTGCAAACAAAGTTCATTCAGAAAAATATTTATTTATTCTTTTTTTATTTTTTCTAGATATAAATATTATTGTTCAACAAAAGAACCTTTTTGAATTAATAGGTAATACATAGATTAATTGAAAAAATTCATAAAGAGCACAAAACAGTCATAAAAACAGCAGCAAATTAGCAGGTCCCCTGAAAGGCAATCATGCACAGCAACTCACTCACGTGCTAACAATCATTCTACATTCACACCACATACAAAGATGGAGAAGGAACTGGATTCCAAATAGCAAGATGACTATGCTAATGTGATCCAAGGGCACCAGAGTGTAATTGTTGGCCCTTGTAGCAAACATTGAAATAATGTAGTGAAAAAGAATGTTCCAAATGCCCAATAATATTGTATGTGTTATTGCTGATCAACCATCACTAGGTAGATCTCTCCTGCTAGAGCTTTCTTCATTTTTGTTTGATATGATAGCCCAAACTATAGAGGGTTTCTTGGGCAGCCCCTTTGCTTCAGATAAAGTCTATCGTTGGGTAGGGATTTTCTCTACAAGTTAAGTTGCATGAGCTGTTGCACACTGGATGGTTTGAACACCAGACACATGATGAGGCTGTAGACTTTAAATTGAAATCACAAGCAGCAGTAGTTGGACTGTCCCCAATACTTTCAAGAGAAAATGTACCTCCTGACTTAAGATATGCAGTCAAAGAGGAAGTCTGTTATTTTACAGGCAAAAAAAAAAAAAAAAAGAAAAATTTATTCTCGCTCGCACACCATATCTTACTGTGGTTTCAACGTTGTAGCGTGCCCCAGGGTGTATCCTCCTTCAGGATACTCTTTAAACAAACTGATAGCGTGGCCCTTAACATGAGCAACGTCCCCTGGTCACAGCATGAAACCCATTCATTGGGCTACACAGATTATGCGAACATTAATCAAAAAAAGTTCATATTCCTTGAAGAAATCTGGGTATTTATTTTTTCTTTTTCATGAAAGTTGTATCATCACATTCATATTCAAAGATCCAGCCTTGTGAATTTCAAAATTATAATGTCCAATGCATTTCGGCTAGAAGCTAGCCTTCATCAGGGACTGGGATCTACAAACAAACAGATATGGGGATATATCAGGGACCTAGATCATAATCATAATTATATGACAACAGTAATTCCCAAACTAATATAGTGCAAGCCAAGTGTAGTCAAAACCAGAGTCAAACAGGTAGTGTATATAGTCTGATAAGATATGAAGGGTGAAATGAAACGGAAAAACTTCCACCAAAATACACATGTGAGAACGGAAAATAAATCGTGCACAGGTAAATTAACGCTCCAAGTAATCCGAAGTGTCCATCCGGGAAAATTATCAAACGTGGAAGAATGTTACCAATTACCCTCCACCAAACATGGTCGAACTTCCAGCAAAGCCGATAAACAAGAAAACGTGGTGTTGAGATTCGTAAAGTGCCCGAAAACTACAAAGCAAAGGAATATAAAACGTAGGGAAAGATAGTTTAAGCCGCTTACCGGTGAAGTTAGATAGCGTGCCCGTGAGCCGCTTCACGGAGGGTGTGTTAACTCGTTCGAAAAGCCCTTGTTAAATGGGTGCATGAAAACTAAAACCAAAACATAAACAAAGGACCAAGTTCCGATGTGAGTCATGAAAATAGAAAACGGGAGTGTAGACAGCTAGAAAAAAGCGGTGCCATGATGGAAAAGTGTATGAAATGTGTTGAAACAGGGAAGAAACCAGAAATATCGGAAAAATACATGAATCGACAGTAATCTGGAATTAGGGGCGAGTCATACAATATTAAGGTAGCTGTGATAGTACTGAAAATTAATAAACGAAATCATATTAATGATAATGCTACATGATCAGTCTCTTAGAAAAGCAAAGCAGGCAATTATGAGACAACATGCAGAGTCCATGCTGGTAGCAAGATATGTAGCTCTCATTAAAGGTAACATCTAAATTCAGTTCTTTCATTCATTCCGGTCGGTTTCAGTGTTTCCAGTTTAAAAATCCAGAAGTTTTCTCTACGAAGCATATTGTTGTGGTTATCAACACCTTCACACTTTCGAACAATTTCAAGAATGGTAAATCTGAGTTGGCTTACATTATGTGAAGCTTCACAAAAATGGGTTGCAACAGTGGATTTAGTCTGTTTATTCCGAATGTTTGATTTGTGTTCGTTCAGCCTCACTTTCATCTTTCTCTCAGTTTTGCCCACGTAACCTTGTCCACAGGGACATTTCAATAGGTATATAACATTCGCCGAATCACATGTTGCTGAAACACGTAGCTTGATCTTGTGGCCTTTGCTAGGATGCGTGATTACATTCCCTCTGATGATGTTGTTACAGTGACTGCAGTTATGGCAAGGCAGGGTGCCATTGAAAGCTTCCTCTGAATTCTTGGTACAGGATTTAATCATGTTCCCCAGATTTGTGCCTCTCTGGTATGCAAAAAGAGGCATTTCGTTGAATATATTATTGAAATCAACTGGGGAAGAATAAAATAAAATCACGTTTCTTGATGTAGAAATACGTAGAAATGGGCCACTTTTTGAAACTGACATTTACAGAAAACAGACTGACCGCAACAATCTGTTGCATTACAACAGCTTTCACAACAATCCTCTGAAAACGCACTTGCCCTACTCGCAAATGTTGCGAGTGAAACGGATTGTTTCTTCCCCAGTTACATTAGACATTAGAATCCATGAAATGGAAGAAAGATTTAAAAAAAGAGGATACCCCCAGAAAATATTGGATGAAGCAAAAGAGAGATGTGCTCAAAAAGATAGGAATATTTTGTTGATTCAAACTCCAAAGAAAGAGAACACAAGAACTGTGGTGGTTTCTAAATACTCTACCAAGAGCAAAGTCTTCAAAAACATCATTACAAAACATTGGGCGATATTAGCCCAAGAAGTTGATTTCAATAATATATTCAACGAAATGCCTCTTTTTGCATACCAGAGAGGCACAAATCTGGGGAACATGATTAAATCCTGTACCAAGAATTCAGAGGAAGCTTTCAATGGCACCCTGCCTTGCCATAACTGCAGTCACTGTAACAACATCATCAGAGGGAATGTAATCACGCATCCTAGCAAAGGCCACAAGATCAAGCTACGTGTTTCAGCAACATGTGATTCGGCGAATGTTATATACCTATTGAAATGTCCCTGTGGACAAGGTTACGTGGGCAAAACTGAGAGAAAGATGAAAGTGAGGCTGAACGAACACAAATCAAACATTCGGAATAAACAGACTAAATCCACTGTTGCAACCCATTTTTGTGAAGCTTCACATAATGTAAGCCAACTCAGATTTACCATTCTTGAAATTGTTCGAAAGTGTGAAGGTGTTGATAACCACAACAATATGCTTCGTAGAGAAAACTTCTGGATTTTTAAACTGGAAACACTGAAACCGACCGGAATGAATGAAAGAACTGAATTTAGATGTTACCTTTAATGAGAGCTACATATCTTGCTACCAGCATGGACTCTGCATGTTGTCTCATAATTGCCTGCTTTGCTTTTCTAAGAGACTGATCATGTAGCATTATCATTAATATGATTTCGTTTATTAATTCTCAGTACTATCACAGCTACCTTAATATTCTATGACTCGCCCCTAATTCCAGATTACTGTCGATTCATGTATTTTTCCGATATTTCTGGTTTCTTCCCTGTTTCAACACATTTCATACACTTTTCCATCATGGCACCGCTTTTTTCTAGCTGTCTACACTCCTGTTTTCTATTTTCATGACTCACATCGGAACTTGGTCCTTTGTTTATGTTTTGGTTTTAGTTTTCATGCACCCATTTAACGAGGGCTTTTCGAACGAGTTAACACACCCTCCGTGAAGCGGCTCACGGGCACGCTATCTAACTTCACCGGTAAGCGGCTTAAACTATCTTTCCCTACGTTTTATATTCCTTTGCTTTGTAGTTTTCGGGCACTTTACGAATCTCAACACCACGTTTTCTTGTTTATCGGCTTTGCTGGAAGTTCGACCATGTTTGGTGGAGGGTAATTGGTAACATTCTTCCACGTTTGATAATTTTCCCGGATGGACACTTCGGATTACTTGGAGCGTTAATTTACCTGTGCACGATTTATTTTCCGTTCTCACACGTGTATTTTGGTGGAAGTTTTTCCGTTTCATTTCACCCTTCATATCTTATCAGACTATATACACTTCCTGTTTGACTCTGGTTTTGACTACACTTGGCTTGCACTATATTAGTTTGGGAATTACTGTTGTCATATAATTATGATTATGATCTAGGTCCCTGATATATCCCCATATCTGTTTGTTTGTAGATCCCAGTCCCTGATGAAGGCTAGCTTCTAGCCGAAATGCATTGGACATTATAATTTTGAAATTCACAAGGCTGGATCTTTGAATATGAATGTGATGATACAACTTTCATGAAAAAGAAAAAATAAATACCCAGATTTCTTCAAGGAATATGAACTTTTTTTGATTAATGTTCGCATAATCTGTGTAGCCCAATGAATGGGTTTCATGCTGTGACCAGGGGACGTTGCTCATGTTAAGGGCCACGCTATCAGTTTATTTTACAGGCAAAGGCATTGGTCTGATCAAAAATGGTGAAAAAATGAAAATCACAACGAAGCCTAATAAAACAGTACACTTGAACGCCCCGATGCGATCTGAAGCCTGGGGCAGTGGCTGGAATTACGCCAGTCATTGAATACCTGCTAGAGCAAGGGATTTTTAAAAGTGCTAGGGAGTCGTAGCAACTCACCTGATGGGGTAGCAGAAACCAGGCAAGATATGGAGGCTAGTTGAAGACCTGAGGAAGGATAATCAATTTGTAATCCCATGTAGACCCATAGTACATACTTCTGCTGTGACACTTTTCCAAATACCATGTGATGTTATAAGCTGTTCTCTGTCACTGATGTGTGTTAAGCATTATTTTCCACTCCCTTTCACAAGGATAATCTGTTCCTTATTGTGTTCTGATTTTTAGGGAAAGCTCTGGTGTGGGTTATGACTCACAATAGTATACAGAGAGCCCCTTAATGTTTAATCAGATATTGAAGAAGGATCTGGGGACCCTACAGTTGCCATGCAACTCAGTTTGTTCCAATACATTGAGATCCTACTGATGCCGTCAATACCATAAGAACCTTGCAAGCAAGACACAACTGCATTACTGCATATCACTTGAAAGAGAACAGACACTAGTTGTCCCCTAAAAAATTACAGTACTGCCAGAGGGCGATTCTCTTGTTGAGACACCACATTGAGAAAGGAGCTAGGAGAGTGTCCAAAGATGTATCCCCACAATCCTAAGAATGACCCCTTCCACCCCACGACACAGAGAGAAGTCAAGATGTTTCTAGAATGGTAGACTATTGTTGGCAGAGGAGCCTCAAATTTTCTCTGGTGGCCTAACCTCTAATGGATCTTAGACACAATGTGTTTGGTCTGCTACCCTGGGACAAAAAATGCACAAGTGCCTTCCTAGTGCTCAGAAAGGAACAGAGAAAATTACTTTGTATTTTACTGTCACAAGTGTGAAGTGTGTTTGGTGTCTATTTTGATACAACTTAATGAGGAAGCCAATCTGCCAGTATCTCATGTCATCTGCCACACTTTTTCCATTGGCCACTGTGTTTCCTGGATGTCTAAAGGCATAGGATATTAGTATCTAACAGTGCAAAAGCATTTTAATGGTTTCACACTCGTCTGGATCATGCTAACCCGCACTCGAACACAGCACATGGCAAATAGCAGACTCACTAAATATGAACAAGTGATTTTGGCAGCAGAAAGGATTATGTTACTTTCCATATAAGCATCTGTTCGTGGCATGTAGTGCTGTAGATTTACATGCTTTGCATACTACTACCATCTAGTGATGGACCCGAATGTGTGCAACTTGTTTTTCTTTGAAGAAGTATGAGTCAAGAGATCGATTGACTCTCCTTCTTGGTGATGTGGTTGTGCATCGACTCCATTGTTCGATTGTTTTCACGCAGGCAGGTGAGAATGGAGTTCAAGTAAGTGTAGTAAAGAGTTGTCCATGTGTAGCAATAGAGGTAAAGAAAACTGCAACTGCCACATGTGTCGAGAGGGGGGATGTGAATCTACAGCACTGTATGCCACAAAAAGATGCTTACAAGGTAAGTAACATGATCCATTGAAGGCATGTGTAGCTGTAGATACACTGCTTTGCATAGACTGTAAGGCAGTGCTTTCTACAGTGGTGGCTAACCTGTGGATATTGGTGTTGTTTGAAAGAGTGCACTGCCTGTCCTACATGAGCTTGTTAGCATGGAAGAACACCAACATAATAATGCTTTGTGAAGGTGTGTGGTGTGAACTATGTAGCTGTTTTGCAAATGTCAGCTAATGGAATATTTTCCAGAAAGGCCATCGAAGCCCCTAGTTTACGAGCTGAGCGTGCTCTGGGGGTGTTGGCAAAGTTCTTTTGGTTTTAACGTAACAGGTTTGAATACATTTTACTATTCATCTGTTGATTCCTGATTTGGATATATAGTAAGTAAGTAATAGTTTATTATCTGGTCAAATAAAATCTTTACAATTTCTCTTTAAAAGAAAGTTGCAAAAATTACAGCAGCAAGGTTCATGATTTAAAAATTCTCAGTAATATCATTTCATAAAACATCCGTACATTGCATTTACATCTTTAGTGCAAGTGTCTGCGATTGTGTCTATTACAGTACATTGATAAGAGATTCAAATGTTCTGTTTCTTGGTGGATTTTCAGATCCTAAGAATTTTTAAGAGGGAAATAAGATTAAAAGTTTTAATAAAACACATGCACAGTTCGATTAGAGGAGTGATTATACGATATACCAGTTGCTTGCTGACTGTGGTATAAGTAATTTGCAAGTAACAGTCATGCTGGAGCATCTGTTGACCGGAAGAGGGGCAATCTGAGTGTATCTTGTTTGTTGAGAAAGCAAAAACAGAAGAATGATGCAGTGGTGGATGATACTAGTGGCTTATCAGCCGAGTTTCACCCCAGCTGCTTCCATGAATTGTACGAACCGAAACGCCAGCTGGACATTCCCTCGTCCGAGGCAAGCCATTACTGCTTGCCTACATGTTTTTATCCCCTCTCTTATGAAGTGTGGCTTCAGAAAATAGCGTTGTTCTGCTTGTAATTCTCTGCAGATGCACAAAAGGTGTATTATGCTTTCGTTAGCTTCCTTGCATAAATGGCATGTTTTCTGGCCCGACGGTCTTTTCCAATGGGGAAGGTGCTCTAATCATGGTAAAATGCCCATTCGAAGACAAATATATTTTTCTTTCTTCCGCCGGTTGAAGCCTACACCTAGGTAGGATTGCGGGGAGGGCTTGATGTAGCTTTGAACAACAAACCATCCATGGGTTCTTTCTGTGAGGGCTACCTTGTCTTCTAGTAATAATAGTTTTTTCACTGTCTTATTTACAATCTGTTTAAAACAATGGTAGGACCCTGATGCTGCCCAAAGTTCCTCCAGTCCTAGATGGTCTTTTGATGTGGTCAGATAGCTCATGGCTGCACAGTCCTTCTTTTGTTGTATTTCGGTCCATAGGTAAGAATTCAGTGTTCCTGCTTCCGCTCTTTTGATTCTGTACCAACAACTTGCATAGACTCCTTTTCTGGCTAAGTCTTGGCTTTGCAGGCCGAATTCAAGCCTTATTTGTGAGGTGAAATGTACTTAGGTAGACTGAAAATCATTCTGGCCGCTCTTGAGACAGTACTGTCTAATGTGGCTGCGTCTCTTCCCCCCCTCATGCACTCGCTCCTATAATTGATTGCCGTAATGAGCTTTGCTCACCAAACTTGTAATAGTGGAGTAAGGTTTGGACCGGTTGTTTTATGCTTGATGGATTTTATTGCTGCGGCGATAGAGTTGCTTCTTCTTTTGATGACTTCTTTTTGTGCGTTAAATGTGCCTTTATTATCTATAATCACTCCTAAGTATTTGTATTGGTCTACCACTGCGATTGTCAAGTTGGCTAGATGCCAGCGGAACTTGGAGGTGTCCTTTCTTGGATGAATCCTCATTACCTTTGTTTTATCATAGTTGATAGATAGACCGTTCTTTGCTGAATAACTGCTAGTTGTATCTTATAGATGTTGAAGGCCAATGGGAGTTCGGCTCAGCAGCACTAGGGGCCAGATGTAGGAAGCCTAATACCGGTCGGTAATGGCCGAAATGACCGAATTTAGGCAGTTAACGACCGGTATTAGGCTTTTCAGATGTAGGGGCCTAATTTAAGGATTCGGTATTTTACCGAATCGGTAATTTAAGGAATCAATAAATTACCGAATTTTTAAATACCGATTCAGTAAATTACAGAATCCTTAATGTAGGAAGCACTCAAGTGAGTGCTTTTCACTTGTAAGGATTCATTATTTACCACCAACTACAAGTCCAGTGTAGTATTTTGCTTCAATATCGATTAAAGCCACCAGCCTGTAACGGTTTGCTGAGTTCTTATCCCCTTTCTTATATATTGGGGATATGATTGACCCCCTCCAGGAGACCGGGATGATGTTTCCTCCTGCGATTTGTGCAAACAGCGGTGACAGTTTAAAAGCCCAGTACTCTGGATCTTTTTTAAATAGACTTGGAGGAATCCCATTGGGATCCAGAGCGCCCTCCGGTTTGCCTTTGGCTATCCTGGCCTTTAACTGATCAATTGTAAACAAAGAACCCTTGTTTCATTGGATAACTTTGAGATTGATAGAGGTTCCCCGATTCTGATCAGAATTAAAGTGTTGAAGCAAATGCGAGGCCCAAGCCTCCTCTGTTAGATGTGAGTTGGTTCTTAAGGCGTTCGGGTTAGCTAGACTGTTAATTGTGCGCCAGAATCTCGCGCTATTGTTTGATTTTGAGTCATGTAACAGTCTAGCCCACATATTTTCGTCCGAATCCTTTTTTGCCTGCCAGATTATTTTTTTCTTTTCCGCTTTGAGTTTCGCTAACTCCCTTTGTAAACTCAGGTCGTGCCCTGTACTCTTAATCACCCACAATGTTTTGTTAATTGCTTTTTTGAGGTTCCGGAGATGTGAATTTTTTATAGTGTATAGGTGTTTGTCTTGATGGTCTGAGGTCCTGTTCGTCGTTGAGGCTGGAGGAACGCAAACAGCATGCTTTGCTCCAAGTGTTTTGGTAAATTCTTCCCATTGCATTATCTAATTTCTGGCGGCCTCCTCCCTTTGTTCCCATATTGATTTAGCTGAGGCCAGTAGATCCTCCAGTTGGTTAGTTTTGAATTTGATTCTTCTGAAAGTGTACATATACAGAAACTTGGGGTCCTCAGCAGGTTGGTCAGGTGGTGATCTAGTAATTGCTTGTGGAAATTTCTTGCAGGAGGTGGTCACTTTGATCTTGGATCCCTACCTGGAAGCCTGTGATCCAACTAAAAAAAGATAGGGATACAAAAGTGTAATCTATTAGTGTGCTTGAGGTTGAGCTATGGGATGTTACTGCCAGAGGCTGATCTCCTGGAAAACGCCCATTTAGGGCCACAAAGCCTAGATGATCCAGATCTTTTACGAAGTTCCTGGCAAGAGCTGATTGTTGCCTCTTGGTGCTCGGCTCCTGGCAAGGGATATTCCAGGCTGAGTGTTGCTCCTCGAGTAGGTCGTCCCTGGACTGTGGCCCCATTAGGTGCATGTTGAAGTCTCCAGTCAGCAGTAGTTTTGAAGTTGAATCTTCCGCAAGGAGCCTGATAATTTCTGCCTCCACCATTTTGGCACTTTTGGTTTTGTCGCAGGATGTATATAGGACTTTAAGTGTATGCTCACTCTTAGTGCTTTAGTTGCGTTGGTGGAAGAAGTGAAGGTATCAACGTCTTCAGTCACAGTTACTGTTTTTATTGATGTGTAGATTGTTAGACCTCCCTTTAGATGTCCAAATTTTGAGCCTCTCACTGCTAGAGTTTGATGGGTTCTGAAACCAAGCAGATGAAAGGGTTCCTCTAACCAAGTTTCTTGAAGTAGGATGAGATCAAAGCCTTGAAAATATTCTAGGAGGTCTTTGTCCGAAGTTTTGTTGGCCAAGCCGTTTATATTCCAGCAGCAAATTCATAGGTGGTGGTGGTTGCTTGCATGTGTTTTTTTTGTCTTGCTTCAAGTGCTCTCCTCTTGACGGTTTATTTTCAGCGCTAGCCAGGACAATTCTTCTGACCCGATTGCTCAAAATTGATTATCCCTACCTGCTGTCTGTGTGTCTATGCTTCGTGCTCCTTTAAGTACTGAGTGTGGTTGCAAACTTACTGATGAGGTGGCTTTAATTTCGTCTTTACTTTTGTTTGGAGTCAGTGGTTCCTGTTAGCCGGGCCTTTGATAGAGATGTATTTTTAATCCCCATACTTTTAGTTGGGGTTCCTCATACAGGATTCTCTTCACTATTTCTTCTGAGGACCAGGTTGTTTTTGTTTTTTCTCTGTCAGAGATTTCTTTGATGTTTTTGAATGCAATTCTTTCCAGATCGTATGTTCTTATGTCCTCCGAGCTTCTAATTGCTTGAATTAGATGTAGAATATTCCCTCTGTTGAGGATGTCACCATAACCTCTGGATTTATATTCAGGAATGAATAGAATCGAGTTGTTTTTAAAGTTGTGATTGACTGGCAGTTGGAAGTTTTGACAGTTTTGACAGTTCCTCTTTGAGTGGAGGGTTTGAGAGATCCATTCGAAGTCTACAATTTTCACTGGTGGTGGTGATTACTTTCCTTGAGATGGTTGACTCACCAAGATTTTGCTTTATGGAATCTTCTGGAGCTCTCGTACTTTCTTGTTTGCTAGTTTGATCCGATCTGATTTTGTGGATAGCTCTATTGAATCATACTCAATCGTGACCAGTTTAATATCTGAATCCTCTAGTGATGAAGTGATCAAAGGGCTTGGTTTTTGTGTCCTGTTTTCCTGACGGTATCTGCATTTACAGATTTTTTTTCTTGAAAAATGCGGAAGCTCTGCTGCATATGCTTTTTGTTTGCTTCAATCTTTTGCTTTGTTAAATGGCCTTGATGGTTTATCCTCTATCGTATCCTACTTTGTTTCTGAGTCCCCTAAGGCTGAAGTATTCAAGTGGCTCGATTTGTTATCTCTTTCTTGGAGCAATAGTTCCATTCATTTGCTAGTGTCTTGTCCTTTTGTCCCAGATCGAGTACTAACTGATTGGAAGTAATTCGCTATGTTCTTTTTCGTCTTTCTAACCTTCCTCTTTTGCTTACGGCTGTGTACTTGGTCTCCTTTCACCCCGGCGAGGGGCTTTCCTGAAGCTTATAATTCGCACTTTGTTTGTGTTGGGTCTGCCAGATGAAAGTTGTGGCTTTGTTCTGGGACCCATATGTGTGCTGGTCTATTGAAACAGTCGAGCTCCTTGTTTCTTTCCTTAGCTGGCTCTTTGGAGGTACTGAGTGATTTGATGATTGGGTCGTGAGCTGATCTTGTCTCCTTGCAGGGGTCCTTTAGGGGGCCTTTTGCCCCATCGATTTTTGCTGCAGTGTCCAGTCTGCAGGATGGACCTATTAAGGGCCACTTTGTTGGAGTCCTTTCCGGTGGTGTGCTGTTTTCATTTGGCATTTTCCTGATTTCTGCCAGGATATCCCACATTGCCTCTGGGAGGGTGGATAGTTTTTCAACTATGTAAAAGCAGATGCAGTGTGTTGGAAGTAACTGCATGTTTGCTTGGGCCTTTTTTATCAAGTTGTTCATGTCCGCTAAACTGCTGCCGATATTTGAGATGTGGATGGCCACTGAATTGAGGATCGATAGTTGGACGTCCATCTTGTCTGAGTGATATGGCATTGACTTCACTGAAAGCTGCATGGTGTCTAGTAAAGATTCCCAGAGCTTGTACCTGCCCGTCTGCGGAGTAATGGAGAAAGTCTTGCTTATCTTGGTTGTAAGTTGTTTGGGCTTTATTGCCATCTGTTGTGCTTTTTCTGGCCTCTGTGATCCCAGGTTCCCTGTCCTAAATTATTTGTCAGACTTATTAAAAGTATTGTTGAGTTGTGAGTTAAGCTGGGGGTTAATCTGGGGTTTGCTGTCAGTACTTCAGCAGTTGGTGACAAATGAGTTGTCCCCTGTCGATGTTCCTTTGCCCTTTCTCCCCGACTTTATTGCCCTGCTGGGGCTGGCCTTAGTGTGCCTTACTTCCCTGCCTATCTCTGGGCTTATTTAATTTGAGTCCTTGAGCCCTAGGGGTTTCTGCAGCTGTGGCACTGGAGAGTTGATGTCTGCCTTGATATTCGTGACTTCGATATGTGTTGGCATGGAACCACAGGCCGTGCTTTCTGGGTGCTCTTTAGGTGCCTCGTTGTAAGAGGAGGCTAATGGGCATGTCTTTGGGGCAAATATTGGTGCTATATCAGTATTTTGTTTAATAATGTCATCAAAATGTGTTCTCCCCGAGGAGATTTGGATAATTGGTTCTAGGGGCATGCCTGTGCCATGCTCGATTCCAGCAGAAAGTGATATTGTTCTTGTTGCGTGGTTTGCCTCAAATGTCTTTCCTATTATTTGTGCTTGGCCAGATCCTATGCGTTTTCTCTTTGTGGGAACGCTGGTTATTTAGGTGGATTCTAGCTCCCCTTGCTGTCTATTCCTATATGGGGTGCTTGAGACTGTGGAGTTTCCCCTTTTATCTTCTGTGCCTTTGCAGCCTTGTTCAGGAGGTGGTGGTCCATTTTCTCCGGGTACAGGGGAGAGGGGACGCCGTTTGAACCATCGTTACTCATGCAGAGGGCAGCCCCCGGGTCTCTCAGAAATGCAAATTTTGTGTCGATTTTTGGCTGATAGCTTTTTGTTGTTGTGGATTTTGTGTTCAGTTCAGAACCTGCAATGTCTACCAGGATCTAGTTAGAGTTTTCCTCCACCAATGAGTTCTTGTTGCTGGGTGAGTCAGCTGTTCCTTTATTCTTTTTTTTCCATTTATTCTGTGTGGATGTGACAGTTCGCTCCCTGCCTGATCTCATCCCGTCCAAAATCCTTGTGCACGTGTTGGTCCCGTAATTTTTGTGGTGTCTGTTATTCCGTTTTTCTTGGATGATTAAACCTCTTTTTGATATTGCAGGAAAACTCCTACAAATCTCGAGTTTTTGCATTTTGATCCGTTTTATGACCTTTTCCTGACCTTTTATGTCTTTTTTAGACTTTTTTGGTGTTTGGTCTCCCCCTTTTTTGTTTGTCTTTTGGTTTTGGCAGTTAGTTACTGTTGTTGTAGTTATTTTATTTTAGTTTGTTTGGGTTATTTTGAATTGCTTGGTTTATTAGTTGTCGTTTGTTGTTTATTATTTGCTTGTTATTGTTTGCTTGTTTAGTTGTATGATTTGGTTGGCTTTTTTATATTGTTGTTAATATTCAATTTCTAGATCAGTTGTATTTATATTAGTTGGCTTTCCCTTGCGTTCCTTTGGTTCCTCGTTGATTTTTCTTGAATTTTCCTTGCTACTAGATAATTACTTAACTGATGATTTGCTGGTCCTTGCCAGTGATGGCTAGTGGCGGCTGAAAGGGGCAGATAGATGGAAGGGTATTGTAGACACCGGTCTGGCTAACTTGGCAAGCTATGGCAAACTCTGGCAAGCTCCGGTAGTTTCTTGGAGATGTGGCAATATAGCAGTTTATTTAGATCTGGTCTGATCTGATCTGGTGGGTTTTCACTGCTCCTCACTCTTTGGAACCTGCTGCGAGGCTGCTTCTGTGCAGGGGACCTCCCACAACGGACTCAGGACCAGCAGACTGGACTATTTATCTGGCACAACCTTACCACTGAATGCCCCCTCCCCCCGATTCTGAGCCTCCGAAGCTCCGGAGGTCTGGGGTTCAGGAGCAGGCTCAGGCACGGAGGTTTCAGGCACTGAATACAGGAACAGAAAGCTGGAGCCCAGAAATGCTGCAGCTCTCTGCGCTGAGGGTCGGGCGGAGGTCAGGCAGGTTACGGCTTGGGGCAAAGAGCACGCAGGGCAGGCAGCAAGGCAGGGCAGGTCGGCAGGCAGGGAAGTGGTAGCTAGAAGCTGGACCAGAGGTGAGACCGAAGGAAGGAATCTCGCTGCGGAGGCAAACTGAGAAAGCTTACCCTTTGCCTTCTCTTCCGTAACTGTCTCTGCAGACCGTGACCCGTTGCTGCTTTCCTGCTGCCTTTGCCAATGCTTGTTCACTCGCTTGTGCCCGCTCCCCACCGCTACCTTCTTTGCCCGGTGGAAGAGCGGGAAAAGAGCTTCGGCTTCTCCGTCTCATGGCCGCGGCAATCTCTGTAGTCTTCAGTAGTCCTCTGTCAGTTTTCAACAAGACATTTGGATATAGGCTTTCCTTTCTGTGGGGATGAGAAGGCCACAACAAGTTGTTTTGTTTTCCTAAACCTTTTTGTTCTGTCAATGAAGTACATGATGGTTCTTTTGACATCTAATGAGCGTAGAGCCCGTTCTACAACTGGGTCTGGTTGTGGGTAATAAACCGGCAACTCAATTGACTGGTTGAGATGAAAGTGTGAGATGACCTTTGGGAGGAATTTTGGGTTGATGCAAAGCCACCCTCACTCTGGAGTTGGAAGAATGTTTTTTCTACGGTTAAGGCCTGTAGTTTACAAACACGCCCAAGTGATGTGATGGCAATAGGAAATGCTACCTTCCATGGTAGAAATTGGAGGGGCAGTTATCTAAGGGTTTGAATGGAGGACCCATGAGTAGGGTGGGGACAATGTTAAGATTCCATGAGGGAGTAGGATGGACCAGAGGTGGAAGAGTCATTTTGGAGCATAATCTTGACAGCCCTTGCAATCCTCTTCCCTGTGGTCCGGTGACAAATACATGGGACAGAGCTGATCCCATGTTTTTTTTGCATGGCAGTGGGGGAAGTAACAGAAAGGTTTAAGTTCCATCACCAGGAGGGCCGTTAGTGGAGAACCTGGTGGAAAGTAGATTTTATGTCCCGGTAGGGTGAGAACCTAGAGGGGCCGCAGTATAAGCATGTCAATGTGATGGACGATTGACCCTCGATTAGCAGAGTTGTAACATGATCGAAAACAATTCCATTGCGGATAAGAGTGGATTGGGAACCAAAAATATATCCATGCTGTCTAGGAATGAAGTTGATGCCCATGTACATTTTCACCAAGAGAGGGAGTCACTTGATCTTGTGACTCAAAAGACTTCTTTGAAAAAAACAACTTGCACACATCCAAATCCAACACTAGATGGCAGGAGTATGCAAAGCATGTCTGTCTACAGCGACACATGCGTCACACATTTATCTGTGGGGATGGGCAAAGTTTTAAATCCTGCTTCTCTCTTGCCACTTCCAGACAGTGACTCAGATGGAGACAATGGGATTGGCAGTGACTTTGCAGATGTTACTGAACTATGCAACAAGTCAAGACCTAACTTGCAAAATGTCCCCTTGGAAGAGTTTGATTTTACATGTTGTGGGAGGCTTTTTTTAAGAGATGGGCAAAGAATTCTGAGAACTGCTAATGCTGTGTGCACTCTAGTTGGTGTTGTGGAAGCCTCCTGTTTGTGCAATGTAACTTCCTTACCAGTGGCTAAATTGCTTGCTCTTACCAGAGCAAGTTGATTTTCCAACAGTCTAAGTGTTACCATTTATATTGACTGATCGTTTTGGTGTGGGCCACGATTTCGGACAGCTGTGGTCACAGACAGCTTTCTTGACTTCCTCTGGTTCCACTATTAAAAAAAAGGTAAATATGCCATGGATTTGTTAGAAGTGTTACAACTACCTAGAGAAGAGTGTTGTAAAATGTGCAGCACACAGAAGTGGATACAACTTTATTACAACTGGAAAATGCTACACTCGAGTCCTGTACATTCCATTAAGAAGAACCAAGTGAATTTGAAAATAAAAAATGTTCAAACATGTGGTTGAGTACAATAAAGCACTTGGAAAGAACTAAAACATTTGTGGGATAAAGCCCTGAAATTGACAAACAAAGGGGTGGGGGGGTTGTTTGGTGTGTAAGGAATCAAGATGAGCTTTGGGTTTTAACAGATGGAAGACCTGTTTTACCTGATGCTATGCTTTCACCTAAGGGTAGGCGTTTCCATGGCTCTAGCATATAGGGAAGAGACGCCATGATCTGCCACTTCAAGAACTACTGGTATAATACTCATTTCCATGTCATTCGTGGCACAGGTACATTTGTTGCCACCTATTAAATGCACGTTACAAACTAAGGGTTGACCCAACGGTACTGGGACCTGGGTAGTCAAGTGTTGCATATATAGGGGGTCCCAGCAGCGAATTATTTAAGTAGCAGAAAAAATTATATGTACCCTATTTCCTTAGGTAGGTTATAGCTCTCTGCATTCCTGGAGCCCTAGGGCCCTACCAATCTTTTCTACGAGGCCACCCAAACAATAGTGGCCCTCTTTTCGGTAATTGTATGATTTGTATCTCTTGCAGTCCAGTAACTGGCATTATATATAGCCCACTTCGATTCATTCAATTTCTTCAATTTTAGGTGCTCTTCCCCGCCCCTCCCACATTCACTAGTCCTGATGAAGACCCCATAGTAAGGTGTAATTGAACCTACAACAATCAGGGGTCGAAACCATCAATCAATCAATCAGAGAATTTGTATAGCGCGCTACTCACCCGTTAGGGTCTCAAGGCGCTGGGGGGAGGGGGAGACGCTACTGCTCGAACAGCCAGGTCTTTAGTTGTTTCCAGGATGAGTCGTGCAGAAGCGTTCTGTATCCGTTAGAGTATTTTCTGGACTTTGGCTGTGGTTCCAGTGTAGAGGGTGTTCCCATAGTCCAGTCGGCTGGTGATGAGTGCCTGGGTGACTGTCTTCCTGGTTTCGGTGGGGATCCATCAGAAGATCTTTAGAAGCATACGCAGGGTGTTGAAGCACAACGACGAGACGGCGTTGACTTGTCTGGTCATCGAGAGGGAGGAGTCCAGGATGAAGCCCAGGTTCCGTGCGTGGCCCGTTGGCTTGGGAGCGGTGCCCAGGGCAGAGGGCCACAAGGAGTCGTCCCAGGCAGAGGGGGATGGTCCCAGGATGAGGACTTCCGTCTTGTCTGAGTTCAGTTTCAGACGGCTGAGCTTCATCCATTCCGCGACGTCTTTCATTCCTTCCTGGAGGCTGGCTCTGGTGGTGGTGGGGTCGTTAGTGAGGGAGAGGATCAGCTGGGTGTCGTCAGCGTAGGAGATGATGTTAAGGTTGTGTTGGTGTGTGATGGCTGCGAGGAGGCTCATGTAGACGTTGAAGAGGGTGGGGCTGAGCGAGGAGCCTTGTGGAACGCCGCAGATGACTTCGGTGGCCACGGATCGGAATGGCAGGAGGTGGACTCGCTGGGTTCTACCGGGGAGGAAGGAGATGATCCACTCCAGGGCCAATCCTTGGATTCCGGTGTTGCTGAGGCGCTGTATTAGGGTGCGGTGGCATACGGTGTCGAAGGCTGCTGAGAGGTCCGGGAGGATGAGGGCAGCTGTCTCCCCATAGTCAAGCAGGAACCTGATGTCGTCGGTGGCTGCGACGAGGACAGTCTCAGTGCTGTGGTTTGCTCGGAAACCGGACTGTGAGGGGTCGAGGGATCCGTTTGTCTCGAGGAAGGGGGAGAGTTGTTTGTTGACGGTCTTCTCGATGACTTTGGCAGGAAACGGGAGGAACGAGATGGGGCGGAAGTTCTTGAGGTCCGTGGGGTCCGCGGTGGGTTTCTTCAGGAGGGGCTGAGCTCGGCATGTTTCCACCTCTCTGGGAAGGTGGCAGATGCGAGGGAGCTGTTAATGACGTCCCGGAGTTGGGGTGCAATGATGGAGTCTGCTTTGTTGAAGATGTGGTGTGGACAGGGGTCGGTTGGGGAGCCGGAGTGGATGGTGTTCATTGTGCGGGTGGTGTCTTGGGTGCTGACTGGGGTCCAGGTGCAGAGTGTGGTGGTGGGGGGCGCTGGTTTGGTGGTTGGGTGCATGGTCTGTGCACCAAAGCTGTTGTGTATGTCAGTGATCTTGCAGTGAAAGAACGAGGCGAGTGAGTTGCAGTGGTCTTGCGAGGGTGTGATGTCTTTGTTGCAGGCGCTGGGGTTGGAGAGCTCTTTAACGATGCAGAAGAGTTCCTTGCTGTTGTGGGTGTTGTTGTCCAGTCGTTCTTTGAATGTTGTCCTTTTTGTGCTTTGGATCAATTGGTGGTGTTTGCGGGTGGCATTCTTGAGGGCTGTCATGTTTTCTGTTGTCTGGTCCTGGCGCCAGGCTTTCTAGAGGGTGCGGCAGGTCTTCTTGGAGATATTGAGGTCGTTGGTGAACCACGAGGTTTTCTTGCTGCTGGGTCTGCTGGGAGGGTTCTTCAGTGGTGCAAGTTCGTCAGTGCAGTTGGTGAGCCATTGAGTGAGGTTGCGGGCTGCTTTGTTGGGGTCCTTCGTGTTGGTGGGAGGGTTCTGGCTGAGGGAGGTGGTGAGTTGGTTGGTGGTGATCTTGGTCCAGCTTCTGCGGGGAACCTTTTGCGGGTGGTGGTGGTTCGTGGTTCTCCTGAAGTTGAAGTGGACACAGCTGTGATCTGTCCAGTGGAGTTCGGTGGAGTGGCTGAAGGAGATGTGCTTGCTGGAGGAGAAGATGGGGTCTAGCGTGTGGCCGGCGTAGTGGGTAAGGGTGTCCACCAGTTGCTTGAGTCCGAGGTTGGAGAGTTTGTCCAGCAGGGTGGTGGTGTTGCTGTCATTGATGTTCTCCAGGTGGAAGTTGAGGTCCCCTAGGAGGATGTAGTCTGAGGAGGTGAGGGCATGCGGGCTGATGAAGTCTGCGATGGCTTCGCTGAATTGTGTGCGTGGTCCCGGAGGTCTGTAGATGAGGGTGCCTCTGAGGGTGGTCTTGGGATCGGTGTGTATCTGGAAGTGGAGGTGCTCGATGGCGGTGAGGGTGTCGTCGGAGTTGGTCGTGATTCGGATGGTGTTCTTGTGTACGATGGCGATGCCTCCTCCGGTCTGGTTGGCGTGGTCTTTCCAGGTGATCTTGTACCCATCTGGGATTGCGATGTCGGGGGCTGAGGAGGCATTCATCCAGGTTTCCGTGAGGAAGGCGACGTCTGGTGAAGTTGTGTCGAGGAGGTTCCAGAGTTCCACGGCGTGTCTGTGGACGGAGCGGGTGTTGAGCAGGATGCACTTGAGGTGGTTGTTGCCGGTGCTCGGCGGGTGCGGTGCAGGTTCGCAGGCAGGTGTACTGGCAGGCTTTGCAGGTGATGGGTCCGTGTGTACGTTTCGGGGTGGCTTGGTAGCAGGTGGGGTTCCGGCCGGCATTGAGTGCGTTGAGGGTGGCGGCGTTGTAGGTCCGTCGGGTGGTCTTGCATCAGCGGGGGCCTGGGGTCCTGGCGCTGGGAGCGGGCCAGGCGCGGACGGGTGCAGACGGGCTTGCCTTTGGCACGCCTTCGGTGCACAATCGGCGTGCCCGCTGCGCGCGTCCGCTGAGCGGTAGCTCTGAGGGCATCATAAGTAAGGAGCCGGGAGGGAGGAGCAGCTGGGTGACGGGAGCGGGGCGGTGAATGGGCTGGAGGGGGGCGGGGCGCAGGGAGGCAGCGGCGGGAAAAGTAGTCTGAGGGCGGCTCAGCGGCGGCTGGGTCTTCCGGCGTCTGGAAGCGGCAAAAAGCGAGGCAAGAAGCAGTGGTGCGTGGGGGCGACCTCGCCTGGTTACAGGCTCAGCGGTCGCTCCCTGTACCACTACGCGGTCCCCTTAACTAAGGAGCCGGGAGGGAGGAGCAGCTGGGTGGCGGGAGCGGGGCGGCGAATGGGCTGGAGGGGGGCGGGGCCGCGGGGAGGCAGCGGCAGGAAAAGTAGTCGGAGGGCGGCTCAGCGGCGGCTGGGTCGTCCGGCGTCTGGAAGCGTCAAAAAGCGAGGCAAAGCGAGGCAGGAAGCAGTGGTGCGTGGGGGCGACCTCACCAGGTTAAAGGCTCAGTGGTCGCTCTACAGGCTCAGCGGTCGCTCAACGGTCTCACAATAAAGCTTACCTTCATATTTTGAAACTAGCCACTTGTCTAATGCTCAGCCTAAGAGTGTTTTGAGGGGCCCTGGAGGTGTTGTAAATATATAATTTACCGTCTTAATTTCTATGCAGGTAAGTACTTAATCAATAATAACTCAAATCGGAAAGAAAAAAACAGAGTCCGTGGTGTTAGAGTTCTTAGGGGTTTTATTCCTTAAAAAGGAATGGTCAAGACCTGGATATCATGTTCTTCCCACCACAGGGGTGGAAGAAGGGATAGAGCCTTATTTTATTGACAATACATAGCTTATATACTTAATTTACACCATAGAAAGCAATATAGTAGGCGTAACAGCTGAGAGAAGACAAGATAACAGTATCCACGTGTTACTAGTACGTAATCAGAAGGCGTGGACTAGGCGTGAACTAGAGGTGTGTGCTAGAAACGTCACAGGTAGGCGTCACAAGTGGGTGGCACTAAACAGAAATGTTGCAATGTCAGCAGAAATCGGAAGCTTGGATGCGCGCGCAGCTGCATGACGTGTGATTGACGTGAAACTGGAGGGTGCAGGGGGCTTGACATTTACACTGACGGAAAGAGACAGAAGTCTGGCATGTCAGATCAACTCGTACTTCTATCATATCTGATATCTGATGTTTGGGAACCATATTATCTGGACGGAAAAGGTCTCTGGGGCAGAAGCTATTCTATACTGACTATGAATGCGTGTATAAGCGCCTGAGTGTCTGCATGAGAAGCGTGGGGGCATGGGCCTTCCAGGGGAGCATGGTAACAGAGGCTATGAATTACTTGCATGGAGACAGGCCGGCCCTTTGGCTCTGCAGCTGAGGGGGATGTTTACTGAAACCAGTAGGCAGGAATGTATTTTTCGAGGAGCGGAACAGATAATTCGAAGGTTGTAGTCAGTCTTGGCAGGCAGCAGGCTGAGCTAAGCGCGGTGGGCCGCGCTGGAAGTAAGTCAGAGTTCACGGGTACAGAGGCAGCCTGGGCTGAGGCTTCCAGAGTCAGAAGCCAGAAAAAAAGGCTCGATGGCAGAAATTCAGGGCCTACTTTGCCAGAGCTGAAAAACGTGTAAGGTACACTACAAAAAGACGTTGGCATAGCATAATTAGGAACGGACTATTTAACCCATTCAGGGTGGGTCTGAAAGAGGACATGTTAACGTTGGACGCAAATGTATTTGCGTCTTCATAGCTGGCACAGGAGGGAAGTTACATGCACTTTAAGCTGGTACATGGAGACGGTGGGGTACGCGCTAGGGAACACAACTTGACCATAAAATTTATATTTCCTCATTCCCTCCTTGTTCCCTACGGACCCTTCATGATATATCGATCCTCATGAATCGATCAGTTTGTTCTTGTAACATCATTTGCTCTTCTTTCTTTCTTTCACGTTTTGAAAGAAAACTGGAATGTTCAATGCATGAAGTGGCACACAGTCCACAAATCGCTGGCCCACACTGCAAGCACAGGCAGCAACTGAATACTAGGACTAGGCCAATGCCTAGGAAGGATAGGATCTTCCATCCCCAAGCGGTTAACATTGTCCAGAACCAACCGGACCAAGTCCAGGTGCCTGGATTCTGATGTATCAGATTAGCAATTTTATGAAGACGTGTAATAGCTTTGTATACAGATGGCGCGTTTTCTGGAATGAAAACACAGCAACTTGACCCGATGACCTTACAGGCTCCACCTCTATCTGCCAAGATGACGTCAATAACAAGACGATTCTGAAGGACAACAACCCGCATGGCGGACTGCTCTTCGGTTAAGTTACCTAGGGCGGAGGCAGTTTCATTCACTACTGCTTCAAGTGTTCTAGTTAATCTGCGTATTAGTTTACTATTTTGGACAGGGCCTAAAAAGAAAAAGAATCCTTTATTAAAATCGGTGTACTGTTCCCATGCCGTTTCTGTGTAGTCGACAAGTGGGATATCTCTTCTGAGTCTATTCTTTACTAGATTTGTATTTCTGTGGTAATCAGGAGGAGCTAGAAAAACAGGTGGCAGAAGGAATGCAATATAACAGGTACCATCCCAATCTGGAGGTAAGCGTATGTATGCGGTATGACCACAAACAAAATAGGAATGACGGATAGCTTTAAAGGACGATTTACCATGATCACTGAATTCGACCACAGTAGTACATTTACTATGACCTAAGTGTACTGAACCTTTCTTCCTGACTCATAATTCACCAGTGACGGGTAATACTGACATAGCGGGCAGAACTGGTGCAGCTTCGGATTCAACAGTAAGAATCATAAGGTTAATTGTGTAATTACTTAATCCATATACTTCATTTTCTAGATCAGTTCCTATTCTAATGGGGAGTCCCTCTTTATCAGGGTAACAGACGTCGAGCAGGACCAAGTTCAAGTTTCCCCAAACCCAGCTCCCGTCGAAAACAGCAATATCAGGATCTAAGGAATTAATTATTTTAAACCATGCACCACAGGAGCCGTTGTGAGTGAACGGATACGGAAAGAGGGGCAGAGCTCCCTTGTAATTCTGATAGGGAGGGAGTCGGCCACATATCCAGCAGTTTGTAGCATTGTTAGTCTGATGGGAATGATGTAACATACTAATGAAAGTGTTGTTGCGCAGCGCAAGTCTGTAAGAGAGTTCATGTGGAGGTAACTCGCTAAAAGTATGTTCAGCAGAAACATTGTAAGCAGATTGTTCACGCTTGAAAATAGGACAATAGATAGGAAGGAGTATGCTTGCAACGATAATCAGAAGACTTAAAAAAAACATTATTAACAATGTCACTATACAGTGACTACGCAGTGATTTGCAGTATGTACGTTTCTTGAATTGTCTCTCTCTCTCTCTATCTCGATCTAGGGGATACATGTCAGAAACTATTTAACCGATTCACCTAGGGGAGGACTTAAACAATTAAACTGTCTGACTTGCTAGATCGGAGCTTGGATCTGTACTCCTCTTGTGGAGTTTTCTCTCGTTCGGAAACTTTAAAGTCACTGGGCTCGATACAGTCTTTGGAAGGGGTGGACGAGCCTGGGTCGGATTTCAGTTCATTACATAGTTTAACATGGCTCGTGTGGATCCACCCCTTTCGGCCCTCCACTTTCACCTCTGTCCTCGTAGTAAGTAGAACGGTCTTCGGCTCTTTCCAGCGGGGCTCCAGCGGACTTTTCCTGTCAAAGTTCCTTATTAAAATCAGGTCGCCTGGACGGACATCATGCGGCTTTACATCAGTGTTGTCAGGGAAGGCTGCGGCAACCTGTGAACGACATGATTGGAGTGCAGACATCAAGGAGGCAAGGTAATCTGTCAACATATTGCAATCAACATCAGTAATTTTCTTAGGAATGGGCGTCCCCCACATATTCGGTGGTCTCCCAAAGACCACTTCGTACGGGGATAGTCCTGATCTCGAATGGGCAACCATTCTCATATAGATCAGTGCCACTGGCAGGGCGACTATCCAGTCGACCCCTTTCTCTTGACATATTTTTCCAAGGCGGGTCTTTAATGTCTGATTATGCCTCTCTACAAGGCCTGCGGCTTCGGGATGTCGGACACAATGGAATTTCCATTGATATCCTAGCAGCAAGGAAACCTGCTTCATCAATTCGGATGAGAATGGCTGACCGTTATCTGAATACACGACACGAGGCATGCCGTACCGTGGGAAGAATTGACGAACCAGCTGCCTGGCAGTGGTCGGAGCAGTGTAATCTGGGACTGGATATGCTTCGGTCCAACGGGACAGTGCACAAACAATTACGAGGACATATTTGAATCCTCGACAACGGTCCATCTGGATATAATCCATCTGGAGCACTTCAAAAGGGTGATCGGGAGGATGAAATCCACCTTGCTCTACAGGGACGCTTTTACCTGGATTGAACTGACAACAGATCATGCAAGTACGCACTTTCTGTTTTGCTGCTGCTCGTAAGTGTTTATTGCTCCAAAGATTTTGTAAACTGTCTAACATCGCTTTTTCTCCTAGATGTGCTGGACTATGTACTGTATTAATCATGACTTGAACCATAGAATCAGGGAGAAACCATGTAGATTTTCCCTTCGTCATCCAACCTTGATCTGTCTGGATCCCTCCTAGTTCAATCCATTTCTTTATTTCATCTGGGGTAGCATGTGTCTGAATATCGATAACATCTAGTGTGGGATCCCTGACTGTCATACAATTTGTCGGTCCTATTGTCTTTGTCATGTCAGTGTTCTGAGTGTGAGTCAATGCTGTATGTTTTGCTGTCTGGTCTGCCAGGTCGTTACCCTGGGAAACAGAATCTGTAACTTTAGTATGTGCTTTACACTTCATGACGGATATTCCTGAAGGCAGATGTATTGCTTCTAACAGTGCTTGAATGAGGGGACCGTGTTGGATCTTGGCACCATGAGAGGTCAGAAAACCTCGTTCTTGCCATAACATTCCGAAGTCGTGTACAACTCCGAACGCATAACGGGAATCAGTGTATATGTTGACATTTCTGTTCTTGGCTAGAATACAGGCTCGGGTCAGAGCAATAAGCTCTGCCGCTTGAGCGGACAGTGTGTCAATACGATGTGTCTCTTTTACTTCGGTTTCAGTGGTCACTGCATATGCGGCCACTAATTCTCCTGTACTTGTTCGCATACATGAACCATCCACATAAAGTGTCAGGTCTGGATTTGTCAGTGGAACATCTGTTAAGTCTCGTCGGGGCTTTGTTACTGCATTAATGATTTCTATACAGTCATGCGGGGCTGGATCTGTCCTAATTGAAGGTAACAGTGTTGCTGGGTTCAGAATGCTGCAGCGTCTGATTTCTATGTGTGGCTGGAATAGCGTTAATTCGTAACCTGTCAGTCGTGCTATGGTCAAGTGCTGAGTCTGGGTTCTGTTTAAAAGAACCTCTACAGAATGTGGAACTTGTACTGTTAACTGATGGCCTAAAACAATTGAATCGCTCTGTCTGATTGCTAATGCTGTTGCTGCTACTGACTTTAAGCACGCAGGGAGTGCCTGGGCTACTGAATCCAATGTACTTGAAAAATAAGCGCAAGGCTTATGCGAGCCTGCTTGGTCTTGAGTGAGGACAGACAATGCTGTGCCATCACGTTCTGTAACAAAAAGTGTAAACGGTTTGCTGTAACATGGTGTTGCTAAAACTGGTGCTCGGCATAATGCTTTCTTTAATTCCTCAAAGGCTTGTGTGTGTTCCTGAATCCAAGGGAGGACAGTCGAAGTCGCTGCCTCCTGTGTCGTTAACTGGATGAGTGGTTTAGCTAGAAATGCATATTGAGGAATCCATTGTCTGCAGTACGAGGTGAGGCCTATAAAGGCCCGCACTTCCTTTTGTGTCTTGGGTTGTGGCATATTTACAATTAACTGAATGCGATCGGGAGTGAGCTGTCTCCCCACTTTGGACAGCAAGTGACCCAAGTACACAACTTGCTGAACACAGAATTGTAGCTTCGAAGGGGACACCTTGTGTCCCTTGTCTGCCAAAAAATGTAAAACTGTCAGTGATGCTTGTTCACATTCGGGCTCACTTCGTGCGGTGATCAGCAGATCATCGACGTATTGCAGTAAAGCGGTGTTAACTGGCATTTGAATACAATCTAGTTGTCTTTTCAGTGTTTGACTATAGATGCTGGGGCTTTCTGTGAATCCTTGAGGTGCGCGGGAAAATTTGAAACTTCGTCCATTTAAACTGAATCCGAAGAGATATTGGCTCTCTGGATCAATAGGTACACTGAAGAAAGCGTTCTTGAGATCAATTACAGTAAAGAACGTTGCTTCTGAATCAATAGCAGTTAATAGGGAAGAGATATCAGGGACCACAGGGTACTGTGGTACAATGCATTTATTTAGCTCTCGCAGATCAATCACCAGCCGATATACTGGCGGTGCATTGGGATCAGTACGTTTAAGAATTGGAATGATGGGTGAATTACAGATATTGGAGTCGGTCTCTACGACCACTCCTTGGGCAATGAGCTCTTCAATGATTTCCAGTAAAGCCACTACAGCATCGGGCGGTAACCTGTATTGTCTGATTCGTGGTAGAACAACTCCTGTCTTGAGTGTAACACGGTATGGTGTGATATGCATACAACCTACATCAGTTGGGCCTTTTGCCCACAAGTGATCTGGTACATTTTTCAATCTGACGTCAAATTCTCGCAACACATAATGACCCTTGAAATCCCGCAGAAAGAGTCTAACTCCCTCCGGGGAACAGCAAATTATGGCTCCTAGAGCCTTCAACGTTTTAATTCCTAACAGATTTTCTGGACATGATTTTGTGAGTAACAGGTCTGTAACTCGTGATAATGGACCCACAGCCAGGGGGACTGGTTCTGATACTTCATTTACAATGGGCTGTCCTGAAAAACCAAGGGAAATATTCTGTGAGCCTGAGAGGGGTGCCCCTGGGACTTCGTCATGGCTTATAGTGGTGCGGCTTGCCCCTGTGTCAATTAAAAACTTTCTGTCTTTTCCCAATACTTGACTGTGTACATAAGGACCTTCTTGATCTACAGGAATTTCAATAAGAGGCAAACCCATCTCCCTCTCTAGGCTGTTTCATGCGTATCGTTGGTAATCGGGGTAAGTACCTTGGGCATACTGGTACATCTGCTGTGAAACTTTCTGAGTTGCGGCAAGAGGCTGTGGCTGTGATACCGCTACTGTCTGTGCTGTATGGGGTGAAGCATGCATAGGCTGTGTGTTCTGCATGGGCTGTACATTCTGTGAGGTTTGTTGCTGAACCTGATCTTGTCTTGGTGGATGCGGTCTCTCTTTAGTTTTACCTGTTGATATGTTATGTTTCAGAACTGGACATTCATGTACATAGTGACCTGGCTGCTTGCAATAATTGCATGTCCCTTTAACGGGAGCTGCGGCGTGACCTGTCTGGGTCGTACCCTTTCTGTTTCCGTCGGTATGGACCGACTGGGCTACTAACATTTTCATTTTCGTGTCTTTCATACGTTTTTGTTCCTGATCCTGTTCTTCTCTAATTCTGTTCTGATGGTATTGTAACATTTGTAACATTTGTGATGGCGTATTTGCTTGCCATGTACTCTCAACCTTGTATACACGATTCTTGACTGCTAACAGGGAATTCTCAACTAACTTGGATACAAAAAGATGCGGGTACGACTCGCTACTTGGTTTAAGACCACTATTAATAATAAAACATTTCTCGAATCTTGAATAAAAGTCACTAGTATCTTCGTCGGGTTTCTGTTTACATGCTGAGATTGCATCCCAGTCTTCTTTTCTAGTTGTCAATAATCTTGGCAGAACCTGTACTATCAAACCTGGTAATGCTTTAGTTTTCTCCCCAAGGCCTAGCCCTGGGACACGTTTGTTCTCTTCGTCTTCTATTTCTGCCCATACAATCTTTTTCTCTCCCACCTCCCATTCTTTTTCCTTTAATTTCTCGTAGATGCCCGTGGGCAGCAGTACCTTTAACATTTTCATGATATCTTCATATGTGTAATCCCCCATCAGTAACATGTCTTTAAGCTCTCGGTGAAAACCTGCAGGGTCTTTATCATGGCACGGGACTAGTTTCTTCATTTCTAACAGTTCTAACTTAGTTAGTGGCGTGTGTACATACACACGTTTCAAGATATGATCCTCACCCATAACTGGGTGCACTTCTCGTAATGGGTTCTGACTTTCAATGCCACTCAGGCGTTCCATATGATACGTTTTTCTTTCTGGGGGCGGAGCGGGAACATATTCAGAGCTTATGAAAGTGTTATATCTATGTCGTTGTTCTAGAATTATTTGTATTAACTTGGTACTGAGACCTCTCCATCTATCCATGAGTAGTGCTTCTAATGTTTCATGTAAGGGACCTGGATCAGAATGTTGGTTTCTGTATTTCGTGAGGAGGTGCTGAATCATGTATACACCTGCTAATTTCTGCTCGTCTGGGGAAAGGTTCAGGAATGTCTGCGCTACGGTGTCATCATTATATATATCCGGATTTTCAGTCCATAATATGGCTGACCGGGCTAGTTCTTGTTCATCCATAGAATTGAGTACATGGTACCCCATTCTCTCTCGGAGTCTTTTATCAGTCTCTTGGAACTGATGTTCAGAAGAATTCGGGTTTGTTAAGGCAGAGAGGAATACTCTCTTGCTTTCTGGACGAGTGCCTTTCCTAAGGTAAGTTCCCTTACCTACATACGCTATAGTGTCTGTAGTCTTTTCTGGTTCTTCAAGTTCTTCTTCCTCCTCCTCGGAAGCCTTTTCTCTCTCTTTTTTGTGTATTTCTATCACTTCTTTTCTAATTTTCTTGTACATACTGGCTATGCAAGTCCCCTTGTCGTGTTTTCCTTCAGATATATTTTGACCCCACCTGTTCAGTGCATCTAATTCACTCTGATCTGTCCCAGGCCTGTCTCGTTCTCTTATTAGGCAATTTATGAAAAAACGTAGTATCTGTGCTTGAACATCAACTTTCTGATGCTCCATGGCATCCTTAATACTGTCAGGGTCTTTCCCAGTCTGAACAAACTCATATATTCTATCGAGACGCTCCTTCATTCCTGCATAGTACATAAGGAAATCAGTAGCAGATCTTAACCGTAATGATGCCATCATCATTCTATCGTCTTTGCCGGGTACTGGATCATATCTGCAAACTGAAAGGTTTTCTTTGAGTATGTCGAGACGGGGTGACTTGAACGTGAAAGGACTCTGCAAGTCCCCGAGCTGTAACCTGCGCGTTAATGGCGGGGTGTGAAGACCCCCGGTCGCACCTCCTGAGGCGGAAGCTTGAACATTATCTCTCTGTGGAGTCTGTATCTGAACTTGAATTTGTCTTTTAGTAAGGTCAGGTAGACGTGGTTTCGATAGATCAACTTTAGGTACGGGAAGTGGTGGAGGTGGTGGAACAGGAGGATTCTGTTGTGGTACTGGCGGAATATGATCTTGGGGCGGGTTACCACCCCCGTCCCTGTCGTTAGGCAGGGCGCGGACAGGCAGATTGGTGTAAGCGGGTGCTACATCCTCTAGATAGGAATTCAGGAATATGTCTTTAGTGGTCCTATGAGTTACTTTAGTTGGAACCAATGGTGGCGGCAGATTTTTCGGTATTTCTGAAATGGCCTCAGGCGAACCCTCGGCCGCGAGATACATACCGTTTACGAGATTGTTTCGTGCACGGTCTACTTGCTCTGATTTTACTCTGATCCCTTCAGTAACTAATTCGTTTTCTTGGGCTTTATCGGATTCTCTAAGTCTGTCTTCTCTACGTAATTCTTTTTCAGCACGCTTATGTGATTCCTTACGCCAAAACTCTAAGGCGTCTTTCTGAGATTGTCTGGCTTTCTTTTTCCATAGTGCTTCCTCTACCTTCATGATGCACTCGGCATCCCATGTTCCGGTAACAGGCCATCTGTGTCTTTCGTCTAGATGTTTAGTATACTCGGCCCATAAATCTAGATATAATATGGCATCTATGCCATGCTTGTGGTACATAAAATTTCCTGGAGTGTCCCTAGGGGGGATAGGAATTTCTTCCTCTAGTATCCCTTTCCTAGTTCCTATCTGCTTTAACTTGTTGAAAAACGGCATCTTGTTTACTTAGTACGGAATGCTCAATCCTTGCTACTTAATACTGGATACACCTAGTTATACAAGAACACAATAATGCACATTAAAAACAGTCACACTCATACCACGACATTAATCACATGAAGAAGACATTTGAGACATATATGACCACCCCCTATACCGGATGTACTGCTAGACAGCACAGATACACTGCTAAAACAGTGCAGAAACTTGAAGTAACGGATGTACTGCTAAACAGTACAGATACACTGTCTAAAAACAGTGCAGACCGGACTTGTGTACCCAAACCCGTCTAGATACGTCCCAGCAATGGTACTCACCGGGAAGCACGGAAACAGAAGGCTCGGAAAACTCGACTGGACTGGACTCGACTCGACACGTGGATACTTCGGAAAACTTCGGAAAACTTCGGAAAACTGGTGGGCCTCTTGACACCTCGGACCTTGCTTCTTTCGGCTAGGCTCTGGTCGGGATCCTCCGCACTCCTCACCGCCTCGTCTGGGTACTGATCGCAGTCTTCGTCACCTCCGTGGGCCAGAGGGAGATACAGGAAATCCTGCCGGTACGCGTAGTTTCCTTCTAGCTGATGGCAGGGGACAGAGCTTGCAACGCACCAACCGGCGCGTGAGGTGGGGGAGGGGTCCCTATTCGGGCGCCAAAATGTTGTAAATATATAATTTACCGTCTTAATTTCTATGCTGGTAAGTACTTAATAATAACTCAAATCGGAAAGAAAAAAACAGAGTCCGTGGTGTTAGAGTTCTTAGGGGTTTTATTCCTTAAAAAGGAATGGTCAAGACCTGGATATCATGTTCTTCCCACCACAGGGGTGGAAGAAGGGATAGAGCCTTATTTTATTGACAATACATAGCTTATATACTTAATTTACACCATAGAAAGCAATATAGTAGGCGTAACAGCTGAGAGAAGACAAGATAACAGTATCCACGTGTTACTAGTACGTAATCAGAAGGCGTGGACTAGGCGTGAACTAGAGGTGTGTGCTAGAAACGTCACAGGTAGGCGTCACAAGGGGGTGGCACTAAACAGAAATGTTGCAATGTCAGCAGAAATCGGAAGCTTGGATGCGCGCGCAGCTGCATGACGTGTGATTGACGTGAAACTGGAGGGTGCAGGGGGCTTGACATTTACACTGACGGAAAGAGACAGAAGTCTGGCATGTCAGATCAACTCGTACTTCTATCATATCTGATATCTGATGTTTGGGAACCATATTATCTGGACGGAAAAGGTCTCTGGGGCAGAAGCTATTCTATACTGACTATGAATGCGTGTATAAGCGCCTGAGTGTCTGCATGAGAAGCGTGGGGGCATGGGCCTTCCAGGGGAGCATGGTAACAGAGGCTATGAATTACTTGCATGGAGACAGGCCGGCCCTTTGGCTCTGCAGCTGAGGGGGATGTTTACTGAAACCAGTAGGCAGGAATGTATTTTTCGAGGAGCGGAACAGATAATTCGAAGGTTGTAGTCAGTCTTGGCAGGCAGCAGGCTGAGCTAAGCGCGGTGGGCCGCGCTGGAAGTAAGTCAGAGTTCACGGGTACAGAGGCAGCCTGGGCTGAGGCTTCCAGAGTCAGAAGCCAGAAAAAAAGGCTCGATGGCAGAAATTCAGGGCCTACTTTGCCAGAGCTGAAAAACGTGTAAGGTACACTACAAAAAGACGTTGGCATAGCATACTTAGGAACGGACTATTTAACCCATTCAGGGTGGGTCTGAAAGAGGACATGTTAACGTTGGACGCAAATGTATTTGCGTCTTCATAGCTGGCACAGGAGGGAAGTTACATGCACTTTAAGCTGGTACATGGAGACGGTGGGGTACGCGCTAGGGAACACAACTTGACCATAAAATTTATATTTCCTCAGAGGGACCCCCAGCCCCTATCTCCTCGGCTGGGGTCTACATAGCTTACCAAGCTTTACCATCTTGCTCCACTCCCTTATCACACGCTTGCCACATTGCCAAGCTCATACTAGGAGCCACTTGATCTACTTCTGAGAGAAGGCATGCAGATCCAACTCAACTTGATGAACCCGAATTCCCGGATAGGGGAATAACTCAACTGCTTCCACAGATCACACAAAATGGCCACAACAGAGCAATAAGTTAACAAAGAAAAAGGACAACCTCACATGAGGTCTTTTAACTGAAACAGACAGAGGACTTCCTTGCTAGCACTGCTCTAGTCAGCTAACAGAGCAGCCATCTTGGACCGTCTTCACTCATAACCTTGTTTCTCTTTCCTCCTAAAGGGCAGCACTTTGCAAAGACATCTTCCCATTTGTATCCCCCGGTTAATCAAGTTTTACCCACATTATGGAGCGCACAGGGACCTTCACTTACTCCATCACTTACCCCCCAAACCTCTCAAAAAAGCAGCCAAAGGCTTCAAACATAGCTTATTAAAATCTCATCCTGAAACCCCAATCTCTGACCCATACTTCTCTATGAACAAAGGGCTCATCAAGAATGATATAATTGTCTTTACTAAAAGAAGAGCTCAATGGAGAAAAGTCTTTCTCGCTCTCTTTAAGGTCTCTCTCATGAAGAAAACAGCGCACGGATTCACACTGTCTATCCTACCCTACATATTCTTCAATGCTGCAGCCACCGTTAATATCTATTAAGTATGGGTGATATTTGCGAATTCGCGGTACGCGAATTCGTGCGCATACGTACTCGTGGTCCGCAAAATTCACGAATCTGTGCGAATTTGCGGATTTTTTATTTTTGCTGTTCGCTGGGTTTTTTTTCAGCTCAGCTACCGCAAAGTTACCCATGCGGTCGTACATGGGCGCGGCCATCTTCTTTTCAGTGTTTGCGTTGCGTATTTCCGTTTCCGGGCGCAAGTTGCACGCTCGCGTTGGGCATTTCTTAGGTGCGGGCGCAATTACATGTTCGCGTCCATTTGTTTCGTGCTCGCGGGGGAAATATCACGCAAACTTACCCAGGTGGTCGCAATGGGCGCGGCCATCTTGTTTTTCATTCATTGCTATGGTTCTGGGCATGCTTTTTCTATTCTGCTTTAATCTTTGCAATCTTTTGTTTGTTTGGACTTTTTAAAATCTTTTTTACTCATTATCTATCCCTCTCTTTTTCTACATCTATATTTTGTTTTTTTCAACTTTTTGTTACTTTAATACCTACTTTTTTTGTTTACCTCTCTCTTTTATTTTACTTAATTTGTTGTCCCTATTCTTTTCTTCTTTCACCCAGGACCATGGCAAAGGGAGCCGGCAAGTCTACGGGAAAGGGTCCCGCAACCCGTAGCCGGCTCCCTTGCGGGCGCTCAAGGGGGGAAGATGTAATTGCCCGGGAGATCTTTAGTGAGGTGGAGGTGGTCACACTGGTTTTCTCCATCCCGCGCCACCTCCCCAAGATCGTCGCGGCAGGCCTGGTGCCGGGAACGGGAGCGTCGTCAGCTATGGGGGAAGGTGTGCCAGGCCATGTATCGGGAGTCTGGGGTCCAGCGCACCTACAACCAGGCAACGCACCGGTGGTCCCACATCCTGGACCGGGAACATGACCTGCTCGACCTGCTTGGAGTGGAGATCCCTGGGCTTGGTGAGTAGTAGTAGCTATTTAATCACTACTTTGTTTTCGCCTGCTCTGTGTTATGATATTGCAAATATATTTTTTTTCCCAAAGAGCAAGAATGCTGCTGATTACATTGCAGGTAAATTATGTTTCAAAAGCTTCTGTGATTGCAGGTGCTCGGCTGCTTGCCTGCTCACTGGCGGTGCTACTATGCTTACTTGTTTTCAATTTTGTGCTCATTTGGCTTGGGAGATTATGTATGAGTGTACTCTACAGAAGTGCGTAATGCTAGACACTAGAGATTACATTGCAGTTAAATTATGTTTCAAAAGCTTCTGTGATTGCAGATGTTCGCCTGCTCACTGGCGGTGCTACTATGCTTACTTGTTTTCAATTTTCTGCTCAGTTGGCCTGGGTGATTATGTATGCGTGCACTCTACAGAAGTGCGTAATGCTAGTCACTAGAGACTCAAGTCCAGTCCTTCCTTTGTACTCCTGCCACTAAGAAGAGACAGTGGTGGTGGATTGATAGGTTCAGTATATTATGACTGGTTATTTACTATTTAGTAGGAAACTTTTTAGAGGTCCGCAATCATGATGGACTGTGTCTGCCACTTCGCATGCTGCGGAGTGCTGCCTGCCAGTCATAGTAGAACCTTTTTGTAGGTGGTTTAGTGAGTTACATAACTTTCCAACTATACGGTCCGCGAATCCAGCAATACTAATATCCTAATAGACCACATCAGATAGGTCAATAAATTTAGTGCAATTGTTGTCTATTTCCCTGAAATAATCGGTTATTGTTTTTTTGAAATGTTTGATTAGGTTAACAACAATCATCCATGTTTGTGTCTTTCTTTCATGTTGTACATCAGCTCCCCCCAGGGGCAAGAGGACAGAGGAGGAGGAGGAGGAGGAGGAGGTAGCAGCGCCGGTGGAGCAGGAACCACATGAAGGCCAGGATAGGTCCGCCGAGGGCTCCTCTGCTGGCCCCAGTAAGTTTTCCTGTTAATATTATTAATTATACTTCCCTATCTTTTACAGCACCTATTTATTCCAAACGTTCCTCATAATTCTATTTTTTCCTAAATCGTCTTTGATCTTCTTGTAGACTGTTTCTAAATTCTTATCCTGCCTCTACTATGACTGTATGTGCTACTACTAGATTATTATTAGTCTGTCTGTGTAGCTAGCTAAGCTTGCACTGTTGGCAAAAACTGTTAAACAAAACTCCTATTCAGCAATAGCTCTAGGCACTGAGCGCAGTCCTCTGGGTTGTCCTAAATGTCTATTGAAGTCTTCTAAATGTTTTAGCTTTGACAATTCCCAACAATAAAATGTCAATGACAACCAAGAATAAGATACTGGTTTACTTTTTGATTGGATAGGAGGACATACTACTATTGTTGCAGGGACTATTCTGCACATACAGAACTATGGACAAGAAATAGGGCATTGGTGATAATAGGCGCAGTTAGACTTTCCACATACCTTGGTCATAACAGAAGTTGAACCCCCAATCTCCTTACTGACTAGCTAGTGTGTCAGAGTCCTTATTTAGCTCCCGAATGCAGCGATGACACCCAATGATTATACAACCCAGAACATAGGAATAAGGACTCGGAGTCATAGTCCCGACCTCTCAGACTCACAGACTCATGCTTGCAAATTGCAAACCCTTTCGCTCACTCCCTCATGACCAAAAACCACAGAGTCTATTTAAGTTTTGAAGCATTATTAAAAGTAAAACAACTAGCTCTGTGTGTACTCTATAAAAATTTAAATTGTGCATTATATGAAAACATTTATGAAAATCATCTTATATAAGATAAATGATGAGCGACTGAAAAGTGGCTGATTTAACACATTAATTGTGGGAGAGCCCTCACCTGTTTGGAACTTAAAGTCTTTGTGGGGATGAATCGTTGACGACTCCGACTAATCATGATCTTGCTCTTGTTCGTAGAAGGAAAGCTTCAGTCTGTTAGGAGAAAAATGGTGCATTTTAAAAGCAAGCATACATCAGTGGTGCCAAAAAGTGTAGCATCACATGTTATGGCTAAGCATAAATAAAAAACACCCTTCCCTGAAGAAAGGAACATTTTTAGTTTAGACTAGAGAGTCACAAGTTATTAAATTTGTTTATGTAGTACTAGTAATATTTTTTTATTCCTAGACAAAATAGGGAGTGGTGTATATGGCATCTAAAAATATTAAATGTATTTTCTAGGTGTAACACCATCGGCACAGCCATCCACCAGTGCCGGGGCCAGAGCGGAGGTGGGCACTCCAGGGCCGGATGCGGTGCCACAGCCAGCAGGAACTGCTGTGGGGGATGCCACAGTAGTGGCGGGCAGTGGTAAGCTATTATATTCCTTACTTATTGAGATTGCAGAGTGGGCTCTCTGCAGGGGTGTATATGTTGTACAGTACAAGTACACTTTACTGTTAAGAAGACTTACAAATTTAGAACTAAGTTTTTGTCAACCAGGTAGAAGACAGTCACCCTTGACTCCTCACTAGCAATAGCATTAGCCGCAGGAGTTGACCAGTAACCAATGGCCTCCTCTAAATTTGACTTCAACTCAGCTGTGAAAGTTTTATCGAGAAGCCAAGTCAGATCAGAGGTGAACTTGATGGATGGGATGAACGAAAAGGAAAAGAAGGGTGTAAGGTAGGACGAGCGAGTTAAAATTATTGACTGACAAAGAATGATACGTGTTTTTAAATGCTGCCCGAGGTGGCTGGGAATCTGATGCATGGCCGGTTGACGGCTGAAGCAAGGATGGGTGGAAGGAGAAAGAAAAGAGGACTGCCTGGGTGGGTGAAACAGAAACTGTATGTGTGCGCAATATATCCTTTGGTTCAAATTCAAATGTAAGTCAAGCATGGATGCATGGCTGGCGGTTTACAAAATAAAATAAAAAGGTTGTTTTTCGGTGAGAAAAAGTAAGGTTTGTCCAGTTGAGACATTATGAAGAGTGATTGACATTTACTTTGAATGGATGGATCACAGGATGGTATCTTCCTCACAGATAGCAAAGGTGTATGTAGACGGTCACTGGATGAAGAGTGTTACTTTGAGGAGCATGTAACACCGCACCTCCGTGCCAGAGTAGCAAAGCTGAGGAAAGAAGTTGTAATTTTTCAGAATACTAGTAACAGTAGTTTGCAAGCACAGCCTATATCCAGCGATTACGGGGACCACTCACTACCTCTGTTAAAACATTTTTTACAACTCTGTCATTGATATTGATGTGTGGCCTATCGGTGTTCAGTCAATCAAAAACAAAGCACCTAAAGTCATCCCATATGTTATGTTATGTTATGTTATGTTAGGCTCATTTATTAGGCGCACAGATGCTCCAGCGAAGGAGCGTCCTGGCGCCCGACAAGGTAGCAACACAACACAACTGGACAGAACAGAGCAGGGAAAATTTAAAGAAACAAGAAGGTTTTTACGGCTCGACGGAAAGAAAGCAGATCCATAAGGGCGCGAATCGCAGGGGGAAGAGAGTTCCACAACATTGCGGCACGAACTTGAAAAGAACGGCCGCCTGCCCTGCAACGCTGAAAGCGGGGAACAACCGCAAGTTCTAAGTCTGAAGATCTGAAAGCCCGGGTCGGAACATAGCGGGACAGAAGATTGGAGAGGATCATAGCAGGGGATCCCTTAAGAATTTTATAAGCTACACAAAGGACCTTGAACTGGATCCTTTGCGCAATTGGAAGCCAGTGCAGCGTACGCAAGGTGTTAGCAGTTGGACAGAATCTAGGGAGTCCCACAACAGCTCTCGCTGCGGCATTCTGGACCCGCTGCAGGCGGGTAAGTTCCGATTGATTTAATCCCGCTAGCAGGGAGCTGGTGTAATCAAGCCGAGAGATCACAGTTGCTTGAATCACAAGTTGCCTGGTGGTGGCGTCGAAAAATTTGAGTACAGGCCGTAGTCCGCATAAAATGCCAAAACAGCAGGCCGCCGTGCGTTTGGTGTGGCAGACAAAAGAGAGAGTTGGATCGAGCCAAACCCCAAGGTTTTTTTAACTCAGCGACTGGGGTTGGCGTAGGACCCAGATCCGACGGCCACCACCTGTCTCCCCATAGTTCCGTTTGTTTGCCGAAGATCATAACCTCCGTCTTGCTGGCGTTCAGCTGGAGACAATTGGAAGTCATCCAGCTGGCAACCGCCCGAAGTCCTTTCTGGAATCTGGGGGCATCCACATCCGCATCCCCGCTGATCGTGACCGCTAGCTGGGTGTCATCGGCATATGACACCATGGTCATACCCCAATGCCTGACCACCTCAGCCAGCGGTCTTACATACAGATTGAAAAGCGTGGGACTCAGCGAGGAGCCCTGGGGGACCCCCAGATCCAGAGGATGGAGTTTGGACTGATAGGGCGGGATGGACACGCAAAAGGAGCGGTTGGCCAGAAAGGAACGGAACCACTGGAGAGCAGTCCCAGTGACACCAGCTTCCTCCAGACGAAGCAGAAGAATAGGGTGGGACACGGTGTCAAAGGCAGCGCTCAGATCTGTGAGCAAATATCCTGTGAAGGGATAGATGATCATATTATCTTCTTCATTCTTTTGTAGTAGTCAGGGGCAGGCCA
Source organism: Lissotriton vulgaris (assembly GCF_964263255.1). Lineage (NCBI taxonomy): Eukaryota > Metazoa > Chordata > Amphibia > Caudata > Salamandridae > Lissotriton > Lissotriton vulgaris. The sequence goes on from NC_141693.1 coordinate 699,183,967, forward strand.
GGGTGAAACTTAAATTAATTGAGCAGTAGCCCTTGTAACAGAGTATGGACAGTGCCACCCGTAATAGAAAAGTAAGAGCTTCACCACCTGCATGTACTGGACTGGTAATAGTAACGCAAGTCATCGTGACTTGTGTCTGTTTTTCTCAGGTGCAAGTTGACTGCGCTGGCATTATGCCGGCTTCCACAAGTTTACGTACCAATTTCGCTAAACAAGAGAGAAGAAGAAGACTGGTGTACTGTCTGAGTCTAATGTAGTGAGTCCATATAGTGCTAGTAGAATTGCTGAAACTCCCAATAATGTTATAGCAGAGGCCGACAAAGTGGGAGGTTAGATAGATACATGTAACAAATGTTATGTACTGTGCTTGCAAGTTGCTAGTGCTTCTGTGACACAACTTTCTGCTGCATTATTTTGTGTTAATCTTGAAGAGCATTGGTTACAGTATGTTTTTCTTTCTTCATATAGATACTCCTTCTAAACTAACTAGGAGGGAGTTGGCTAGACGGGCCCGGCAACGGAAGCTGGAGGCAATTGTCGCCGAATATCGGCGGCTGGTGGCCCAGGAGGAGGACACGCAGTCTCAGTCAACCACAACATCCACGACAGCTGCATCCTCCTCTGCTGCCCCTGGATCATACGGTCAGCGCAAACCTCCAGAGGTACGGAGCCAGGGTCCGGCAGCCAGTCGCCAGCGCTGAGCAGCAAAAACAACAGCTGCCCCCCACAGTACCTGCAAGTGCAAGGGTCGTGTGCACCGCTTGACCCTGAGAGTGTCCCACCTTGAGCAGGAGGTGGCGAGGTAGAAAGCCCTGCTCAAGGACCTCCGGAGAGAGCTGCGTGACCACCTGGCCAAAGGACACCGCCGGCGGAAGTAGAGAGACTGTCCCTTGCCCCTTTTTTAAAGACTTTTGGGGGGTGGGAATTGGGCGTTGGGTTTTTTGGACTTTTGGGGACTGATTTGATTCAGGGACATTGGTTGGGGTTGGGGGTAGGTCGGCTCTTCTTGTGGGATAGTTTATTTTTGTTAGGGCTCCAATAATTATTTATTTCTCTATTTAAACATAGCATAGGTGTTTTTTTTACTGTTTTGTGGGGGAGGCGGGGGTTAACTGTACGTTTGTTTTCCTGAAACTTAACTGGCTGGTTGATTCTAAATGTCTAATCGCCCAAATTTGTACAAAAGTGCCACTGACAGAGTTAGTTAATTCAATTGTCCTACTACTTTACTAGTACTACTGTCAGTCTCTTTCTCCTCCTACTTCATTATTCTTCCTCCCCAAAATGCTTATCTTACCTGTGATTCGTGTTTGAGAATAGGGCTAGGCACAGGGCTGGGTGCATGGCAAATGGCGATTAAGGTTGGCTATGGAATCCTGGACAGATGAAATGTCATTGTTGTGGTGGTAGTAATAGTGGTAGTGGTACACACTGGCAGTAGCAGCGTATGAAAAAAAGGAAATGAAACATTGAGTGGCCTGAGCATAGCATTAGAGCAGTACGATAGATAGTACAGTACACAAGAACAGTGCCATAAATTGTAGCCTAAGCAATGCTACAGTATTCAAAATATAAGCACTAGTTGCGTGGAGTGTGGCTACTACAAGAAATAGTACTGAAGGTGAAGGACACAGCAGCGTAACCATTCGATTCGTCACATGTAGGAGGATGATGTTGTTGATGATCAATCCACTTGATAGCGCACATGAAATTCTGATTTGATTTGCAAATACTTTGGTGGGTGTGTGTCAAGCAGAATAAGAATAAGAATATATCCTTGGATTCCTTCACTAGCCTTGAAATTGATTTTCTGTTGCTTTGACCTTATCCTCCCCAGCAAGTGTGTGGTATTATTGTTGTCATTTAGTCACACCTCAATGAAAACCACACAGCCCGAGGGAAGAGGGTTAAAGTTTGAAAATAGGATGGGAATGGGGGGTTTTGGGAAAGTTTTATGGAGAGAGGAAAAAAACACAGCATGTACAAACAACAAATGAAGAAAAACAAATCTTTTGATACGAAGATATCCATAAATCTTTTAAGGGACATAAAGGAAGTGCACTACTGCATGCATGAAGTTGTTTGCTAAATGGATGGTAAGGTTACTGAAAAGTAGTACTTACTGCAACTTACTAACTATGAAGAAACTATTTGACAGTACAGGGCTGCAGTAATTACGCAATTTCACTTGTCTATCTACCCTCAGAGAGAATAAACACTTATAAGTACATTAAATTAGTTTTAAAAATAGCAAAGAAACGTATCAAATAGCTGGAGGGATGAATTTGAAGCAGAGAGTAATAAAAACGCACAGAGTCACACTCATAGAAGTTCACAACAATAGCATTATTTAAAAGATAAGGAGAGGTAAAGAGTATACTGTATACAGGGTAAAAGCGGGCCTGTAATTGGTGATGTAAAAACAGGAAGTGATATTAAAAAACACCACAGAGAAAAAAATATAAGGTACGGTGTGCAGTGCAAAAATAACACTTTCAGTTTCAGAGGCGACAGTATTACATACAAGCATCATTCTAAAGTGCGTACTCTGAGTCTCCTTTTCGAGGATAGTAATTAGCACACAGCAGGCCATGGCAATGCAGACGGTCAAGGCAGGCACCACTGAGTGAAGCAACCTGATGTAGCATACCTCTTTGACACAGACAGACAAAGCATATCTAATTGTATGCAGCAAGCCACATAGCCGCAATTTTACATGAACTGCTGTCTGGACTCTGGCATAACAACACTACACTGGCTCAATCACTCCATACCACAACTAGACAGACATGTAGTTCTGCTGTAGTTGTTGTTGACTGGTATACCTGTTTGCCACTCACGAAATGGCCATAGTTCCTCCGTAAACCGACGATGATGATCCATCCATCCCAGTGAGTGGCTGTAAAGAAAAAAGATATTATGTAACTTTGATCATCAAGACTCATCATCATCATGGTATATTGTTAAACTCAATGTTGTTCATGCAGTCACAGTCTATACACATAGAGTGAGTCCAAGGACATTTTGCATATTATAAAAATCCAACGTAGTGGCCCCTGCAGTAGAAGTACAATTTGAATTAAACAAGGTAAAAAAAAACTGAGTAGACTTGAGTTACATTTAGTGTGTAAAAGATTAAATAATAACAGAAGACATGATTAATTTCATGCACAACAAACAAACAGCAATTGCTTTCATCAGAGCCAGACAGCCAGTGCTGTCCACTGTATGCCATCTCATTATGGATTACCTGTTCCACTTTTTGTACGCATCTTGTTCTTAAAGTGAAGGTCCACAGGGCAGCCTCTTGTGTCAATGTCAGAAGTAACTGTCAGCAATCAGCGTATAGTCAGTAATTCCAGTCCCACTTCTTTTGAGGGGACTCGTCTACGAAGCGACAGTTTCTTCATTCTGCGTACTCCAGCCATCTGCCTTGGGAGAAATGTATAGGGGGAGTGTGGAGGAGGAGGATAGAGGAGCATGACTGAGTTGTGAACTTCAGGATTGCAGAGAGCAGCACTTTCACGAAGGAAATAAGACGAAGACAGTGCTGCTGATGGATTTGTTGTGATTAGAGTTTTGTTGTGGTAAAAGTTGCAAACCAAAGAAAGACACACAGGAGTAAAAGTGAATAAGGAATCAGGATGAAAAAAAAAGTCTGTTTCAGGACTAGGTGTCACGGAAGTAGAGCTCGTCCTCAAACTCTGTGAATTGAGACGGGAGTAGGTCAGCTAACAGAGAAGAACTTCTGTCACCTAAGTCATGTCCTCTTCTTCCTGCGTGGATTCACATATTTTGTAATCTGGTGGTATGAAGTGCTGATTCATCTTGATCATTGTTAACCTCTCCACATTTTTGGGCGAGAGGCAGGTCCTTTTTGAAGTTACAATGGCACCAGCAGCACTGAAAACATGTTCAGAAGACACGCTTGCGAGTGGGCAAGACAAATAATTTAGAGCCAGCTTGGTCATCAGTGGCCATTGACCCCTTTTCCCATACCAATACAGCAATGGGTTGTAATCAATGTAGACCTCTGTTGGGTCATCCAGATAGGCCTGCACCACCCACTCAAGGTCATCCAGGGGTGCTGAACTTTGCGTACCATCTGAGGCCTTTGCATCAACACTGGAACGAGCAAACCCTTGTTGAGCTATCCAATCTGCTTCCGACAATATTATGGCTGGGCCTGGTGCAGGTGAGGATGAGGATACGGTTGCTGGTGTCGGTAACAGCTGTGAGGGAAAGTAACTGCCTTCGGCCACAGAAGTGGACCTCGACGCCGGATTGCCTGCTGATTCTAGCATGCGCAACAATGGGATAGCTTTGCCCAAAGTACAGTCCTCCCTGCTGACTTCACGCGTAAAGACCTCAAAAGGACGAAGCATGTCCGTCAGGCTTTTAACTAGGTCCCATTCCTCCAAATCTAGCCTCATGTCTTTCATAGAAGAACCCTGTGAAAAGACATACTAATTGATTACCAAGCACTGCTCAGGCAGACGCTCAAGCCTGTAGAAGGTTGAGTTCCAACGGGTTACCACCTCCTGGATGAGTCCTCTGACTGGCACTCTACGACCACGTTGAATGATCCTCAGCTGCTTCCGGGCCTTAAAATAATGGCTGAAATGTGTGCAGATTCTTTGGCAGGTGATCAGTAACTTGCTGACTTTGTTTTCTTTTTTCAAGAAATCTTGAACAACAATGTTAATACTGTGGGCCAAACACTGCACTCTGAAATAGCCACCATTATTCATCGCCCTAACTATATTACTGCCATTATCCTTGGAAACATAACCAATAATGCGCTTTCTTGGATGCAGCCATTCAAACACTTTACTGTTAAACTCCTCCAAAATGTTTACTGCAGTATGAGATTTCGCCATGGCAAACATGGCTACTGTTGCATGTTTCCGACTAGCTTGAAAAATGTTGGCAGTGTCAACAACACCTGCAGACATCTTGTCTCTAACCCCTGCAAAAGAGACCCAGTGTGCAGTGATGCACATGTAATCAAGGGCTTGGCAACTGGTCCACATAATTATTGTCAGGTGGATAGTGTGAACAGCACTCTTCTGCAAAGCTGCCCCAATCACCTCCAGCACATCTTGATGTAGTGCTGGAACCGCAACTCTGGCAAAATAGGACCGGCTAGGAACCTTCCATTTAAGGCAGACTGTTGCCACAAATTCTCGAAAACTCACCCCTTCCACGGAAGAAAAAGGGAGAAGGTCCAGCGCTAACATTTTAGCCAGCGTTGCATTATAAAGGGTAGTTGCGTTCTAATGGCGCCTCTGACCAAAACATGCTTTTAATGGTGGTCGGGACCGTTTTCATACGTGATGAAGATGATCCAGACTTCTTCAACCCAGTTAGGCTCATTGATGTACTTTTTCGCATGGGTGTCTCTCCCAGACTCTTAGTGTGCCTCATAGATGTTGCTGGGGTAGAGGGTGTGGGCGCTACCACTGCAGTGCTGCGCTTCTTCACCTCCCCCCTGCATGATCATCAGCCCCTCGTCATCATCAGATGCAATATCAATGGATACATTTGGATTTGTTGTGCTTTTGGATTCCCGGATCTTACTTAGGTGCGCCTCCCACTGGATAGTGTGGTGTTTTTGGAGATGACCTCTCTGGCCTCCGGTACCATATTTGGTACCAAGCTTACCCCGACTAACTACAGTTTTACAAATAGAACAAACAACTAGGTTTTCCGCCTTTTTGCTAATACTAAAGAAGTCCCAAACTGGGGAGTTGAGATTTCTGGTGGTGGTGGTGGAGGTGCTCCTTTCAATGCCAGATGAAGTGGAGGATGGGCGTGGCCGAATTTGACTCTGTTGTTCACTTACAGTTAGCACCACTACTTGAGGTAACAGAGGTCAAGCTGGATGGAGGTCCCTGCCGGCCCTACTGAAGAGAAAATATGTCAGCTGTAGGTCGTGTTGGTGTAGTAGTTACCTGTGTTGGTGGTGGTACCAGTGCCACGCCTCCCACATCCCGCTCAGCAGCAATTTGGGATAGGGTAAAAATGTCTGTCTGCTGCATGCCCGCTGGGGCTGGAGTGACGACTGTGATGACTGAGTCGTCATCGTCAGACTGTTCATCAGCAGCAGAATACACCACTTCTTCCACTTCTTGTTCGTCGTCATCACCCATAAGTGATAGTCTTGCAGGAACCTTCCTTTTAGGCTTAGCTACCTTTGTCGGCTCATGGCGTGCCTCCCTCTCAGACTGCATTGGTGGGTTCCAATCATCAGAAGGAAGGGAGCTTGAGGAAGAACTTGTACTAGCCCTCCTTGACCTTTTTCTTGATGGGGATCTGGAAGACAATGGATTATCAGGAGGAGTGGCTTGCTCGGATAATATCTCCGCTTGAATCTTGATTAACTGATGTGCCCCTAATTCTGGAGGAACAAGCATTGTGGGGAGTTGTGCCTCTCCATGCGCCTCTACTTGTGCCTCCCCATGCGCCTCTCCGTGCGCCACTCCTTGCGCCACTCCTTGCGCCACTCCTTGCGCCACTCCTTGCGCCACTCCTTGCGCCACTCCTTGCGCCACTCCTTGCGCCACTCCTTGAGCCTTTCCTTGCACCTCTCCTTGTGCCTCTCCTTGTTGCACCTGTGGTTGTCGTTGCGGCTGTGGTTGAACACTCGTCAGATGAGTTACACCCTGCGCTGATTGGATGCTACTTTCTTGCGATGAGTCAACTCCAACATCACTGGTCGATGGTGATTGAGCAATTAAAGTGGCTGCCTCTGCGGCACACATGGCCTTGGGCCTAACTTGGCGTGGTGGCACTGAGACCAGTGAAGCTGAGGTGCTGCTTCCAGCTTGGTCCCCGGCGGACACCGCTGCTGCAGGCGTAGTTTTTTTTCCCCAAAAAAGTTTCTGTGGGCACACCAGTCTCCTTGGTAAGTGGCGCCACTTGCTTCTTCTGCTCCTTCTTACTGGCAACTTTCTTTGTAGAAGAGCTACGGACACCTTTCTTTGGGCCCATCTTCTTCAGATGCAGAACTGCAGGCCGCAGTTGCGCGAGTTGCAGAGTTGTCTGTGGCCACACGTGACGTCACGTTATGTTGTGCTGCACACACCGCTGCAGGACACTGATGATGAACGATGAGGATGATTCGTGGTTCTCTTTGTGCACCTAAAAGCAAAGGAAGCCAGAGGAACATCAGTTAAATAAATGTTGCATATGTCGTGCTTCAATTAATATTTGCAACTAGGCATTTATTATCATTACAACACACCCAAAAACGGAAAGACCAAAAATAAAAATTGCAATTATTTCTAATCAATAATGGATGTTTACATTAATAGAAGAGAGACCACACAGAGAGAGTTGTTTCATGCACCTCTGACTACCCCTGGGCGTAATGGATGAAAGCAGGGCAGACTGGGTACAGGCCTATGGCACAAGCACACTGCCTGGCTTCAAAATGGCCCCTTGACCCCCACCCACACGGCCAGGCCCCAACAACACCCCAAAAAAGCAAAAAACACACAAAAATCACCCCAATCCAATGCCATCCATGCCCTAAATGATGTTTAAATTCAAGAGACCCCACAGAACGCCTTGGTCCATGCACCACTGAGTACCCCTGGGCATAATGGATGAAAGCAGGGCAGACTGGGTGCAGGCCTATGGCACAAAGCACACTGCCTGGCTTCAAAATGACCCCTTTACCCCCACCCACATGGCCAGGCCCTGCCTGGACCAGGCCTCAAAATGGCCCCCACCCACAAGACCAGGCCCCAAAACCCCCAAAAAGCGAAAATCACATAAAAATCACCCCAATCCAATGCCATCCATGCCCTAAATGATGTTTAAATTCAAGAGACCCCACAGAAAGCCTTGGTCCATGCACCACTGAATACCCCTGGGCATAATGGATGAAAGCAGGGCAGACTGGGTGCAGGCCTATGGCACAAAGCACACTGCCTGGCTTCAAAATGCCCCCTTGACCCCCACCCACATGGCCATACCCTGCCTGGACCAGGCCTCAAAATGGCCCTAACCCACAAGGCCAGGCCCCAACAACACCCCAAAAAAGCAAAAAACACACAAAAAACACCCCAATCCAATGCCATCCATGCCCTAAATGATGTTTAAATTCAAGAGACCCCACAGAAAGCCTTGTTCCATGCACCAATGACTACCCCCCTGGGCCTACTGGCTAGTGTGGCTTTACACGCAACCCCAAAATTAAAAAATAATTCCACATATAACAGTGAGCTATTCAATTCCATGACAAAAATGATATTTAAGTTCAACAAAACTCACAGAAACAGTTGTATCATGCACCCATGACTAACCCTGGGCCAACTGGATACTGTGCCTACCCACAATATATTTTTTTTAAAGTTGTGAAAAAGTTTAATAATTGTAGTTGCAGCAACTGCAATGCCCCAAACAAACAACACCAACTTACTTGTAAAATCTCAAATCCAAAAGTTATCCAAAAGTGATCCAAACAAAAAGTCCTCAAATACAAATAGCAAGCAGCAGCCACAAAAAGTAATCCTTCCAGCTCCAGATCCAAATACAAAGTGACCAGGACATGGACAAAGCACTGGGAGGAGCCTGCTGGACAGGAAAAGGAAGTTGGAGACTCTGGGGCACTTTCTTCCTCCCACCCCACCCCAAAAATGGACTCCTTGCACAAAAAAGTGCAGCCAAATGCCAATCTGGTATTCTGATCCAAATCATCATTTTCAGAAGGTTTATGCTGCCTGTGGTAGATTTCTTGTGCAGAATTGCAATTTTTACAAGTTTTGGAAAGCGAGCTGTTCAAATCTCCAGCCGGATGTCAGCTGCGCAGCGCATGTACAAGTTTGAAATAGTTTACTCCCGCGATGTGTGATCGCGGGCCCTTATGATGTATTCGTGTTCTCAAACTCTCGCAGTGCAAGATGGCGGGCCACTACGACGTACTCACAGTCAAAAAGTCTAGCGTGATCACTCAGCCGGATCCAAAATGGCGCAGCGCACGCAAACCGGGAGGAAAGCAACTCGCGAACTCAGAATCACGGTAAGTCAACGCGGCACACGCAAGATTGTATTTTTGAAGCGCGACCAAGCAAAAAAATCCACCAGCTTGCGAATTGCGAAATTTTTTACAAGTACGCGCGGTTCACGGACCGCGAAATTGCCAAAAATTTGCAAATTCCGCAAGCGGAACGGATTTTCAGCCCAAACTTAATATCTATCATAATGGAATCATCCTCATACAATCTACCGACCGCAACCTTAATATGATAGATCACATATTTCTGCTCATCAAGGAGAGCCTCTCTAACTCACCCCCCTCCTGTCCATCCAATCGTTCAGAAATGTTCAACTCCCATCCTGATCCCGTTATAATTAAGGATTCCCAGCTGTCCCCATCTGCTCCCACACAAACTCTTGACCACAATGATTCACCACCTTAAAACTCATTCCACCTTATATCCGCCTCACTCTTTAACCCTACCAATACACTCACTTTCCCTCCTCACCCTGAACTACCTCCCCCACCCTCCCCCTCATCATTACTCCCAGCACCTTCCTTCAACCGGTCAGCTCCACCTATACCCCCTATGATTCTGGCATAGCCGTCTCAGTCCCCTCGACCTGCACTACCGCCCCCACCCTCACCCCCCACCATTGCTCCCAGCACCTTACTTCACCCCCTCAATCCCACCTACTCCCCCACTGATCCTGGCATAGCCGTCTCTCTACCCCCACAACCGACACTTCCTCCACCACCCTCCCCCCTCTCAATTACTCCCAGCACCTCCCATCAGACAGTCAACCCCACCTTTACCCCCACTGATCCAGACATAGCCGTCTCTCTGCCCACTCACCCTACACTTCCTCCCCACCCCCCACTTACCATTACTCCCAGCACCTCCATTCAGCCCGTCAACCCCACCTTTACCCCCACTGATCCCGGCTTAGCCGTCTCTCAGTCCCCTCCCCCTCCGACCCCCTCACTCCCCCCTCCATCATCATACACACAGAAAGAGCACTTTGCACTGTCCCCGACCACGACTCCCCCTCAAAAGACACCAAATTTGCTACTACTCCACCTACTCTCTCAGTCCATCCTTCCAATAAGGACACTCTCACGCCGGACCCCAGACTTGACCAGATATTATCAGCCCTTCAGCAAGTCGAAAATGACATCCGAATCCAACATGACCTTATCTTACAACCCAAGTTCACTCACACTAAACAGGAATACAGATCTTTCCCTCGCTCCAAGATCTCTAGTGGCACCCAACATCTACTTGCAAGCCCAGGCGTCTCCACGTTGGAGCACAGTTCCGAACCCTAATGCCTTATCCCGCCCCAGCAGGATAATAAACCCTCTATCTGGTATAGAAATAGTGGCCCTCATTCGGTCTTACGAGCTTCCTCCCCCTCCACACAACACTTACAGAGCCATCAGACACAACTCCAGAGGCATAGTTGAAAATAACCTCACAAGAATCCCCCTCACAATCGAACCCACCACAGTATCCAACAAGACGCGGCTAAATTGTATTCTCCTAAACAGCAGATCTGCATCCAGACATGCAGCTGATATAACTGACCTACTACTTACTAACGAACCTGACATTCTGATCCTGATGGAAACTGGGTTAAACGAAGCATCTACACCCATCATGGACATCTTGCTACCCCCCAACTATGACATCACCAGACTAGACAAAACGGACAGACGAGGAGATGGGACAGCCTGCATACATCAGAGTAGCCTAACAGTGTCCAACTCTAATGAACCCACTTTATCTTCATGTGAATACCTCAGCTTAAACATCGCCAGTAATAACAAACAAATATGTTCTTTACACACCTTCTACCACCCTCCTGGAGATAACCTCACATTCGTAGAACAATTCATGGAAATGTTAGCGTCAAATGACAGCCAACAAAATAAGCAAATATTCCTGGGGGATTTCAACCTTCACTGGGATGACCAGAAGGACCATGGGGTAAACAGCCTCAAAGCTTTCCTCGCCGACCTTAATCTCAACCAAATATGTAACAGCCCTACACACGACAAAGGCGCAATTCTTGACCTAGTAATCTCTAAAATGGACTCCACACAGCTCGACTCGATCCTCCCACGTGACTGGTCTGACCATCACATCATTAGATTCCAAGTCTCTGAAACGGTTAACCAACTGAGAACACAACCCCTGAGAACTAAGATCTGGAAGAGAAACCTGAAAAACGTTAGCTTTAACCTTATAGCATCAGCTAACTCAAACCTTCTATGTCCCCCGGAAGACATAGCTGATGTCCAGGCGCTGACCAATGACTACTTTCACTCCATGAACAACCTACTACATGAAATAGCCCCGCTTCAACTGAAAAGAACTTCCACCAAAGACTCAAAACCTTGGTATAATGGGAGGCTAAATGAAGACATACTCCCTCTCAGATTAATTGAACGACTTTGGAGAGCCGCACCCTCAGCTGACCACCACAAGCTTCTAAGAATCGCCAGAAACTCCTATTTTAAAAAAGATCAGAAAATCTAAAACCGACTTCTTCAGGACTCAACTAGACCAAGCCAAGAACCGCTCCAAAAAGTTATTCGATCTTATCAAAACCCAAACCAAAAGCGTACCCAGTCTCCTGAACGCCATCCCTCTTTATCTACCTAATTGTGAGGAATTTGCCTCCTTCTCCGCTTCTAAAACAGAAACCATTAAATCAAATCTACTCAAGGACCTCTTATCCATCTCAGACATGGGAATTAACAATCTTTACCCCTGGCTGGTGCACGAACAAACGTCTTCCCAAAATTCAAACTCAAAAACACTGCAACTTGGTCCCACTTCATCACTTACAGTGAAGATTCCATATTAAAGACTCTAACCACTCTGAAACCCTCCAATCATTTCACAGACCCGCTCCCGGCTAACTACTTAAAAGACTTCATTCCTCTGTTATTACCTCTCTGGACCAAGATCATAAATACGTCCCTCCTTCAAGGATACATCCCAGACATCCTGAAAACAGGTCAGGGGACGCCTATCCCAAAGAAAACAACAGCTGACCCCTCGGACCTAAATAACTATCATCCGATTTCTAACATACCTATGCTAGCCAAACTCCTGAAAAAGGTGTTAATATGCAGCTGAACAGTCACATTGATCAATTCAACCTGCTTAACCAATTTCAATCAGGCTGCCAAGCAGGTCACAGTACCGAATCAGCCAAGACACATGTAATTGACGATGCTCTAAAAATCCTGGACCAAAATGAAGCTTGTTTACTTATCCTACTCAACCTGTCGGCAGTATTTGACACCGTCAAACACGACAACCTGCTTGAACTCCTGAAACACAGAATGGGAATGTCTGGAACTGTATGCAAATGGTACCCCTCCTTCCTCCAAAATAGATCCCAAAGATTCAAGTTCAACCAATCCCTGTCCAACACCATGCCAGTACCATTAGGAGTCCCACAAGGCTCCTCCCTCTCACTGAGCCTTTTCAACCTTATTATGGAACCTCTTACCGATCTTCTCATCCTCGCCAAGATTTACTTCCATGTGTATGCAGACACCCAAAAATACATCAAGATCCACTCAGTTGATGACATCAAATCACTCAACTCCACACTACAAAAACCCCAAACATAGTTGGCCGAAAACCATTTGAAACTAAACTCCCTCAAAACGGAATTCCTCTTAATCGCTCCCCCAAAACTCACACTATCCTCTATTGGCTGAAGCACTTAACAGCTCTCAAAGGACAATCTCTCATCGTCAACTCAGCGAAATCACTAGGGGTAACACTTGACAGCAACCTAAAGATGCAGAAGCTTATCAGCGCCTCCACAAAAGGAGCCAACTTCCACTTGAAGACCCTGCAAAAACTGAAACCCTTTCTGCCAGCCTACAATTTCAAACAAGCAGTTCAAGCCCTAGTAATACCTAGAGTGGAATAGGGGCTGTAACCTTATGCGGCCTCCCTAGGTCATCGACAGCCCCACTAAGAGCCACTATCAACTTAGCTGAGAGACTCATCACGGGTTCAAAGAGAAACTCTCACATATCCCCTGACCTGAGATCCCTCAAGTGGCTACCGTTTGAAGCTAGAATCGCCTGTATGACGAACAAGGCCTTACACCACAATTCCCCGCACTACCTAGCTCAGAAACTGGTGCTCTCTGGAAACATCAGAGCCTCCAGGAGTGCCAAGACTCTTCTTCTAAAACCACGATTCGCCAAGAAAAAAACCTATATCCGATCATTCTCTGGTATGGCTTCTAGGATCTGGAACGATTTGCCCACAAGAATGAACCCGTCCACTGCCTCCTTTAAAAAAAAAAGTGAAAGCGATCCTTGTGGCTAAATTCATGTGAACTCTCTGTCCTTTTACTGTATATTATAACTATGTCTCTGTGCTCCATAGTTGTCCTTTTGTTTTTCACGCTAGCTTATGTGTAAGTGTATAAACTATGTTTAGCTGTTTCACCTAGATCTTTGATTGCCACATCTTGTTTTCTACATTGGACTTGTAAATTGCTCTGATACTCGCAAGGGTCTTGTTCGCGCTATATAAAACCCTCAAAATAAATTCCTGAGTGAATATATTGAGCTGAAAGAGAGCCCAATTGGAGCTTATGAAAGTGAAAATCATCAGTGGTTTTTAAAACAAATGAGCAGTGCTACCACAACAATGTTTGATATTTTTGAATAAAGTGACATTCATAAAAGTTTCACGTATTGTGTCCTGAGTATCCAATAAAGATATTAGGTCCCTATAGGCTCCGGTGGAAGAACGGGAATTCTTTACCTTTAGTATACCCAGCTACGGATTTCAGGTGTCTAATCCTGAAGTTAACTGAACTAACAAACTTGTGCTGAAAATGATTCAGTGAGCAAAATTGTTATTATTCTTTTTGATCTGACTTGAGAGAAATCATGCTGTCAAGCACACTACAAGGTGGTAGAGTTCTAATAGTTGCAGGGGTGTAAGCCATAGTTATACTAATGACAGGTTTACTAGCTAATCTTACACTGAGTATGCTTCAACTTAAATTAAACCTGAGTTGGCCGATTTAGATAAACAACAAAGTTTGACATGAAGATATTATACAAAGATGGTTCCAAAGGGAATTTCTCTGATAATGTAAATCTTTAGACTGTTACAAGAGTATGCCAAAGTTATGAATGGGAGAAATTATTATGTTTGCAAATTTTTACCAGCATCAGTTGCAGCTGGTGCGACCTCTCTCTTACCCTTCACATACTCATTAAACTGTAATATAATTAGGAGTCTGTTTAATCATCAAAATCACTGAGTATTATTTTTCAAATTTTTACTTGCTTTTAGTCAATGTGCTTATCTTTAAATCTTTGAAACTGAATGTTGGAGCCAAGTCTGTTAGGAAGATGGGCTATTATTTGAGGCTCATCACCAATTAATGTTACTAACTTGCTTATAAGATTTTGCGGAATACGTGCACCAAGACAGGCAGGGACATTGACGAGACAGCCCTGACAAAGCCCCAGACCCAGTTGGGCTCATGGTGAGTTCCGAAGGGGCCTGTAGGACAGAAAGTAGCAGAGAAATACAACGCTTGGAAGCTAGAAAGCTAAAGGAGCTGCCCCCAAAACACACTAACTTTTGCAATGCCGGCCCTCCAAGCCCCCAACGATTTGATGTTCCTCACTAGGGCATAGGGTTGAATGAAAGGCTGAAAGTATCAGGGCCACTAGTCTGAAGACAGCTTCTGGTCAAACCAAATACCTAGGTTTTTAAATGTTGGTGTTAGGGCTGGGTAGAAGGCAAAGAGTTTCAGGCTACCAGGAGGTCGACCAGATGTTAGGTTGCTTTCCCAGGACCAAGATCTGTTTTTCTGCATTTCACATTAAAGAGCTTTGCTCCATCCACCCGGCATTCTCCTCAAGACATGACCTTAACAAAGTAGCTGAGTTTACAGTATCATCAGATTATGGCCAGGGGGAGAAGGCATATATTAAATAGACGTTAGACTGAGGGAGTAGCCCTGAGGTACTCCCTGCTGCAAAGTAAACACTTTGGAAAGAAGTCATTTTTTGACGCACCTGGAAGGTGCATCCCTGTGAAAAATGGCAACCCACTGTTAAACCCTGTAGCCAACACAGGATCTCCACAAAAGCTCAATGAGCAGATTCTGTGACACGGTGTCAAATGTTGCACTGAGATCCAGCATCATAAGAGCAGCTAGGTCTTCGGTGTCCAAGATTTGGCGAATAGATTCCAAGGCTAAAAGCAAGGCCAATACTACTATAGAAGGGGGGGCGGAACAGTTACGGCATCCTATGTAGAAGATAGTTAGCCTCGATGAACACTGATCTGTCGGTTGACATGTTTCTCAAGGACTTTGGCCTTTGGACAAGAAAGTGTTCTGTCTGATAGCTCAGTTTTGGGTCGTAGTTAATAGTCCCTTCTTCTCTGATACAGTCAACTCTAGTACAAACTGTACTGTATCTGCTGAGCACTGGGTCCAGCATTTTGAAGGCCTGTATAGTGGTGACAATCTAGAAGAGCCTAAGGCACATTGGGACTCCGGCTAACTAGCGTTTCACTTCATTTTAGCACAGGTCCACAAAGCTATTATGTCGACATCTGGTGGGAAAGTGCCTAGTCTGATGGAGTCCCCTCAGATCTGTAGAAGTGATATGAGCGAAGATATTGGTACGAGTTTTCAATGCGGCCTGTATATGTGGTTTTCCGCCCTACTGGGCAAAGGCTATTGTTCCTATTTTCAAAAAGGCTCAAGGGATGACCCCGCTTGTTATCGACCTATCTCGCTTCTGGACTCGGCTGCTAAAATCATGGGGATAGTGATACTGGATCGATTATCATTGTGGCTACAACATTTTAATATTATTTCTGATCTAAAGTACACTTTAGGCAAGGCAATGGGATGCTCGAACAATGTCACAACCTGCACTTGGTGGTCCGGAAATATACAATTGCCAAAAAGGGAATTTTACATATGGCTTTAATGGACCTAATGTCAGCATTTGACTGTGTAAATAGATCAAAGCTGAGGCTGACTCTCCGGGATCTGGACATGGAATTGGTGGCCTTCTTACATCCCGCCCTGTCATATAGCTATTTCTTTTCTATATACTGTGTTAAGTTAGCATGAGCTTATTAAATGTTTAAACGCCATTTTACCTTTCTGCCTCATTTTGCACACGACACATAATTGTTGATTTAGCTTTCAACCCAGAAGGGCTTCGTGATTTACTTGAGAAATAATATGTTATTGCTCGGATATCTGTTTTGCTCGGTACACTGTCTGCACTGTGAGTGCTGAAGGCTGAAAGGATAACTAAACACGATGTTGTTGTGAGAAATGATCTTAGCACGTCCATAGAAATAACACACATGCTGCTGCCAAAATCTGGCTCTAGGCGGGTTTTATATTGTTGTGCTGCACACACACGAGACACACTTGATGGTGCTTCGCATGCAGAGAGCTGGTGGAAGATGATGTGATACTCTCCCACTGAGATTTTGAGGTATGGGCCCGCCCTGCTAAAACCCAAATGAGACCTTCATAGATATAAAATACTTTGCTAAATAGGGAGGGTGTAAATTAGGTATTGTTAATTCCTATTCATTACAGCATCTTAGTATGCTGTCACCATTCGCCTTTTATGGACAAATAACTATGCTGATAACTTTGTTGCTTATAATATGTTTTCTAGTATAGTACAAGATACTGCGTTTGAGAACCTTGCATTAGTAAATAAATATTTCAAACATGCATGTGTCCTCTTTTACTCCACGTTCTGGTTTGTAATGATTATATAACGAATGAGTGTTCATGTGCTCCACGATACCTGACGTAATCTAAGTTCATGTTCTGGTCTGTCTAAGCATTGGGAGTTTGTTATGACCAATGAGACACTGTAGCTAGCTCGGTAAGGGGATTTTGGGTACTGAGGTGAGTTTTGGGCCATCCTATTTCACCGAGGTTCCAGGTCTCTATGCACAGTTCTGTAGGAGAACAGAATTCCCGCTACATGGCGCCCAACGTTGTTGGCCTTATAACATGTCACTCGAGTAGTATATCATTCAAACCTTAACCCCTTCACTGTGGTTTCCGGAAAACGGTGGTGTCGGAAAAACCTACCTATTTTTGTAATAGGTCTTTTCAAGCTTGATTCTTTCTAAAACGGTTTCCTTGAATTACTATCCAGTTGTGCTACAAAGTTTACTTCGTTTTTCGTATTTCTTGTGCTGTCATGGCTCAAGTCGTGGACATTCCGCAGCATAGTTGCATTGCGGTGCGTGATCATTTGCGGGCTTATAATGTTCCTTTGGAAGGTTTGGATGTGATAATGGTGGTGAGTGCGGAACATGCTTATCCATACGAACTGTTTTATTCGTGGGTGACATTTCCGGCAGTGGACGCTAATTCTGGTGTTTTCCACACGTACACTCCTACGGCTGTACCTAATGAGTATACTCCGTACAGGGCACAGGAAGTTCCTATTGATGTTTGGCAGCATGGAGTTTGGTTTGGTGGCACCCTACCACATACATTATCAGTTCCGAGGTTAGGTCCTTTGTCCATTCCAGGCGCTAGTTGGCCTGTTTTGGCTGGATTTACTCCTCATCCTCTACACGGCAATTGTAACGTGGCTGAACTCAGACGGCTACATGTAGTCGCGATTGCCGTGATTAGAGCCTTAGTGCATTACATGGGCCGTAATCTTCCGGGTGGAGCCCCGGGGGGGTGCGGCGCTTCCTACCGGACATGGCAGTTTAAAAATCAGTCCTGTCATGGTGAACGCGGTCATGGGCAAGAAGCTCCAGGATAAGGATGATTTTCCTTTCTGGCTTGCCAAGAAGTTTGACCAGCTGGAAGCTGTAGTTCCTAATACGACTCCGGGTGAAAAACACCGGATTCTTAAGCTAAGTTTGCCGAAAGATTTGGCCCCTGAGCTCGTTGACTGTGAGTCCTGGGGAAAGACTTTTGCAGCCGTCTATGAGCGGTGCTATGGCACCCCGTCTATGTCCGTGCTGTCTTCGGTCCTTAAACGTGTTCAAGATGATCACGGACCGGAGTCTGCGGTTGAATTGGGTATGCCAATGTGTGGCACCTTTGATGTGGTTTGCGATCTGATCCTTGCGAATGTCAAGGGAGATGCAGTGAACTTTCAGGTGGCTAACGCGTTAGCGGCGCTTCCCGATGCCGAAAAACCCCGACAGTTAGCGAAGATCATTGTGGCGGCTTATAAAACCGTGGGTCGCAATGCCTAGGGACTTAAGCCTTTTTCTGTTAAAGAGAAAAAGCAGCCTCAGGGACCATCTTCGGAAACTGACATTCAGCCCAAGTCCAAGAAACAAAATTGGCCTAAAAAACAGAAACAGGTAAGCAACAGCAACAACCACAGACTCAGAGTTCTCGTCCTGCATCTCCGTTACCTGCGCAGTCGGAACGTGTTTATGACTTGCGCGATTGCGCGACGATTAAAACACCTGATCGTTTTCAGGCTTCTGACCAATGCTCTCCTCGTTCCTTTCAGGACTCATCGGCCCGACAACCGGTGGTGGAGGGGGCGGCAGGGGGCGGGGTGGCCAGCAAGGACGTGACCAGCCCCGCCCGAGGAACGGTGCAGAAAAGCAGGAGGGCTCGACGCCTAAGAGACCGCATTTTAACAAGAAGAAAGTCGCAGCCCTAACAGCACATCGATATGCCCCAGATAGTGAGAACGCGGCTTCGGAATCTGACCTGGGCTCTGACCTTGCTGGACAGCGCGGTGGAGATTACCATAGTGAGAGAGGCCCTTCGTCCACTACTGAAGGTGAAAGCGACTGATACTTATGTTGTCATTGAAACAGCTGATACCAGAGTTGCTCCCCCTGATAGACTTTTTGAAATTGTGCTGTTAATTGAGGGTGACATACAGCGAACCATTAAAGGGGTATTTTGGGAAATCTTTCGTCTACATATGACATTTTGCTTTCGGAGGCTGACTGGCCCCCATCTTTTGTGCTCGCAGCTCCGCGAGGGGAGGAGGTGATCCTCCCCAGTTTCGCGAACACGGTCTCGAAAGAGGATGTGCTGCACTTTGCAGAAGAGTGGGCTCTGGCTCTAGCACCGGCTGTGTATCGCATTCAATGTGGTTGAGATAGATTGTCCCCATGCCATGAGATTCCTTTACGGTCTCAGGCGCAGCCTCAACCTCAATATCCATACGGCGAGAAGCAAAGGCTTCCGTCGCGGCTATCCTTGAACAATTGGAATATCAAGGTGTGATTGAAACCTGTGTGTCACCAATGAATAACCCTCTTTTTACTGTGAACAAGCCAGACGGTTCATATTGTTTGGTATTGGATTACCGGCATTTAAACTCGCATTGCCGTAACTGCGCAGTACAGAATACTCACGGCTCTGCTCTTGTAAATAGTCTTGTGCGTAAGCGGTTTAAGACCACGCTTGACATTTCCAACGGTTTTTATGCCCATAGATTGGATGCTCTGAGTTCCCAATGGACGTCCTTTACTTGCGGCGGTGTGCAAAAACAGTATCGGCGTTTGCCTATGGGCTATAAGAATAGTCCTGGGATTTTCACTGCCCGCATAGTCTCCCTCTTAGAGGGAATCGACCCGGATGCTTGTTCGTATGTGGATGACATATATCTCACAGACGACGAACTTTGGGAGCATCTGTGTCGTGTCAACAGGATTATTTGTGCCTTTGCCGCCTTAGGTTACAAATTCAACTTTGCAAAATCGCACATTGCAGAGTACACAGTGTTGTTTCTGGGCTACGAGCTCAATAATGAAGGAAAGGGATTAGCTCCTCACTTCCTGGAGAAATGCGCACAATTGCGCGCTCCGACAACACTGAAAAAATTACAATCTCTACTGGGCTTCTTGAATTTCGGGAGGACATACATTCCGGAATATGCTCAGCGTATCAAGCTGTTGTATGCTTTGATACAACCATCTTTTTCCAAATCAGGCTGGCTGCCTGGGCATTCGGCTATTCTGCGATCTTTGCAAGCTGATCTGCTCGCTTCTAAATTCTTACTGACTTGTGATAACCAGACTAACCTGGTGATAAGAATTATCCCTGGGACGGTGGGTTTCACGTACCTAACTTTTAATGAAGGTGACACAGTACCTATTGCTTACAAGTCACACTTGTACACTTCGGCTGAATTGCATTTTTCCACTGCGGAGAAAGTTTTGACAGCTGTGCAAATGGCTATTCTTAAGGAACGTGCCCTGTCACAGGGAAAGCGCATGTTGGTTGTAACCCCGTGTCCTGCCTTGGAGGCAGTCACAAAAGCCAGTGTACCTAATTCTAAAGCTTTGCACCCTCGGTGGATTCAATGGGCTGCATCCTTGACATCCCAGGATGTCACGTTTATTTTTGACGCCTCATTACGGTTGCAGGAGTACTTGCAGTATGAATTCGTTCATTCGGCTCCTTTAGCAATGTGACCCCTGGAGGATTTCCATTGCATCATTTACACTGATGGTTCGGCGCAGGTTGCGCATGGCTCTAAACATGCCTACGTTTCCGCATGCGCCATTGTGGTTGGTGCCATGGTGAACGACGAGTTCAAGTCCAGTGTCGTGCACACGCAGACACTAGGGGACTGCACTGCACAATTGGCAGAGCTTCGTGCTCTGATGCTTGCATTGGAGTACGCAGATACATGTGTGACGACTTTAATTGTGAGTGATTCTTACTACTGTGTCCAGTCTTACAATGAGAACTTGATCTATTAGATTCAGAATGATTTTCGTGATTCCAAAGGTAGCACAATAAAACATAAAATGATCTGGGTCCGAGTGGCTGAGCTTAAAGAGCGGTTGCCACTTGTGTTTGTGATTCATACTCTCGGCCATCAGCGCGTAGGGGTCCACGCTGTCGGTAACTCGCTTGCTGATGAAGCCGCGAAATCAGCAGTATCGAAATACTTAGTTGCAGCAATTACACGGTCCAAAAGTAAAATAGATGATGACATCTTGGCGGCAGTTGCTGCCACTGAGAAGGGAGGTAAATATCCTGCGGGGTTCCCTTCAAAGTACACATACCACTTAAGTCCCGATAAGGTTCCTTATGTGAAAATACCTGATGTTGGCGAACGTTTAATTCCCAACTCGGACCGCAGCGCTACTTTGATTACAGCGGCGCATGAAGGTATGGCGTCTGCGCATGCGGGCGTCTCATCCACTGTAACTCAGCTACAACAGAGGTTCTGGTGGCGGGGACTGTACAAACAGACACGTGATTATGTCCTTCAATATGACATTTGCCAGCGGATCAAGCCTTCGACTGCTGCGCGTCCGCCTCAGACACAGTTGTACATATCTAATAAATCACTGGGTTGCGTTTATTTAGATCACTGCGGTCCTTTTTCTTCTGATACTGCATATAAATACATCTTAGTAGCAGTTGACTCATGCACACGCTTTGTGTGGGTATGGCCACATCGCAGCGCTGATTCACGGACTGTCATTAGAGATTTGCGTGTCTTTGTAGGGATTTTTGCCTGTGGTACCTTCCATTCGGATCAGGGTCCGGCTTTCGCCTCTAAGGCGTATAAGGATGCTATGATTTCATTGGGGTCCAAGTCAAGTTTTCGTCTCCCTACAGACCTGAGGGTAATAGTGTAGTGGAGCGAATGAACCGTGACTTAAAGCAATCTTTGACAGCTCGAGTTATAGGCACTGGCAGAAACTGGTTAGCCCACCTTAATGGCGTGCAGCGTGCTCTAAACAATCTCCCTAGAAGGTCTCTGGGTGGGCGGACCCCGTACGAAATGCTCTTTGGTATCAAGATGTATGTCCCTGACCTCGATGGTCTAGACTGCGTGGCTCAAACCACGGCCTTTGACGTGGCTGAACATTGCACTGTTTTACGGGATCTACAAAATATCAGAGACAGTCTAGCAAAGGAACATTTGCCCTCCACATCGGATGATGCGTTGCAGATCCCGGTAGTTGGCTGGCTACCCAAAGTTGCAGAAGTGGTTCGAGAGAAGATCGATAACAAGAAAGAATTTGGTCCTTCCTATCGAGCACCGGTTCCCGTTCTTGGAGTGAAGGGCACAAGAACAGTCATTTTACCACCACTTCCAGGTCGTAAGGAAAACAGGTTTATCTCAATTGACAATGTCAAATTACACTGGGTGGCCGATTCTTCATAGTATGACACTGGCAGTCTCCTGTCCTTCGGTGGTGAGAAATTCTGAGTTGGCCACTATTTCAAATTCTGAGCCAGAAGTGGCCCTCGAGATGCCTGTCATTTCCAATCCTTTATTAAATACTTTTCACGTTAATAACATTGATGACATAGACTATGCCTATCCTGCTGATTTGTCGATGCCTGATATACAGACACGTTTGACCACAGAATCCCGGTTCTCATTTGACTCTGTTTCAGTAAATTCGAAGAAGCCCTCACGTCTTGCAACATATGCCACGCTCTTTAAAAAACATTTTTTGGTCCCTCCATGGACATATATTTGGCTGGTGCTTTTTTCAGTTTATCTTTTTATGCCAATTGGATTTGTGTTTTATTTTTTCCGTCTGGTCAATGGGCACTATGTCGAGGAGAGAACATGCATTCAGCATCTTAATGGAACTTTGGCCCCCCTTTCCTCGTCCCATTCTGCACACAGACTAAAGAGAGACTTGAATTTTGTAAACATCGCTGCTTGGCCGGTTCTTGATGGGATTGTGTGGGATGCAGTTACATTTCAAAACCATGGCCCCACTGAAGTGGTTAATGTCCCTAATGTACTCAGAGTGAACATGGGGGATGTGGTGAAACAAAACATAGGTTCTGATGATTGGGATGTTCAGGCCATAGAGTCATTACTTTCTGATTTGAAATAATATGCTGCCTTTGATGCTGAAGATTTGTATTTAGAATCTGCTAATTATGGCGATTTGTTTTGTTTTCAACATTTTGGCAATCATTTCTTGCATAAAACAAGTTCCAGAAGGGGTACTGTAAAGTACACACAACATTGCCCAGCACCGTTACAAGGCAGCTCCAGTAAATTTTTGAAAAAGTACACTTATTTTACCGACTTTAATCAATCAAGTCCTGAGTCGTTTTACTTTAAGATGACACAAAAGCCCATGTGCAAAGTTGGACTTACCGATACTAAATTGTTGTATTCGAAGTCCTTTCTAGACAGGTTAGCTGCAGATGGCTATGAGCTATGGAAGGAAACCATTGACCTTAAATCGGTTTGGGGTTCTAAAAATTGGCAGGTACAAGGCACTGAGGCTTTGCACCATGCATGTCTCATCCCAAATCATATGTTGTTTTTAAATTCTACCATTTTCCAGACAACATGCTTTGGATTGGCTACTTCAAAAAAATTAAATACCCCTTCTTTTCCTGATTTAGAAGAATATTCGGGTTGGAATAATTTTACTAAGTCTTCCATTCGAGACTTGCAAACGTTAATGCAAAATGCATCCTTCAATGTATCCAGTTTGGATCCTAAGGGTTGGCTTATGTGGCACAGAAGCTCTGATTCTTGCCAACGTCGTTTTTTTGGGTTTAGCTGAAGGTTTTACACAAGTCAGGCCTGATCCACATTTTGATGCAGACTATACAGTCACCACTTACTAAGTTGGCAAATTATGTCAGAATTGGTTACAACATTCTACATTAGCTGCTGTTAAATTACATCTTTCCAAGCTGACTGATGAGGTGGATTTAAACGACTTCATTAAGGGCTCGGCTAATGGTAGATCTAAAAGGTGGATTTATGCAATTTACAATGAAATCTGGAAAGCTTCACAAGTTGAGGCTGCTAAGCGCCTGAGAGCGATAGATCAGGCTAATTTAGAAAAAGTGCTTGCAGTTGTAGATATTAACATGCTTTCTTCCCGCATTTATACATTGAATAATATTGTATCATCTGTTGTTGACATCGTACATGATGAAGTGTCTGTTTTGTACCATGGTCAGAATCAATTGCGTTCTATTATGCAATTTGCTTGGACCCTGCAGACGCTTAAGGCTGGTCATGTGCCTTGGAGTTACATGAATGTTTCTTCTCTTTTTGCACCTTTTAATTTAACTGACAAACAACAAATGCTTTCAATGAGTGATGCTTCATTTTCCATGTTACACATTGAGAGGTTGGAGTCATTACCGTTTTCTGTTGCTGAAGCGACTGCTGCAACGTGGCCTATCCACGGATTAATCACATTGCCATTTGCCTTGTACAAGTTTACTAATTGTATGCGTTACATAGCTATAGGGAGATATGAACCTTTGGGGAACTCATTCCTACACGAGACGTGGTCTCTTCCATTCACTTATAGATGCCTGAAAGACAGGAAAGAGGTGTACCTTAATGGGGAAGACTGCACAGAGTCCCCTGACCATTCAATGATGTGCAGACACATCCAGTTACATGGTTCTTGTAATCAGGACCGGCCTAATTTAGCCTGTTTTTTGAAGGGGACCCAAGTTCCTGCAATAGTTCCCACATTCACTTTACTGGCAAATGGTAGGTATTTGCTGTTGAACAACGAGGAGTGGTGTGGTCTAATTAAAGGGGTTGCTTACGTGGTAACTGTATCGGAACGTGTAGTCTGTTGCAAAAACGTCCTGTATCCCCCTACACATGGGAGTTCAGCTGTTTCCATCTGGCCGCGCATCCCAACCTTGAAAGCAGAGTTCAATGGTATGACTAGAATAAGAGCCCTTTTGTCTCAAAAATAAGTGGCCCTGAGTTCGGCCCGAGAAACATTCGTCCTTCACATAGCTAATACGCGCACCGAGGTGCAGGCCCTTTTGAACACTGATTTGCCGTTACATTTCAGTGAGCTGGTTCACCAAATCTTTAATGCCTCCTCCACATCTGGCCTGGCTCATTTTTTTAAATTGGTTAGCAGTGGTCTCTTGACTTCATTCGAGAAGATATTTGGAATCATCCCTAGCTTTTTCCATTCTATATTTTCGAGTCTGTTTGGCGGCTTCCTGGTTTTGCTGGCATTAGCTGCAGGCGTTTTGATAATATTTAGTTTTGTTAAACATGGATGCCCGTCCTGCCCTGGAAGCCGCAGAGCACCTCCTACTGCTGTTTCGCAACCGGATGCTTGATTACTATGGCACCCTGCCGCTTGCGACTTTAAGCACGGCTTTTGAATTATCGTTTCGGTTTTCCTACTTCACGTGTGTCCAGCCTGTCTTTCATTGCCTGAGCTGCGAATTCGAATGGGCCCTTGATTTGTGTCTCTGCTTGACGGTGTCTCCTGACGTCGATTTTAATCATCTGATGAGCCCCGTAGGTGCTCACGAGTTGGTTTGTTCTGGCGAAAGGATTATGGCCTTGGCAGAGATGCATGGACTAATGGGTCATTGGAACATAATCACAGTGGCACATGAGTTCTTGGCACATAGCGTTCTGGAACACCCACCGAGTTGTCCTCTGATGCTGCTAGAGGATCCAATGCTGGAGGAACACGTATGTTCTTTTCAACTGCTTAATTGGATGGCTGAACTGTTTTCGGATGATGACAGTGATTTCATTTTAGAAGCTGTTGCTGCATATTTTGCATATACGGTCCTACCATCAGATGCCTCGGAAACTTTTTGTTATTTAGGCACGCACATGTTTGTATTTTTGATGGTGCCTTTAGCTTACTCTGAGTTCTTTATATACGCCCCAGGCCTATTGACTTTATACGCCCCAGGCCTATTGACATTATATTTGGGGATTTTTGAAAATTTTGTTTTGACCACTATAGGCCGTCATGTATGACTTTTTAGTTTAGCTTTGCTCATTATTATTATTGAACTTTACTTTCATGTTCTGTCCCTATTCTGGTGTTATATTTCCTTGATTTTGTCCGTGCTCGGATCATTGGGGGGATGTCATATAGCTACTTCTTTTCTATATACTGTGTTAAGTTAGCATGAGCTTATTTAATGTTTAAACGCCATTTTACCTTTCTGCCTCATTTTGCACACGATTGTTGATTTAGCTTTCAACTCAGAAGGGCTTCGTGATTTACTTGAGAAATAATATGTATATCTGTTTTGCTCGGTACACTGTCTGCACAGTGAGTGCTGAAGGCTGAAAGGATAACTAAACACGATGTTGTTGTGAGAAATGATCTTAGCATGTCCATAGAAATAACACACATGCTGCTGCCAAAATCTGGCTCTAGGCGGGTTTTATATTGTTGTGCTGCACACACACGAGACACACTTGATGGTGCTTCGCATGCAGAGAGCTGGTGGAAGATGATGTGATCCTCTCCCACTGAGATTTTGAGGTATGGGCCCGCCCTGCTAAAACCCAAATGAGACCTTCATAGATATGAAATATCTAAATAGGGAGGGTGTGAATTAGGTATTGTTAATTCCTATTCATTACAGCATCTTAGTATACTGTCACCATTCGCCTTTTATGGACTAATAACTATGCTGATAACTTTGTTGCTTATAATATGTTTGCTATTATTGTACAAGATACTGCGTTGGAGAACCTTGCATTAGTAAATAAATATTTCAAACATGCACGTGTCCTCTTTTACTCCACGTTCTGGTTTGTAATGATTATATAACGAAAGAGTGTTCATGTGTTCCACGATACCTGAGGTAATCTAAGTTCATGTTCTGGTCTGTCTAAGCATTGGGAGTTTGTTATGACCAATGAGACACTGTAGCTAGCTCGGTAAGGGGATTTTGGGTACTGAGGTGAGTTTTGGGCCATCCTAATTCACCGAGGTTCCAGGTCTCTATGCACAGTTCTGTAGGAGAACGGAATTCCAGCTACAGCCCATAACAACACCACAGCAGCAGTAAGATTTACTCAGGATGGCGGCTTGACAGACCCCTGGGTGGTTAAGGGAGGGGTAACAACACCACAGCAGCAGTAAGATTTACTCAGGATGGCGGCTTGACAGACCCCTGGGTGGTTAAGGGAGGGGTCAGACAGGGGTGCATTTTGGCACACCTGCTGTTCATGCTGTATATCAATAAGTTAGGGGACATCCTATCTTTCAGCTGTAAAGACATCCCAAGAGTTGGATCCAAGATGATTCCTGCACTCTTGTACGTAGACAATGCGGTCCTGTTTGCCAGAACTGTTGTGGGTCTTCAAAAACTTTTAAATGGTTTTATAGATTTTAGGGACTCACTTGATCTAGCCACTAATTTCTTAAAATCCCATACCATGACGAAGGCTCCCTGAAGGCTGTCTAGTTTAGGTTTTTCTGTAAAGGGGCAGAATGGACAAAAGTGTCAACCTTCCTGTATTTGGGGGTGTTGTTTGCCGATCGAGGGACCTGGTCTGCGCAAAGAATACACAAAAATAATGTCCTGGCAAGAGCAGCAGGGGCTATCATGGATTTTGCAAAAAAGGCTGGGGTCAAAGCCCATTCCCGCTTTGCCTAAGGTGTACAGAGAAAAATGCACTCCCATGGCCAAATAGGTGTGTGACTTTTGGGGTTATAACATGTTGAGGGACATCCATGGGCAGAGATTTAATTAATGCGCAAACTTCTTGCCTTTCCCCTCACTATTCCGGCGTACATCCTACATGAGTAGCTGGGAGTGGGGTATATTTCAGACCTATTTGCTGTTGCCCCGCTGTTGCGCTGGTTGAGAATTTGGGCTTGTCCAACCCCCACCTTAAATCTATTTGTCATAGCTGACTGCATTGCACGCAAAGGGGACTTCTGTATTCCTTGGCTACAGTATATCATGGAGCAAATGAAATAGTTAGGTTGCCCGGACCTGTATGCTAATCCAGGCTTTTAGGCCCAGTAGCTATGTGAGACATTAAACAACTATTTCTGGCTAAACGGCGGTGGCTCAGGGAAGGCAAGGAGCTAGCTAAGCCTACTGTGAGGAGGATTGTTACACTGAGTTTGAACCCAAAAGTAAAGCTGTGCTCGTCACTAATGTATACCGTCGCTTTGTGTTAACCAGATTCCGATTGAATCTGGTACCCTGGCTTTTACCCTTTTCCTAAAGGCTACAGAAACCCGGTTCACTAAAGCCCTGTCCCTGTGACACTTTTTCTGAGCAGGATACCCTACATTTTATTTTTTTCTGTGATTTCTATGACCCCCTGAGTAAAAAGTTCCCACTGTGGCTGTGTGTGTGTATATATATATATATATATATATATATATATATATATATATATATATCTATATATATATATATCTATATATATAGATATATATATATCAATTCAAGCATCTCCTCCATTCGGAATCGATAGACCAGGACACAGCGGGGCTTTGTTTTTCAAGTTTAATTCTCAGGCTAGCATGACCGGTTTCGGCAATACGCCTTTTTCAAATGCTAAATGTCCCAACATTTTGTCTCCCACTTCTTATTTCTGATTGGCTCCGCCTTACACAGTGGTGGTTGGCTCCCCTGCACCTCATGCTATCCTTTGCAAATAACAAGGGACTACCAGTCCCATAATGCTGCAAAGTGATGCCTCCGTGCAGAGTGGTGGGAAACTCGATGTACATAACATTGTTCAACATGGTTCAGTAATCTTTATGCCCCATACTTTCATTCACCAACCTCTGTGTTAGCAAAAAGTCTCTTGAGGCGCGATTTCCAGTGACAGCGTCTCTCACCCTGATGCAGGTTCTTTGTTTGTCGTTGTTCACAGACTCTGCAGAGGATATGGTGGAGGGCCAGGCAATAATCCGCTACCACGGCTAACATCAAGAAAAGTTCCCAAGTAACCTTGGCCACTTCTTAGAAAGGGTCCTGCCTGTGCGTCATAGGGAACGCATT
Organism: Lissotriton vulgaris; assembly: GCF_964263255.1. Classification (NCBI taxonomy): domain Eukaryota; kingdom Metazoa; phylum Chordata; class Amphibia; order Caudata; family Salamandridae; genus Lissotriton; species Lissotriton vulgaris. The sequence continues at coordinate 699,212,740 of NC_141693.1, forward strand.
AACATCAATTCAAGCATCTCCTCCATTCGGAATCGATAGAACAGGACACAGCGGGCTCCGTTTTTCAAGTTTAATTCTCAGGCTAGCATGACCGGTTTCGGCAATACGCCTTTTTCAAATGCTAAATGTCGCGACATTTTGTCTCCCACTTCTTATTTCTGATTGGCTCCGCCTTACACAGTGGTGGTTGGCTCCCCTGCACCTCATGCTGTCCTTTGCGAATAACAAGGGACTACCAGTCCCATAATGCTGCAAAGTGATGCCTCGTGCAGAGTGGTGGGAAACTCGATGTACATAACATTGTTCAACATAGTTCAGTAATCTTTATGCCCCATACTTTCATCCACCAACCTCCTTGTTAGCAAAAAGCCTCTCGAGGCGCGATTTCCAGTGAGAGATATATATATATATATATATATATATATATATATATATATATATCGAAAGAAACCCGACCGCCTCTAGTTGCGGTCACAAGCGGGCGCAGACCTCCTCTCCTCCAGTATCATTAACATAATGTCACCAACGCCATCACACGATTAAAGTGTCAGCAGTACAGATTTATTGCTGTCTCATGTCAGAGCAAGTGCCTTCACTGACGCGTTTCGCTCCGCAAACGGAGCTTGGTCACATGACGTGTCAGGAGTAGGCAGAGTAAGTTAAGGTGATTAAAAGCCCATGCGCCTAAAGAAACAGGACGCATGGGTAAACAACGATACAAACAAGCATCAAAGTAGCTGTTTACATGAATTATCTGGCAAGATGAAACAAGAAAAAGAATTAAAGCATAGTGCTCAAGATTACTCTTTAGAATCATTATTCTATAATCATAGATGGTTTCCAAAATCGAATTTGTAAATATATACAAGTGCTCAATAGAATATCCAACGGTTCATATCAAAAAATACAAAAGTGCTAATGCATTAATATGTACAATGTTGCACGTACTTATAGATTGATAGAATCTACTGCAAGTGCATGAAAGTTAATAATATATTGCGCAAATCACATTCGACTCAAATCCTACTTGTTCATATATGTCATGCCCACTATTAAATGCTTGGTTTTATAAAGTGCAAGTGCTAAATACTGTGAAACAAAATTCATAATCTAACCAAGTTGTTAAAAACTCAAACGGCTGATAACCCTACTTAAACCTGTAACATGGCATTTGCTATGTTCCTAAAACATAATCTTAATTTTGAATACATCTTTGTCGTTGAAATCCAGTTTCCAGCATTGATTCAAAAAGACAATTTTTACCTCAATAAAGAATAACACACTAGACTACCACATTACAAATAATGATGTAACTCATCAATAGCATTCAAACCATTGGGAGATCTTGTATCAAGCAGCAAAATGAAATATGCTTCCCTCTGCCTGAGCAGTCTTTCTCGGTCACCACCTCGTCCAGGGTTAGGGACTGAGCACAATAAAGTGTATTTCAAATCCTTTAGTTTTTTTATCATGCACAGCCTTGAAGTGGCGGGCCACCGGATAGTTCATATCTGAGTTCACTATTGCATGTATGTGCTGTAGAATACGCTGGTTGGCTGGCAACTTGGTGCTCCCAATATATGAAAGTGAACATGTGCAGGTAAGTTGGTAAATAAGAAAATCGCTGCGACAAGTTAGATGTTCATTTATTTTTATAGGTTTATCGCTAAATGCTGATGTGTAATGAGTGCCATTTACCGCAAATGTGCACGCCCAACATGATGTGCATCTGAAAAAACCTGGTTTGGCGAACCAAGGGCTTTTAAGGGTGAGCTCCAGTTGAGTTTTGTCCAATGCATCTTTCATGGACGGAGCCCTCCTAAATGTAATTGCAGGTGTCTTAGGTAACATTGGACCTAGAATAACATCCGTTAACACAATTGGCCACTCTGCCTTGATAATTTGTCTTATTTTACGCTCCTGAGAGCAATAGGTGGTAATCAATCGGGCAGATCCCCCAGATATTGATTCTGAAGTTACACTAGATCTGGAGGTCAAAAGTTCATCTCTCGAACGTCTTGATGCCTTCGAGAGTGCGCGGTTTAAAAGATCTTGTTTGTAACCGCGCCGTAAAAACCTTTGCATGGAATCAGCCAAACATTGGTTGGTTGTCTCAGATTAACTGCAAATTCTTTTAATGCGAGTAAATTCGCTTAACGGAATGCTATTGATGGTATGTGAAGGGTGAGCACTGCGGGCATGAAGGATGGAATTACCCGCTGTGCTTTTCCTGTATAGTTTGGTGGGGATCTGGCCCTGATCAATGCAAACCTGAACGTCTAAAAACTCAGCGGAGTTTGATGTTATACTAGCAGTAAATCTCAGATTCCGGTTGTTGTTATTTATATCATTGACAAAGAGTGCTGCCTGTTCCTGTGTACCTTTGCAGATGATAAAAATATCATCTATAAATCTCCAGTAGTAGGCTAGATGTTGGAGCCAATGAAGGTGGGCCCCATGGAGAACGTGCTCCTCCCACCAGCCAACATGAAGACATGAATAACTGGGGGAGAAGCACGAACCCATAGCAACCCCACGCTCCTGATGGAAAATATCCCTGTCAAATTGGAAATAGTTGTTAAATAAACAAATGCGTATCATCTACAATAACATGGAATTATGTTCTCTGAGTGTTGCATCTCTTGTGTCAAGAAAATATTGAATTGCTTCCAGATGATTAATGCTAGCGTAAAGCGATTCTATGTCCATAACCAGGAAACAAAAATCAGAACACCAAGTGACATGTTTAATTTTCACTAAAAAATCTGTGGTGTCTTTGAGGTAAGAGGGAAGTGAGGTCATGTGGGGTTGGAGGAAAAAATCAACGTATTTGGAAAGATTTTTGTTAATGCTACCATGTGCAGAAATAATAGGACGTCCAGGAACTGGGGTGGTGCATTTGTGAATTTTGGGTAGAAGATAGAAAAGAGGGGTTATTGGATGTGTTACACTAAGGAATTTGACCTCTTCTTTAGCGAGAAGTCCTTGTCTTTGCCAATAACTAATATTTTTCCTGGTGGTTTCATATGTTTTAAGCATGGCAAATTTGGTGGTTTTAGTATAACAGAGGGGGTCTTCTAACTGGCGAGCTGCTTCCTGAAGATAATCTGATTTAGCCCACAAAACAGTATTCCCCCCTTGTCCGCATTCTTCACTATCACATTTGGATTGCCTTGTATCTTTTTAATAAGCATTACATATTGTTGATTATTATAATCAATTTGTTTTTTGCTACACAGCACAGTTCTGTTTAAAGTTTTTAGTTCCGTGATGACTATTGCTGAAAACATCCAGGGCGTCCTTAGGCATCAAAGGTAAAAACGTAGATTTTCCTCGAAAGGGACTTGATGATGTTTTATTTACTGCAATCACTTGTCTGACTGTAGGAGGTTGTTGAGAACTGTCCTCATATGCAAGTGAGATAAGAGTCTGAAGACCTCCTAGATTTTTGACTTGTAATGGCTGTTCTTCAGATATTTCAACAGGCGTTTCAATGTCTCTATTTGCTATTTGTGGATGGATTAGAAAATATTTCATGAGCTTAAATTTTCTAATAAATTTAAAGACATCAATGCACGCCTGGGTGTATAAGAAGTCATTAGGAGGACAATATGAAAGACCCAAAGATAAAAGTTGTGCTTCTGCCTTTGAGAGTACTAAGTCAGTCAGATTAATTACAGTGTTTTCTTGTGTTGCGGTTACTTGTTCCAATTCCTGCGCAAATTGCCTCGTGCTCCACCGCGCTTTGGTATTGCGCCTCCTGATGCGGTGTTTTTGGCTGCCGCTCTGCCTGCTGGTTGAGGAATGTTCCGGGAGCGCAGAGAATACCTTCCGTCCTCGCTGACAAAATTCAGCTCGTCCACTAATGTGAAGTTGGTTAAATCAATAGGACCCGGAGTTGTAGTTGTTGAACTTTCTTCCGACCCACTGTAGGATGCTACTGATAAGTTGTCCTCATTCACGCAGGCAGAATTTATATTTGACGTTTGTTCGACTGTTGTACCAGGTTTTTGTTGGACTGACATCGCTTTGCGTTTTTATGAGTCGTACTTCCTAGCAAAAGTGAAGATACGACCCGTAGCATAGTCGTGCTGATCTCGTGCGAACTTCTGTATCTTGCTTTCCTGAATGGTTTGTTCAAGCTTAGTCAGTCTCTGGTCAATTTCTTGAGTTTTATTGATCAAATCAGTCTCGCCTGTAGCTTCCAACAGCCCATTAACCCGGTCTATCTCAATCAATAAAGCTTCTCTGTCTGATTGGGCATACTTAATCAAGATATGCAGCATATTTTTGGAAGATTGCAGGTTATTTTCCGCCCATTCTTGTAGCATTTTTGGGTCAGGGTTTTCGTAAGTTGGAACAATTAACACTCTCAAGCCTCTTGGGACGCGATTTGCATCAAGATATTTCTCGAGGGACTTCTTTTCCCACCATTTTGACAACTCGTTTCGGAGTAATTTCTCCAAAGTTTTTAACAAATCCCTTGCATTGCTGATGGTCGGGGTAGCACGACTTTCATGGGATGTTGTTGCAATGCTGCCTGGTAGGTTCTCGTAAAGGGTTCAGCCGTTGTTTCCCTACTCATGAGCGCGTCGCTGGAGATCATTTTTAGCAAAAGTATACGGCTTTCACATTATTATGCCATCACACTGCTGGATGGCTCGATTGAAATTAATAAATGTCTTAAGAGATTTCCCAAAGCCCGCTTTATATTGCTTAGTTGACAGTCAAAAAAATGCACCAGGTGCCTTACCGGACTCCGCCTCAAGGATCCAAGGAGGTCAGCCGACCCTGCCGATTCCGAAGCACCTCATCAGGCAAGGAGACCGATGCAGATGTAGCTGAACAAATTTCAAATTGCGGGGGGCACAGCAAACATAAAACTCTACAGAGTTGAAGTTCAAACGCCAAAACGTAGCAGGTTGCAGAGAACGCTAAGCCTCGTAGAATGGGAGGGTCCACGAAACCGGAAGCAACCTAATTCCGGTAATGAATATCGAAAGAAACCCGACCGCCTCTAGTTGCGGTCACAAGCGGGCGCAGACCTCCTCTCCTCCAGTATCATTAACATAATGTCACCAACGCCATCACATGATTAAAGTGTCAGCAGTGCAGTTTTATTGCTGTCTCATGTCAGAGCAAGTGCCCTCCTGCAAATTTCTGACATTGGAACATCATGCAAGAAAGCTACTGTGGCCGCCATTCCCCTAGTGGAGAGCGCTTCAGGAAACAACAAAAGGGGTTTGTGCCAACTGGTAAGCCAATTTTATACATGACACTATCCATCTTGAAATGGATCTTTTGGAGGCTGGGAAACCTGTTCTCATGGCACCATAATTCAGAAACAATTGATCCGATTTCCTTATGCCCTTAGTACCTTCCAAATAGAATTTAAGCCATCTTTTGAGATCTAAAAGAGTGTAGCGACCTCTCCGCAGGAGTAGCTGGATTTGAAAAAAAGGAAGGAAGAGAGATTGACAGATTAATATGGAAATCAGATATAACCTTTGGCAAAAAAGCAGGGTGAGACCTTAACACTACCCTGTTGTGGTGAAACACAGTATACGGTTCTTTTGCACACAGCGCTTGAATTTCACTTACTCTGCGCGCTGATGTTATCGCTACCAGAAATGAAAAGCGGTCTTCCACGTAAGGTGCTGCAATGTGGCTTTATGAATGGGCTCAAACGGAGGACCCATTAATTTAGACAGCACCAGATTCAATTCCCAGGGGGGAGAAGGTGTTCGAACTGGGGGATACACTTTCTTCAACCCCTGTAGGAAATCCTTAACCACCTGCATTTGGAAAAAAGAAGGTTGGTTGAGGGATATTCTGTATGCTGTAATGGCTGACAAATGAACCCTGATTGAGACATATTTCAAACCCGCTTTAGCTAAATATAGGAGGTAAGGAAGAACGACTTCTTCCTGCCCCTTTGTAGGGTCAAAATGATTTTCAACACACCATAGGTAAAAACTCTTCCACTTAAAAGCGTACGACGCTCTTGTGGAAGGCCTCTTAGCCTCTTTCAGAATATGCATGCAGTCCTGTGCGAGATTCAAGTGTCCGCATTGTAGGACCTCAGGAACCATGCTGCCAAGTTCAGAGAGGGAAGGCTGGGATGGAGAATCCTCCCGTCCATCTTGGTCAGCAGGTCCTCTCTGTACAGTACCCTCTTGTCGGGGAGTACCGATATTAACGTGGCCAGTCTGGAGCTATCAGAATCATCTTCATGTTGGATCTGATGAGCTTGGACACCACCTTCGGGATCAAAGGGTGAGGAGGAAAGGTGTATGCAAATGTCTCTGACCAATCCATTTAAAGTGCATTTCCCCTTGTCTCTGGAGGATGGAATCTGGATGCGAAGGCGTGGCATTTTTTGTTTTTGTCATCTGCAAACAAATCTATTGATGGACGACCCCACTGTTGGAAAATATCTGCCACCACCTCGTCGTGCAGCACCCAGTCTGGTTGATCTTCGAAGTGCCGACTGAGGCGTCTGCTTGAACGTTCTGCTCTACCGGAAGGTGCCCTGCCACTATGGAGAGGTTCCAAGCCAGAAGCCAGAAGCCAGTGCCAGATTGCTTGAGCCTCCAGGGAGAGAGGGCGAGAGTGCGTCCCACCCGGTTTGTTTAGATAATACATGGTGGTTGTGTTGTCTGTTTGGATCAGGACAGAGTTGGACGTGATCGACGGCAAAAAAGCTTTCAGAGCAAGATGGAATGCTCGTAGCTCCAACATGTTTATGTGGTAGGACTGTTCTTTTGTGGACCACCGGCCCTGCATTTGAAGGCACCCCATGTGTGCCCCACATCCTTGCAGAGATGCATCCTTTATCAACGATTGCACTGGAAATGGTTGATGCGGCCGAGTCTACCACCTGATGGATGTTTTTGCTGCTTGGGAGAGAACAATCCGATCCTCCCAGCGACCCATTGCTTCATCCCACTTGTCTTCTAGATCTTGTTGCAACGGTCTCATTCTCAGCCTGGCGTGGGGATGAGAAATATGCAGGAGGCCATTGACCCCAGCAGAGATGCCACTTGTCTGATTGCTGGGCGATCTGTCTGAAGAAGAGCCTTGCACTTCTGCTGCATTGAAGATAGTCTCTCCTCTGAAGGAGATGCTCTTCCTTTGTTTGAATCGAGAGTCGATCCCAAATAATGGATCGTCTGGGTGGGCTGTTGGACAGACTTCTCTATGTTGACATGAAGGCCCAGTCTGTGGAGTAGATGTAGACAGACCTTGAAATCATTCCTTACGTTTTTTAGGAGATGGCCCTTTGAGGAGCCAATCGTCTAAGTAAGGGTAGACGAACAGACTTTTTTTGTGTAGGGCGGCCGCCACCACTGCCATGCACTTGGTGAAGACTTTTGGGGCAGATTTCAGTCCGAAGGGTAAGACCTTGTATTGATAGTGCTTGTCGCCGACCAAGAACCGCAGATACTTGCGATGACGTGGAGTGATAGGTATATGGAAGTACGCATCTTGGAGGTCCACCGAACACATCCAATCCCCTGCTTGCAGATGTGGACATATTTGATGAAGGGCCAACATGCGAAACTTCTCCTCCACAATGACTTTGTTCAGCAAGCGAAGTTCCAGGATAGGTCTGAACTTGTGCTCCTGATCTCTTTTGGGCACAAGAAAATACCTGGAATAAACACCCTTACCTCGCTGCGCGGAAGGAGCCTTTTTTCGCAGAAGGGTTACCACTTCCTGCTGGAGCAACTTTAACTGGCGAGGATGAGATCTTTTCGGAGGAATGTCCTTTGGAAGCACACAAAAACGTAGTGCGTATCCATTGTGAAGTATACTGAGCACCCAACGATTTTTTGTGATGCTGCACCACTCTTCCAGATGATGTGAAGCACTTCCTCCCACTGGAGTGGGCAACGGCGCTGGAGGAAGCTCTTGCTCATGGCTTCCCTGCCGATCTGGCCGTGTTAGAAGACTGCTGCTGGTGACCACCTTTACCTCTGTTTGATTTACGGCCTTGATACTGCAACTTCCCTTGGCTTTTGCCCTGGGACCATTGAGGGCTTTGAACCCTCTGCTGGTATCTCTTGTCTGGTTGGGCCTGTATCGACGATTGAACTCCTTCTTTTCCAAGTCAACGGCTTTGAGGGTATCAAACTCTGCCTTCATTCTGCCCATTTCCTCATCTGTATGGGTGCCAAACAGGGAGGAGCCAGAAAACGGGAAATTCAAAATTCTCTGCTGAGCATCCGGCTTGAGAGCTGTCAGTCACAACCAGGCGGATCTCCTGGCGCAAATCCCATGGGCATATGAGTGCGCCAATAGTGTAGCACCATCCGCTGCTGTGCTGATCACTTGATTGGCAACAAGCGACCCTTCCGTGATGACCTCCTCAAAGTCCTTTTGATCCTCTTTTGGCAATTTCTCTTTGAAGCAGTACAAAGAGTCCCACAAGGTCCTGTCATAGCGACCTAATAAGGCTGCTGCACTGGAGACCTTTAATGATGAAGTTGCAGAACCGCAAACCTTACATCGCCAAGAGTCCTGGGACCTACTTTCTTTATCGGAGAGTACTGATGAAGACGCAGCCACAGCATGAGTTTTCTTCGCTGCCGCGAATATAACAGAGTCCGCAGGCGGATCTGTCTTCAAGAAGACAGTGTCTGTGGAGGCCGGCTTGTATTTCTTTTGAATTCTAGCCGGTGCGGCCTTGATCGTAGCTGGCGTTAGGAAAATGTCCATCACGGGTTCCAAAAGCCCAGGAACGAGAGGAAGTAATGGATGAGAGGCTGTTCTCTGATGCAGAGTCTCAAAGATCACTGTTGTTGCTACCTGAGGGGTAGACGTCTCGATGTTCAGCTTCTGAGCCTCTCTCTGAAGTACATCATGGTAGGTGTTGATGTCATCTATCGGAGACACTCTAGATAAAGGGCTGTCCGATAGGGTAGGAGAATAATCCCTCTTCGAGGATCGAGAGGAAGAAGACTACGTCAGCGACCTTCTTCTTTTGCAATGAGAACTATGTCTTCGTTCCCGTGATCTGCCAGTTCAATCCTCACGTCTGTGAGAATGCGATCTGGCATATTACTGCATCCGCTGTGTTGCTACTGTATCTTTATTTCAATGACGCTGGGGAAGGAGCCATCTTGGAAACAAGTGCACAGCAGAGGAAGCCTCCCTGTGCTGTGATGGAGACCTATGACTTGGTCTGCTTGAACGCCTTTCTGGAGAGGCAGATGGTGAAGGCCTCGTTGAAGGATGTCTGGAGGAATGAGAGGAAGAATGGTGTGATGCTGATTCTGTTACCAGAACCACCGATTCTTCTCTAGACCTCACTGAAGTAGGCTTCTACATCGGGCGTGCGCCTCTCGACATTGACCTGGACCTCCTTTGCGACGTCGATCTCCGGTCTGTTGGTGAACCCAGTCTTGACAATGCTTCTCTGTTCCTCGACGTCGAATCTAAGTTGGGGGATTAAGTCCCCTTGCATACTGGTGTCCCTGGGAGCCAACTAGCACACCAGAAACCTCCAGTATGCGCCAGGGGGGTGCATTACAGAGAAGTGTAAAAAGGCGCGTGGCCTCATTACACCTCTCAGCAGCGCCTTGAGACCCTCCGGGTGAGTAGCGCGCTATACAAATGCTTTGATTGAATGATTGATTGACCTCTCTGCAACACAGCCCCCTGGTGCGTTTGCAGAGGGGGAACTAATTCCCCTTGCATACTAGAGGTCCCTGGGGGCCAACTAGCCCACCAGGAAACTCCAGTATGCACCAGGGGGCTGCGTTGCACAGAGGTGTAATGAGGCGAAGCCCCTTTTTACACCTCTCTGCAACGCAGCCTCCTGGCGCTTTTTCAGAGGGGGAACTAATTACCCCATCCCCCAGGGCCTGCCTCCAAATCTTTTTTTTTTTTAATTGTGACGGGAAGGGGGCAGCGTGGCCCCCTCCCGAGGCTAATTCCAGCCCCGGCGACCCCCTCCCCCGGGGCATGTGCAACTTCGTTTTTAATTATTTTTTTTTAAAACTGGAGGGGGGCTGCAGCCCCCTCCTATGCCCCGTTTAGGCCCCGGGGACCCCATCCCTTGGGGCCTTACATTTTAAAAAAAAAAAATTTTGAGGGAGGGTGCACCGGGGATCTCATCCCCCAGGGCCTGGCCCTCCTCGTTGTGGGCTTGGGGACCCCCCACGGTCCCTGCCGGCTCCCCTCATCCTGCTGGAGCCAGCATTGCTTTTATGTATGGGGAGCAGCTAACATGCTGCTCCCCGTACAGAAAAGCAATCAGCTTTGATTTGTGAAAGAGAGCAGAAAAATCAAAGCAGTTTGCTGTGGTAGGGCGGGAGCTGGCCCTGGGGGGTGGCAGTCCCCAGGGACATCAAGGGCTCCAGGAGGGGGGGCCACGCGGCCCCCCTCCCAACATCAACAAAGCCCCGGGGATGGTGGTCCGTCACGTACCCCCCTATTTGCATATTAGTGCCCCGGGGAGGTGGCGGTCCCCGGGGCGTGTAGGGGCGGCTTAAGCCCCCCACACAGGTTTTTTTTATTAAAAATAAAGACCCAGGGGTAGTGGTTCCTGGGGCTGCGGGGGGGGCATGAGCCCCCGCATACTTTTGAACAAAGCCCCGGGGGTGGTGGTCCCCGGGGCTGCGGTGAGCCGTGTGTCCTCCCACTACAATAATAACTTTGACCCGGGGGGGTGGCGGTCCCCGGGGCAGTGTGGGGGGGATTGCCCCCCACACTTTTTTAAATATGCCCCCGGGATTTGGTCCCCCCGGGGGCTAATTTAAAAATAATACCACCTTTTTTTTCACAGGCTACGCGTACGTACGTGTGTCCCGCGATTTAAAAAAAATATATATTTTATTTGGGCCTTGGGGGTCCTTGTGGGACCCCCTGAGCATGCCTAGTGGGTCAGGGTGTGTCTACCATGCTCCCTTTGCATGTTTTGCGCGTTTGTTTTCAGCTTTCTTGTGCCTCGGTTCTACAGAGGCACAAGATTGCTGCCAACACTTCCTGGTTTGGAGTGTTGACAGACAGTTGACATCCAATCCGCATGCAGCTCGTGCTCGGGAAGGTACAGAGTACAGTAAGCTTACCGTAACACCTCCAATATATACTTATGATTTTACTTATGATTTTCTGAGGAACTACTGAACGGATTTACACCATTTAACAAAAAAGGCCCATCTGCGAACAGAACTCTACCTTTTTGCCATGTTTGGTGTAATTCCGTTCAGCCGTTCGGGCTGTAGCCCCGGCTAAAGATCCTATGGAAAATTGCATGGAGAAAACACGTTTTGGGACCACCTTTTTTCTCGGCCCCCGCTTCACGAATCACCTCCAAACTTTCAGGGAAGGAGCGGAGCAGGCCATTTTCTTGGAGAGATTCGCGAAGATTCGTCCACCGGCGCCAAAGTTATTCCAAATAGAATATTGCGGATTGCCTATGGAAACTAGGCTTTAACTGTAACTACTCACTGGCGGCCGCCAGTAGGTAATATATGTATATGTGTATATATATATATATATATATATATATATATATATATATATATATATATATATATTCCGTTTCACAAAACGCTTCAAAAAGCGTACAATGCACTCTTTCTCCAGTCTCAAACACCACTTCTTCAGACTAAAAGATCGTATTTCATATTCTTCATATTTTTATTCCAGCATGACAACAGTGCATGGAACCAACCCAACGAGTTTCACCAAACACTCGGCTTGATCACGGGTGAATTATGTTCCTCAAAAACATAGTTAAATAAAGTTTCACATATCACTTCCTGATGTGAACATAAACGCAGGACTATGATTCGCATCGACAAAGGAGCGGCCATATTGGAACAGTGTCCCACTGGTGAAATTGACAGCAGTTCTATCATACACATCTCTGTTGTCGAAAAAGGAGTAACAAACATCTTGTAATTATACCCTTCCAGGTTAAGTGCATCTTAGTGAATACATGTATTAGCAAGTAATGCTTAAAGATGTAAATATCTGTATCTGTGTCTCACTTTGTGTATAATTGGCTGCATGGGTTAGGGAGTAGCTACATGAGTGTGTATATGGGTTGTTAGTTGGTTTTTTGAATATCAGTGTCTGTATGGTTCGATGGGGAGTATTACTTAGCGCATAGATGCATGAATGAGTGAATCACTGTTTGTATGCGTTTTGAAGACAACATGTGTGTAGGACTGTATGGGTGTGTTAGTGAGTGAATGATTGTCTCAATAGTATCTTTATGAGTAACTACATAAGCTTTAATCTAGTATATGTGAGTATTGATGTATATAAGTGATTATATGTGAGAGTGAGAGATTGGAAGAGTTCCTGTATAAATAAGTATGTGTTTCTATAAGTGATTGTTTAAGAGAGTAAATATGTGTACGTTTCTGTAAAAGTAAGTTTAGTGGTGTGTGTACAGCTGTATATGCAAATGATTGGATGTTTGAGTTTATTTGCATGTGCGAGTATGTGTGTAAGTAACTATGGATGAGTGTCGGTGTGTAACAGGATGTTTAGGTGTATGAGTACATATGATGAGTGAGTACATGTATGAGTGACTATATAGAACTGTTGGTGTCTGAGTGGATGTATAGTCGATGTTGGAATTACTGAATAGGTTGTTGTAAGTGGTATTGGTATCTCCATTGTTTTGAAAATTGTAGTTTCTATTTTTGAATGTGTCTATCAAAGGTTATATTCGGGTGAGAGGAAGTCTGCCACTCTTTCACAAGGATGATGTCATCAGTGATGTCATTTGAGATGTCATCAGTGTTGTCATGAGTGATGTCACCGACGATGTCATGAGTGATGTAATATGTGACGTCATCAGCAGTGCATTGTTTTTTTAATGAATTTGCAAGGTTTTTTTAAATGCTAATTCCCAACTATAACGTGTGTGAAACCTGTTTTTTTCAGTGAATTTCAAAGGTTTTTTAAATGCTAATTCCTAACTATAACATGTGTGAAACCTATGGTTTTTTCAGTGAATTTCAAAGGTTTTGTAAATGATAATTATTAAATGTATTCATTATTATATTTCTTTCTTGTTATACTAATTTCTTAAATTTTTAATATAAATATTTATATTTATTTTTTAAATTATATTTCATATTCTTATTGTAAAATAATAACAAAACTAAATTGCAAAATATATTTTTGATTAATTATTTTTTCAATATATTAAAATTGAATTCTATATAATTCCTTTTTCATTGTTTTATTTAGGTAATCGTACAGTACGCGTACGGTAACAGAATTACACCAAATTTGGCAGAGAGGTAGAGTTCAGTTCGCAGATTGTGCTTTTTGTTAAATGGAATAAATCCGTTCAGTACTTTCTGAGAAAACCCCTATAGACTATGCATGTAGTGTTCTATGCACCGGGAATCTTGTCTTTTATATCTTCAATTCCCCAATCTGTATTCTTGCACTTCCAATAAACACTATCACACTTCTGTTTCAGTATTGTACTGACCATACAGCACTATGTGTTTATCTGTACACTGCTCTAAAAGAATCCATTCACCACATTAAAACACTAATCAGCAGATCTACAATAAGTGGTATATCCCCAGAGATATGCCAGTTACTGCGTACTGTGATATGACCTTTTTCTGGCGTAGGGCTTTATAATGTGATGCACCTTCCAGATGTGTCACATTGTAAATACTACACACCATGGCACATCTTTTGTACCAAAAAAGGAGAGAACTCTGGGTAGTTCTGGAGTTTAGGTGGAAAGCAGCTCTTGTAAGAGCACTCAACACCAGCGAAACACCTCAAATGTCTGTTTTTCTATCAGTCTTTAAGCATAGGATTAGCAAAGTGTCATCCATGCCGAGATAGAAAAAGACATAGTCTTTTGCCATTTCTACAGCAAAGTCTTTAAGCATAGGACTAGCACAGTGCTGTCCTTGCCGAGCTGTAAAATGACAAAAGCCATTTATCACTCCAGGCACAGTATTACAGCTTTGAAATGGTAAAATACCAACTCAAGCCAACCTGAAATGAGTAAAAGCACCCCCTGACACAGTGGTGTTGAGAGTGCTCTAACAAGAACTGCTTTCCACCTAAACTCGAGAACTACCCAGAGTTCTCTCGTTCTTTTTTGCATAATTTATACATCTTTTGCACCACCAGTGCATCACAAAAGTGATGCAACAACTGTGTTAAAAGAGGCACAAGGGGGTTGTAAATCCACCCGTAACACATAGAAATTCATCCAGGCATTTTCACCAGCAGTGCAAATTGTAACATATTGTGCATATGTTACATTCAAGTGCTTCTGAGGTACTGCAGTATACTATAGGTAAACTGCTTATAGATGTATGCTGTAGCAGTTCCTTATAGTTCTGCACTGTCACATTCTCCATACACTAGTAATGTATTCATTTATGAACTACACATTCATTCTGAGAAACTTTTATACACTAACATAGAAATGTAGTTCTTTCTTTGACCAGTGAAGGTAGTTCTAAAAATAACTTTTTTTGTTTTTAGTTTTGTGGTTTTTTCTGTGCTTTGTCAACAAGTCTTTTTTTTAACAAAAAAAATGCAATTGGAACCCAAAAAGTGTCCAACAGGAACAAAAAAATGAAAAAAAAGAACTAATGTTGAGGACACCAATGCTCCTGCTTCCTGCGTCTTATCAGGTTGATAGACTGTTCCCCATAACACAAAAGTTTATCGCAATAAATGCATACAATTTTAACTTCACCAAAGTTAGGATCAATTTGTGGGTGTGGACTGCTTGCTGAAAATGCTGCTACAGCAGTTGATGTGCTTGGTGCAGTAGCAGGTGGAATGTCCTGCAACCTCCGTCTTGCAGCTCGAGCAAAGTTGTTGGGGTGCAAGTTCGTCACGTGTCGCACCATATTTGCTGTGCCAAAGGAGTATCTTTTTAGATGGATCACCCCTTGAGTTGGTTGGCAAATTTTACAGGTTACTTTTGGAGCATTAACCCTTTTTGCCCTTCTGGAAAAGTAAAAAAACTTCCAAATTAGAGCTTCTTTCCTCTTCTTTGGAGGTTCTTCAGGAATTAAATCTCCCTCGGAAGAATGGCTGGAAGAGGAGTCCAATGCTGTTATTATGGTGATCTTCCTTCTATTTGACAAGATTCTCAGAGGAGATGCTTCTTCTTTGAAAGTCAAAGTAGAATGATTAAAATGGGACAGAACTTTCAACGGTTGCAATAGGAAGTGTAATGAACCAATCAAATCTCTTCTTTTAAAGTCACCTGGATTAGTGTACGCTTGTGGTGCGCTTACGATACGAGTACGCATGGCGTTCTACCGCAATTTGTGTAATTGATTTTAAAAGTAATATATACGATTGTTAAGTTTTAAAAAACAATTTTCATAATTATCCAAGATGTCTTCCCTTGGTATGTACATTAAATACATAAATATATGTTTTTAAACAACTAGAAACATTGGCGCTTTTCGCGTACAGGACGCCATACATGATGTCACACGGAAGCTTTGATGCAACGCGTAACGTCAAAGCATATTCGTACAGTATGTGCTGATACGCGCTGAATATGATTAGCAGTACACAATATGGTGCGATCACCCGCTCAGTGATAAATTAGAGCACAGGGCGCACTAACGAGAATGATTAGAAGTGGTCACTTATTGGAGATCCAATTCTGGGCCTGCCTTTGCGCACATGCGCGGTGCACGCCTGCCCACCCTCCCCAGATGCCACCACCTAGCTTGCTTGCTATGACTAAGCCTGGAAGCCAATACATTAGCCAATGGGAGGTCCCCCAGGGCCTTCATTCTTGTAGAGCATGAAAATGCAACCGATGACGACCCTGGGCTTGGCTTGGTCAGCCCCCGCGGTTCCCATATAATGCGGGCACGGATCTGAGCCGCTCTCTTTTGCCTGCCTATGCTGCGGTGACAGACAGACTGTTGTCGTCGATTTTACTACAAACTGTTTGCTCGAGCGGAGGACTCGTGACACTCGATGTGGTGTCACTGCTGCTGCCGCCCAGCCAGACCACCATAGGCGCGGAGGCGGCGACGCCCGCGCGCAGTCCACCCCAGGCCCAGCCAAAGTCCCAGCCTTTGAAGACAAGACAAAAGACGACAGAAGCAAAGGTAAGAGAAGCCGTCATATCAGCCTCTGCTGTAAATTGTACCTGCATGATAGTATTTTTTTTACTGCGTCACGTGGCCCTCCCAGCTCTGTTTTGGTTTATTTGTGCTTTATCCTATTTGCTCCTTCCTAATCCTCCCGTGACTTTTACTATTTATTGCTACCTCACGTGGCCTTCCTAGGCCTCTATTCTTATTGATCGTACTTGGATGATCCTATTATTTAGTTCCTTTTGCGTCATGGGGCACTGCTAGGCCTCTCTTTAATAAATTATGCGTGCATGAATTTCTAGGTGGTATTTTTGAAGTGTGTCACGTGCTTTTGTGTGTGGTCTTAGAAATTTTACGTGCTTGATGGTATTTTTTTCTATGTCATGTGGCCCTCCCAGCTCTGTTTTGCTTTATTTTTGTGAGGTATATGCTTTGTGGTTCATAGTATTTGCTGCCTCCTAATTCTCCCATGACTTTTAATATTTATCACTGCCTCACGTGGCCTTCCCAGGCCTCTATTCTTATTGATCGTACTTGTATGATCCTATTTAATTATTTTTGCGTCACGCGGTCCTCCTAGGCCTTTCTTTAATAAATTATGCGTGCATGAATTTCTATGACGTATTATTAAAGTGTCACGTGCTTTCGAGTCTGTTCTAATAAATTTTACATGCTTGATGGGTTTTTTTCTGCGTCACGTGGCCCACCCAGCTGTGTTTTGCTTTACTTTTGTGGGGTACATGCTTTGTTATTTATTGTATTTGTTCCCTCCTAATTCTCCCATGGCTTTTAATAATTATTACTGCCTCACGTGCCCTTTCCAGGCCTTTTTTTCTTTTTGATCGTAAATGGTTAATCGTAATATTTATTTCCTTCTGCGTCACGGGGCCCTCCTAGGCCTTTCTTTAATAAATTATGCGTGCATGAATTTCTGGGTTGTATTTTTGAAGTGTGTCACGTGCTTTCATCTCAGTTCTTATCAATTTTATGTGCTTGATGGTATTTTTTTTTCTGCGTCACGTGGCCCTCCCAGCTCTGTTTTGCTTCATTTTTTTGGGCCACGTGCATTGTGCTTCATCGTATTTGCTCCCTCCTAATACTCGTATGACTTTTAATATTTATCACTGCCTCACGTGGCCTTCCTATGCCTGTATTTTTATGGATCATAATATTTTTTTCCTTTTGCATCACGGGGCCCATGCGTGTACATGAATTTCTATGTCGTATTTTTGAAGGGTGTCACGTGCTTTCGTCTCTGTTCTTTTAAATAAACGTGTTTTATGGTATTTTTTCTGCGTCACGTGACCCTCCCAGATCTGTTTTGCTTTATTTTTTGTGGTGTAGCGTTCTAATCTAGGACCCTGATCGATACTGTGACCTTATGCCCCTATTCGGCTATAAATCCATTTATTCCCTATATTGGCATAACCGTTCAAGTGCAATATTCAGAAACTCGTCTCTGGCCTCACACGAACAGAGCCACATTTCAGAATCGCTTTCTCTGCCACTTCCTTTGCAACCAATTAGTGCAATGACATAGCAGAAGTTACTATCTGAGATTTCTAGATTAACACTCCGAGTTCTTCAACAAGATAAAAACTCAGCGACCTGGAAATACCCGCTTGCTGTGTTTTGATTAGTAATAGAACTCTAATGAGCACTGATAGACGATCACTTACTAGTGACATCTTTATTGACGTCTAATGTCCAAAAACTTACGTCAAACAAGGCACCTTTCAGGTATAAATATTACCAACGTTGCCTTAAGCAAACGCTGATGTTGCTGAAACAGCTGAAGTTGCTGCTGTTTACGCTAATGCCATCGCTGATGCTGCTAGCTGACTCGCTGCTGCTGAAGTAGCTGTCATGCTGATGATACCATAGCTGCTATCGCTACTGCTATCGCTTCTAACTAGCGAACGATGGTGTGGTGAACTTAGGAGCTGAACAGCCGTCCCCTGCAAGAGCCCAGCAGATGCAAGCTGCCCGCGGACGCTGCCCCGCCTCCTCGACGCGCTGAGAAGAGACGCTGTCTTTCTCCTGCAGAGAAATCCAGCTCCGGCGTTTCTAGTCTACCTTTGCGGGTGACTGGGATATTGACCCCCTGAAGGAGATACCAGACCTCCATCATTCTATTCCAGAGATATGGTGTTGACTAAACCCTTAGAGAGAATTCTTGAAGCAAACCTTGGCAAAACCAAGTTAACTTAATGCAACTTACTTACTCCCCTCCCAAGTATTAGGCTTAGGTCAGGTACACTGGGGTAGGCGTAGTTAGAAGCACCAGTTGAGTATTTTAGCCTAATGTATATATGAATGTATATATGTTTTATTCATTTTAAACCATTGTATGGCTAAGAAACCATATCAATGCTTTTACAGTATTATTTCGCAATACTTATCTTACTGTACGTACTTTTTATAATAACAAGTCTTGCAATTGTGGCAATTCATTTCTCTTGTACGAGAAGAAAGACTGTTCAATAAATGTTACCCTTTATTGAAAACGCCCGTCTCCCTATTCTCTACATATTGTGAAAGTAAACAGCACAACCACTGACTGAGTAAAATAACTGTCTATTGTTTCACACGACCCTAGAGATTGACTCTTGATCTGAGGAGCAAAGTTGTCATGTTGCACGGTTGTTGGAAAACTGAATCCCTTCTTGGCTGTGCCAGGGAAGCTAATCACTTCCTATTCAGTCAAGAAAGTTTCCAGTGACCTCTGAGCTAGTTGGTAACAAACCCAATTAAGTTTAGCATAGTCAGTAGAGGCCTGGAAGATCCGCACTTCTACGTCGATACTACTGTTTATGTTATTCCAATGCGCAGGTCCTATTGGGAAAATAGGAACTACACTACATGGTGCCCAACGTTTGGTAAGGCGATAAACTAACGCAAGACGTTAGAGTAACTCAGTCGTGCATATTTCACACAGACCCCTTTCTCCCGTAAATACTCCAATAGACGTCTGGAGTGGGTGAAAGGTTAAAATCCGCCCGAACTCAGTAGAAAGAGATTCCTATGTAAAGCTCTGGTTTATTCAACATTGAAGGATACAGTGTTCCAAAATATTGTGCACCTAATCTTTGTCTCCTTGGAGACCTGCTCTGCAAACCTTGCATTTATACAATGCCAGGAGAAAACGGAACCACTGGGGCCGCAGCAGATGCGACTCAGCAGGGTCCCGACACTACTGAACCGGATGCAATAATCATCCCGGTACACTTAAGAAAATCTATAACTTTAAAACTTGTAAAAAAAGAATTGACACCACAAGGTGGTACAGTAATTTTCGTGATAGAGGCACACGAATATCGGCAGACAGAGGTATTCTATTCATGGATAAACTTTCCAGCGGCAAACGCTAGAACAAAAGAGTTTCACTATTACAAAATAGAGAAACCTCCGGATGAGTACACTCCTTTCGAGGAGACTGAAATCCCACTAAAATTCCAAGAGCACTTGCTCTGGTTTAATGGCGCCCTAAAACATAATGATCATATTACCAGGCTCGGTCCACTAGGTAGACCAGGAGCAACGAGGCCGGTTCTAGCCAGCTACACACCACATCCGGACATTGCAAAAATGTCAAAAGAAGAGCTGTTAGTACAGCTAAAAACACTTATAAAAATACATAGGAAATTAGTCAAATATGTAATGCGGACTGCAACAGTCCAACCAGCTGTTAATGTACCACAGCTGACACCTCATCAGGGGAACACTAATAAAATTACACCACAGAACATACAATCATGTCCTGGTAAAACACCCGTAAAACGGGAACAAATTCCTTTCTGGTTAGCACAGAAAATAACTCGAATAGAGGCAGTATTTCCGGATACTACCCCTATCGAGAAACACAGAATCTTGACCATCTGCCTTCCTATGGGAATCGCACCACACGTGGAGGACTGTGACACTTGGGGTACAGTCTTTGCTTCCATTTACACAAAAACACATCGTGTTCCGTCTATGGCTGTAATACGGGATGTACTAAGACAGATTCAAAATGAATATGGTCCAGAACCTGCTTTAACTCTTGGCATGAAATTACTGAAAGACTTCAAGCAGGTCTCGGCTATATTATTAGCCAATTTAAAGGGAGGAGCAGCATCTGTGGAGATCCGCCAGAAGTTGAAGGAAACAGATATAACAGATCAGCCAATTGAGCTCGCCAAAATCATAGAGAAATGCTATGAAGAATTAGGTAGAGACAGCTTGGGTGGGAAACCAGTAAAGCCCCAACTGCTCGAAAACCCTGAAAAATTATTTATTAAAAATAATTTAAATACTCCTACAAAGAGCTGGGATGGAAATAAACAATCCACTCCCAAGGAAAAAGTTTTCCAGTCCAGAGGAAGGTCTCCTCGACGGAGGGAAAGAACTCCGACTCGAGAACACCAGTCTCCCCAAAGGGAGCCCTCTGAGAAAAGATATAACCTTAGAAATAGGGATCATCTGAAAAAACCTGATAGATATCAAAGTATTGATGCACGTCCCTCTCAATCTTTTTCGCAGAAATCGGAAAGAAGAGGACGGTCAGACCCAGGAGAGCACACCAAGTCCAAAGACAAGGAACCTGCTCAGAGTAAAAAATCTCAATTTCCGAAAAAGAAGGTAGCCACTATTAGAGTAATCAACCATGCCGAGAATACTGAGGACACAGTTGAAAAACGGGGAGTGGGCACAGACAATGTTGGACAGTGCAGCAGAAATCACTATAGCCCGCAAGATCTTGATGAGTCATCAGGAGACAGTGGACACAAATGAATATATTCAGGTTGAAACTGCTGACACCAGACTTAGCGAGCCCCATAAGATACACGAAATAACATTGCGTATTGAGGGTGATAAGACTAGGAAAATAAAGGGTCTATTTTGGGATAAACTCTCAAACGGCTATGATATTCTGTTAGCTGAAAAAGATTGGCCCCCAGAGTTTGTCAGTGAGTGCCCTCGTGGCGAAGAAATGATTATGCCTGCCTTCTCGAATCACATTCCGATTCACAAAAAATATAATTATGCAAGTAAATGGGCAGTAGCCCAGGCACCGGCATTATATAAAAATCATGTAGAATGGGATGAGGACTCACCTCCTCACAAAATCCAATTAAAAAGTGAACCAACTGCCCAAAGGCAGTATCCCATTAAGCAAGAAGCTAAAAAACAAGTCAGGGAGATCTTAGAACAACTTGAATACCAGGGGGTGATTGAAACATGCACCTCTCAAATGAACAATCCTTTGTTTCCTATCTCCAAGCCAGACAATTCATATCGTCTAGTTTTGGACTACAGACACCTTAATGCATGTTGCAAAACTTTTGCAGTACAAAACTCGCATAGTGCAGCCCTAATGAACAACATAGTTAGGAAAAAATACAAAACGACATTAGACATAGCTAATGGTTTCTTTTGTCAAAACATTGCACCAGAAAGCAGGTATTTGACCGCTTTCTCCGTAATGGGGTCTCAGAAAAATTTCTGTCGACTCCCACAGGGGTTCAAGAACAGCCCAGGACTATTCTCAGCTAGAGTAACAGAGTTACTACAAATATATGATGATGAGGCATTATCTTACGTAGATGATATCTATCTCACAGACGACAACTTGGATACTCACTTGAAAAGAGTGAACACCATTATACTTGGGTTCGCAGCAGAGGGTTACAAGTTCAACTTTAAAAAGTCTCGAATTGCCCATCTGACAGTATTATTTTTGGGATACGAATTATCAAGTGAAGGAAAAAGCCTAGCGGACAACTTCTTAGAGAAGTGCGCTGTACTCCAAGTTCCAAAAACGCTGAAGAATTTACAATCCATACTAGGTTTTCTGAATTTCGGAAGAACATACATTCTAAATTACGCAGAGAGGGTTAAAACTCTCTACGAACTAATTAAACCTGATTTTAAACAAATCAATTGGACTCAAAAACACACAGAAATTTTGAGATCACTGCAAACAGACATGTTAGCAAAAACAAAATTAGATACACGTGACAACACACGCGATCTTGTAATCCAAGTCATCCCAGGAGGATGCGGATTCACGTACCTGACCTCTAATGAGGGAAAAAAGGTACCAATTTCAATTAAATCTCACTTGTACACACAAGCAGAAAAAACATTCAGTCACACAGAAAGAACTGTGAAAGCAGCGCAAATTGCATTAGCAAATGAACGAGAACTAGCACACGGCAAAAGGATTAATATCCTCACAGCGGAATCCGCCTTTGAGGCGCTATTCAACCCAGTAAACCTGCCTACAGTGTCACTGGATCCAAATTGGATACAGTATGTAGATTCTCTAGGAGCGGAAAATGTGAAATACTATTTCGCCCCGCAATTCGAAGAACTGAATGATTTAGAATATGAATATCCTCTGCCAATCGAACTTCTGCCTCTCCCACAGTACGCCTGTATAATCTATACAGATAGATTTGTACAGCATTTCAACGTAGAGAGAAAATCCTACGATGCAGCCTGTGCGATTGTTAAAGGTCGTTGGCTGTGCGGTAAATTCAGACCGAAAGTAACAAAAACTGAATCAGTAAAGTACTTTTCGGCTCAGAGAGCTGAAATCAGATGTTTAAAGATGGCGCTTGAAAATGCAGAACGTGAATTCCCCACACTAATCATGTGCGATTCTCGTTTTTGCGTCAACTCTTACAATAATAAACTGCAGAGTTGGATTGAAAACGATTACAAAGATGACACAGGTGCCACAATAAAGCATAAATTGCTCTGGAAACAGGTAGCTCTTTTACAGAAAGAACTACAAAAGACTCACGTGATACACGCACAGTCTTCAACGTGATGGCGTTCATGTTGCAGGGAATTCATTGGCTAACACAGCCACAGCGGAAGCAACTAAACCGGCTTCCGTAGCCACAAAAAAAGCGTACAGAAAAATACATAGACGGGGAAACCATGCTGGCAGTAAAAACGACCGTAAAAGGCGACTGTGCAGCACTACCCGTGAACTATCCACTCAATTATGCATACGTAATCGATGCAAACTCCGTTCCTTTTGCTCGAATCCCTGGAGTGGGGGATAGGGTAATTCCAAACATGAACAGGAGAATATTTTTAATAGCAGGCGCACACATGGGATTGGGACCTAGACACCAAACAATCAGGGCCTCCCTGACTGAATTACAATCAGTATACTGGTGGCCTGGAATGAGTGTACAACACCAAATATATGCAAACAACTGTGAAAACTGCAACAGGGATCGCAGTAGTGAACTATGCTACCGGCTACCAATCAGAAACAGCGTAACGCTGTCTACACCCCATCCTGCGTCCTATTATTCATTAAGGCTAAACACACTTAAAAAATGTGGCCTCCAGCGCTCGGCTGACGCCAGAACGGTTATACGAAAGATCTGCGAGTCTTTATCGGCACATACGCAATTTCCACGTTCCATTCTGACCGGGGTCCTGCTTTCAGCTCTCGAGCTTATAGGGAGGCCATGGCCAGCATGAGAATTGGGTTGCGGTATTCTTGTCCGTCACACCCCGAAGGGAATAGTGTGGTTGAAAGAAAAAACCGGGACATAAAGCGATCTATAACAGCAAAGGTATTAGGTTCGGGTGCTGGGTGGGTCAAACATCTAATAAGTGTCCAAATCAGTCTTAATAACTTGCCAAGAAATTCTCTAAAAGGTTTCAGCCCATACGAACTATTGTTCGGAACTAGAATGAGAGTTCAGGACTTAGATAGTCAAGTATCAGTGGTACAAGATAAAAAAACAGACTTTGACATCAAAGATCGTTTGGCTGTTTTACAGGACTTGAATGAAACAAGAAAATCCTTAAGCAACATAAAGTTAAAGCAACAGCCAGCTACCACTGACGAGGCACCACAAGCAACAGCCCCAGCAAGGCCTGTCTGGATTCCAAAGATTGGGGATCTAGTCAGAGAAAAAATAGCGGTGAAGAAGGAATTTGGGCCTTCTTACAGAAAAGCAGTACCTTTCTTGGCAGTCACCGGAACAAGATCAGTAGTACTACCGTCCCTTGCTGGTAAAAAGGAGAACAGAGTTGTATCAATCGACCTGGTAAAACCACAAGCATGTGGCCTATAATCAACAGTAGGCCCAGTGGACTCCCAAGAAACAACAGAATACCCAAACTTGCAACAATCCAAGAGGTTCAAACTGAAAGACTAATCACATTCGATCAGCCTGCAGTGCACAGAGAAGGACTATGCAATAATGCCATGGAACTCGTGCCTCTTGAGACACAGATTGAAACAGTTTGTCAAGAAACACCAGTCTACAATAATGTGGCATCAGAAAGTGCTACCGAAAGACAGATTGAAAGAACAATCCCAACCATTGAAAGAACTGCCTCTGGTTATTTCATCGACTTTGACAACTTTTCCGAGGATCAAAGCAACCCCAAAGTGATGCCAGAAACAAAAAAAGACTTTTAAGGAAAAAGCAACGGAACTCTCATCAACTGAAGGAAATCTACCTTATTTCCCCTTGGTTAGAGTTCTGGTTCGGTCTAGGTGTATTTTTCCTCCTGCTTTGGCTCATCATGGTACTTTGTTTGGGAAAATTCATTGAGGGAAAATATAGTACAATGGACACAGCAAGTCAGAACATCAACCTAGTCCTCAAACCACACAGATCATCCCACGTGAAGAAAAGAGAACTGTCAACAGTAAATGTCACAACCATTCTAATACCCGGTGGGGTAGTATGGGAGAAAACTGACTATGAGATCTATGGTCCGGTCGAAATCCTGAAGTATCCTCATCAACTGAAGGTTTCTTTAAGTGACTTTGTAAAACATAGTACATTCTCTGATGATTGGGACTTTAACAGTATTAATGACATGATGTCTGATTTAGTAATGTCAGCTAGATTCACAGAACATGATTATTTACAAGGTTCGTCTAGTTATGAACAGTTGTTCTGTTATACACATTATGGCGATCATTATTTGCATAAATCTGCACAGCCTAGAAATGTTTTTAAGTATAATCAATGGGAACATTGTGCTACACCACCTAAAAGCAGTTCTAAAACATTCTTTGAGAAATTCAAGTACTTCTCAGGGTTTAACACCAGTGATGCAGAAACGTTTTATTACAAACTGTTAGATAAAACAGGAATGAAAACAATGCTGACAAACACTAAATTAATATATTCAGAAGCATTTTATGAAAAAATGATTTGGTTTTGATTATTTGAAAAATCACATTGAAACAAAAACCATTTGGGGTACGAAAGATTGGCAGGTACAAGGCCTAGAAGCACTATTCAGAACCTGCATGATACCAGAACAAATGATGTTTTTAAATGACACAATTCACCAAACATCCTGTCTTGGCCTAGCTAAGATCAAAGACCTAAACAAACCGTCTATTCCAAAGCCAATACCTGATAATGCAACGACAGATATTGAGATGGACGTAATAAAATTTTTACATTTTAACAGAACACATCCTGATTGGAAAAAGTGGTTAATCTGGCCTACTGACACAAACAAGTGTCAAGATAGATTCCTGAATAAAACACAGGGGTTAAAAATGACCAGACAAGACCCTAGATACTCCCAGAGACAACATCCAGGGATAGTAACAACATACAGTGTAGGGAAACTCTGCCTCGAATGGCTAGGATCATCCACACTGGCTGAAATTAAGCAACACTTATCTTTACTAAAAGATGATGCTGATTTGCGCGATTTTATTATGGGACCACGCAAACAGCGTCAAAAACGTTTCATAGCGGCCAGCATCTATGCTGCATACAACGAGGCTTGGAAAGTCACACAAATTGAAACAGCAGAGAAAATACGAGAAATTGATCGTATTAATTTGGAAAAATCACTTTCTGTGGTGGACAATGGGTTAATGACTCTGTCCTCCAGAATATATTCGTTGGACAATATTGTATCTTCTGCATTTGACATAATAGACAGAGACTTGCTAATGTTACAGCATGGCCAGTCGCAATTTAATCAACACAACGTCATTATTTTCCATTTTTATCCTTACTGATAAACAAATCAGCTTGGCACAGAAAGGAGCAGACTATACAATCCTGAGCATCGAAAAACTTGAGAGATTACCATTGACAATGTCAGTAAGTCCTGTCATTGAATGGATAATACACGGAATTATCACTATTCCGATAACAACTTTCCGATTTAAAAAGTGCCTTGAATACATACCTACTGGCCAGTATGACGATTGGGTAAAGGATATGTTAAATCAGCATGGAAATTACCATACACACATTCATGCTATAGTGACAGCGACAAAAATGTATTTCTTAGTGGTGAAAACTGTAAACGTTCACGAAGCGGTATACTTTTGTGTCAGGGTATTAATTTACACGGAGCCTGTGAAGGTAATTCTAACAACCTTTCATGCCACCAGTTTGTCACACCTGCAACGCAGATAGAGCCCTTCTTTATGCAACTCGCGAATGGGAGTTACATTCTAAGAACGGATCACAGATGTTATGGCCTTGTGCCAGGGAAAAGTTATCTCGTAAGCGTAACTTCCATGGTCAAATGCTGTATGCAAGCATTGTTCCCGAGCAGGCGTGGAGACATAGAGACTCCCATCTGGCCTAGTCTGAATCTCTATTCTATACAAATTGATACTTTAAGCAAAATGAAGTCTGTGCATTTGCAGACAACAGTGCCCATAACGTCATCAAAAGAGACGTATGATCTCCTAGTTGCAAGGACAGCTACGGAGGTTCATGACCTTTTATCAACAAATTGCCCCGTGCATTTCGTAGAAATGTTGAGCCAACTCCTTAACATGTCTAGTGCCACAGGCATCCCAGGCATATTTAAGACTATTTTTACGGGACTGCTAACACCATTTCAAGCAATTCTGGGAATCGTTCCAAATTTTGTCCACTCTGTTTTTGGCGGCATACCCCTATATTTGGGACTTGTAGCAGGGATTTTATTTTTGACCCTCCTGCTTCGTTATGGCAAGCCACAGCTCAGACATGACTCCTATGGCAATAGAAGAAACAATCCTAGCAGTACGCTACCGGGACAGAATAACTAGAGTCCTTGGATTGGCCAGGCTGAGAGATCTAAACATGACCTGGTTCCTTTCATTCAGACCGATATGGCAAAATTGCATCTTACCTGTACTACGATGTATGCTATGCGAAGATGAGTGCGTGTTGGACACCTGTCTCACTTCCATCAGCAGTACCAATGGATATCGATACTTTGCTAAGTCCGATAACGGCTCACGCATTGTGTTGTCCCCGCGGCTAACAATCCTGATGACGGCATTCGTTGAGACTCCTGTGCTACGACTAGGTGGTAACAGTGGAGCGAGTGACAAAAGCAACATCACCCAGGTACGACCTTCTGTGAGCATTGCTGATCCCGACTTTGATGACAGCAATCATTCTCACACCTGCCAAGTTACAGCACTATCAAATTTGGTCGAACTGTCACCTGATTTTGTAGACCAATTCTTTGAGAGCCTGTCTGATATGATGTTCTCATCCGAACAGAAACAATAACTTTAGAGAAGCATTCCGACACACAGCGTTCCCATGAACTCTGAATTCGGCCTTCAGTTTTGAACAACAAAAACTGCTAAAAGCGTTGGAACTCTCTTTCCCGTTCAGGCATTAATTCTTTTGAATTGAACATTTTTAATATTCACCCTTTTTTTGGCACGAAAAATTCTTTGCTTAAAGTAAAACTATTCATAGAGAACAGAAGCTTCAACTTCTATTTCTAAATACCTCTAGAGACATAATAACTTTACACCAGCCTCTAGCACATTTTATTGCAATGCATTTATATGTGATGAAATTATCTCGCCCTTCTTCTGTTTCAGAGATATTTCATGTGTAATTCTTTTTGCATAATCGTTCATTGATTTCATATGCTATAATTTTTAAATGATTTCTATGCTTCAAAAACGTACAGTACCTAAATTTTCACGTATTACAAATACGCCTATTTCGAATGCATATATGCATTTTAGGGTGGGCAATGTTACACATGCATCTTATTGCTCTAGTTTTAGTAATTTGATGGACATGAATTCGTGGAGTGGGTGTAGCGTTCTAATCTAGGACCCTGATCGATACTGTGACCTTATGCCCCTATTCGGCTAAAATCCATTTATTCCCTATATTGGCATAACCGTTCCAGTGCAATATTCAGAAACTCGTCTCTGGCCTCACACGAACAGAGTCACATTTTAGAATCGCTTTCTCTGCCACTTCCTTTGCAACCAATTAGTGCAATGACATAGCAGAAGTTACTATCTGAGATTCCTAGATTAACACTCCGAGTTCTTCAACAAGATAAAAACTCAGCGACCTGGAAATCCCCGCTTGCTGTGTTTTGATTAGTAATAGAACTCTAATGAGTACTGATAGACGATCACTTCCTAGTGACATCTTTATTGACGTCTTATGTCCAAAAACTTACGTCAAACAAGGCACCTTTCAGGTATAAATATTACCAACGTTGCCTTAAGCAAACGCTGATGTTGCTGAAACAGCTGAAGTTGCTGCTGTTTACACTAATGCCATCGCTGATGCTGCTAGCTGACTCGCTGCTGCTAAAGTAGCTGTCATGCTGATGATACCATAGCTGCTATCGCTGCTAACTAGCGAACGATGGTGTGGTGAACTTAGGAGCTGAACAGCCGTCCCCTGCAAGAGCCCAGCAGATGCAAGCTGCCTGCGGACGCTGCCCTTCCTCCTCCTCCTCGACGCGCTGAGAAGAGACGCTGTCTTTCTCCTGCAGAGAAATCCAGCTCCGGCGTTTCTAGTCTACCCTTGCGGGTGACTGGGATATCGACCCCCTGAAGGAGATACCAGACCTCCATCATTCTATTCCAGAGGTATGGTGTTGACTAAACCCTTAGAGAGAATTCTTGAAGCAAACCTTGGCAAAACCAACTTAACTTAATGCGACTTACTTACTCCCCTCCCAAGTATTAGGCTTAGGTCAGGTACACTGGGGTAGGCGTAGTTAGAAGCACCAGTTGAGTATTTTAGCCTAATGTATATATGAATGTATATATGTTTTATTCATTTTAAACCATTGTATGGCTAAGAAACCATATCAATGCTTTTACAGTAATATTTCGCAATACTTATCTTACTGTACGTACTTTTTATAATAACAAGTCTTGCAATTGTGGCAATTCATTTCTCTTGTACGAGAAGAAAGACTGTTCAATAAATGTTACCCTTTATTGAAAACGCCCGTCTCTCTATTCTCTACATATTGTGAAAGTAAACTGCACAACCACTGACTGAGTAAAATAACTGTCTATTGTTTCACACGACCCTAGAGATTGACTCTTGATCTGAGGAGCAAAGTTGTCATGTTGCACGGTTGTTGGAAAACTGAATCCCTTCTTGGCTGTGCCAGGGAAGCTGATCACTTCCTATTCAGTCAAGAAAGTTTCCAGTGACCTCTGAGCTAGTTGGTAACAAACCCAATTAAGTTTAGCTTAGTCAGTAGAGGCCTGGAAGATCCGCACGTCTACGTCAATACTACTGTTTATGTTATTCCAATGCGCAGGGCCTATTGGGAAAATAGGAACTACACTACAGTGGGGTACATGCTTTCTGCTTTATCGTATTTGCTCCCTGACTTTTAATATATATCACTGCCTCAAGTCGCCTTCCCAGGCCTCTATTCTTATTGATCGTACTTGTATGATTCTAAAATTTAATTCCTTCTGCGTAACGGGGCCCACCTTAGCCTTTCTTTAATAAATCATGCGTACATGAATTTCTGGGTCGTATTTTTGAAGTGTCACGTGCTTTTGTGCCTCTTCTTATTCATTTTACGTGCTTGATAGTATTTTTTTCTGCATCACGTGGCACTCCCAGATATGTTTTGCTTTATTTTTTGTGGGGTACATGCTTTGTGGTTCATTGTATTTGCTCTCTCCTAATTCTCCCATGACTTTTAATATTTATTACTGCCGTACGTGTCCTTTCCAGGCCTCTATTCTTTTTGATCGTATATGGTTAATCGTAATATGTATTTCCTTCTGCATCACGGGGCCCTCCTAGGCCTTTCTTTAATAAATTATGCGTGCATGAATTTATGGGTCGTATTTTTGAAGTGTGTCACGTGCCTTCGTCTGTTCTTATAAATTTTACGTGCTTGATGGTATTTTTTTCTGCGTCACGTGGCCCTCCCAGCTCGGTTTTGCTTTATTTTAGTGCGCCAAGTGCTTTGTGCTTCATCATATTTGCTCCCTCCTAATTCTCCTATGACTTTTAATATTTATTACTGCCTCACGCGACCTTCCTAGGCCTGTATTTTTATTGATCATAATATTTTTTTCCTTTGGCATCACAGGGCCCTCCTAGGCCTTTCTTTAATAAAATGTGCGTTCATGAATTTCTATGTCGTATTTTTGAAGTGTGTCACGTGCTTTTGTCTGTTCTTTTACATTTTACGTGATTGGTGGTATTTTTTTCTGCGTCACGTGGCCCTCCCAGCTCCGTTTTGCTTTATTTTTGTGGGGTACATGCTTTGTGGTTCATCGTATTTGCTCCCTCCTAATTCTCCCATGAATTTGAATATTTATTAGAGCCTCACATGGCCGTCCCAGGCCAGTTTTCTTATATATTGTGCTTTCATGAATATATATGTTGCATTTTTGTGCTATGCCACGTGCTTTGCGTTTTAACGTATGTACTCTCTCCTAATCATCATATTTGCTCCCTTTTAATCCTCCGCGGACTTTTAATATTTCTTGCTTCTTCACGTGACCTATAGTTGTTTTTTTTAATGTGGTCTAGTTGGCCTACGAAAGTATTGCCTCCTCAGACTAGCATAGTTTTAAATTGATGATAATTGCTGGATTTTTAACCTTGGCACTACGGTGTTGTACTGGCCCTTTATTTGGCTTAGGTTCCCTAACCATTTTTCCCTCTATCGTACATCTTTTTATGACATGCTTTCGCCAAAATAGATGTTTTGGACACTTCATGATCAGTCTTTAAGTGCAATTGCTGCCTTTTTTGAAAGTGTAATGGTAATTGTCCATGATTAAAATGTTAGTCTTGATAGTTATGTATACCAGGGCTGCTCATGTAAATGCTACTAGTGGGCCTGCAGCAGTAATTGTGCCATCCACACAAGTAACCCTAAATATAAAAGTCAAGCCTGTCACTGCAGTGCCTGAGCGCCCTTTGTTAAACTTCCATGTTTTCAAACTGCATCCATTTGACAGGCCTTACCAGTGTCTTTGTATGGACTGTACTCTGTATCCCTCGCTTAAACTTTGTGAGCATACTGAGCTGTGAAGACAGGGTGACAGTTCTTTTACTAATTGTATATTCACACACCTTTATAGTCATTTATTTCTTTACTCTTGAATGTGAGAATGTAAAATGTGTTCTTTACATCTATAATGCTTTCTTTTAACGTTTGTTCCCTGTTTATCTTCATTTTCCATAGAGATGGATGCCACTAAGTACCAAGAGCTTTTGGAAAATATAAACCGTAATGTGTTTCCTGATGGTTTCAGTAAATTGCAGATGCATGGATTGCGTAGATTGTCTAAAAAATTCTCTGTTGACTGTAATATAATTTTTTCAGTATTGGCACATAATTTCAAGGTCTAGATTAATGATGTTCTAATGGCTGGTGTAATTCTCTCCTATATAGGTGAAAAGTGAATAGGTCGAAAAACAGTTTGAGATTATGTATTTCTGCACACAACATATTTCACAAACTACATTAATGTAAGAAAGGTATTTCTGATGAACTTTTTGTGTTTGAGAAAGATTTGTGGTAGGTTGTTAAACTAATTTGTTCTTTAAGAAATGTTACTTTTTCAAAACTTTTCAAAATTAATTTGCATGAAGCATGACGAGTGATAATTCACCAGCACCTGTTCCATCTCAAGGACCTGTTCCATCTCCAGGACCTGTTCCATCTTCATCACCTGTTCCATCTTTAGCACCTGTATCAGGTACACTATGTTATCCATCTGCAGCATCTAGTCAATCTATATTTCTGAAAAAAGTTTTGAATGTGTAGCAGAAACCAGTAAAAAGCCATTGGAAGCAATAGTTTAGGGCTTTAAAATATACGACAGTTTTTTTAGTCACTTAAAACAGACCAATGGATAGTTGATCAACTAAGTTTCAACTTCATGTAAATTGTGTATACTATGGCTAATGGCGTATGATGTACATGTTGGTTCCTCTTTAGAAGGTCATGTCCTTTCATATATTTTTACAGGTAATCGATACCTTCCTCTCAAAAATATGTTTCTCATGACCAAATGTATGTATATTTTCATTCCTAATACAGTTACTTATATTTAAGTAATTTCTCATCAGTGTGTAGTGAAATTCTCTGCTCTGAAACCTATGATTGCTTTAACATTCAGGTTCGACTTTTGCTCAACATATACATATGTTAGTATGTTTTCAGTTTGCAGAATGCTACCCAACTCAGCAGCCAGATGCCCAGATTTTTACTAATGTAATATTTCTGGGGAATTATCGACAGAAAATTGCAATGGACCTAAAGGAGTCATCACGTTTGACTTTAACATTTCAATGATAAATAAGATCTCACACTCAAGTGTTGTCCTGAACATTGTATTTTTCTGCATTTTGTTTTTTCATAGAAGATCTTTTATAAAGACATATCATTACTTTTTAACATAGTATAGTAAGATATTGTCATTATAGTTGTGAATTTTCAATAATGTTTGTAGTGAAGCCATTTGAATATGTTTGCAACAGTTGTAACTGTCTCTATTCCAGAATCTGAAAACACCTAGACACATGCATGATATATTGCAAAAGAAGTTTTTAATTGTTAGCATTGCTGTCATAATGTGCTAATGTACATCTTTTTTTACATTTAGAGTCTGTTGAAAAGTATTGTGGTGTCTGCAACCAAGATACTTCATTAATATATGTACAAAAGGTAATGGTAAATACCCCCAATGAGTGTAGATGCTGAAGATCAAAATTAAGTGATATAAGTCCATGGTGTGTTTAGAACACACTAAGTCTCCAGATCACATTTTTCTGATGCAGGGTGTATATTAGTATGACTCGGATAACTGAGGCATTTGCAAGGGTCTTTTCAGAGTTACGTCCGCCATGTGGGAAAGCTGGCTATGCACCCTTACTACTTATGGATTAATTACCACTTTACCACTCAGTGTTCAGAGGTCACTATGTTTACTATGTAAATACATATAACGTTTTCATTTCAAAAAGCTAATGGCCTTTAAATGTAAATGTAGTATACTTGTAAAGCGCACAGCTCCCCATCATCGGGGCATACCGGCGCTATATAACGCTGTGGAACCCTTCCTGGCTCTCCCTGTGAGATGCCCCTCCTGGACACCCCCAAGGTGAAGCCAGGCGTCCCATTGTTCTAGGGGCCGTTGTGGAGATTAAGCAAGCTATTGCCCAGAGTTGCAGCGTGGGACCCCATGATTAGAGTAGGCCCTGAGGCGAGAATTATCAAGTCCGCAGACAATGAGCCCAAGACCCTGCTGCGTCGGGAATTGAACCCTGGTCCCGGGCCAGACCTCTGCATCAGGGTCTGCCGCTCTAACCATTGAGCCACACTTCTCCACTGCAATGTTATTAACAAGTTACTTTTCACTATCTTCCCAACAGGCCTAATGCTTCGAATGCAGCAGATGGGTCCATCTTGAATTTATAAAACCAAATGTAACATCCTGCTTACCTTTTACTGGTTACAAATGTACAAAATATATGTTTTAAAGTAAAAATGTGATCGCATGCAAGATGTCTAATTAGATGTTTTGCATACTCCTGCAATCTAGTATTGTGTTCGGATTATCATAAGAAGTAATGTTGAGACACTTCCTTCAGCTGTCACGATTAGCACAATCCTTTTAGAGTTGGACCAGACTTCCTCTAACATTCCTACTTAATTTTCTTTTTCAAATCGAGCAACTATTTTGTTAAGGTGTTGAAATATAAATTTAAATCTTCCTCCTTTTTGAAGGTCAACAAGCAATATCGCTCCTCCACACATTATTGTTCAATGGTAGTCTAAAAAGTAGTGGAAATTCCACTATCACTAAGGTAGACATCTGACAATAGAATCTATTATATAGTTACACCACTATTTCATGGTCATAATCCAAAAGGTGTGCTTAGAGTCAACAAAAAGAACAATTATGCACATTTTATGCTGGACAGTATTGCTTCTAAACACCCTTTCACTGCTTGCTTTCTTCCATACCTTCAAAAAAGATTTCATGGATTTACATGCATAGTCTTTCAGGTCGGTATATCTCTAATGTAAAACAAGCGTACCTGT
The DNA here is from genome assembly GCF_964263255.1 of Lissotriton vulgaris. Lineage (NCBI taxonomy): Eukaryota > Metazoa > Chordata > Amphibia > Caudata > Salamandridae > Lissotriton > Lissotriton vulgaris. Next base: position 699,247,146 of record NC_141693.1, read on the forward strand.
TTTTCTTTTCTTTCGTCACTGACATATATAAACTCATCAGTCACTCCTATGGCAAGCTTTTACAATCCTGAATGCTGAATGCTGGGTTTTGTGTGAGAGGATGCCGATGCATAACCATGCTAAGTTTTCTTTAGCTGCATGGGCACATGTAGTGTAATCTGTCCAACACTTTGAAATGCTACCCTCCCACTGTCCTAAAGGCGAATGTAGAATTCAACCGTTCTTCATATAATAGAATTGGACGTCACTAAGTACAAAGTATTTCTGTATTATGGAAGCCCTAATGTGTCCCTTAAAGATTCCAGCGAAGTCCAGACATATACTAACTGAAACACACCAACTATTAGTATCCTGTAAAATATGCAAAACAACTCTTTCAAGGTATGATCAATCCAAAAAATACTCCTTTGGCACAGCAAATATAGTGCAACATGTAAACAATTTGCACCCCAACAACTTTGATTGAGCTGCAACACAGAGATTGCAGTACAACCCACTTGCTGCTGCACCAAGCACATAAATTGCTGCAACAGCATCTTCAGCAAACAGCCCATACTCACTTATTGATCTTGATAAACTTACATTTCTATGCATTTATTGCTATGAACTTTTGTGTTACGTGAAACAGTCTATCAACCTCATCAAAAACAAGAAACAGGAGCATCGCTGTCCTCAACATTAGTTATTAGACATTCATCACGCGTGTTTGTTGTAAGAACTACCCTGTCTGAAGGCAGTGGGAAATGTGCACACTTGCTGCCTTACTTGGCTGGGTTTATCAATTATTCTTGATTTTCATATTCGGATTCAAAGTCAAGCCCCTTTATCGAACATTTTTGTTGTAGCTACTACCCTGTCCGAAGGCAGTGGGAAATTTGCACACTTGTTGCCTTTCTTTGCAGGAGTTATCAACTATTGTTCAATTTCATATTCCTATTCAAAGTGCAGGCCGTTTATCGAGCCTTGTTGTTGTATCAACTACCCCGGCCGAAGGCAGTGGGAAATTTGCACACTTGCTACCTTTCTTGGCTGGGGTTATCAATTATTGTTCAATTTGATATTCTGATTCAAAGTCATGACCCTTTATTGAGCCTTTTTGTTGTAGCTACTACTCCGGCCGAAGCCAATGGGAAATTTGCACACTTGCTACCTTTCTTGGCTGGGGTTATCAATTGTTCAATTTGATATTCTGATTCAAAGTCAAGGCCCTTTATAGAGCCTCTTTGTTGTAACTACTTTCCCGGCTAAAGGCAGTGGGTAATTTGCACACTTGCAACCTTACTTATTTTTTACGTTTTTCATCTTCCACTCAATCAACACATCCTCTACAAGTAAGTAAGCTTCTTTGCCATATTCAGACACTTTTCCAATTCTTATATCTTGTAGAATAGTTCCATAATCAGCATCATTTGCTTGTCGCATATTTGTAATAAGTCCCTTATATTCCAAATATGACCAAATATTAACATTTCCAATTCTACCCAAAGAGTTTCTGGTATCTTCATGCACAAGTGTTTTAAATACTGGTTGTCCTTTTACAGGAGTAACTTTTAGTAGATGTCCAAATCTCGAAGAATCATTTGGGTGAGTCTAGGTCTTGCTGCAACTCGAAATCGAGCACTTAAATTTGTTAAAGAAATTGAATATTTAGCAGAAAAAGAGCCACAAAGTACAGATATTATGAAAACAAATATATTGGAAACTTATTATTGAAATAGAAATCATCATCTGGACAACATTTCATATTCTGATTCAAACTCGTAGCCCTTTATTGAGCCTTTTTGTTGTCGCTTCTACCCCAGCCGAAGGCAGTGGGAAATTTGCACACTTGCTGCCTTTCTTGGCTGGGGTTATCAATTATTCTTCTTGTAATACAAATTCAAACTGCAGGCCCTTTATTGAGCCTTCTTGGTAACTATTACCCGGGAATGGCAGTGGGTAATTTGCGCACTTGCAGCCTTTCTAATTTTTTACATTATTCATCTTCCACTCAATCAACACATCATATACACGTACACACACCTACTTGCTGCCTTTCTTGGCTATGGTTACCCATTATTCTTCTATTTCATATCTGTATTTAAAGTGCAGACCCTTTATCGAGCCTTCTTGTTGTAGCTACTACCCCGGCCGAAGGCAGTAGAAAATTTCCAAACTTGCTGCCTTTCTTGGCTGGGGTTATCAATTCTTCTTGTAATTCAAATTCAAAATGCAGGCCCTTTATTCAGCCTTCTTGGTAGCTACTTCCCGTGAATGGCAGTTTGTTAATTTCTCCAAGAAAATGGCCTGCTCGGCTCCGCTCCTTCCCTTAAAGTTTGGGGGTGATTCATCAAGTGGGGGCCGAACGTCGACCTGACGACGGCGGGGGACTTCTATTCCTCGACGTCGATCATCGCTGAGTTGACGATGGCGGAGGGCTTTTGCTCCTCGAAGCCAATCGTCGTCGGATTAACGACGGCGGAAGATCACGATTCTTCGACGATTCATGGATAAATGACCCACCAGTGGTAGATTTTTCAGCGCCGAGCCATACGCTGAAGTAGAAGGGAGAAGGACCTTGCTTCTGGAAGGAGATCTTGTTCTCTTGGAGCCCTTCTTCACCGGTGACCTGCCTCTGGAAGATTTTTCTGCCAGCCCATAAAGGTGGATCCTTTTACTGTCCTTTAAAGTCCTTCTGGACAGGGTCTGTCAATAAGGGCAAGCCTTAGGGTCATGGTCCTTAGGCAAACAAAGAATACAGACCTCATGAGAGTCTGACCTGGCCTTTTTACCACAAGAAAGGCAGGGATCAAAAAGAGATGGCATTTTGAGAGTAAAAAATGCCCCAAACTGCCCAAAAAAGACAGAATTTTACTTCAATAGATGGAAGACGTCGCAGTAAGTAACGAATTTCCAAAAAAGTGAAGATTATTTCTGACTAAAATCAGAAAAAAGTGGAGCTGTGTAATCAGGATCCTTCCTGAAGGAGCCGGAAAGAACAAACTACCTAACTGTTACTCCTGAGGCATGATGGGAAGCTGCGGGTCATGACTGCCTTAAAGGCACGATGCCAGTTTATCTCTATGTTGCTAGGAGTTAGCATTTCAGCCTTTTTATGCTATGTTTTTGCAATGCAGCCTGGGAGCTGTATATGCTTTCAGTCCTGAGAGTTTGTGATGATTGCTAAGCTTTAAAACAGTATATATATATATATATATATAAGCAGCCCGTCCCGACCTTGTCCGGGAGCAACAGGCTTCTCCGACCCCCGCCAGCCCCGACATTGACCAGCAGCCCAGGCCCCCGCCCGGCCCGTCCGTCGCCTGCCCCGACCCCCGCCTGCCCAGACATGGGTCCCCTTACCTCAGCCACCGCTCCTCCCGCCTGTCCGCTGCTGATATACTGCTTTAAATAGGTCTGTTCTTTTTTGCAGAGGTGTACAGCTGACCAATCCGTTCTACAGAGTGTACATTGGCTGGGAAAGCTTACATCATAGCTAATCTTTTTGGCCTAGAGGTGTGTTAATGATTGCCGTTTCACCATAAAAACATGGGATCATTCTTTTTTCTCCTGCAGCCCGGGCCCCCAGCCAGCCCGACCCCTGCCCAGCCCATCCCCCGACATGGGTCCCCTTACCTCAGCCGCCGCTCCTCCCGCCTGTCCGCTGCACGCACCGTTGCTGGCCTGTCCGCTGCTCCTCACGTCACCGCTCCACCCCTGCGCCATGTCCGCCTCTCCCTTACCTCAACCGCCGCTCTTCCAGCCTGTCCGCTGCTCGCACCGCCGCTGGCCTGTCCGCTGCTCCTCACGTCACCACTCCTCCCCGCGCCATGTCCGCCGCTCCTCGCCGCGCTCCTGGAGGCCGCTCCTCCCCACGCTCCTGACGTGAGCATGCACATCGCCGTCGGCGCTACTTCGGAGGGACTACTTTTTTTTACTGTAAATTATTTAAATAACGTTTTTTTCTAAAAATTTATATAGCCTATAACCATCTACAGACCATGACGATTCCAACGGTGTATCTGGTGTGTGGATTGGCGCTGTGGTTCCCGAGTTCACCCGCCTCAAATGCTGAAAGTTCTTCCTTTATTATAGTAGTATAGATATATATATATATATATATATATATGTACGGAGATGCATATATGTGGGGCACATATAGGATTGTGTTTCAGGGATCCCGCGCATGGGCGGGAAAATTCTAGTTCTTATTACTATTGATGAGGATCCCCTGGAAGAGAAGCTATCAATATCTTTGCAGCTTTACATGGATGAAGGCCTGACGCCTTGCCACAGATGGGCCTGTCGGTGATGTAGAGAGTCCTGAAGGATGAGTGTCTACTAATGGAAGCCACAGCAGTCCTTGGAAATCAATTGACATAGGATCTCAGATTAACCTGTACTAATTTTACCTAGTTCTGGGCTCTTCGCGGTCTTCAGAGTAGAAAGAAATGGCAACTTGGCGCAAGCTTTTTTCATAGTCAAGGTGGCCAAGACAGGATAGGACACAGGAGATGGTGGCCTGATGTTTCTACACGAAACAAATGCAAGTAGTTGCACAATACATTCTGCATGCCGTAGAAGGCATTTCTTGCACCCTGGTTCACTCGGGGGACCAGGATTAGCGTAAGTCCATTAACACATGCAAGTTTCTCACTTTGGTTTAGATCAAGTGTTGTATACTGCGTTCATAGGGTCACAGGATCATAGGCTGTCATGTCTTTCATGCCATATTAAAATCTCTCCGGATTTGATAGAGTGACGTTTAAGGAGATTTCAAGCATTAATTGGTCAATGACTAGGACGGTGAACTGGTGAGGGATCTCTAAAAGCGCCCTTGTTAAGAGTGGTCTGTAGATCAACAGAAACACAAAATGAAAAATGCAATTGGTAGGGATTAGCAGTGGATTAAGAGTGATTAACATGATGCCTTCCTCTACAGTGGTTTGTAATGATTAATTGAAAATGACGGTAAACATAACCCACTTTCCTTCTATACGTTACGTTAAGTAAAATTTGGAAACACACTGTTTAAATATTGGCTTACTTAGCTACAATGCAAAAATGATTATGATGATGGCAAAATAGTTCACATTTATGACTGCCTTATAAATGTATTATCATTAAAGTGTTTAACAGTCTCTCTTCCAAATGGTAAGCAATTAGTTCCTCACAACTTACATAGACAAAAGGCATATTTTATGGTTAGTAATGAGAGCTGCTGTAGACGTTTGACTGAAACACTTACTCAGATTTCACCTAGTGTAAGCTGTCTAGGGCAAGTACCCGATCCCATGGGCACTACTTTCTAAACAGTGTACTGAAGAAAATTACAACAGTTCCCAAAATGTATGTTGTCTGAGTGCCAGCTCTAGCACCTATTACTGATGAAAAACAAAGAGCAAATATGTTTACAATTTTCTTTATACTAGAAGAATGTAGCATGATTTCATTAAAAGGGTGGGTAAAATACTGATCCATGGACAATTGTGGCTATCAAACAACGTGATTCTTTATTGTTCCTTATTTCCCGAATTAGAGCCATAAAAACATTGTGTTTTTTTAGGCCTGGACTAATCGCCAATGACATGCTGGCGAAAGGTGCACTTCACGTCACTGCAAGGCTGGCGTCAAATTCTTTCATGATTGTCCAATAACCACTTTGACAAAAAAAGATTCTAGGAGTTCATTTCACAATAACTGTTCAGAGAATAAGAAGGCAATTAAAAATAGCAAACAGAATCCCCCATAATAAGGTATTTGGCACTGAAGGCATACAGAGGACACTTTTTATTGTAAAAGCAACAACATGAATTAGAAAAGAGATTAATTTGTTGGGAAAGCAGGCTTTTCAGCGTATGCCAATCTCTCTGTTCGTCAAGATTACTCTAGCAGACCTGGAAGCGGACACTCCGCCATACTTTCATCCACTTGAAGCTCTGAGGTATAAAGCAAAGACCAACTTGCTCCCTGCTTTCTGCATCTTTCTGAAAAGTTGATGTGCGGCGGATTTTTGGAAAAATATATTTGTCTTGATCATCCTACTTCCTTTAAACGCCCAACGAGTGAAGGTCGGGATGCATTTACGGATTTCCATCACTTCTTAAGATATCAAAGGTTTGAGCATGGATATGGCTGTTCTAGCTTTTCAGTGGATGCCACTGCTAGACTTCATCAAATAGGTCCATTAACTCGTATATCTTTAAAGCAAGGCCAGCTTGTCATTTACCTGAATTATTCAGGTTAAACACCTTCTTTGCATACAGTTAAGCATAAACACATCACACCACTGTTACAGAATTCTATTTCAAAGCGTACAGAAACTACAGCAGCTTCAAGGCAAAGCATCAATATGCAGCATTCACTAACTCCCAGGTACTCCGAAGCATACTCTAGGGGCTTGCCACTGACTGTTTTCAAAGTTTGGGATTTTTATTGCGGATTCCTTCTGTAATGACAAAACTCAATTTCAATATAAATCACTAATATGAATTGATAAATATAATGATTTGAACAGAAGTATCTCAACCTTTGCCTTCTTTAATATCTTCTGTAAAATGCCTCAAGTTACGAAAAGAAGCTCTAAATAGCAGCGGAGCCAAAAACAGTGAGGTGACACTGGTCCCCAGGTTGGTCCTTTTTTTCCAGTTTGTTGTAAGTGTGAATGTATTACTCACGTGGGAGCTCTGGGAAAATAACATTGTCCGTGTAATTAGACCCAGTACAATGCGGGTGGGCAGAAATCTATAACTCACTAAGAGCATTGCCAAGACAGGTCCCAAATCGTATTGTGTAACTGCCCCATGGAACACAACATGCACAGTGAGGGATTGCACACTGGTCATCAAACACGTGCAGACAGTGTTTTTCCTCTAAGGACAAGGCTAGGAGTGAATTGTTCAAAATGCGTAACTAGTAATGAAACAGGGTAAAAATTGTATAGTACAAACATCCAGCATATACGAAGGCACTTGGAATTGGTGTGCAAAATGGTATGTGCTGTGGTAATCAGATAATTTGATGGACATCTAACAAGGTGGGATATGTATGACCTATTTACTGTTCTGTACATGCTATCCAATTCTGGTCCATGAGTCTAGCCACCATGGTTTTAAAATTAGTGCTAATCCACCTGTCATTAAGTCCTAAATATAGCCAATCGGGTTTTTGCATTTACAGTCATGCAAAAAGAATACACAATCATCCTGTAAATCCCCGCCCCCCAAACAAACCACACACCCATACTGAAAATGTGTGGTTTCAGCAGGTGCACACATACATTGTAGCACAGTCATGCCTACAGAGATATCAGACCAACCAGTGTCCCCACAGGAAGAGACCTGTTACCGCTGACTGAGGTGCGAGACTACATAGATGAAGCCCACTAGTAAAAGGCCCCGCACACCCAACATCATGATGAGGAAGAGAAGAACGATGGACATCACTGGCTCTACCACCTGGTTGCCGAGGTTCCAGCGGGGAAATCCCATGGTGACTAGCTGCTGGTTGATATCCGAGAAAGGGGAGCGCCCCTCAGGCCTCGCGCCACCTGCATGCTGCTGCTGTGGGGGAGGAGGACCGGGGTTCTGGGCAGCATTGAAAAAGCCCTAGGAGTTTAAAAATAAGCAAAGTCATCAATATGAATATCATTTTCAAACATACCCATGCAAATCAAAGAAAAAAGTAAATAGTAATATTTAGTAGTCATTTGAGACTCCGTGAAATACAAAATTGAAATTAGTGGTTGAACGTTCTTGGAGGATGCAAGAACATGCGCAGGTGCACAAAAAAGGTGCAGCTGTATTATGGTAAAGCAACACAGATGTCACCAAAAACGCAGAGGTCATTAAAGAGCAAAAAATAAATAACAGCTAAAAGGTCAAGATTGAAACAGGTTTTAAATACAGCTAAATTACATTAGTAGAATAACAGTTCTTCAAACCACAGGGCCAGAGCAGGCAAGCAACAGAAGTCATCCAAATAGCAAGCAACGGATGCAAGAAGGTTGGTTATTGAGTGCTAAGTGGTTATATTCCATACTCTACGGTTTCTAATGAAAATACACGTTAGGTCCACATTCTGGACTAAACCTCTGGATATTGGTGAAGTACTGTTACTATTTTTCGTTTTGCATAACATATATATTAATCTGCACATTATACAAATATGTAAAGTGGGATTTTCACAAAGTCATCCATAGTCACTGTAGACCTCAGTTCCATCGACTAATGCTAACATGAAAATGTACCATTGGCAGCTGTGTTTTCCATCTCGCTCCCGTTTCAAGAGCTAACCTGCATAGCTTGAGTTAATTACATTATAACACAATGTTTTGGTTTCTGTGAGAATTGTTTATCAATATGTGTTTCACTGAAGCAGAATAATGAAGAGGGCTGTCCACTTGCCCCCTGCCCCACCACCCCACTGATATACTGTGAATTGTTCACTCCTGATTGGTTTCCTCTCCCCGAGAACCGTGGGTAGAGCTGCAACTTGCCGAGAATTGATTTTAATTTGTGAGTGGCTAAGCAAGTTAGATTTAGAAGTCACTTTCCAATCTCTCCAGACTAGTGACTTATCTTTGCTACTGCTCAGAGATGAATTCCTGATCAATTTCATTCTCATTTATCAGTCTGAATCTTTATCGATTCTGCCTTTTAGAGGCTTTATATGCTGACGACGTCTTCTGCTTGACTTCTCTCACAAATTTCCTGATTTACTTTCAGCCCAGCATGTTAGGGAATTTACCTTCAGGGGAAACTGAAATTAGCTTGATTTGCATATGACAACTTTAAAAAGTTTGCCTATGTATTTGCTATTTTGAATTGCTTTGAATTATACGGACCCATGTATTTTTCATGATAAATATTTTATGACTCATTAGAATGATTTGAGTTTATATATTTGCCAATCTGCTAATAAACCTTCATGGTGTGCAAATCTAGCATGCTCGATCACCCTTATGGGGTCGAATGTGCTTCACTGCAAAGGATGTATTGTTGAACTGATGTTAAACCTCAGCCTAGGACTAAAAGGTCCTGTTATATGACCATTAGGGTCATTGTCGACATTGCTAAGTTAGCATGAGCTTTGCTGCCATGATGCTGCTTTTTTGCACGTTACTACATGACTTCATTTTGCAGGACTCTGTTTATGCCTTTTACATGAGAACTGTCTGCTTTTCACGTTCTCTGCTAAGTTCCTGGAGTTTAGTTCGAACACGATGTGTAAGGTCAATAAACAATGCCCCTTGTTATTCTATTGTGGTCAGTCCCTAGCACCTAGACAAAACATGCTAAACACAGCTGTGCTGCTGGAGACATGTACTATGATATTACAGGGATGCATGTTGTTTTACCACACACTTGGAGAGAGCCCTTTCCATGGAGAAGAGCTATGCTGTTTCTATGGTGTAAACCTTACATCTAGGCTTTAAGGTCTGCTGACAAAGCCCAGAGATCTTTTATTTAAGAAACTTCTTCCAGTCAAGGGGAGAGTGGTTAGGCCCGATAGTCCTTTTTCCACTGTTTTTATATAATGACATCCCCCTTCGTACTCTATGGAATTGCAACAATGCTAATTGTTCTGAGTTGATGCATTCTGCTGCTAGTAGTGGCCCGTATACTGTATTATAGAGCACAATAGTTAAAATAAACCTTTCGAACTATTACAGTGACTCTGCCAATTGTTACTTTGGATAAAGTCGAGTGAGCGAGCGAAAGGGTATATCTTGCTACCACGATTCCTTAGAGAGTCAGGAGTGTTTTGTTCTGGGTTTTGTTCTAGGTTGTCTAATCATTTGTAGCTTCGTGATTTTGAAGGAGAACAAATGACTCACTATAGCTCGTCGGTTCTGGGATTTTGGGTACTAAGGTGGTAGGTTGGCACACCCCTATTCAATCAGGTCCTGTTTTCCCGCGCATAGTTCTGTGTAGGTGCAGAATCCCCCCAACATGGTGCTGCCAACGTTTGTTCTGGTTCTTATCTGCAAGATTCGTAAGTAGTGCTTGTGCTTGTCCACAAACCCCTCACTTCTGTGACGGTGTTACCTCCTATTTTGATAGATGATAGGTTTTTCAAGCTTCAATTTGAAACGGTCTATTGTTTTCTTTTAACCCTTTGTTGAGCTGTCACGCATCGGTTGTTATTCTCTCTTATTCATTATGGCAGTTGCCATAACAGCTCATAACCGTTCACCGCTCAGGGCTTATTCACAACAATATGGAGTACTTGATGCGGGTGTTGCGCTTATCTTTGTTGTAGAGGTGTATCAAGCTTTCCGCTTTGTGTTTTATTCTTGGGTCACCTTTCCGGCAGTCAATGGAACAGACAATTTGTTTCACCAGTATACTGCCATAGCGACTCTGCGGAAATATAGACCATATAGTACTCTTGAGGTTCTGTTCTCAGCTTGGCAACACCAAATTTGGTTTAATGGCACCCTTCCTCACCCTATAACGCCGGTCTGTTTATAAATGAAAACAGTAGGAAATGGGTGGCGGGCCGGGACGGATGTCGGGCGGATTGCCATTGCCATGCGGGCAGTGGCGATCCGCCCGAGATCCTAATGACCCTCTTAGTTCCCCGAATTAGCTGAATGTAATACTTGGGGTAAGGTGTTTGCCGCGGTATATTCAAAGTGTTTCGGTACCCCCTCCATGACGGTACTCCCTTCCGTGATAAAACGTGTTCAAGAGGAACATGGAGCCGAGGCGGCTCTGGAATTCTGGTGTTCGAAGTGGTTGCTGATATGATCATTGCTAATGTTAAGGGTGATGCTGTAAGCCTGGAGGCTATAGAAGACGCAGACAAGCAGAGCAAATACTGAAGATTATTGCAAAGGCTTATAAGACCATAGGCCCCAATAGTCTGGCAATTACGTTTTTTCTCAAACGCAGACGCACTCTAAAGTGCAGCAGAAAGCCCGGTCTGATAAAGATGGGTGCCCATTCTTTCCTAAAAAGAACTGGAAAAATAAACAAGCATTTACAATGCAATGGTCTCGGCATTATTAAAGGTAGAGCTATTGGCATTGCTCATGAGATTTATTTATTTTTAAACATAAATAAATGGTTTTGTCATTTACAATGGCAATAGGAGAGCATTAGAGTAGTAGTATTCGCGGACACAGAGCCACACACACAGAAAGCCCCACACACAGAGCCCCACACATGCAGACACACACACACACACACACACAGAGCCCCACAGACACACACACACAGAGCCCCACACACACACGCACACAGCGAGCCACACACAGAGCCCCCCCCACACACGCACAGAGACCCCCCACACACACAGAGCCCCCACACACACACACACAGAGCCCCCCACACACACAGAGCCTCCCCCCCACACACACAGAGCCCCACACACACACAAAGCCCCCCACACACGCACAGAGCCCCCCCACACACGCACAGAGCCCCCCCACACACGCACAGAGCCCCCCACACACAGAGCCCCCCCTACACACACAGAGCCTCCCCCACACACACAGAGCCCCCCCCCACACACACAGAGCCCCACACACACACAGAGCCCCCCCCACACACAGAGCCCCCCCACACACACACACAGAGCCACGCACACACACACACAGACAGACAGAGCCACGCACACACAGACAGAGCCACGCACACACAGACAGAGCCACGCACACACAGACAGAGCCACGCACACAGACAGAGCCACGCACACACAGACAGAGCCACGCACATAGACAGAGCCACGCACACACAGAGAGCCACGCACACACAGAGACAGAGCCACACACACACACAGAGCCACGCACACACAGAGACAGAGCCACGCACACACACAGAGCCTCGCACACACAGACAGAGCCTCGCACACACAGACAGAGCCTCGCGCACACAGACAGAGCCTCGCGCACACAGACAGAGCCTTGCGCACACAGACAGAGCCTTGCGCACACAGACAGAGCCACGCACACACACAGACAGAGCCACGCACACACACAGACAGAGCCACGCACATATACACAGAGCCAAGCACACACACAGACAGAGCCACGCACACACACAGACAGAGCCACGCACACACACAGACAGAGCCACGCAAACACACAGACAGATCCACTGACACACACACACACAGACAGAGCCACACACACAGAGCCACAGAGACAGAGCCACGCACACACACAGAGCCACGCACACACACAGAGATTGCCACGCACACACACAGATTGCCACGCACACACACAGATTGCCACGCACACACACAGATTGCCACGCACACACACAGACAGAGTCACCTACACACAGTAACAGAAAAACCGGGATGACAAGCAGGGAACAGAGGCACAGAAAAACCGGGGGAACAGAGGCACATAAAAACCGGGGGAACAGAGGCACAGAAAAAACGGGGCAGAACAGAAGCAGAGAAAAACCGGGATGACATGCAGGAAACAGGAGTAAGAAGCAGACTAAAGAGCTTCATGGAAGAAGTAAGACAAAGGGAGTGGGCACACCAGGAGTAAGATGCAGACTATAGAGCTCTCTACTAACTGACAGCACAAGGATGATTATTGCATCTTTTCTGTACTTCATCTGTTTTTCAAGTTTGAAAGCCAGCATATTTTTGTATGATCCTATAGTAACTACCAAACCTAAAACAACAAGAGCTTCAGATTAGTCCATGGTATGCATGTAACATCATCCAAGACACTCTGGTCTAAAAAAACCTATACTCAAATGCCACAGAGGCCCGACTACCACCATGTTTAGAAAGCATGCATTCACACATTCACACATACACCCACGCACACACACAGCCGTCCATGCAGTTATGCAGACACACACACACCATGGTTAGAAAACACGCATTCACACAGACACCCATGGACACACACCCAGCCGTCCATGCGTTTATGCAGACTCACGTCATGGTAAGAAAGCATGCATTCACACATGTGCACACACGTACAGCGGCACGCAGGCATGCATGCACTTACACACACACATCCATCCGTTTCTGCATACACACACCATGGTAAGAGAGCATGCATTCACACATGCACCCACACATACAGCGGCACGCACGCACTTACACACACAATTCCATCCGTTTCTACATACACACATACCATAAGCATGCATTCACACAGACACCCATGAACACACACATACTGCGGCACGCACGCATTTACACACACACACACATCCATCCGTTTCTGCATACACACACACTATGGTAAGCATTGCATTCACACATGCACCCAAGCACACACACATACAGCGGAACGCAGGCACGCACTTACACAGACACATCCATCCGTTTATGCATACACACAAACCATGGTAAGCATGCATTCTCACAGACACCCATGAACACACACATACAGCGGCACGCACGCATTTACACACACACACATCCATCCGTTTCTGCATACACACACACTATGGTAAGCATGCATTCACACATGCACCCATGCACACACACATACAGTGGAACGCAGGCACGCACGGACTTACACAGACACATCCATCCATTTCTGCATACACACAAACCATGGTAAGCATGCATTCTCACAGACACCCATGAACACACACATACAGCGGCACGCTGGTAAACACGGCGCAGACATGGCTGCTCCCTCTGACTCACGCTGTGAATAAAAGCCAATGGGAGGTTAGGCAGATCGAGGCGGGGCTTCTGGGCACTTCTGATCTCCTTGTATTTCCTGTAAGTAAATGGCACGCAGGCACGCACACACACACTTACACACACACATCAATTTGTTTCTGCATACACACACACCATGGTAAGCATGCATTCACACAGACACCCATGAACACACACACATACAGCGGCACACACACACTTACACACACACATCCATCCGTTTCTGCATACACACACACCATGGTAAGCATGCATTCACACATGCACCCATGCACACACACATACGCAGGCACGCACGCACTTACACACACACACATCCATCCGTTTCTGCATACACACACACCATGGTAAGCACACATTCAACCAGACACCCATGCACACACATATACAGTGGCACGCTGGTAAACACGGCGCAGACATGGATTCTCCCTCTGACTCACGCTGTGAATGAAAGCCAAGGGGAGGTTTGGCAGCTCCAGGCAGAGCTTCTGGGCACTTCTGATCTCCATGTATTTCCTGTAAGTAAATGGCACCCAGGCACGCACGCACTTACACACACACATACATCCGTTTCTGCATACACACACACACACCATGGTAAGCATGCATTCACACAGACACCGATGCACACACACAAACAGCGGCACGCTGGTAAACAAGGCGCAGACATGGCTGCTCCCTCTGACTCACGCTGTGAATGAAAGCCAAGGGGAGGTTTGGAAGCTCGAGGCGGGGCTTCTGGGCACTTCTGATCTCCGTGTATTTCCTGTAAGTAAATGGCACGCAGGCACACACGCACGCACTTACACACACACATCCATCCTTTTCTGCATACACTCACACCATGGTAAGCATGCATTCACACAAACACCCATGCACACACACATACAGCGGCACGCTGGTAAACACGGCGCAGACATGGCTGCTCCCTCTGACTCACGCTGTGAATGAAAGCCAAGGGGAGGTTTGGCAGCTGAGGAGGGGCTTCTGAGAACTTCTGATCTCTGTGTATTTCCTGTAAGTAAATAAACGCACTCATCCTTCTTAGACAGCAGCCAGCGCCCCAGGCGGGAATCCAGGTGCCTGGCAGCTGTGGTGTGAGGCGAGACACCCGCACCCCCGTGCCCTCTCTAGCAAAGGGTCAGGCTTCACAGCTCTAGCAGCAGGGCTTGTTCCTGCCTGACTGATGCTGTGTGAGATCCAAGTGTCTCTCCATTCTCGCTTGCGCCGGTGGCGAGAACAGGAAGTCCCAGGTGATGAGAAAACGAAAGAGACCCCAGGCGGAGGCACACCGTGAAACGGAGTGCACAGGCACACAGGTACCGTGCAGCGGGTAGGGAGGTAGGAGCCGCTGCCTCAAACCGGGTTTGGACCCTACTATTCCAACAACAATAGTATAGTCTCTACTTATTGGAATCTCACATCTTAGGCCTACCTTTGGAGTAAGTTTTTCGATTCCTCATCACATTCGGGAGTTTCTGGGTGTCACGACTGTCGCATGTTCCCAGTCATGCATAAGAGTTTGCACATGCACAGATGTAGCGGGGGTACCTTTGAACTTCATTGAATACATTGCAGAGGGCCATTCACGCTTGCAACAACTTGTTAACTTGAATTTTTCCTCCATGGATGCAAGGGCCGGACGCGGTCGGGCAGAAATGGCTGCCACAAAGCTCTGAAATTTTCGGAATCGGGGGCGTGTTTTTTGGTGAGTGACGGATGACGTCACAGATAGAAAGAACCTAAAAAACACGCCCCCGAATACGAAAAAGACGGGGCTTAAAAGGAGTGACGCCCCTCTTCTCCAATGGCTGGCCATCATTTACGAGGCCAGCCAATGGAGAAGAGGGGCGGTTTCAAGCCCCCTACACTAAGAAACATAAAATCTCAGCTCTGCCCACTGCTTACGCAGTGCGACGGAGTCCTCGACCTAAAAAGACCTCTGCATGATAAACCAATGCAATGTGCGTTTTCCAGAGACAGGATGTGTCCTAGAAGTTAAAGGGTACATGGCAGAGTTAATATAATGGTTACAGATCCGTGGTGCGTTAAATTATGAGTGTCAATTACATTTACAACCATAGTAGTAGACACATAGCTGGTTCATACAGATATTAAGCTTTCTTAGATCGCTATAGGAATAGTTATATCCAAGGAGCCTCCCTATACCACATCACTTTTGGTTTGTTTTAATTCTTCTTTTTTTTCTTAACAGTATAGCAGACAGTAATAAAAGATACGCATATCTCAAAATGACAAACAGTTGATTACCATACTTTCTGCATATGTGGTATCAGCACCAGTTTATACTGCCTATTTTACACTTGCAAAACCAAAAAAAAACCTGTGTGTGTGTCAAAGTAGTGACAGTTACAGCATGAAATCAAAGTAATGCTAATACACTTGTGACTTTTAATTAAGAAATGCATATTAATTTAAGGTTCAAGTCCACAGGAACAATACAGGAAATATCGGAGTCTAAAAAGGTTTAGGGCGGATTCTAATTCAATAGTTTCCTCCACTTATATACATTTAAGTCTCGTTCAAATGTGCAAAGAATATGAAAACCGGCAAAAGAAATATTCCTGGTTTATGCAGATGTTCCCTTTCCATATCTCTAGCCTACAACCTCAGCCAGTGAATGGTCTATGTATTACAACCATAATTAGAATTTCCGACTTTTGGAGCCTCTTCTCTCACATGGCATTTACAGAATATTTACCTGGGAAGCAGTGTTGTTCCTGTGCTGAGAGTTGCCCCTGACACGGGGGTCATCGTCTTGTACAATTTCGCCATTGGCTAAAATCTGGACCATCGTCCGAGGTGCAATACTTTGCTTCAAAGCTGCAGTAAAACCCAAAGATCAACAAATGTGATAATGGCTCAGAATTTTAATTGAAACATTTGCGCTTTCTTTTTCATTACCCAACAAACACTGGGACCATGAAGGAGGATAATTATTTAGTTCCTTTATGTCATTTGTCTCATATCCTTTTCCATGGTTTTTGCGCTAGGCAATGAGTAGTAGAAATTAAAATAATTAATTCTTAATAGTTACCTATTGGTAACCTAAACATAACTTGATACAGTTGCTTCTGTTGAGGTAAACTGAGTCACTTGAGTATTTTAATCCAGAAGCATGATACTCAGTATCTGCACCTGTATCTTATGCACACTGCCAAATTCACCTAATCGCATACATAGCATGGAATGCATAAAAGGCATATCATTTGACAATAGACATCCTTGGAGAAGGAGGATTTTCTTTCAATAATGAATTTAGTTGGATGTTTAATTATCCTTTTCACTTTCAGTGTATGAGTTTTTATTACTATAGATAAAACCACAACAAGGCGACCAATGATTTTCACTAACTCAAAAAAATATCTTTGTTGCTTATGAAACTCTAATTCTTTTTAAATCTATGTTAAACATCTCTACCTGTTCTATTTCATAATCTTTCAAATAAATGAGTGCCTTGGCCAAAAGTCACAAACTGAATGAAGGAAAAGCAGCATCCTTGAAACCCCAATTGAATATTGATATATCAGATTTTAGTTAAAATCTTTTTTAAGACCTAAATCCAGCCTCTATCATAGTAGCAGGCGGGACCTTTCAGTTCCAGTATTTTCATTATAAGTCAACAATCTATAACAAATATATACAATTAATACCACTGAAGAATAGTGCATTAACAATGCCATACAAATTAAAAAAGGAAAATAGTGGATTTCTTATATATATATATATATTTTTTATCTATGGCTCTTTAGCACAAAAGGTAAATACATTTCAACATTACTTTTGCCCTTCAACCCACTTGTTTATTTAATTAAAGTTTTTTTCCCTTTTCTGCTTATCTGGTCTTCTGCGTTGAATTCCTGCCCAAGGCCTAAATATTTTCCCTCCTTCAAGTTGTAGTAGACAATGAAGACAGATTAGCACAGGCTCATTTTTACTTATTTAATCATAATTTATATAATTTATTAATTTGTGGTAACATACATGGAATTTGGTTCATGGTCTAGTGTAATTTTGTACAAATTCATCAGTTAAATGTGCTTTATAATGCGACAGATTATTCATAAAATACAATTTTCATTATAAACAATGCGTCAGATATTTCTTTTATTCTCTTCCATCAGATAAGCACACATTCTGATATCAAGTGGTTGACTGAGTGAGACATAACTGTCTTCTCTGTAGGACTTGCTGGCCTTTATGGAAAGGATTGAGGCTAGACAATTCCATTATAAATCCATTTAAATCAACTGAAACATAATTTGTTCAGAAAAAAAGGAGAAAACTGTTCTGTTATGTTATCACTATTTGTAAAGCACGACAATTACCCGGAGTTGTCCTGGCGCTGAACCACTAATTCTCTGAGAACATACCCAAAAGACCAGGATTAGAAAGAGAAAAGGCAGGTTTTCAGTCCTCTCCAAAAGGTGAGGTGGTCTGGGGCCTTTCAAAAAACTAGTGGGAAGCTCATTTGAAGCTTTAGCTGCGCATACCATAAAATGTCTCCCACCCCATGTGGATTTTTTTACGAGTGGCACAGTTAGCAGCTTGGCTCCTCCGGAGCGCAGAGTTCTTCCGGGTACATTCCACTGCAATTTCTGTTTCAAGACATCGAGGCCTATTACGTGAAGTGCCTTGAACACAGTACTAAGAGTTTTAAACAGCACTTTATTCTTGACTGGCAGCCAGTGCAGTTTTCTCAGTTCCTTAGAGATGGAGGCGTATTTGGGAGTACCCGTAATCAGCATTGCAGCTGCATTTCATAGCAGTTGCAATTTGTTAGCAAAACGTTCCTGTATATTTAAATACAGGTTACTGCAGTAGTCGAGCCTGGACATAATAGGAGCAGTGACTACGGTCCGCTGATAAGTTGTAGGCAGAAATGGCAGTATTTTCTTAATCATTCTAATAAGAAAGTAAACAGTAGATGCTACTGCATTACTTTGGTCCCCGAAGTTGAGTTTTTCGTCGATAATGACTCCTAGGTTCTTCACCTTCCCAACAGGAGTTTGAAGTGTCCCCATGTCTTCTGGCCACCCCCTTGGAGCCCAGAAGTTAGGATCATTACCGAACAGGATGGCCTCGGTCTTGCCAGAATTCAATTTCAGGCAATTTTGTGACATCCAGCTCCCGATTGCTGCCATGCAATCATGTAACCTAGCCTCATTTCCTGTTGTCTGATCAGGCCGTAAAGCCACCACAATTTGCGTGTCGTCAGCGTACGAAGTCAGGCTGAAGCCAAATGACCAGATCATGGTAGCCAGTGAGGAGACAAACATTAAAAGGAGTAGGGCTGAGGGAGGACCCCTGGAGTACTCCACATGGCAGCGAGAAAGGTTTGGAATTAAAATTACCCAGTGCCACATTTTAGATCTGTCTGACAAAAAAGATCTAAGGAGATCATAAACTTTGACCTGAATACCACAAGCAGACAAACGGTCCATCAGAACATCATGATGAACCGTATAAAAAAAAAAAGGCTGCGGACAGGTCCAGCATAATCAGAGCTGCTTTGCCTCCCCTGTCTACCGCCTCTCTTATCTCTTCCATAGACTTTATCAGGGCGGATTCTGTGCTATGCCCTTCTCTGAACCCCCAATTGAGTTGGGTCCAGAGCCTTGGTTCCAGCTAAAATGGTACTAAGCTGTGAGTTCATGGTTTTCTCAACCAGTTTTGCAGGGAATGGGAGGCGAGATATGGGTCGGAAGATATCTGGCTCCTTTGGGTCAAGGTTGGGCTTTTTCAATAAAGGCAATATCGAGGCTAATTTCTAAGGCCTAGGGAAGTGCCAGGATTCAAACATTGTATTGAACAAAGGGGTGAGTACTAAGGCTGCAGGCACCTGTGCGTGTTTAATTATTGACTCAGAAGAGAACAAGGAGGACCCTACCCACATGGGAACCAGGGCATTAAATGATATCAAAGAACAACAGCTCATGTGGGCTAGTACTGAAAATATATCATTAACTATATAGCTAAATAGCAATTCAAAACGCACGACAAGGGCTATCAGGGATGTCAAAAAAGGTTACACCACCAATTTGAGAGAATACTCAATACTGTTTATAAACCAAATCACAAATCACAAGATTGTACAATTATATACAGCCTGTCACAATCATGTGAACACAAAAAGAGAAAAGGTGCACAGTGTCCCAAGTGTACATGTGAAACCAAAAAAGTTAAATACATAAACAACATATATTAATTACATACACAAAGGTTTCTCATAAAATAACAGGTAGACAGGAAAATGACCAAAATATTGATAGTGAATAAATCGTAGTGTCTATATATGATCCTAGGCACTAATTGTTGGTTCAATTCCTTATGGCGTCGACGGCGTTTCGACCTTTAGGAATATGGGTCTCATCAGGACAGGACAATGGGGGACATCTACAATTAAAGAAGGCGGAGTGGGAGTGAGTATGATGTTTGACATTTATTATATATACACAGAATATCAACAAGGGACTGAGGTACCTGAATGATAGCTTGTTATCTCACCATACGTGATAAAAATTGTAAATGACTTACAGGTAGCCTAGCCGGGTACTGTTGTCATATATAGAGAAAATTAAAAGGTGAACATGAGTTAGAGAACAGGTTTACTCATTACGACACTGGCATTTACTATAGACGGTAGGGGCAGACACAGTACTCACCACTGTAGTGGTCAAGACATTTTCAAGGGCGTGATGCTTTCAATGCGTAGAGGACGAGGACTGTGAAAGGCAAGTTAGAAGGGGTACAATAATAATATGTACATAATGCCGAAGTCGATCTAATGACACGGTCTAGTGAAGTAATTTTACCTTATAAATTCGAAAGGGCGCCTGATAGCGCACGATATGTCCACATCATTGGACTGGCTAAGTAGAGAATTACGGACAGGACGGAGCCTGTTAAAAAAGAAGAAAGCATCACGCCCTTGAAAATTTCTTGACCACTACAGTGGTGAGTACTGTGTCTGCCCCTACCGTCTATAGTAAATGCCAGTGTCGTAATGAGTAAACCTGTTCTCTAACTCATGTTCACCTTTTAATTTTCTCTATATATGACAACAGTACCCGGCTGGGCTACCTGTAAGTCATTTACAAATTTTATCACGTATGGTGAGATAACAAGCTATCATTCAGGTACCTCAGTCCCTTGTTGATATACAGTATATATATAATAAATGTCACACATCATACTCACTCCCACTCCGCATTCTTTAATTGTAGATGTCCCCCATTGTCCTGTCCTGATGAGACCCATATTCCTAAGGGTCTAAACGCAGTTGACGCCATAAGGAATTGAACCAACAATTAGTGCCTAGGATCATATATAGACACTACGATTTATTCACTATCAATATTTTGTTCATTTTCCTTTCTACCTGTTATTTTATGAGAAACCTTTGTGTATGTAATTAATATATGTTGTTTATGTATTCAACTTTTTTGGTTTCACATGTACACTTGGGACACTGTGCACCTTTTCTCTTTTTGTGTTCACATGATTATGTGACAAGCTGTATATAATTGTACAATCTTGTGATTTGTGATTTGGTTTATAAACACTACTGAATATTCTCTCAAATTGGTGGTGTAACCTTTTTTGACATCCCGATAGCCCTTGTTGTGCGTTTTGAATTGCTATTTAGCTATATAGTTAATGATATATTTTCAGTACTAGCCCACATGAGCCGTTGTTCTTTGATATGTTTAATTATTGAGACTGGACAGGGGTCATAAGGGGTGGCTGGTCGGGCGGAGAGGAACAGCTTCTCAGTGTCTGTTGTGGACAGCAGCCCAAATTTATTGAAAACCGTTGAGAGATCAGAAATTGACTGCCTTCCCTCCAGCCGCACCCCTCCTTCCTCCGGATTAGGGTGACTAAAGTTCAAAAAGATTGCTTCTACTTTGTTCAGAAAGAATTTGGCGATATCATCGCAAAGTTCCTGACTTGCCTCAACTTTTGTCATGGTGGGGGAGGCCAGACTTGAGACAGTTTTAAAAAGTTCTTTAGTAGAATTGTTTGCATAATTAATTCGCTCTGTAAAGAAGTTTTTCTTTGCTTCAAATAGGAGTTGTTTGTAAATAGCCAGACTTTGGCTATACTTTTTTTTCTCCTCTTCCATATAATCTTTTCTCCAGCTTCGATCAAGAAGCTTACAAGAATGTTTTTGTCTCCGCAAATCTTCTGAATACCAGGGGGCTGTGGGATGTGTCCTTCTAGGTTGTAGCGTTTTAGCTGGAGCTAGTGTTTTACAGGCTGACTCCAACCAGAATGCATAATGAGTGACTGCCTCTTCTGGATCAGATTATAACTGACCAACAGAGGCCATGAATGCAGCCTTTAAGTCTGTGCTCTTAATTGTGTTCCAGGCTCTGCTTTGAATCTGGATCTTAGGGCCTTTCTCTGCCCTATTATGGTTAGCTAGGAGAATCTCATATTGAACTCCCACATGGTCTGTCCAGGTCAAAGGCAGTGTGCCCGTAAACCGCAGGTTCGGGTGGTTTGAGAAGATTCCATCTAGAGTGATTCCTGCCAAGTGTGTGGGGCTTGTCACCTGCTGAATCAGGTCAGCACTCTTCATCAAGTCTGTGAGGGCCACTAAATTCACTGATGTTTTTTCTCGTTTAAACTAACCAGGTATAATAAAAATGATAGGCGGTGATGAGGTATGCTGGCGGAATTTGCAATATAAAAGTTTAATTAAGGAGGTAAGCATCACAACGGTAGTAGTAATAAAATCATTTAACAAACACAATAGTAAGGTTCAAATTCAGTGTTGAAACTGAAAAAAGCTGGTGAACACTATTTTTGCGGTTGGCAAGCTCTGGCAATCTGTTGCCTCTCGCTCACACTCCCTCCCACTCTCTTCCTCCCTACCATCATTGCTGCACTTAATCTCTCCAGTGCTGTACCCACACCACCACCTCCCTCCCTCTCTGCTTTAGCATTCCTCATGTTGTTTCCCTTACATTGTCATGCATACTTTTAGCATGGCTTCCGTTTAACGAGTACCACACTTTGTTTTTGTTTCTCACCCATCCACAAAGCAAAGAAAGGGTGCAGTACCACAGGCTGTTACTAGGAGTCCCTGTGAAATTATAAACATATCTTTGTTAACAACATAAAGCACTGCACCCACAGGGACACCTAGTAATAACCAGTGCCACTGCACCCTTTCCTTGCTTTGTGCATCTTGTTTTTCTTACTTGCATTTGGCCTTGTGGTTCGGCGATAGTTCGCGCATTTAGAATAAAAATAATAGAATAAAATAAGCGGTTTACAATGCAATTGCTTGAGCATTGCTGAAAGTTTGAGCTATTGGTTTTGCATTACTATTAGCAACGCCAATAACTCGAACTTTCAGCAATGCGCGACCTATTGCATTGCAAATATTTGTTAAAAAATGGTAACAAATAGATTTGATGCGACCTCCCATATGCACATCAGTTCTGGACCAGCTCTAACACAAACAGTCCAGTCCGAACTGGCAAATCAGGTCTCTCCATAAGGGAACGTAAGCAACCCCAGATCGGTTTCAATCTAATTAGCCTCGTCACTGAGGGATATCTTTAATCTTTTTGAACAGTGAATATAGGCTCCCTGTCCGGACACACGTGTCACTAATAAAGTGTGGTCTGATAGAATGTTTTACTCGATGTTTAATTTTTGCACAGACAAAAAACACATAAAAAGTGTTATGGACAGCATTACCATGGGAAGACTTTCATGGTATAAAATTGTTTTGCTGTCTGCTTCTCTATCACCCTGGTCCAATGATCCATTCTGAACCCTGCATCTCTGGTTCAGACTTTCACAGAATGAAGAACCACATGACTGCCTCACTGTGACCTTCCACTTGAACAAGCCCTATACTGATCTTGCTGATGCATCAATACCACATTGTGATCTTGTATATTATGTTCATGTTTTTTCCCTTAAAAATGACAGCAACTCTCTAATGGCCAGATACACAATCTTCTCTCTCTGTATGAGGTAGCGGATAGGAACGTCTACCTCGAGTACGCGCTGTTCAGGTCGCCGAGTTAATTGCTCTCGCAGGCCCTTGTACTCTTCCTGCTCAGAAAAAAAATGATATCACACTCACATACTCAAAGGATGCTTTCAAAGTGGCCCATGATTTTGGGCTCCTCTCGATGCAATGGTTGTTCATGTATGTGTAAACCCAATTAATAATGGTACACATGATATAGGTTTACTTAAAGCACTCTTATCACCTTAATAGATTTTGCTCCGAGTTCTATTCTTAAAACGCTGTTTTGTAGGAGTGTGCCTCAGAGGCAGAGAAACTGGCTTGAATGAAACAATTGCAAGAGACCCCAATTGCGTGTGGAAGAACAGCTCCAGGAGAGCGGGTGCACCAACATTTATCTCCCTAATATCAGTTGAATGTATCACCATGTTGCCCACAACAGCAGAGACGGCATGTTTTGTGGTGCAAAAACCTTGAGGTTTGCTCCATTTTTAAGTCTTGCCCGAGAGACCGCGTGCTGCTGCTTGCAAAAATGTTGTTAGCTTAATGGAGGCTCATCACATTGCTTGTCTTCAACGTCACTCTTATTTCCGTGACTTTGTTTGCTTAACCAATGCTCGTTATATTTCCTCTTTGTGCGTTTGTCCATCCCGTGGCGCATGGCCAAAGTACTACTTTCGGTCCCACTTAGAGTGCTTAGTTACTTGCTCTAGGGCTCGGCTGGCCTAATGTTTTCTTTTGGAGGAAGCACTCCATTATAATGTAACTGTTTGTAGGTCGTCTGTTTCTATCACACTTCATCTCCTGCCTCAAACAGACTTACTTTCACCGAAAGTTTATTTTCAACCTGCGAATGTACACTAAGTTTTTTTCTGAATTTTGTTGTAAGGCAGACATGTCCTAATGTATTGCCATTGTATCCTCCCTCCCTCCCGCCCTCCTTCTTCTGACCTCTCCGTATTTGTGCTATGTTTATCCACTCACAGTCTCCTATCCCCGGTTCCTTTGCCACCTCCACCTTCCCACACTTCTTCCTTCCGTCTGTCCGTGTTGCCTTTGGCCTGCTCTCACTGTTTGACCCTATGGCTTCTGAACCCCTCCATTCCTTCGATCCCCTGTCTCTGGCATTAGATAACTCTCGTTATAACTCCATCCTTCTTATTGCTTCAATCACGCTGCACCATAGTTGAGAACGTTTATTTTTGAAGTGCACGTCACTTCAGGCATAATATTGTTTTGTGCTGCACTCTCTTCTTCCGCCAATGTATGTATTTCAGATATAAAATTATTTTGTGTTACTCTCTCTCCGTCCATTCACGTCAGCTTTCTCCCTCCCATCTTCTGTCCATGTGGTTTTGCACCCCTCGCTCTCTCACCCTCAGTCCCTGTGAGTTTGACCCTTCTGTCAGTTACCATACCGTGCCAAACCATACCATACAATAAGAAACCAAACCATTCCATTCAATGGCAAGCCATACCCATGTCATACTATGTTATGACGGGACGCGCACGGACAGTGTGCGGGCGAAGCCCGGGCCAAGGGCTGGCCGTTCTGCGCCTGTTCCGAGACCAGAGGAGGCCAGGCAGGGCCCTCCCCCTTGGTTCCTTGATTTTCCACGCCAGTAGAATGTATTTTGATCTGCTTCAGTCTGAGTAGGAAGTGTTGAAGTAATGCACCAGCATGCTCTAGAGTAAACTAGGAGGAGGGGTAAGTGTGGCTCTGACATCTCCCGCACCCCTGCACATGACAAAATGATACAGCGGGCTATGACTGCTATTAGTAATGAAATTGATCACACAGAAAGGAGGTTGTCTTTTACTGCAGCAGGAGGGCCGAGTGGTAGCAACAACTCCTTATCCCCTGAATACCCCACTGGTCCTTTGTTTGCCTCCAAAGAACATACTCTTCTGGCCGCTTTCTCCCCTATTAAAGAGGCTCACTCTTTTGACGCGTGTCGGGACTTTTGAGAGCCCACACATCAGGAAGGAGGCCAAACTTCTCAAGCGTTCTTCTAGGTCAAATGGGAACAAAAGGACTTGGCGGCGGGTCCAGTCAACTCTGTGTACAAAGGTGTCTACAGCTATTACAAAGGTGGCTCCTACTAGAGTATCAGTGGAGTATCAAGTGGATAAGGGGTATCTGGGGGTCCATGCAATGATGCTGAAGTGGTTTCGGCCAAGATGATGGATCTTGTAAGGGTGGAAGTGCTTGGTCGCAATAGAACAAGCAATACAGGAGTTTAACAAGAGGTTAAATGCATAACAGGTCAGTCACTGCCCAGCTATGGTAGAAACAATTGCTACAGGGAATCGAGGCACGTTGCCCCCTATCATACTGGGTCCATCGCCTAACCCAATGCGATACTACCTTCTGAGCCATTGTCGGGTTTTCCCCAACAAAGATTTGAGTACCGGGTCAACCATTGCCAATCTTATGCCTTGCGAGGGTACTGCTGCTGGTATCTCCAATGTCCAAAATAATGGGCCATTTTCCAATGCCAACCAAGGGAGAGGCCCTGGAGTAATCAAGAAAGAAGAGGGATCTGAAGTAGAAAAGCAGCCAATAGGACGACTACCCGCCTCTCGCCCTTATGTAATTATTTTGGCTGGGGTGCCCCCCTTGAAGAAAGGACAAAAGGAGACGCATGTGGAGTTACTTAAAAAGACTTAACTGGTTGGGTCGGTACAGAAATTTTCCACCTTAATTGGCTACTAAGATCTTATTGACAAGGAGGGTGTGATGGATAGGGACAGGACCAGTGGACAGATCTGATCATTGTCAACTTTAGCAATCCACATTTGGCAACAAGTTTACTTTTTGGGCATTTGAGCATGTGGCTGGAAGTTAGTAATATTGCATTACTGCCTTTGGTATACTTTTATAAGCTGGTACTCCAAGTTGCCAGGGCTCCCACACAGGTACACACCCAGTTCAATGGAGGCTTGGTTCTCGAATTGTGACAGATTTATGCATTATGGAATCTCCACTTACAACCGGTTCGAGGATCTAGCAGATATAGATTGGCATAACAGGGGAAGGATTGGTCCTTTTCAGAGGATTGTAGGAGACAGAGATAGAAGGAACTGGGGAAGGGCTTCAGGTTCCTTGGGGGGCTCCCACGACACGCAGGACCATTTTGGGGGTATTTAGTTGGAATGCAGCAGGGATTAGATTTCTGCTGGATAATGATCAGGATGTTGATCTATGCAAGTCATGTGGGGTATGGTATCTCCAGGAGCCCTTGGATACTAAGAGGATCTCTTTTATGGATGGTTATACAGTGTTCTGGGTCAATGCAGTAGCTTCCCAACATAGTAGATCAAGGAGAGGCCTTGCGAAATTTGTGAGCTTATGGCTGGGTTGTGAAATGGAGTTAGTTTTTGATTCATGGAATGTACTGGGGGATCCCTAATACTTCCCACATAGGGTTAGAGTTATGGTAATTAACATTTATAATTCTCCCTCGTCCAAAGTTAAGTTGGGAAAAGAGTTAAGAAATGTTGGGGATGTGACCCTTTTAGGATGGACATTTCTTCCTTTTATTATAGTAGCAAGTGACTTTAATATACATCCTTTCTCAAAAGTGGGTCTCAGCAGAGAGCAGACACTCAATTAATGGTGTCTGAACAGGTTACCTTTTCCCATACTCATCAGGGAGATATTTTAAATGATATGTTAGCCGAATTCGATCTCATTTATCTCTTAACCAAAGAAGGCAGGCTCCTTTAACTCAGTCCCCACATTTATGGGTAGAGGTAGTAACTTGAATAATGATTTTATCTTTGTGTCTGCTTGTCTTGGCCGATCCCACATTAGGTTCTTGGTCGTATGGAACGTTATTAGTGATCATAACCCTCTTCTAGCCAATTTCAGATGGAATGGTTTTAAGGAAAAGATGACCCTAATTTATAAACAAACTCTTAACTAAAAATTCTAGTAGACAAATAGGATGCGGTAAAATCATTCCCGGTGACTTTTTGAAGAATTTAGTAAGGTGTAGTTCAGATTTAGTGTGCCTACAAGTTGATTCCCCATAACAAGTTATAGTGGACTTTTTTTCAAATATATGTAAAGAGGTGAAGATTGGCTTTAATAGAAACAGTAAAAAAAATCAGTCAGCTGTGGCCCTAAACGGTTCGACAAGAACTGCACCAAGACACTCAAAGCTCTAAAGTTGTCCCTTCAACAGAAACCAATGTCAAAAGAAGCTGTTAAGGAGGCTAAAAGACTCAAGCCAAGTCAAGTCAAGTCAAGTCAAAGATGCTTTATTCGGTATGTAAAGATACAACCATATAGCAACAGACATAATAAACAAGACAACATACATATGTATCAATTTTTTGGGGCATACTTCCACTAAAATATGTACAAATTGTGTCAAAGTAAGACTCTATAGGCCGGCACATAGTAACAAAATAAGTGCACTTAAAAAGTGAAGCATGAGAAGAGCTTAAAGAGGCCAGTAACGCAACAGATGGCTCAGCTTTTTGGCAAGTTGGCAACCTGCTGCTTTTTAATGAGTTGGCAGCCCCAGATATGGGCCAGACATTCCCAGTCCAGAAATGGATAAATCATTTCTCATTCATTTCTGTACGTCCAGGTGACCTACCTCATACAGAATTTCGGGAATCTGATCCTAAATTATATATATATATTTTTTAATTTCAACAGATTTAATTAGAAGAGTTTTACAAGTACAGTACAGGTAGATTGAAGGTTTTTCAGCCGGTAAATCGCCCAGCCCGGAATGGGTGCCCAGGGATCTCTTAGAATCATGCATTGACCATTGGACCCCAATATTCACTTTGCATCTTAATACTGTGGCACACAGCTTTATTCCAAACTTGTGGAAGCAATCAGTAATTATTCAGGTATTCAAAAAAGGGAATCAAGTGGACCCAACGTACTACTTACCAATTCTCGTTGATAGAGGCAGAAGTGAAAGTGTTGGGCTAGGATTTGCTCACTCGGCTTGTGGACTGGGCTGATTGTAATGAAATACTGTCTGAAATTCAATATTGTTTTAAAGAGGGCTGAGAAACAGTCTAACAAAACTTGAATCTGTACCTTTTAATAACTAAATATACAGTTGTTAAAGAAGAGAGCATACAGCTGGCCTTTATGTACCTCATCACAGCTTTTGACACCGTGGTTAGATCAACACTGTGGGCTGTGCTGATGAA
The DNA here is from genome assembly GCF_964263255.1 of Lissotriton vulgaris. Taxonomy (NCBI): domain Eukaryota; kingdom Metazoa; phylum Chordata; class Amphibia; order Caudata; family Salamandridae; genus Lissotriton; species Lissotriton vulgaris. The sequence continues at coordinate 699,275,977 of NC_141693.1, forward strand.
CATGGGGGTGGAAGAGTCTGTCGTTGCTTTTTTGCATAACTTGCATTCGAGGTTAGAAGCCTCTGGTAGATACGGTCCTTCAGGTAAATGTACCATGCACATTAAATTAGGGAGAAGGGTCCGGTAGGGCTGTATATGGGCCAGATGCTGTTCATTCTGTAAATAAGACTTTAGAACATTTTTTATTACAAGGTCCTGCTTAGATTTGCCGAAGGTAGGGCACACAGTGGTTTAAATTTGCTGTACACAGACAATTCTGTCCTAATTGCACGTACTGATAACAGATGACTGTTTTTTGGGAGAAATTTTATGATTTTATGAACTCTCTAGGTTTAAAAATCAACTATACCAAATCTTACTCAATGATTTTGGCCCTAAAAACGCAAAATCTCAGCCACATTGTATCAAGGACCATCTCATCGCTAAAGTGATACATTTTGTTACCTTGGCATTCTGATAGACCATGAACTGCTTTGGGGACCCTTGATAAGAACACATGGTCAATCTTATAACCGAGTTTCCCACAGCATTGATGCTCTTGCAAAACGTTTAGGTCATAGTCATTTGAAGTTGGTGTTACAACTTTATAAAGCGAAATGTGTCCCAACAGTGACATACGGAGCAGAGATCTGGGGGGTTTTGTTCCCAGATCCAAATTGCTGAAAATAATTTTTTTAGGACAATATTACGGTTACTCCACAGTGTCCCCTCAGAGATTGCACAGGATGAATTGGGTGTGGGTTTTATAGCAGATTTTATTCGAATCCGCCGTGTACTTTAGTGGTTTTCAGTCTGGATAAAAGGAAATTTCGAGCTGAACAGAAAGATCTTAATGGAGTGCTTGAGCTTAGATTATTTTGTACTTCTACCTTGGCTGCAGTAAAGAAAAAACAATTTGTGCAAACTGGTTAAACCACAATTTTTGTGATCCCGAGTTGATCTCTAAAGCAGATATCACGTGGGCTAAGTGGGCTTGCAGGTACTCAGGCAAGAGAAAGGGCAAGAGTCTCAATGTCTAAATACGTATGAGCGCATTATGCGTTGGTTAAACTATTGAGTAATATGGAAGTATCATTGGATCAAAAGGCTTGAGCCACCCTGCTGCTAATTGTGGAAACAAATTATAATGGAAATAGGATAAAAGTCTTCGATTCTGAACCGGCATATCCAGTGTTAAATACACTGGATATGCCGATTCAGAATCTAAGACTTTTATCCCATTTCCATTTTAAATTGTTTCCACAATTATCAGCAGTCTTCTGATCCTCTGCATTGTTCATTTGATAGGACTACAGCACAAGACATTTGACATATTTCCTATTTTTGTGGCTTAAGTGAGCGAGATTACAAGATAATTATATACGTCCTCTTTTACCTCTCACTTTTAAACAAGCAAGGCCACTTTATTGCATTTGCAATTTTCAGAGAATCCTAATGTATGCTGCTATTTGTCACGGTTTTTATCAGGGCTATTTTATGTTCATTCTTGAATGCAATTGTTTTAATTTTTTATGAAATGGTTTTAAACATGTTTATTTTCTGTTTTATTGTACTTTTGTGATCTGCTACTTTTGTGATTTGCTATGTCAAATAAAGTTACTTTGATGACAGGCCATCTGTTAGAAATTGGGCTGTTGGTAGACTGTGGGTGTAACCCTAAGTCAAACAGCAGCCACAGTCCTAGTTAGCGTAAGTGTCAGGCAACCCTAAATTAATCTTTGCTCACCCTCTGGGAGCTTGGCAGGAAGTGATCATGCTTAAATTAAAGGAAGTGTATAAAAAATGTGTGTAACACTTCAAACAGTAAACAGTGAAAACACCACACAAAAAGATACCACACCGGGTTGAAAAACAGAACCCAATTTAATAAATAAAACAAAACCAAAATGACAAAAATTCAATAAGTAGAACTTGAGATATGAATTTAGGAGGAATAAACTGTAAAATAGCGGTTAGGAGCAATAAGTGCTTATTTGGGATATCGGGTTGTGTCGGACCGGGACAAAGTCAAAAGCTCAGGCCAAACCTGAGGGTTACCATTGCCTCTGTAGTGGCTAGGGCCCTCCTTGTTATTTTTACCAGGGTCATTTTTTTAAAGGAGGTAGTATCAGATGGAGGTACAAAAGCCATGTATGCATACTTAAAACACGTGTGGACTGAATGTGGAGTGACTTAGAAGGTCACTACCCCATACCATCTGCAGACAAATGGGCTTGTTGAAAGGTCTAACAAGACCCTTAAAAGGTACGATTGGTGGACTCCCTGAAAACCTCAGAAGGAGATATGTCTTGCTACCATACCTGCTTTTTGCTAACAGAGAGGTACCACAAAAGGGAGTAGGGTTTTCCCCCTGTTGAACTTTTTTAGTCACATGATAGTTGGGCCATTGTGTCTTGCGAAGGAAGGATGAGAGAGACCGCTGAAAGAGCCTAAGCAGGATATTGTGGATTATGTGATTTGACTTCTTTCAAGGATGGCTGAGTATACGAAACAAAGCAAAAACCTTGAGGCCAGGCAAGAGCTCCAGACGCTCTAGCAGGACCAAAAGGCTGCCATGGTGAAGTTCCAAACAAGGCAGAAGTTATGGGTTTTTGTAGCCTGTGGCTCCTAGGGCCCTCCAGGACAAATGGACTGGGCCCTACCATACACTTGAGAGAAAAGGGGAGCTCGCCTTCCTGGTGGACCTTGGCACATGCAGGAACCCCAAAAAGGGTCATATATGTAAACTGCCTTAATCCCCATCATGACAGGGCTAAAGTAACCATGCTGGTGGTCACAGAGAAGGATCACGAAGCAGAGAGTGAACTTCTTCCAGACCTCCTTTCAGACAATACTAAAGATGGGTCGGTTGAAGGAGTGGTCTTGTCAGACACCCTCACAGCCCAACAGCAGACTGATTGCAAGCAATTCCTAAACCAGTTTGCTGAGCTCGTCTCCTTCACCCCTGGTCAGACTAACTGGTGTACACATGATGTCACTGGTGACAGCCTACCTGTCAAAAATAAAATCTACAGGCAATCTGATCATGTCAAAGATAGCATCAAGGCTGAAGTAAGCAAGAGGCTGGAATTGGGTGTCATTAAACGCTCTGAGAGTCCCAGAGCCAGCACAGTTGTTTTAGTACCAAAACCTCACTCCCATGGTGGAAAGAAAGAAATTAGGCTTTGTGTGGACTACAGGGGCCTCAATGTTGTGATAGAAACTGATGCACATCCAATTCCTAGGGCTGAAGAGCTAATTACCAGGTTAGGGGCAGCCAAATATCGCATTACTTTTGATCTAGCATCAGGTTACTGACAGGTCTGACCCCCGGAGCTACAGAAATATAAGCATTCACAAACCCAGTTGGGCACCATCAGTTTATTCTGATGCCCTTTGGACTAAAGAATGCCCCTACCACCTACCAAAGGCTAATGAACAAAGTCCTTGGTGGGCTTGAATCCTTTAGTGCAGCATATCATGGTAACATTGCTGTCTTTCGCTCCATCTGGCAGGATCAACTGATCCGCTTTGGAGAGTTCCTGAGGATTCTGCAGAGTGCAGGCATCACTATCAAGGGAAGCAGGTGCCAGATAGGGCAAGGCACAGTTGTATACTTGGGCCACCTCGTAGGTGAAAGGCCAAGTTCAACCCCTACAACCCAAGTTCCAGACCATTCTAGACTGGGTAGCTCCAACCACCCAGACTCAAGTAAGGGCATTCCTTGGCCTGACTGGGTAGTACAGGAGGTTTGTGAAGGGATATGGGTCCATTGTGGCCCCTCTCACAGAACTGACCTCCAAGGAGATGCCCAAAAAGGTTAACTGGACTGTGAGCTGTCAAAAGGCTTTAGATACCCTGAAAGAAGCAATGTGCTCAGCACCCATTCTGAAAGCTCCAGATTATACCAAGCAGACCATAGGTTATACTTGCTTGGTTTTCATTTCCTACTTCAAACTGACCACAGGCCTCTCATACGACCCATGCAAATGAAAGGTGAAATCCCCAAACTGTTAAGGTGGTCCTTATCTCTACAGGGAAAGGATTTACAGTGGAATACAGACATGGGACTGACCATGCCAATGCAGATGGCCTTTCCAGGTTCTTCTACTTAGAAGATGAAGAGTCTCTAGGAAAAAGGTTAGCCTCATCCTCTTTTGTTTAGGGAGGGAGGGGACATGTAGGAAAGTGCCTATTTTAACATGGATAGCCCCCACTTTTTGCCTGGTGCATGATGTGATTTCAAATGGAAGTACACTGGACCCTGCTAACCATGTTCATTCTGCCAGATCTCTTTACCAAAACTGTACCATGATTGGCACAACTTCAGCAACCCCTATAAGTCTAAAGTAAATGGTACACCTGCTACCTAAGGCATTGGTACTGAAGAGGGTCCACTTGGGCTAGAGCACAAATTGTGCCGGACTAGTGACCTCTCACCAATATCATGCAAACTGTCATTGCAGGCTGCGTGTCTTGTTGCAGAGAAAGCTTGTGCGCCATCCCACAGACACTACATGAGGTACAGATAAGCCACCCTTACTGCAGGCCTTACTGCCCTAAGGCATAGTGCACTATATTCCATGTATGGACATATCTGCATGAGCAGATATAGACCCTGCAATAGCTAAGTCCATTCTTGGATGTTGTAAGTGGCCAAGGAAGCCATAGAGAGTACATGGTTTGGATACTTGTCATTACAAGTTTCCTAGCTCCATGATGGTTCCACTTTATCTCAAGATGTTTGGTACAAAACATCTTGTCTTAATAAATCCTCACTGATGCCGGTGTTGGATTTATTAATAAATGCACACACGGGACACCTCAGAGTAAGCATGTTGTGTAAGTTAGAAGAAATTAAGAGAATCCACATGAGGTGAGAGAAAGGTACTTTATTCCAGACATCCACTCTCGTAGAATGACAGTTGATTCAACATTCTATTGTGAGCTACAGGTTGGAGATTCCATTAGTAAATAACAGGATGAGAGGGGGTAGGAAGGGACCATAATAAGGGGGAAGGCCAAGATGTAAAACAATTAATAATTAAAGTATTTATATAAGAAGATTACAACGCATGTAAAACGCATGTAAAACTCACGGGCCGCATGAGCACCCACAGAGAATATCTTTTCTGCCCAACCAATATAATGGCATGTAAAAATCATTTTAATAAACATTTGGTAGCTTAATTTTTACAATTTCCAATTACCGTAAAATCTAATGTAATACACACTTTTCTATTCTTTTTTACCCTGCTAAAATAGGGGGTGAGCATTATATTCAAGCTGAAAAAAATTGTATTTTGTGCCAGAAGAGGAGCGGGTGATCGCCGGCGTCTGTGTCACTGAGGGGAGAGGGTGGTGGGGGTACAAGTGAGCTGATGCGAGGAGGAGCGGGAGATTGCCAGAGTTGTCACTGAGGGAAGCAGGAGGAAGGAGCTCAGATGGGTGGGAGCAGGAGCTTGCATGGCTTCCTGAGGGAGGAGCGGGAGCCTGAAATTGAATATCAGAGGAGTTGGGAAAGCGGATGTTTGCCTGCCAATGGGAGCCTGAACTTGAATATCAGAAGAGGCGGGAGAGCGGTAAGAGAAGCTGTGCAATAGGAGCACCTACATGGGACCTACCAGATAAAACAAATTCAAGAAAGTAAGTGGTGGAAACTAAAGAGGGGAGGAGAAAAGAGAGTGGGAGCGATGAATGCATTATACATAATCATTAATAACAAACCACAATGTTCGACAAGGACCGATAACTATAGTCGTGTTGCATCTATGTTGTGACTTTACGCACAGGCGCACCATTTCCCCCCACTAATACTAGCAGCAAATATTTTAGCAGACAATAATAATACATACCACAGCCCAAGTCTTGTACTTGCTTGCTTGGCGCGCCTAACAGAAAATATTTCAATTTCAGTGAACAAGAAAAAAAGGCTTATTTATGTTAATTAACTTGTGCAGTTATTCGGTGTCTGGTATGTTAAAGTTCAAGAAAAAATATAGATTTTTATTAAAAGTGTTATTATTTTGTGTTAATGATTACTCATTTACTTCATCCCTTTGTATTTACTATGTCTTTATCGAAACCAAGGGGTAGTAACACTAAACGAAAAATTGTTGTTGAACATTGAAATTTCTAAGAAAAGTGGGAATTGAAGTATTTTTGCTGTGAAGGAAAAGAGAAATTAATCTGCTTGAAATTTAATAATGCTATTAATGTAATAAAGTTATGTAACAAACGTCACCATGAAAAACATAAATCAAAATATGATAATTACGAAGTTTTAAGGAGACAAGAGAAGTCGAAAGAGCTCAAGTTGAGACTGAAAAAACAACAGTTCATGCTTACTAAAGTATCACAAGAAAGTAAATCAGTGGTGCGTGCAAGCTACGTCTTTTTGGAGTAGATTTGATCAAGAAATGTCCAATTACCCCTTGCATGCTCATGACGGCCCCCGGCCGTCAAGGCGTCACGGTGGGTGTGTGCGGAGAACGGCCGGGGGCCGTCTGAATCCCGCCCACTTTTAAAACCGCCCGCACAGCGCGAAAATGTGCGGCCCATGCAAGGGGTTAAAGCTGCAAAAATTGTTTGTCCTGGAAGTGTGAAGGCTTTTCAAGCAATCTCTTTGTCTTGCAATATAGTTGCGGAAAGAGTTACTCATTTAGCTGGCAATTTAAGTGATTAGATCAAAGCACAATGATCTAGTTTTGAAGCTTTTTCCATGGTCTGTGATGAGAGTATGGACACAGGGAGGGTAGTTGAATTAGCGGTGTTTCTTTGTGCTTGCGACATGGATTTTAACATATTAGAGGAATTATTGGAACTTTTACTGATACGTGGCGCTACTACAGGACAAGATATATTTTCTGTGAACCCAATCTACCTCTATCAACATCTGTAGCTACAGATGGAGCTCCTTCAATGACCGGAAAAACCAACAGTTTAGTGGCATTACTGTGAAAAATGCAAAGTGAAATTTATGACGGATCCAAACTTCATCATACGCATTGCATTAAACATCAAGAAGTATTATGCATGAAGGTAATAAACATGGAAAATGTGTTGACATCTATCAAAACAAGCATTTGCAATGCAAATTGGTCTAGCATTTGTGAGAGATAGAGGTATTGGTGTTGGTGTTGTAAATGAGAATGTGTTTTACCAATGTGTTTTGGATTGGAGTGGATGTATGTGGAGTAGAATTATGTGGATTGGAATGGTTAGTTTGGGAATCGTATGTGGTGGAATTGTCTAGTATGGATTTGTGTAGTGGAATTATGTGTACTTGAATTATGTGGAGTGGGATTGTGGGTTAGAGTAATTATGTGGAATGGCATTTTGTGTGGTGGAATGGTATGTTGTGGAGTTTAATTATGTGGTGTGTTGAATTATGTTTTTTTCAAACAACAGCGGTCCAATATATTCATAAATAAAGAAAACAATAAATATAGACAAAATACGTTCTATATTCTGAGTGACATGTCCAGCCGGACAGAGGTCTTTAAGTTTACTAAATACACAATTCAATTCAGACAGAATACCTTCTACTGATCACCTGTGTGGTACACAAGCCTGTGCCCAACACTAACAGGTCTTAATACAGAAGGTAGGTTTACAGACAGGGAAAGGCTTTTAAGGCAGACAAACGTTTTCTGTGTAATAAATGCAGTTATAAAGAAAAATCAAGGAAACACCATTACATCACATAGCGATCACTTTTTGTATAAGGTGTTACAGAAGTCGACGGCGTTTCGGTCCCCCTGTTAGTTATAGGGACCATCATCAGGACATTAGAATAATGCCTTAACTTTGTTAGCCTCTAATTACCTAAGGGAAAGATAGGAAAAATGAATCACATTTATTTGAAGAAAACTAACACAATTTGAGGAGGGTGACTTTTGGTGAAAGTGAACCAGTATTGTGAAAAAGGCACTCAATAAAAGCGGTCATGACCGTGACAGTGATCGGCGTCGGAATTGCTTGGCTAGACGCTCGAGTTGGTGTGGTGGAGCTCAAGATGAACGTATACAGAGCATACTACCGTGTGTGACTTCCGAATAATGGGTTCCGAAACGGAGAAAGGGGTGAACTAATTATGATTTAAATCATGCTTGCGAAGGGATACGTACGGAGCACGTGGAGGAATTAAAGTCGGAGCATGCCGAGAACGTATACATGCTGATCAGATGCATGAGTAAGTGTCGCTAGACTGGTGGCTGAGCTCAGGACTAACGAACGTATACATGCTTACCAGGTGCCTGGCAGTGAGCCCAGTAGTACAGAGCATACTAACATGTGTGACTTCCGAATAATGGGTTCCGAAACTGAGGAGGGGGTGGACCAATTATGATTCAGATCATGTTTGCGAAGTGATACGCAAGGTGCACGCCGAAGAATTATAGTCGGAGCATGCCGAGATTGGTACGTGCCGAAGAGAGCAGGATTCCATAGAGGAGCTTACCCGGGCAATCGTATTAGGCCGGCAAGAGGGGGTACCAGGAATACAGTACCGCACCCTAAAAAGGGAAATAGGTGGTTAAGAAGAGGGTGGGTTCGGAGCGAATGATTCGGAGTCAAAAAAGCACGAGTGAAATCTTACCAAGGTGGGTTACTATGCGCGTCGCGGTATATAAACCAGTTCCAACGGAGCCAGGATACTGCCTGTTAGAAAATAGCGACCATAAGTATTGTGGGATCAGTATCTAACCAAACCCGAGGGCAGTGGGCTGTTGCAGCACTTACCGGATTAGTCGGAGCTCAGTAGTTGCCTGGCGTGCTCGGCGAAGAGACGTGTGGCGTTAAAAGTACGGTGAAGCTGATTGTGTTATAACTCCGGCACGCCCTTCACCCAAACGAGGGACAAGCACCTTGGGGGCCATGCTGGGAGAGGCAAGGTTTTACCAATGTGAAGAGTGCAGCGCAGGGTGAATGGGGATAGTGACAATAAAATAACATCGAGAAGGTCCAGCGGTGCAAAGGAAAACCCAATTTATGACATTAAAAGTGAAATAGGAGGCAATCAAAAACAGAACATTTAAAAGGGTATAAAATTCAGATAGAACACATCAATTAGGATTTAGATGAGGGCAGTCCACTCCTCTTGGACGTTCAGACCAGAGTTCAGACTGTCCGTTTTCAATATCCAACGCAACTCCTCTCTGTTGAGCATCCGGGTGAGGTCACCACCACTGGGTGGGATGATGACTTGTGAGATCACTGTCCAACGAATGTCATTTTCTGTGTGTCCTTTATTAGCAAAATGTTCCACCAAAGGAGCATTCGATGTTTTACAACGAATCCGGCTTCGATGTTGAGAAATTCGAAGCTTTATTTTCTGCTTGGTCTGGCCCACATAAATTAGGTTGCATGGACAAAGGATGGCATAAATGATATTGCAACTATCACAGTTGGTAAAAGTTCTCAATTCATGTTTAGGATCTTTGTATACAAATTCTTTGGAGTCAATTGAAAAATCACATACCACACATGAACCGCATTTGGAATGACCAATGAGAGGGGGTAGTGACCAAAGATCGTGAAGGGTGGTATTCTTTACACTACTAGTCGGTAAGGCTGCTCCGACTAGATGATTTTTCAGATGTTTATTTTTCTTAAATGCAAAGAGGGGGGATTTCCAATCAAGAGACCCAGAGTTCAATATATGACAATTTCTTTTGATGATCTTTTTAACTCGGTTAGAGACAGTGGAAAAGGTAGTGAAACACACTGTAACATCGGAGGTTTGTTTCTGCTTAGGCTCAAGAAGTGTTTCACGGGAGCAGTACCAGGGCCTTTTCATTGCGTTTTTGATTAGGCGCCTTGGGTAGCCTCTGGTTTTGAGCTTGTTAAGCAATATATTTGCTTCACTGAAGTAGTCCTCTTTTTTAAAACAATTTCTCCCGAGCCTAAGAAATTGAGAGTATGGAAGACTGTCCCTTAAGGCCCTAGGGTGACAGCTATCATAGCTCAGCAGGGTGTTCCTTTCAGTCGGTTTGCGGAAAAGGGACGTATATAGTAAGCCCTCATGGTGTTGAATTGTAAGTTCAAGGAAGGGAATGCTAGTCTTGCTATGGGTCAAGGTGAAAGTGAGGCCGTTACAATTATTATTGAGCCAATGTAGGAGTCCCGGGAAATCCTCAGTAGACCCACCCCAAATGAAGAAAATGTCATCTATATAACGTTTCCATGTGAGCAATCCCTGATGGAATGGATTGCTGTCAGAAAGGATGGTATTGTATTCCAGCCAATCCATGTAGAGGATCGCAAGAGTGGGAGCAAAAATTGCTCCCATAGATGTTCCACGCACCTGCTGGTAGTATTGTGAGTCATACATAAAGAAATTCTGAGTAAGACAGATCTCTAAGAGTTGGACTATAAATAGAGTGGGGACCCTATGTGGACGTGCTCTTGTGTCTAGAATTCTTTCCATAACGAGGAGTGAGTCTCTCTGAGGGATGTTAGTATAAAGAGACTCCACGTCTAATGTGCATAGAGTCTCATTTTCAGGATGGTAGGGATGATTTTCAAAGAATTAATCATATGCATGCTATCTCTGATGTAGCATTTGGTAGCTGGCACAAAGTCCCTCAAAAAGAAGTTGACATAATGGCCCAATGGCTCAAGAACCGATCCACAGCCAGAGACAATGGGCCTTCCAGGAGGATCAACCAATCTCTTGTGGATCTTGGGCAGTGTGTAAATAACCGGGGTTCTGGGGTTAGTGATGTTAAGAAAGTTGTGTTCATGTTTACTTAGGAAACCATTGTCCAATGCTTCTGTGGTTAGTTGTTTCACCATGGTTTGTATGTCTTTGGTGGGGTTGTATGGGAGTTTGCAATAGTGGTCCATATTAGAGACCTGGCGTAAAAGTTCATTTTTATAGTTCCCAATGTCTTATAGTACTATGCCCCCGCCCTTATCCGCTGGTTTGATAATCATATTAGTATTGTTTTTAAGACTGGAAATGGCAGTTTTTTCTTCCAGTGAGATATTGTAAGGTATGAATGAGTGTGTTTTTTCTAGTTCGGATATTTCTTTTAAGATAACCATCTCAAATGTCACAATCTCTTTGGGGATCAGGTTGGCAGAGGGGGAGAAAGTGGAGGGAGGTCTGAATCGGGTAACCACTGGTTTAGGTTCTGAAGGGTTAAGTTCAAAGAAGGCCCTTAATCGCAATTTCCGAAAGAAGCCCATTAACTCCGATTGAAGATTCAGAAAGTCAGGGTAAGTGGTAGGGACAAAGGATAACCCCTTACTTAAGATGGAAGATTCCTGACTTGAAAGAGTGTGGTTGGATATATTGAAGATGGGGATAATATCCAAATTGTTTCCTACCATCGCCGAGCACGCCAGGCAACTACTGAACTCCGACTAATCCGGTAAGTGCTGCAACAGCCCACTGCCCTCGGGTTTGGTTAGATTCTGATCCCACGATACTTATGGTCGCTATTTTCTAACAGGCAGTATCCTGGTGCCGTTGGAACTGGTTTATATGCCGCGACGCGCATAGTAACCCACCTTGGTAAGATTTCACTCGTGTTTTTTTTACTCCGAATCACTCGCTCCGAACCCACCCCCTTCTTAACCACCTATTTCCCTTTTTAGGGCTGCGGTACTCTATTCCTGGTACCCCCTCTTGCCGGCCTAATACGATTGCCCGGGTAAGCTACTCTATGGAATCTTGCTCTCCTCGGCACGTACCAATCTCGGCATGCTCCGACTATAATTCTTCGGCGTGCACCTTGCGTATCACTTCGCAAACATGATCTGAATCATAATTAGTTCACCCCCTCCTCTGTTTCAGAACCCATTATTCGGAAGTCACACACGTTAGTATGCTCTGTACCACTGGGCTCACTGCCAGGCACCTGTTAAGCATGTATACCTTCGTTAGTCTTGAGCTCAGCCACCAGTCTAGCGACACTTACTCATGCATCTGATCAGCATGTATACGTTCTCGGCATGCTCCGACTTTAATTCCTCCGCGTGCACCGTACATATCACTTCGCAAGCATGATTTAAATCATAATTAGTTCACCCCTTTCTCCGTTTCGGAACCCATTATTCGGAAGTCACACACGGTATTATGCTCTGTATACGTTCATCTTGAGCTCCACCACACCAACTCGAGCGTCTAGCCAAGCAATTCCGACGCCGATCACCGTCACGGTCATGACCGCTTTTATTGAGTGCCTTTTTCACAATACTGGTTCACTTTCAACAAAAGTCACCCTCCTCAAATTATGTTAGTTTTCTTCAAATAAATGTGATTCCTTTTTCCTATCTTTCCCTTAGGTAATTAGAGGCTAACAAAGTTAAGGCATTATCTAATGTCCTGATGATGGTCCCTATAACTAACAGGGGGACCGAAACGCCGTCGACTTCTGTAACACCTTATACAAAACGTGATTGCTATGTGATGTAATGGTGTTTCCTTGATTTTTCTTTATAACTGCATTTATTACACAGAAAACGTTTGTCTGCCTTAAAAGCCTTTCCCTGTCTGTAAACCTACCTTCTGTATTAAGACCTGTTAGTGTTGGGCACAGGCTTGTGTACCACACAGGTGATCAGTAGAAGGTATTCTGTCTGAATTGAATTGTGTATTTAGTAAACTTAAAGACCTCTGTCCGGCTGGACATGTCACTCAGAATATAGAACGGATTTTGTCTATATTTATTGTTTTCTTTATTTATGAATGCATGGGACCGCTGTTGTTTGAAAAAGTTAGTTCCCCGAGGTCCCTTGTTGACTTAATTGGGGCCCCTTGTTGTTATAAATATATATGTGTTGAATTATGTGGCATGATGTGGAATTTTGTGTTGTGGATTGGATGTATGTAGTTGTGTTGTTGAGTTGAAATATGTTGTTTGTTGTGGAATTATGTGTTATGGAATGGAAATGTGTAGAGTTAAATTGTGTGGTGTGGAAGTGTGTGGCGCGGAGTGACATTTGTGTTAATACATTTTACAGGGGGCCTGAACAATGCATATTTTGTAGGGGATATTCTTCTAGTAGGAAACATGTTGGAGTTAGTCTCAAACCAATAAGGAGAGAGTTTGAACTCCTCAGCTAGCAGCCAAGAACAGTACCAGATGGTGCTAATGGATGGGAGGGAGAGGAATGAAAAAAAACAGGTGTGAGAAGGAAGGGGCTAGTTGGAAAAGGCCTTCAAATCGCAATGCTATCCTACAGGGGTAAGAAGGGGAAGTGGAGAAAAATTGAAAATGTTTGTCCTAGTTTGGGAGGCCTCACAGTTTTGTGCTTTTTGCAACAGCAGTATTTTAAATCCTTGTCAGTATTATAAATATACCTTTTCCCTAGTTTCTTAGCAGCTGTGGGTGCAACAAAGGGCACATGACTGTGCGAACACAGATATGCCACTTTCGGTTTATGCTGACATCATTGAAGGGAAGCATAGTCATTTTTGTTCAGGATAGAACGACATTTATATCCAACTGCCCAGGGAAGGTCCTGGCAAAAATGTGCTGGTTGACTTAATTCACACGTGATGGAAAGCAGGAAGAATGTTCCTGAACATGGTCTAAAAAAAAAAAAACAATTTGTCACCGAACAAGCTAACTTTCTAATTAGGCTTTTATGTCCAACTTAGAAGCGTGTTAGTAAAGAAAAAACATCTTCTATCCTAATCCTCTGTTTCCATAGAAACACTTTGAGCAGTAGAATGCATTTCGGAGAACTAATGCGGCATGTCTCCTACACGCAGCGAAGAAGGCATAAGTAACTGTACCATTTGCGAGTCTATGTAAGTAAGTAAGTGAGTACGTTGATATTTTAAAGATACATGTAACAAAACCAGTACTCAGGGAAGCAAGCAGAGGCAGGGGTCAGGGAAGCAAGCACAGCCAGGGGGCAGGGAAGCAAGCACAGCCAGGGGGCAGGGAAGCAAGCACAGCCAAGGGGCAGGGAAGCAAGCACAGCCAAGGGGCAGGGAAGCAAGCATAGCCAAGGGGCAGGGAAGCAAGCGCAGCCAAGGGGCAGGGAAGCAAGCACAGCCAAGGGGCAGGGAAGCAAGCATAGCCAAGGGGCAGGGAAGCAAGCACAGCCAGGGGGCAGGGGAGCAAGCACAGCCAGGGGGCAGGGGAGCAAGCACAGCCAGGGGGCAGGGGAGCAAGCACAGCCAGGGGGCAGCTGCCAGCAGAGGTTTGTTTGGCCAGAGATCTCCCGCTCTGGCTCTGTGAAAGGCCTAATATCTGGCAGAAGATCTACTTCTTCATCTCATGGAACTCAAAAGGTTTGTCTTCCATACAGCGAACCTACCCAGACATCCAACTGCATCAATGCTAAGTACTACAACTAAGGCTACCTCATCCGCCCAGAACCTCAAGATTCATAAAAGCTGTCCAACATGTTCTTGCTTTAGATCGTCAATCCGAGCACACAAGTGGATAAACCACAAATGACACCCTATCTATCTCAGAATGATCACTTTGACACACAAGCTCCAGCTGCCAACAACCTGGTCACTGTGTTCAACAATAAACCCTTCTTCATGCCAAAATCACAAGCCTTGAAACAGCATACATGGAAAATCACAAACCTTGTGTCCACAACACTGTCCGTAATTAATGTAAACTGGAGTTGCCAAGCTATTTGGACAGAAGCACATGTCCCGTAGTAGACAATATTACTCAAACAGAAGAATAAGTTTTATAATTGTGTTCCTGATTGACACTTCTGCTAGCCGAACTTGTTATTGGCTTGTCAGGGAAGGTGCACATCATCAAACAGATCAAGATTTGTGGAGTTATGAGAGAGAGAGAGAGAGAGAGAGAGAGAGAGAGAGAGAGAGAGAGAGAGTCAGTCTCTTTAGCTCTCTCTCGGAGTTTTGGTGTGTATGTGTGTGGCTGTTTTTTTTCATATGATTGCTGTTCGAATAATGAGGGTGAGAGGAATGTGAGGGAAACAGTTCGAGAAAAAATGGATGAATCATAGCAGAAATTTAGGACACAAGAAATGTATGGCAACGGAGGACCGACCACATTGTGTGGCAGGATGAACTAAATTACGTGGCATGCCACTGGCAGCATCATGTGTGGCACTTTTCTTTTTTTATAGTAACTTTAAATCTGTGATTAAGAAACAAAGTTTTTGGTTATGATCTGCAAATTAAGCCCTTGGGGGTTAATGCTGTGCTCAATCTGGCCCCTTATTTTTTTTTATGACGCAGGAATGTCCACAACAAAATGTTCCTGTTGTGGTCGGCCAATCAGGCTGACTTTTCCCCTTTAAATTAGACAATTCCGAGCATATCTGGACAAAAAGAATTCTCAAAAACAGCAGAAAAGATTTTCACAAAATCTCAAAAAGCACACTAAGTAAAGGTCTAACATTGTGTCAAATCGGGATCAGCCATTTTTTCTGTACCAGAGTGAAGTTTCCTATTGAAATCAGCATGGGAAATAGCACTTTTTTAATCCCCCTCACCCCGGCTCCCACTTGACTGTTTAGCAGGAAACTTTCCATTAAAGAGCCAGAGGTGGGTGAACTTTTTTTGTGCGCATTTGTGAAAGGGTGGCTAAGTTATTAGAAAAAACAGAAAAAACTCTTCCTATAGAAACTAACCTGACTAATTGCACAGTGGCAACTGCCACTATGTATGTATTTATGAGCAAGCAAGCAGATGTGCAGGGCCCCCCTCTTACTCCCATACACAGCATGGCCTACTACTGGACATAGGCACTAGCGAGCCGACTGGACTATGGAAACACCCTTTACGCAGGTACTACCGCAAAACTCCAGAAGAAACTCCAACGAATCCAAAACGCCTCAGCCAGACTCATATTAGACATCCCACGCAACGAACACATCTCTGGCCACCTTAAAGACCTCCACTGGCTTCCCGTCAATAAGAGAATCACTTTCAGACTGCTTACCCACGCACACAAATCACTCTACGACACCGGTCCAGAAGGCCTCAACTCACGACTGTCCTTCTACACCCCCTCCCGCCAACTACGTTCTTCCAACCAAGCCCTCGCCACTGTACCCCGCATCAACAAGACCACCATGGGAGGCAGATCCTTTTCATACCTAGCTGCTAGAACATGGAACTCACTCCCCGCATACCTTCGCCTTACCCAGAACCACCTAGCATTCAGAAAGCAACTTAAAACTTGGATATTTGACAAGTAATCCCCCCCCTTCCTAAGCGCCTTGAAACCCTCTGGGTATGTAGTGCGCTATACAAATTCTTTGACTTGACTTGACTTGACTATCTTCTCACATCCGGGCTGCAGGTATGCTGTCACTGCAGCACTTCCCTCCTGAGGTTCCGTGACAATTGTAAGTGGTGTTTTTGATTCGAACGAATATGGTCGAGTCTGGTATCTATGAACCGCAAATGACGAGTTTAGTGGGTGTACGCGTTTTCGCTGCGCTAGCCTAAACCGTTTGTTTGTTTCATGGGTTTTTTCATCTGAACCCATGGGTTCCATCTTAGATACGGCATCCATTTTGTTTCTTGCCCTCAAGTAGCCAGCGAACGGACGCTGTCCGCTTCGCAACCCTGGGATTCCCAAACTCTTGCGGAAGACACGTGTTTCTTTGAAGGTGTCTTTATGATGAAGGGGATAACACTAAGGCAGATGGCCCCACTCGAGGCTCATCTTGCCGTGCCGGTCTATTGTCTCAGTTGTGCATTCATTAGGCACGTCCCCTTTGATGCCTGCAACTCGTGTTTTCTGATACCACCCCTTTTATACCCTCTTCGATCTGTTCACTGTCCTCGTCTTCCTCTGCACCGGTTTCTGTCTCTTCCTTGATTCGTTTACTGCCGAACGGAATGTACTAATGGTGGGAAGATGTACTTTTACAGTTGGAAACTACCAAATGCTACTGTAATTATGTTCCGGGCCCTTAATACATGAAAGCGACCCCCTATGACCTTTACGATGGGAACCAGGTTGTAATCCTTTGTGCACCATGCTATCCTATGTCCAAAAACTGTATAAGAAGAGCGACCCACAGATACAATTTAAAGCAGACTCCCCGAACTTGCACATGTTGTACTTCCTGTGACTTCTGTGTTCCCTGCAGTAATAAACCTCGAATCTTTGACGCCGAAGGAAGTGTCCCGTGTCTCTGTCGTTTGTACGCCGGAACAGGTTACCCACGAAGGTTTTAGGTGTTATCCCTGGCACCGCTGGGTCTTAGGAAAACCCAGTCCTTCAGTTGGTGCCCCACGTGGGGCTGCATCAGCGGTACCGGTCCAAAGCCCGACGATCGTGAGGAACTTTGTGTGAAATCTCCGAGGGAAGGTGCACCCCGCTTCATCGATCCTGTTGTCGAAACAAGTGGCCCGACGACTTCTCCTGCGAAGATCCCCGCCTCCTGACGGCTGCGACGGACTGCTGCCCTGACTGTAGACCTGTTTTGGCGCCTGGCGTAGACCTTGGTACAGCGAGACGATTGACGGGCCTTCCTGGTGACGCCATTGATCTTTGAGTTAAGTATTTGTGGGTCGCTCCCAGACTCCTTTGTTGTGGGTGCTTAGTTGTTGCATGATTCCATTGCATTTGTGGTTCTTGGTATTTTGTTCTTCGTTGTGATATTTGACGTCTGCAGTCGCCAAAAGCCGAGGGTTTTTGCTCTTTGCAGGGACATTGTAATCCTATAACCCTTGACGTTTGTGAAACTCGGTTAGCGTGCACGATGCCTGGCCGTAGTACTTTGTTCAGTTGCTTTAGAGGTTGTGGTGCGGATTCCCGACTGGAGGACTAGTGTCCGATACCTCCGGTTGGAACTCCTACTTACAAATTGTACAGTCGACATGGCTTGGGTCCAATTGCATTCAATGAGTGTTGGGTTCGTTACACTAAAAAAGACGGTGTCCTTAGTTGGCCACCTCATGGTAGTTTTGAGGCCCCGATTTTAGATAATCTCGAAGCTAAATTGTTCCAAAGAAAATCAAGACCGGCCATGTTTGATTCCTTTCGGTTGTGGCGTAAAGAAGCCAAGCAGAAAGAAATCAAGCAGCTTAAACGTAATAAGAGAGAAGGGATCGTTACCACGGTAAGAAATGCAGAGCAGTTCCAGCGAGATAAGGAGGAAAAGGAAGTTTTCGATAGATTGCAGCGTATGACTGTGGATAAGTGTTATCCCGTTTTACCGACGGGTACGGATAAGAAGGAGGAAGTAGTAGAGGACCCTTTGTTGTCCTATCTTTTGAAGTCACCACCTCCGTATGCGCAGGATACCGCAGTTCCTGTGGTTCCTCCTGCTCCTGTTCCTGTTCTCCAACTTGTTCCTGCTCCCTTACCTGCTCCCGTCCCCACTGCTCCCCCGTCTATACTTCCTCATACTCCTGTTCCCGCTACCTCTATTGTTTTGGTTACTCCTGCTGTCCCTTCTGTCACTGACACTTCTCTTGTTACCCCGTTGAGTTACTCTTCTACCCCATCTGCTCGACGTCGCGTCCCTTCTGTTGCTGCTAACTTCTTCACTTCTCTTGGACCGATTCTTGAGTCCGCTGGTTCTGATGCTCCCCAAAGACGAAGTCAGCTTCCTGGTGGTAGGGAACGTGACTCGCTATATAATATGGCGATGAGTTGGATTAGATACCCCCTTAGGAACCCTCCACGTGTGATGCTTGATACGTTTTCTCAATTCAATGAACCGACACAGAGGTTCGTGTTTGAGGAAATGTGCACGCTTTTACGTGACCAGATATCAGCTGATGCGACTGACGATGTCCTGGCTGCTCTAACTAATCTTCAGCTTCAGTTTGTGAGCGGAATAATTGTGGGTAGCAATGTTCGACGTGCCGTCGAGCAGTTGCTATCTTTTCGTCCTTCTATAATGCCTCGGGCATTGTTTTTAGAAGACATTGAGGAACCGCCAGCAGCGCCTGGTCAGTATCCCATGCGCGAGGTTCCACCAGTATGGATGCCAGGTAACCCTGGTGGTAATCCTGCAGTCTTGCCGCACTTTCAGAGAGAGTGTGGATACATCTTCCGTGGAAACGGTCAGAAGTTTTGCAGGTGAAGCAATCTTTGCCTGACCCTCTCAAAAATCCTGCAGGGTACTATAAAGAATTGTCGCAGCTAGTGGATGCTACGATAATGAATCTTGCCGATATCGATATGCTATTTGGCAATGTCGTACCGCAACCGGTATGGGCAAAGATTCGTCAGGAAGACCATGCGGCGGAATTAGGCGGTGACTGGGCTGCACTTCTTGCTGCGGATGCCTTGCAAGTTGGCGGGGCTAAGCCCGAACAGATGATTGCTAATCTCCCTCAGAGAATAATAACTCTTATGAAAATGCTTATGCCAGCTATGAAGGTGAATTGGGACAAGTTGTCCGCTTGTAAACAAAAGAAGGATGAGAGTGTCTCTGATTTCTTTACAAGATTTGAGGAGGCATTCATTGATCATAGTGGTCAAGATATGGGTACCGAGGGAGGTCAGAGATTGTTTGTGGACAAGTTTGTGCCGAATTTGTTGCCGGACCTAAGCAATTCAGAGAGTGCGTGGGCCGTTTCCACTTCTGCTCAGATATTGGCTACGGCCCAATAATATGAGAATAGAGAGAAAGAGGAAAATGATCGCGCCGATAAAAAGACGAAAGAGCTCAAAACGAAGGTATTGTTGCAACAAGCGTATCCTCCACGTTCGAATCAGAATGACTCGCAACAGCGGAATCGATCGCAGTCTCAGTCGAATAGGTCGCAATCACGAAATGACTCCTCTTTGCAGAGGTCTACGTTGGGGTACAATCAGTGTGCTTATTGTAGAGGAGAGGGTCATTTGAAATTCGATTGTCCAGTTTTGCGTGACTGAAATAGTGGTAATTCATCTAGAGGAGGTCGTAGTGGTCCTCAACAGGCCTCGCGTGGTAGAGGTCGCGGTGCTCAAAATGATCGTTCTAATAATTCTTCTGATTCTAATAATTGTTTTGATCAGCGCGGATTGTCGCAAGGCAGATCTGCACAGTACAATGTGGACGATTATTACGTCGATCAGGGCACTGACGACGGTAATTACTAGGACGGCCATAGACAAGGAGAGGGAGTAGTATCAGTTCCGGTTGATCAGAGAGGGCCTTACGTCGCAGTTGCCCCCTCGGGCGTCGTTGAGCCTTTTCTGTTGGACACTGGTGCAGCGAAAAGTTCCATTATGCATTCGAAACTCCCTGGCGCACCTTTGTCTGGCTTAACAAATGTTTGCGTTGGATTCTCTGGCGCCCCTGTTAGCAATCCGGTTTCGTGCCCTTTGCCCCTTGCAATTGGGCCTCGTGAGCTGAAAGCTCCTTTGATTTTGACTACTGGTTGTGGTGAAAATCTTTTGGTCCTGGATTTGCTGAAACGTCTGTATGCGACTTTGTATTGTTCTCCTGCGGGAGTGAAGCTTACATTGGGTGAGAAAGTTATCTCTCCTATGTACTTGTCCATCGACAAGCTTCCACCGGAATGGAGTTCTCTTCCTGCATCTTTGTGGGCAACAGGTCCCAATGACGTGGGCCTGCTTGACATCTCCCCTTATGTTGTCCACTTGAAATCTAATGTGCGTTTGCCGCGTATTCCCCAGTATCGTATCTCCCTTGATGGTGAGCGAGCACTGTTAGCGATCATCTACGATTTGATTGAGAAAGATGTTATCGAGGAGACTCGGGGAAACGTGTGCAATAGCCCTGTGTTGCCCATTCTGAAACGCACTGATCCATCAAAGCCTCCTGTTTATCGTTTTGTCATCGATTTACGGGAGGTGAATAAAATTGTGATTCCTCAGTTCCCTGTGGTGCCCGACATAACGGCTCTACTGACTCTGATTCCGGCCTCTGCATCTTGGTTCTCAGTGATCGATCTGAAGAATGCTTTCTTCAGCATTCCGATTGCTGAGGAGAGTAGGGACCTTTCCGGTTTCTCTCTTGGTGGCCGCAGCTTTAGGTTTAAACGCGCTCCTCGGGGCTACTGTGAGAGTCCATCGATATACAGCCAAGCCTTGAAGAGCCAACTTGATGCGTTTGTGTTACCGGCCGGTGCGGCCTTGATCCAAAATGTCGATGACTTATTGGTGGCTGCGGACACTCAGGACATTTGCAAAATTGCTACGGTGTCGTTGTTGCAGCATCTCTGTGACTTACATCACAAGGTGTCACCTTCTAAACTGCAATATTGTTGCCAAGAAGTAACCTATCTAGGTCACTTATTGTCAAAGGAGGGAAGAAGGTTGACCCCAGAGAGAATTGCAGCGATTGCTCGAATGACTGTGCCAACAACTCAGAGAGATGTGCGTGCCTTTTTAGGTATTACGTCATACTGCAGGCAATGGATCCCGAATTTTTCATTGCTAGCGAAACCATTGGTGGCTCTTACGTGCAAGGATGTTCCAACTCCTTTACCATGGACGGAAGAATGTCAGAAAAGTTTTTCTGAATTGCGTGATGCGTTGTGTTCGGCTCCTGTGTTAGGTACCCCTGACTACAGTAAGCCGTTTACACTATACGTTCACGAGAGGGAAGGTTGTGCGTTGAGTGTCTTGACGCAACAATTCGGTGGTAAGCAGCGTCCATGTGCATATTTTTCCTCGACCTTGGACCCAGTAGCTAGAGCATTGCCGAGTTGCTTGAGGGCAACAGCGGCAGCTGCGGTGTCCATCCGACAATCTGCAGGATTGGTCATGGATAATATGCTTACGGTGATGGTTCCGCATGCAGTTGACACTCTCTTGAATCATACGAAAACCCAACACCTGACGAGTGCAAGGTTGTCTGGGTATGAGTTGACGCTTTTGGCAAGTCACATTCAAATAAAACGCTGTAATGTCCTGAACCCGGCGACTTTATTGCCAATCAGTATGGAATCAGACGAAGTAGCACCTCATGACTGCTACTTACGAACTGAGGAGGAAACAAAAGGTCGTGTGGATCTGAAAAATACTCCATTGGAAGACCCCGATGGTACCCTGTATGTGGATGGGTCGTGTTTTAAGTTGCCGAATGGTGATGTGACGACTGCGTATGCTGTGGTGACGTTGAGTACGGTTGTGGAGACTGCGAGACTGAATCAGAATTCTGCGCAGGCGGCAGAGCTGATTGCCTTGACTAGAGCGTGTGTGTTGTCGAAAGGGAAACGGGTGAATGTGTTTACGGACAGCCAGTATGCATTTGGTGTTGCTCACAGCTTCGGACGATTGTGGAGAGAGAGAGGTTTCATGACGTCGCATGGTACGAAGATTCAGCATGAACAGCTTGTGAATGATCTTTTGGATGCACTTACATTGCCCGAGCAGGTGGCGATTATTAAATGTAGTGCACACCGTAAGGTGATGGATGATGTTTGTCGTGGCAATGCGTTCGCTGATGAGATTGCTAAGGAGACTGCCAGGAACCTTAGCACTAGAATGTATGTGACGAGTTCGGTTAGGTGGCCTGCAGAAACTGGTATGTGTGAGGACACTATCGAGAGTGTGAAAGCGATTCAGAAAGAGGCCATTGAGTCTGAAAAGACGAAGTGGAAAGAGAGTATGGGAAAGTTGGATGCGAATGGCTGTTGGATCGATTTGTCGGAGAATAAGAGGTGGATGTTGCCAGATGCGTATGTGCTAGCTGTTGTGACGATGGCACACGGCTTGGCACATATTAGTGCGAAAGGCATCTGCAAGTTGTTGTCTCCTGTATGGAAGAATGATGGTATTACTAAGTGTGCTGAGAGATTGGTTAAGAATTGTATATGTATGATGTACAATCCTGGTAAGGGAACTCCTACACCCCCTGGCCATTTTGCTCCTCCTTCATGTCCCTTTGAGGTGATTCAGCTAGACTTCATCCATATGGAGCGATGCAATAACTTAAAGTACGCTTTAGTTGTGGTTTGCGCATTCTCCCGATGGATCGAAGCCTACCCTCTTAAAGACAACACTGCCCTGTCCACTGCAAAAATCCTGCTGAAGGAATACTTTCCTCAGTATGGAATGCCACGGATTGTATGGTCCGATAACGGAAGTGAGTTTGTGGGGAGTGTGATGAAGAATGTGTGCAAGGGCCTTGGAATTACACAGAAATTTCACAGCGCCAATCATCCCCAGTCAGCAGGTTTGGTTGAAGGGTATAATGGCACCCTTAAATTGAAACTAGCAAAGATTCAGGCTACGACTGGTCTCTCGTGGCCTGACGCTTTGCCCTTAGCTCTTCTGTCGACCAGGGCGACTGTACACTCCCGAGTAGGGCTTAGCCCCTATGAGATTGTGTTCGGCCGCCCTGCCGTTTCAAATGCCCATAGCAACTCGCATCCACCTCGCAGCTTTCTGCGTGCACTGCTAGGTCTGCTGCAATCATAGTCGTTTGAGGCATGGGCAACGTGGACTCAGACCTAGGGCCCCAGTCATTCAGGGGGAACCCAGATAAAGCTAGCTTTGTTCTGCGGGGAGTCTTGCCCTGATGACACTGAATAATTCTAAAACAGATTATTTTAAATGCTGTGGACATGAAAGAGCTGAAATTCAAAATTGTCCCGGACAGGGGCCCATAAAATGACTTTGGCCCAGGGTCCCCGAAATCCTTAAGATGTCCCTGGTTGCAATAATGCGCTACTCTTACATATAGTTAGGCTAGTATTTTCAGAAGTGCGCGCCCCTACCTGGAAGTACGAGGCTGAGTCTACGTCAGCAGACCAGCACGCATTCTGCAAAATTGTGAATGGGCAGATAGGCAGAAGTGCCCGCCTTCCCCACCCTCACACCTCAGCTTGCCTATGCATGCAGGGCCTGCCACTGACGTAAGCCCCACCCAAGTTCAGCTCCGCTTGCAGCTTCAGATATCCCCCTCCAATGCTGTCCGGACCTGCTCCTGGGGGTACCGCTGAGGACATGCACGCACATCCGCTCCAGTCATCGACGCACTGTGCTGGGCGCTCTGCTAAGGGCACGGCCGCTCTCGGACCCTGGGTGTGCAGTCGGCCGGCTACGACGGATGTGCACAGGTCTCACAGCTCGGGGTGACACCGCAGCACGGTTGCTAAAGCTCTCCTAATGCGACCCACCCCCGTATTTTGTTGGACGGTCGGTACACAAGCAGACATCCCCACCGCCTCATTTCTCGCCAAGACAGATGTTGAGGCCCGGGCCGCCCCATCTTATCTCATGCCAAGACAGATGTTGCGGGCTGGGGTTACATAGCCCCCCCCCTCCCTCGGGCTAATTTCTCTCTTCTGCAGTAAAACATACAATGTTTGGAACACTCCTGCAGCTATGCACCCCACACTGACATCCAAACATGTAATGCTCGGTATGCTCCTGCACATGTAGTGCTCAGAATGGTCATGCAGTTATGCACCCTAAACCACCCCCACATCCAAACATGTTGTGCTGGACCGGCTTCTGAAGATGTATCCACAACGTTCGGCCCTACTGCTGCAGATATGCAACCCCCCCCACCCCACACTCACAACATGTAGTGCTCGGTATTGTGCAGCCGCTCTCAACGTGTAATGCACAGAGCTGCTGCAGATACGCCCAATGCTCTAACCTGGAAGACTCTGCCTTGTGCAGGCACTTTGCACCCCACCCCTCAGCTGATACGAGAACATGCAATGATGGGTCTGACAAGATATGCTCCCGGGCAGATTCTACGGATGGGCACTGCCCTGTGCCATATTGAGTTTCTCGAGTGTGCAGGCTGTAAATGTGCACTGACACCTCCCCCCCATCCAGCTGTAGCGTGTGCTGACGGGCCTGCTGTCGCAGACGCCCCCGGTCCCAACCCGCACTGACTCCTGCAAGCATCGCTGAGCCTGCTGCAGAGCGGCCACAGATGTGCACTCTCTCCACTGCCTAGGCTGGCCACCGCACGCACCGCTAGCTATGCTCTGCAGATATGAACCTCCACAGGAATCCTCTAAGTGCACTGCTCAGCCTGCGGCTACAGATGTGCATACACACTACTATCTAGGTCAGCTACCGCAGTCACTTCTTGCACTACCGCAGATGAAACACAACAGACATTCTGTGCGTGCTCAGCTGAGCCTGCGGCCACATATGTGCGTACACACTACTACCTAGGCCAGCAACCGCACGCACTGCGTGTACTAGGATATCGCCGTCCCATATCCTCTACGTGCACAGCTGGGCCCGCGGCCACAGATGTGCAGTCTCTCCACTGCCTAGGCCAGCTTGCACTACCGCAGACATGGACCACACATTCATTCTCTACGTGCACAGCTAAGCCTGCAGCTACACCACAGCCTAGGCCAGTAACCGCACGCACTGCTAGCTATGCTCTGCAGATACAAACCACAGGCCTCCTCTAAGTGCACAGCGTAGCCTGCGGCTACAGATGTGCAGACACTACTACATACGCCAGCTACCGCACGCACTGCTGTACTACCGCAGATTCCCACCACCCCACATGAGCTCTGCGTCTACTGGCTTTGCCTTGTAGATATGAACCGCCACAGACCTATGCTGGAAGCTGGGCCTGCTGCTACAGATGTGCACATTCGCCACTGCCGAGGCCAGCTACTGCACGAACAGCTGGCTATACTTCTGCCGTAATGCACCACCCCACACCCCTTGTACGTGGACAGCTGGGCCTGCTGCGAGAGCGGGACGAATGAGAGCTGCGGGCGGAGGGGGGGGGGAGCGGGACGAAGAAGAGCTGCGGGCTGAGGCGGGGGGAGCGGGACGAAGGAGAGCTGTGGGCGGAGGGAGGGGGGAGCGGGACGAAGGAGAGCTGCGGGCGGAGGGAGGGGGGGAGCGGGACGAAGGAGAGCTGCGGGCTTAGGGAGGGGGGAGCGGGACGAAGGAGAGCTGCGGAGGGAGGTGGGGGAGCAGGACGAAGGAGAGCTGCGGGCGGAGGGAGGGGTGGAGCGGGACGAAGGAGAGCTGCGGGCGGAGGGAGGGTGGAGCGGGACGAAGGAGAGCTGCGGGCGGAGGGAAGGGGGGGCAGAGCAGGACGAAGGAGAGCTGAGGGCAGAGGGAAGGGGGGACGAGCAGAGCAGCTCTGGAAACCACCACCGTCTTTCTCCGAGGCAAAGCAGAAATGACTCGGAGAAAGCATGGTAATTTTCGCATTCGGGGGCATGTGTTTTTAGGTTTGAGTGACGGATGACGTCACAGGTAGAAAGAACCTAAAAATACACGCCCCCGAATCCGAAAGAGACGGGGCTTTATTGGAGTGACTCCATTCTCCTCCAATTGCTGGCCTCCGTTTAGGAAGCCAGCCAATGGAGGCGAATGGAGAATAGAGGCGGGTTCAAAGCCCCTAACTCCAAAACATTAATTCTTCGGGACTCCGCCCCTCACTGCTTCGCAGTGAGAAGCGACAGGTCCCTCGACCTAAAAAGGAATATGCCTGGTACCTGCGTGGCTGCCAGTGAAGCAGGGGGAGGAGCGTGGGTGGGTCCATCGCAAGCTCTGTGAAGAGAAATGTGGGATGGACAACAAAAGCAATAACTAAGTGAAATTGCCTGAGCTGAAACAAGCTGCCAAAGGAGGGACAAATCAGTGAAATAGACCAATGGAAATCCAGCATTTATAAATTCCACGAGAAAGAACCAACGGCAATACGCAGAAAAACATTTTAAGCCTTAGAACGAAGTTCGAAACAAGGTTTGAAGATTTTAAATCGTTGGAAGACCAGCATTCTTTGAATTCCTCAATATAGAATCAGTACTTAATCATATGCAAATGGAGGTGATTGAGATCCAGTGCGATTCAGATGTGAATGCAAAATTTAGTGAAAATACTCAAACATATGCATAAGACATGATTTCCATGTTTGAAAGTACTTATCGGTGCGAGCAGTTATTTACACTTTTGAAAGTAAAGAAATCTCCTGTCAGATCCAGAATTACTGACATTCACCAAGGGTCAGTTTTGAAAGTAATCATGCCAACAAGATTTCACCTCAAGTAGGAAAGATAGTAGCAGACAAGTGTCAGGAAAAAAGATTAATTTTATCATTTTTCTTGTTCTTTTTTTACACTGTACTTTTTTAAATAAACCTAAGTTTCTATGAAAATTGAATGTTTGTTTTTTTGCTACCCACAAAAACGTAAACTTTGTTTATTTGTCTAGTGTTAGCCTTTGAGTTTGACATGCTTGCCTTAGAGGGGCCCCTGAAAACCTACCAAACACTAGTGTAGTCCCTGACTAGTCTTAGCCAGCCTGCCACCACTAGACCAGTTTCTGACCTCATGGGGTGAGAGCCAGGGTTCTCAGAGGTCTATAACAAAGTCTGCTCTGGGCGGGGGCCCTTCACACACTTTCCCCCAGTCAAAATGGCATTCTGGGGCAGGAAGCTTCAAAGGCCACCTTTGCGATGCAACCAAGTTATCTCCTGAAAGTGGAGGAAGCCAACCCCACCTGTCCTACTCCACATTTGGCAGGAGGACAGGTGGGAAAATTAGATTAGGAGGTGTTCCCACATTCAGCTAGCACTACCCCTAAGGTGGGGCAGGTGATGGGAACACTTCTATTACAGTTGCCCCATCTTGAGTTGGCAGTAATGAACCTATCAGGGCTATTTTAGCGCACCTTCCCACAGGAAGTGGTCACTTAGAGTGAGTAGATACCGTAAAGGTAAGTAGCCCATTGGGTATTATCTGTCTCTCCCTGTAACAGCCCCATTTTTACTATTTAAGTTGCAGAACTGGACCCTGAACTTAGATTTGACGGATACAAAGAAGGCTCTGCCAAAGAAAAGCTGCTGACCTGAGAATCGAAGACCTGCTGCAGAATTTTGGCGCAAAACCCTTCCTGCGGATGCTAGCACTCAACCAAGGTTGTGTGCTGTCTTGTCCTGCAAATGTGAGACCTCCAAGAACCCAGGAGCACCTCCAGCCCTTCCCCAATCGCCAGAGAACTCCTTTGGGGTAGGGGGAACTATTCACCTGCAGTCAGCAGGCATCAAACCTGCAGAGTCCGGGTTACAGACTTGCTGCTTCGTGGCAACTCAGATGCAACATCCAAACTTAAAGAGGTACATAACATAACGTGTGTATTTGTAAAGCACACGTTCACCCCAAAGGGGCATATTTGTACTGAATAACATATGTTTATTGTTACTTAACTCAATGGTATTCATTTTATCCACCTTAAAGGATGAGAGGCTGAGTGGACCCGCTGGGATTTGAACCCGAGACCATGAGGTCAAACACAGGCCCAAGGATGCATTAGTTCACTAAGCCACTAGACCCAGCATCCTCAGCTCCGGGGGGTCAGATCTCTCTCCCTACTGAGTTTGGAGACACCAGGACCTGAGAGCTGTGCTGTACCAATACCTGGGGTACCAGAATCTCTGCAACCTACACCAAGACGAAGAGTCCAATCCAGACTCCAACTGCCCAGGAAGCAAGCACCCGTCGAGACCCCAGAGACCCACCTCATTAGTGGCCCAGCTGTTCCGGAATTGTTCCTGCACCCTGCCTGCCCATGATCGCAAAGACATATTGACACAGGCCACCTAGTTGACCTATATGCACTGCACCCAGCCTGGGTACCAAGACCCAGCTCTGCTCCCGAGGCCCTTGCAATCTGCTCCCTTGAGGAGGACGCCTGGACTTACCTTTAAGTCCCATTGTGCAATGTGTTTTCTGGTGGCCCTCTTCTCCGTAGCACCTGCTACCAACGACTTCTGCACCCTGATCCTGACCAAACCCGGGATGCTCCAGACAAACCACTGGCAGAACCGTGAATCTGGCATTGCTACTTACCTAGTTCCAGAAGGTGAATCTCGAGATCCAACTGTACAATTTTATAAGCATTTTCCTATTTTCTCCCATAAACATATATGGTGCGTAATTATGCACAAGAGTGTGTTGTTTTGCTAACTTTGAAAATTAACTTAATAAAAGTACTTACCTTACAACAAAGTTCTTGGTCTGAAAAATATATGAAAATTGATGTTATTTTTACAGTCTTGTATTTATTCTTGAATGTGCGTCTCATTTATTGGTTCTATGAGTACAACAAATGCTTAGCACCACCCTCTGATAAGCCGAACTTTTCGCCCACACCACCACAAATAGAACGTTAGAATCATCCACCTTTTCCTTCGCTTACCAGTCTGGAATCCACTAGACTCTCTGCACAATGTACTTTGTTTTAGTGCACTCCATAGAGAGCCACCTTCCTAGACTATTCAATGGCATACCATACCATACATACCATGAAGGTTCACACCATAGTATAAAATTACAGGCCAAACCAGACCATGCCACACAATGACATGCCATACACTACCAGACCATGCAATGACAGGCCATACTATACCATACGACCGGCAATACCCATTCGGATCATGTGTCACTTTTCAGGGCTCGAAAAATCTAAAAAAATGGTACTAGTCCTGCAGGACTAGTACCTTTAAAAATGTCCTCGACCTAACTGCAACCTACTTGACCTCCGTTTGTGAAAGCGGAGCAAATGTGACAAGATAAGGCATCTTTATTGCTCATTAACTTTGTGAGCAATAAAAAATGCCTTTAAAACTTGTTATCTTGTCACATTTGCTCCGTTTTCACAGACAGAGGACAAAAGTTGGTTTGTTTTCCTACTCGCCAGAAAGGGCGAGTAGGACCTAAAAACAGCTCGACCTTGTTAAATTTAGCTCGACTATGCGAGCAGTCGAGTGGAACTTTCGAGCCCTGCTTACTTGTATTGTTTTAGCTGTTATGCAGATATATCACTTAATTTTGCCCTCTTTCCCTCTGTCCACATTGCCTTTACCTGCTCCCTCCCTCTCACCTACCATCTGTGTGCCTTTGCTACCTCCCTGCCACCCTTCTCTCTGTATACGTTGCATTTGAGCCCTCCCACCCTGTGGCTTTTGACCCCTCTATACCTTTCTCCGTTTTAGTAACTGTTTCAAACATGCTAAACCATAGTAGACAAAGTTTATTAGAAGTGCACATTACTTAAATGTTTCTGACTTTTGTTGCTTTAGTTGTATTGAAGATATGTTTTTTCTTCCCTGCTCTCCCACTTTCCATGCTACCTTTACCCAACATCTCCCCAGCACTTTATGTCCAGTACAATACAGGGATGAAGACATGCTGTGCAGTGTCTGTGTGCGTTATACACATGCGTTGGGGATATGTATGCTTGAGAATTGTACAATGCATGGAAGATTCTGGGTTTTATTTTGAAAGACCCAGAGCTAACTGGAGGAACATGAGGAGGTAGAGGAATTCCGCTTGATGGATTTGTGGATTGCTGCATTTTTGTGACAGCGGGAAGAGACACACTAGAGTAAGATAAAGCCAGACTCTTCAGTATAATTCAAAGGGTGCTTTTTGATTCACAGAAAGGCCACTGGGAAGGAGCCTGGGCACATCTTAGAAAGAAAATGGGGTTGATAAGAGAATCATACAGAGTAGGGCTGAGTCCCTGGTGCAACCTTTTGATACACATATCCCTTGCAAACCTCAAACTTTGACTCAGTGAGGGAAACTTCCAGAATCTGCAGTAATCCACAAAATTCCTACCACCCAGCGTTGCCACAATTCTGCCGAAAAAAACGCTGTGCAACTTGCGTGGCTGGACCTAGAGCCTGCAGAAAGAACAGGTCAAACCAAGGTCAATGGGATCCCTTGCGTGGGGACTTCCATTGACCTTCGTATGATCAGTTCCTGTTGCAACACCCAAAGGAATCAGTCAGTCAGTCAAATTCACTTTATTTGGTTAATTAAAAACATAAAAGTATACTACATAATGCATTGCAAAGTATTTTACAGAAAAATCTAGTTAACATAATCATCACAATTTATCAAAAATACAATTAATTCATTGGTATACAGAATAAAAAGGGGAAGATTTCACACGAGTCCTAACACATGATGAACATAATTAGCAAGACTTCCTTTCTTCTTAATCCTGATAGCCGCAATTAAAAAACTAGCTATTTTAAAATGTTCCCATGTGTTATTTAACATTTGCAAATAAATAAAAGCCTGTTTTGCATGAGTAAAACCTTTGCCTTTTAAAATCGGTATTATAAAACGATTACGGATGTGCAAAAAATATTCACAAAACAACACAAAATGCAGAGAATCCTGAGTAGAGAAATTGTCATAGGCACATACATCTAAGTCCTCCAGCTTTTTCCATCCCTTTGGCTCGGCAAAAAGCAAATGTAGTTGGTTTAATCTAAATCGAACCAATAGGAAACAATGGTGCTGGTTAGACACAATGGTTAAGTATGTCTCAATCGTTAATGATGTACATATCAACTGATGAGCCCGAAGAGACGGTTTGCTTAACTCCTGCTGCTCTCTATCACTGAGATACCTGAACATACATATTTTCAACCCACAATTTATCGGCTTTTGACAATTTCTCCGGGGACTAGTGTTCTTGATTATTTGGCTATTTGCACTTCTGTATGAGTAGAACCTTATCGATCACTTATAACGCATCTTAGACAACGTTTATACTTAGCTAGTTTTCGGTTCAAAACTGTGCACTTTATTAATATTTTCCTAAGCAGGTAACATTTGTTAGAACGTTACCGCCCTGTGAGGACGCTTCTAGGCAAAACACTTGCTTTTTAGCACCATATTCTCCTTTCCCTGTCGCTCATCCTTGGTCCCTATTTTACGACAGACTAAAGTTAGGCAATATAAACTAGCCCTGAAAAGTTTACAGAAATTAGATACCCCAACAATCTGTTTTGTTGTTACAAATTCAATGAAAAAAAAGTCATTGCAATCAGACAAAGATATAAATCTGGCGAATGTATATCATGAGTTTTTACTGTGTAATTTTAAACATTTTTTATACTGTATTTTTAAAACGTTTTGTATATTTTACTGTGATGTGTTTTGATGTTTTATGTTTCTTTTATAAGCTGCCCTATAGCCAAATAAAGATATATTGAACTGAGCTGAACACTCTCAGTATTACTAGAGTACCGAGTACCACTAAGCAAATCAAAGATAAATGAACAGTGTCCATTGCGCAGTGGGGACTGAAGTTATTGAAATAAGAAGTTGTTTACAGGTGGTGATTCGAGGGAAATCCAAAGGCCCCTCACCAGCACCCTTCAGGACTCCACAGGATCGACAGCAAGATAAATCAAATAGAACAGATTAACACTTTGAATGTAGTTAAACAGTTCAAACAGTTCAAGCCCGTCTGGAATGCAGACATGGTGGGAGGGAGGCCCTTTGCTCTTTTCAAAGTGCATCGATAAAACAATTACATAATTATTAAGTACTTGGGTAATACAGTTCACCCAACCAAGCCCTTCATATCGCATCTGCGGGGCTCGAAAGTGGATCATTAGGGAGCCGTAACTAGTTTAATGACAAATGCTTCTCGTGAGCACCCATTTAAAGCAGATCATGATTTGTCTCCGTCACGTTCCCGATTAAAGACATCCGACACTTCGTCCATACCAGTCCTGTCGGAAAGCCTGTGGTGAGTTGAGCGGTTCTGGCCCGGATGCAAAGTCTCTGGGGATTATACACACGAGGCTGCACTCCACGTATGTAATTTTTCAGTGTTCCTCCCACGTTCTGTGCGATTCCGATTTCCCCATTGAGTCTTTCTTAGAGTCTAGGATGGTAGCTAGGAGTATGGATCACAAAATTCCGAGGTGTGACCCTGAATGGTTACAATTATTGTTGCCTGGTCTACTAGGCAGAATTTTATCATATCTTTCCACATCCTATGATGTAGAGTAGGACCTTTCTTCCCTTTGAAGGCCGCGCCATGAGAGGAGTCCACGGCAACATGGACAACCAGGCCCTCAATGTGGAAAGGGCCACCTTTCTGTTTTATCGCCTGTAGGGTGATAAAGGTGTGTTTGTGCCTCAGAAGACGATGCTAAGGCTCTGCGGTTGTTCGCTGATCTTAAAGAGTTATTTTGAGTCTATGTGCTCTCTGAAATTCCAGTGTCCCTGGGAATGTCACATACAGCAGTTTAGGTAGGGATGCCATCAGAAACGCAATCATGTAATTCCCCTACATCTATTTATCCTTTGCAATCAGGCCAGGTCTGTGCTACAGTACAGTAGAGACTGTATAGTATATATTAGTGGATATGCATGATGTCTGATCGTAAAGATTTGATATCCATCACCATTATTGAGTATCAAATGAAGTGATTTTGGAGCTCATGGTTGTGACTTTTTAGGATTATGGCCAATGCATTGCCCGCCATTGAACTGGTTTTCTTCCCACTTGACAGTGCCTTGGAGAAGGACAGTTGTCTAGATGTTTTTAAGACAGACGTGTATGCTAAATTGCAATAGCAGTAAGCAGGAGATTATACGATGTTGACAGAGTCCTCGCCACACTGTGGGGGACGCTAGTCTTACCAGATCAGGGACAGTAGTCTCGGCAAGTATTCTGTTGTCCCTGCAATCAAAGCTTACAATCTATAGATCTACCAGTCTGTGCATTCAAATCTCCTGCAAGCAGGATCTCCAATTTACAGGCACTAAAATTTAAGTCAACCTATTTGTCTTCTGTTCAACTTCCACAACAAGTCTGTTCTCACAGGTGTCGGTACAGCTGCCCCAATATCAGACTATGCAAGTTCCTGGCACCGACATTCTGAGAGCTTCTACTAATATGGATGACCACTTGCCACTGATAAAAATCTTCGACCAATAGTGCAAATGTCTGGCAGACATTATTCAATTTCTGCATTGCAATTATGAACATTCAACTGTTTTGGGGCGTCTTTTATGACTGAGAGCACCATGCTGGTGGATATGCCCAATGGAGAATGTGTATGTGTTCATACGTTGGCTGGGTTGGTTGGCGAGGGATGGGCCTGCTGATGGAGCAATTAAAGGAGCCGCCATCTTGGACTGTGGCAAAAAAACTCCCTCAAACCATGCTTCTTTCTGGTTCACTCTCCTAGGCCTTACTTGCTTTTTATCAACAATAGTTGATTGAAAGTCCCCTTATTGCGATTTGTACCACCTGGGCTTTTTGGGTTGACCTATACCAACTGTTATGTTCTCTTCTTGTTTCAATGTTTGTCAGTTGTGCTTTTCTTTTACCAGTTAACCATTCTCTCTAGCTCGCCCTCATCACACTAATTCCCTCCCTATCTAGATCAGCTTCTCCCTGAGAAATACGGAAGTGCCTGTGGTAGTCATGGGAATTACTCCTATTACTGATGTGCCAGCATACGTTGATGTTATTAACCCCTTTTTCCGGCATCAAATTGGCTGTTAGATCTGGCAAAAAAAAACATAAAAAAGACGTGCAAAGTTTCCTTTGCACAAGGTATTCTGAAGCAAATCACTGAAGCTTTTCAAGTAGTTAATGTTTCAAGGTTTCACTTGCAAGTGGAGATGTACTAGCTTATTCTTTGACTACCACCCCTGAATTAAGACACACTTTGCATGCTGGGATTTTTAAGTGCATACTTAAAATGTTATAAGTGAACATACAGACCCCAGAATGAGGTGGCAGGAGATGTTCCACATGACATGGGGCTACTAAAAAAACACAGCCAGTCCCCTTACTGAACGCATACAACAGGCAGTATTTTAGCTTTAGCATCAGCCTAAGAATGCCTACACATGGGCGGCAATCAACCTACACTGCACCTCAACTAACCAGTACAATCACTCATGTAATACAAAAAAAAAAAGGATAGTTTCAATGAGTCCTGGAGCACAGGTCCAGTAGATTCTAACCAACAGAGTAAATGAGTAAGGGAAAAGGTCAGTAGACATGCTCTCCCATTGTGATGCACCCTACAGAGACAGCTCAAACATACACCAACTCCACATGGGTTTGGAATGTAGGTCCAAGAGCTTAGCGCACCCAGACTCAACCACAGGGAAACCAAAAACAGGCCAGGGCTGGTCTAAGGCACTGCACCATTCACAGAGGACCTCGTTGACAAACCCACACTATCAGAAGGCTCTGTATTGAAAAGCAATATCATCCCATGTAACTGGAAATTGTGTCTTTAAAAAAAACACACACCCTACAATTTTTCAGGTGAGGGGCATGGAACAAGGAGGTGGTCAGTCACTCAACAAAGATTGCGAGGCAATCAAGAATGGTGTTAACCATGAGTAAATACTGAATACATATGCATTAGAAAAAGATATGTGCTCTAATTTTCTCTAAAACAATATGCATTTATGACCTTATGGAGTGTATATAGTTGCATAATTGCAGACCCCAACTATGTGGTCTGATACAGGCCACAACCTTCAGACAAGCATTTGCAATGCAATAGGTCTCGCATTTGTGAGAGTTTGAGCTATTGGCATTGTAAATGACAATGCCTTTTATTTACGTGTTGATTTTTAAAACATAAATAAAAGGCATTGCCATTTACAATGCCAATACCTTAACACCTTGGCTGATTGACTTATTCCCCTGCTGTGCTGGGCCATAATGGAAATGGGTGTGGTCATGACAAGCTCAGCATCAGCACACGAGCACTGTGCCTCATGACGAGCTGAGCTCGTCATGAGCACCGAAGGGGTAAAACTCTCACAAATGCGAGACCTATTGCATTGCAAATGCTTGTTTCTAGATACTTACGGATCCCAGTTAATGGTTACTGATTAACGGTCTCAAAACTATGAAACGCCAAGTATGAACAGTGAGTAGGAATTGAATTAAAATATTTATGGCCAGTAACATGTGGTAAAGAATGTGAACAACTACGGTGAACCTTTACGAGTGTAAGGGTATAGACTTGAGCACACCTGTAGGCAAAATCAATTGCTGCGAAAAAAAGTCTTCAAAAATAGTGTAATGGATATTCTGATTTTTAATTCAATCAGTAGAATTGGTCATATTCCACCATATGATTCAAAATTCTGTTGATGAATGACTTCAAGTGGTAACAATACAGTCACTGGCGTCAAAATGTATTCTATTCATAATTTCGTAGGATAAACCCCAATGCATTTCAAACCATAGGCTCTTCTTCAGGGGGCACCAAACCACCCAACACCTCCAACCCCACTGAGAACTATAATAATTGGATCACCAACTTACTCGATCTGGTGCTCCCCCTCAAAACCACCGAACCCAAACGCAGCAATACAACTGCCCCGTGGTATACGGTACTACTGATCTATGGGAATCGAAACGTAACTGCAAAAAATTGGAGAGGAAATGGCACCTGGACTACTCACCCACAAAAAAACGGACCTATAGAACTGCAATTAAAACCTACAAAGCCTGCATTAAACTAGCACGGGCAACCTATTTTGAGGAAAAATGGCCAAATCAGCCTCTAAACCCAAGGAAATATACCGCATTGCGAAATCCCTCCTTCAAATACCTGAGGCACCCAAAGAATACGTGGATGTCGATGCCCACTGCGACAACCTAGCAGAGTTTTTTCTCCGCAAAATCGAAACAATCAGCACCTCTTTCTCCC
The DNA here is from genome assembly GCF_964263255.1 of Lissotriton vulgaris. Lineage (NCBI taxonomy): Eukaryota > Metazoa > Chordata > Amphibia > Caudata > Salamandridae > Lissotriton > Lissotriton vulgaris. The sequence continues at coordinate 699,312,289 of NC_141693.1, forward strand.
ACCATACCCCTTTGACCAGTAATTCCCCAGACCCTGCCCCCCTCCCCCAGTCACACTTGAGCACTTTCCTCCTCTAGATCCTACCAACTTAGAGTTAATCATGCATCAGGTTAAGTCTGGCTCACCAAAAGACCCCGCGCCCCCGCGCATTTTTCTCCCAGTCTTCCATCACATCTCACCCACCATTCTGGATCTACTCAACACCTCCCTCTACACTGGTACTGTCCCACCCTCCTGGAAGCAAGCCATGGTCAAAGCCATTTTAAAAAATCCAAACTTAGATCAGAATAACCCCTCTAACTATCGACCCAACTCCCTACTGCCCTGGCTTAGCAAACTCCTAGAAAAATATGTCAACACCGTACTGACAAACTTTTTTAAGTCAATCCATTTGGGTCGAAATGTCGACACTTCCTCTTGTGTTCAGCCTCTTCCCTGATTTATCATTTGTGATTTTATTTGAGGCATGATTGTTTAAATTAATTGATGAATTAATTGTTCCATTGTGTTAATTTATCATTATTTCTGGTGTATCCTGGTCTTAGTGACCCATGTTTTAATTTCTATACTTGCACAATCCCAGCACTGCCCTTCCCTACTCCATTCTTTTAGGGGCATTATATGTGATTTACTATGTATTTATTTTTATGAATGAATCTTTTATGATACACGTTAAGATTAAAAACAATGCTGTTATAATTCATCTTTGTATGTACCTATTTGTTGTTACGATTGAGTTAATTGTGTGTCTATCTGGGACTGCTTTGTTTGTATCAATATTTCGCCCAGGTCCCAGTGACTTTTTGGGTTAACCCGTGTTTTTGTAGCACTTTAACAAACCAGAGTAGCTTTCAGCGGCTCTGTCTCAAGCATGACCTCTTGCAGCGCTGGGCCGCCTTAGGGTAGCCACCGTTCTTTACAAATTGTCTTTTCATTTTATTCATTCATGTATCGTGAACAGAATGTTAAAAACGCGACTGAACGAGTTTACACATTTTTTCTTTTTTGTTGTAAAGAATGTTAACACATTTTCACTGAAACATATACCAGGCACAGGGACTCCGCAAGTCTGCTGCATAAGCATGCTACATTTCCACTCAGTGCTGGAAGGGGCAGGGACATAACAGTTATTAAAGTCCAGATTTTAACCTTCTATGCTATCAGATTGGTTGAGTGAATTTCAGAATTCCATAGAGGGTGTTAACCTTCTTTATCAGTCAGTCAACACTAGATGACTCAGTAAACACCAAAGAAAACAATTTCTGAATAAACAAAACTATGTTTGTAGCATTGAAGGACGAATATGTTTGTACTTAATTCACCGGAAAATCAATGAATTGAGCAGATTGTAGCATTTACGTCAGTAATACCTTTCTCTCTATTTAATACTGGAGCAACCCTTGTTGGTAAATGTATAATATTAGATTGTATGCCTATTGAGATGCAGCTATCTGCGGGCATTCAATTTCAAGTTTGAAATGCATGTGTTGAAGCAGCAATCGGCTAATGCTTTGCTCAAATACATGTGGCTATAAGGATGAACGCAACTCATATAGAATACATCAGTGTTGATACAATCCTCAGTGGTTGGCCATAATGTCCTAACCCGGCTGTTAGTGCTAGTCTGTCGGCACTTAGTAACTATAGTTGGGTTTTGACTTCAGAAGTAGTTTGTTGCAGTTGACCTCATGGTAAGGTAACACAAGCAGATACATTTAAGATGGCAAGCACTGCACTTCGAACCACCAGCCCCAGCATCCAAAGTTAACAAGTAAGGAAAATGTAAGATGAGCTGGGAAGAGATAAGGTCGGCCACTAGGGAGGGGGAGGGAGGGACAAATGGAGAGAGAGAGGAAGTGTTGCGATCTGGGATGAACACAAACAAATAAAGCAGGGCCATAAAAAAGCAGCAGGGCCCGCAGACCGAGCCCCGGCTGAGGTAGAGGGAAGGAATGCCCAAGGCAGTAGTGAGAACACGCTTCTGTATGCATTTAAGATATCAAAATAGTTTCTGTATCCATTCAACAAATCCAAAACAGATCTCCTCTGTGCGCTTTGAAGAATATAGAACGTGAATGTGGTTCTTGTAAAACTTAGTTAACCAAAGGCATCCGCTGTATAAGGAGCTGCACGCACAAACCTTCCGGGCTGGGAGCAGCCTATTAACATCAATGATAGCTGACAGGGTAAGTCTCGCACATGTGATTGGTTTTGTGCAGGGGCCACGGATACATCACATCACCATTGAAAACTGGTCAGTAATGCATTAAGCGCCTGGGAAGCATTTTGCCACAAGTACGCGGCATTAGATAAAGTAGTGAAAAACACATTTTGCACGAGGTACAATTTGTATTAAGGGAGAGCTGCATGTACATGGGAGGTGCACTGTCAGGTGTGCGGCTCTTGAACAAGTCAGCTCATGATCCACACACAAGTAAAAGTCATACTTTAGAAAGCCACAGGAGTTGGAATTGCCTAAATTTAAACACGCAGCTATAACTAGCACCATAAAAGAAGAAATAGACCTGGCCTTCAGAGCCAATGTGCAAAAGTGATTCACTACACAGAAAAAAACAGGTAACAAAGAGCAACATGGAAGAGGTATACATTAGGGAGGGTAAAAGAAATAAGCAATCAAGCTGTATTCCAAACAGTGAGCGGCAGGATAATAGGGGGCAGAGGAGAGGAAGGGGAATTCAACCCCAGAAAAAAATAACTAAACCCACTAAAATCCGTGCCAACGCCAAACGCAAAAACGTTACCTCCTCTGAAAAAAAAAAACACATGAAACACGGCGTTGTGCTGATTAAACAAATGGCATCCATGCCGATCAAACAAAAGCCATGTGGGCTCCAAAAGCATAACATCATAAACAGTTTGCTTGCACATGCATACACACGCTACCTTCTTGCTAGAAAATGCAAATGCTGCCGGCTGAGCACGTTTCACTCGAAAAGCACAGAAACACCACATTCGGAAACACATGAGCAGAGAAGTTAAAACAAGTATTGCTCTTGATACATGCACAATTGTCACTATAACTATAACGTTTGCTTTTGTAACATGCTGACTTGTAATTGTTCCTCATGTATTACTACTGTTCCTATTGTGAAGCGCTCTGACACCTTCAGGTAAAGTCTGCGCTATATAAAAACGCATTAAATAAAATAAAAATAAATAAAAACCATGCTTTCTGGGTGGGTTCTCTTCGCGTATGTGTATTCCACAGAATAGTTGTATCTCTGCTTGCTTGATCTACTGTTTTATGGAAACATCTCCCGTCTGGTAACGTCCCAGCAAAGAAAAAAGATGAAATGATGAGCCTTTCAAGCATCGAAGCACATGAGGGGAGACTTTTGTTCCTACAGTGATCTGACATTAGTTGTGTGCGTTGCACATCCCACCCAGTTCCAAGCTGCTTCCTGGATGGACGCGCTGGGTTTTGAAAGACTTAATCGGTTTTATATTTACGACCAGGGAGTATGTGGCAGTAGGTAACACTCCCAGCGAGCCACATGGAGAGATTGTGCATTAAGGAGTAGATAGGTCACTTGGCAAGTTTGCTGACCTTTGAAATCTGGGACCTGGGTTGGGCCAAAACATGCTGGTAAATCAGTTTACCTCGCTGTTGAAAGGTGCTGCCTTAAAGCATGGAAAGCTTTCTTTGAGCGGAAAGCCCTTGGTGGCAACACAGGTCCAGTAGCAGATGAGCTGTCCTATTTTAGGTAAGCTTCAGGCATTGGATCAAATAATCGGACATATGCAAGTGACTGAATAATCCGAACCGGAAGAAATGACTGCAGAAACCACAGCTGGTTTGTAAGCAAAATCTATAAAAGGAAAACTTGTCTATTCAGGGATAGTCGAAAGAGAGAGTAAGGGGAACAGTGGCAGATAAAACCATTCAAATAAAGTCTTCCACAGGAAAAAATAAGAAATTGGGAAACAAGTATAAAAGTAGAGAATAACTGTGTGTAATGAAGAGGTCATACTCCCAGAGCAGTTCTGCTGACGGATTTTGGTTAGGAAAAAACCAGCAATAAAAAAGGGTGTGATTGATCACATTAAATCTTGCCCCGAGGTTCCTGATGGGTATGGGCGTGAGTGCTGGTGGTTTGAATGCAAAGGTGCTGGTTTTAAGCGAGTAGTGGGAAGGAAGCAGTACAGGGTGCGTGATCACTTTTGCGGCCGCTTTGATGTCTTCAGTGGCCACGCGGCTCACTGAGAACATCAAAGCAGTCGCGAAAGTGCTGCCAAAGGCTGCAGGCTGACAAATGGTGCGCGCGACCGGTGCACATGCTCTGTACCCAATCCACCTGCAGCCTTTGGGGGCCCTTTCAAAAGCCCCTTACTTAATATCTTGCCAAAGCATCGCTTACGCGTTAGCTTAGGCGAGACCTAAAAATGTAGACCGCTTCTAAAAAGTGCAAGTTTGGCCATTCTCTTCGCTTCCTACCCTGAACACTGTACATTTCCACCTAAACTCAATCTACAAAGCACCCCACCTAGGCCAAGCCCTACCCAGACTTCATCTGCAAAGCACCACTCAGACACCTGCTGCAAAGCCCAGGAAGGCCCTTTTTACAGGCACCATTCAGACATGCTTCACAAAGCCCCATTCGCTCAAACACCACTGTACAAGATACTATTTGTGACCCCCTCCTCAAAACCACATCCAGAACTCCCATGAAAAGCTGCAACTATAAATTTCTTAAGGATGTATCTCGTTTAAAGCCAAAGCCAGCTTGTATCTTCAGACTATCAGGTAATGATCAGACGTATTTATATTGCAATGGAGTGTACCAGTAACTTCCACCAGAGGTTCAATACTTTTAACAAACGCATTCGGAGTAGTCAATAGTTACTCTGGGATTGTGCATGCCTGTGCTTTTACAGAAATGTCAATTTACCTGCATATTGCAGGTGCCCACCCCACACTTGAAGGCAAACACTCACATCTGGAGAATAATCTTTCCACTAGCAGTTACACTGGAATCTCAAAAGATTGCTCATGGCTGATCTGGCTAGGACGAGGATTTACAGTTTGCCTGCATAGTCCCGATTTAGAGGAGGGTTTTGGTTCACTGGATCACCAGTAAATGGACAGGAAAGGCAGAACCGGCCCTTCCTCACAGATTGCAAGTTTAGGACGAGTACAGGCAGGAGGTCAGGTGCTTGTGGACTTACAGCTGTGACCAGACTTAACTGTTCAGCTGATAGCGTAAATGTTTGCAAAAAGATAGGCTATCCTGCCCTGTATTACCAAAATCATTTGGTGTGTATAATCTAACAGAGAAACTGCAGACCACCAGCTGTGTGCAGTGCTAAGGCGAGATATACAGGGTACAGAACTGCTGAGGAAAGAGTCGCTGAACAGTGAAAGAGGGGAGACCTTAAGCGCTGTGGTGGAAAGTGGGCTTTAGCAGATGGAAAGAAGAGCTACCCTAATGGAGGAAGAGAGGTGATTGTGAAGGGATATAAGAAGCAACATTTATGTTAGAAGAAATGTAGTTAATAGCAAAACGTGGAAGAGAGGTGTGGGAAGGGCGCTCAGAGGAAGGAAATAATAAATGGGTGAAGAAACAGGACATCATATGAAAGAGGGGCAGGTGTGTCACTATGAAGAAGGGAGATAACGCATAAGGAACGCATAAGAATGGCAAAAGAAGTTAGGGTGAATTAAGGGAGCTAGAGTGAAGTGAAGACTTATAGGGAGTTTAGGAGAAGAAAGGCCACGACACAGAATTGGGAAGACGTTGGGAGACAGAAGAGGAGAGGGCCACACAAAGGCAGAAGTTAGACCTAATGAAAGCATGGGAAATTAATTCCAATGTCTATGGATTAGTACTTAAAAGACAGACATATTGGATGAGCACTAGCCTCTCTCCCTGGGCCCTGGTGCTATCACTCAATCAGAAGTTTGTAATGCAGGGCTTCTTTCCCGGGAGGGTCTCATGGGGCAGGGGGAGGGAGACTGCAGACCCTTCTGGGCACTGGTTTAATTCGAAGAGCCAGGTCTTGAGGTCGTTCCTGAATTGGGACAGCGATGGGGATTGCCTGTGGTGTTCCACGTCTTGGCGGCTAGGTAGGAGAGGGATCTTCCTCCTGTTCTGGTGGGATGGTGGTGAGTGAAAGTTGTGTGGAGCTGAGGTTTCAGTTGGATGTGTGGAATGAGAGGCAGTGGTTTAGGTATGCTGGTTGAGCGTTGTGAAGGGCCATGTACGCGTGGGTGAAGAGCTGGAAGGTTATTCTTTTGTCGACTGGAAGCCAGTGGAGTACACACAAGTGTTGTGTGATGTGGCTGCAGTGGGGATGTTTAGGACTAGTCTGGCTGCTGCGTTTTGAACGTTCAGGAGTTTCCGGAGGAGTTTCTGGGTGATGCTGGCGTAGAGTGCGTTGCCGTAGTCGAGTCTGCTGATGAGGGCGTGGGTGACCGTCTTCATGGATTCAGTGAGGATCCATCTGAATGTTTTTCAGAGCCGGCGGAGCGCATTGAAACATGACGAAGAGACAGCGTTGATCTGGCGGTTCACAGTGAGCGCAGAGTACATTATGGTGCAGCGGGTGTTCCCAGTGCAGCGAGTCACCAGGCGTTGTTCAAAGCGGAGGGGGTGGATCCCAGGAAGAGGACTTCTGTCTTGTCTGAGTTGAGCTTGAGGCAGCTGTCTCCCATGCAGGTTGCAACAGTTTTCATCCCTTTGTGGAAGCTGTTCTTGGCAACTGTAGGTTCGTTGGTGAGGGAGAGGATAAGCGGGGTGTTGTTGGCTGGTGGTACTGGACTTGCTGAAATAATATAGGTATAGCCCTAGAAGCAGAGTCAAGAGGAGTTAAAAAGGGTGGGGATAAAAGGAGATGAAAGCTAACGCAAAGAAAGGCGAGTGTAGTATTCGCTGAATCAGATTTGGTAGAGGAAAAGAATATGCAGATGTGAATGTAGAGAGCTGAGCTGAGTCACAACACTCGACCTCATACCCTCTCCCCACTATGCTTAAGCAGCACTGTTAATCCTGTAGCTCATAACAGCCGATAGACTATGGTTCTTAATGGTTCTGACTAGACCAGTCTCAGCACTACTTTGGACTGGGCTTATATAAGACACGAATGTAAGGGGTTGGGTGAGTAGGAAGCCCTACTCTGTATTCCCAAAGGCCTCCAGTTTGTTGTATTTCTGTAGCATATCTTCACAGTCTCAATTTCCTCTAAAGAGCAGATGTAAAACTTTTTTTCTTTTTTATTTCGTTTTTAATTCTTTATCTAAACACAATACTGCTATTGGCAGCTCAAAATTGGGGCTATAATATTGACATGAGGTTCACAGAGATGATTCAAAATCACATTTGCTCATTAAAGACGCATACTACAGGCTATATCCTGCTCCTTATATAAGAATGGGTACATTATACATGTGCACTGCGGCTCCAATCTTGAGGACTTGTCCACATATGATAACATAATATTTTTTTTGATTTCAAATCCTTTTTATTGAGAATCCAAACAATATAATATAAAAAGATACAAAAAAATGCAAAAGATACAAAGGATACAAAAATATATAAAATTGCTAAAATACAATAGATCACAATTAAGCACAAAAGTTAATATAAGGCGTAAGGATGGTACACTGAGCAATGGGAGATAGAAAATAATGCATAGGTGGATACATACTATACTGTAAATAAGATGATAATATGCTCAAGATACCGTAATACGTAAAAGGTACAAGAAATGATTCCTAGATGAACAAATGACATTTGGCAGCAATGTTCTTACCATCCATACATAATATATTGGAGCCGAGGAGCACAGATGGTGGGAAAGGGTGAGGAGGGGGAGGAGGGGACTAGGCAGCAGCAATATGACAATAAACAGCATGCCCAGAAGAGAGCAGCAGCGAGCTCACAATACAGGTGAAAATAAGCAATTTGTTGTCACAGGCATAGTGCGAGGTATTTAGCCTAAGGCGGATCGTAACAAAGCTCTAATGAGTCTAGTAGGCTCCATAGTTTGGTATGAGGTTTTTGCCAAGGGGATGAATGGAGGACATCATTGTCAGCACCCCTCAGGGACGCCAGCCATTCCTGCCAAATTTTGAAAGAAACGTCGGAAGCACTCTTCCATTTACTAAGCACAACTTTGCATGCAAGAGTAATCATGAGGTCTAGAAGGTGTCTGTCGTGATCTCTTGTTATGTTCGGGTCAATTGCCCCAAAAAGAACATAGCTGATATCCCTAGGCCTATAGTGGAAGGTACGTTGGATGGAATTATAGATCTCATCCCAGAACTTTTGTAATAGAGGGCAGTGGAAAAGCATGTGTGCTAGGTCACCCACTCCTGACTTGCAGTTCCAACAAAGGGGGCTATCTATAAGTTTAAGTTTGAAGAGTTTTCCTAGTGTCCAGTATGACCTGTTTATCAACATAAATTTGGTTTGTGAGAGTATCTGGGATATTTTGTTGTAGAAGGGCGTGAGGTGGATTTTATCCCAGTCAAAGGCCATATTGGAAGAGTTGGGTTCGTTTTCCCAATCCCGTTCACACTTCCTGTGTGCTTTCTGAGGCATAGGGGACAGGATCTTGTATACCTTTGAAACCATATGGCCCTTTGACATTAGCTGGATTAATTTATTACAGAGTGTAGGGTTTTGTGGTGAGATGTCTCTAGCAGTTACAAGTGCTTTGAGGCGTAGGAATTTGTAAAAGTCAGGTGGTTGGAGATCAAGCCGTGTTTGTAAGGTGGCAAAAGGTAAAGGTGTGGTTGCTTCATAAATATCTTGTAATAGGTTCACTCCCTTCTTGGACCAGGTTTCCCAGAAAAGGAGTTGGCCTTCATCTTTTAAAGTTGGGTTAAACCAGAACGATGTTAAGTTGGATTTGGAAAACTTTATTTTTGCCTTGCAGTGTCTCTCTAGATTGAGGCGAGCCCTTTTAGTGTTGAGGAATATGTACTTAGAATGAGGGAAGGCTGTGGCGTCCATAGTCATTATGGCAGGGAGCGGTAAGTTATTGATGATAGATTTTTCAACTTCAATCCATACAGGAGAATATTCTTGATAGCTGTGGAACCAGTTAGCACCCTGCTTGCATAAATATGCCGTTTGGTGGCATCTAAAGTTTGGTAAGCCTACGCCTCCTCTATCTTTTGGCAGTTGAAGTTTACGTAGAGATATTCTTCGTTTCCTATTTTGCCACAGAAAAACGTTTAAAGTCTTATATAGTTTGGTGAGGAAGTCCTCAGACAATAACATGGGCAACATGCTAATTAAGTAATTGACGAGTGGCATGATCATCACTTTCAGAGTTTCCACTCTACTCCACCAGGACAAGAATTTGGGGGACCAGCCGTCCAATAGTGAGGAGATCTTTTAATATAAGGCAAGCTCGTTAATTTTAAGAGTACTGATTAAGTCCTTCTTGAATTCAATGCCAAGGTATTTAAAGCTCTTTGCCTGCCAGCACAATCCGGAGTCACCCAGGATGCTTTTATCGCCTATGTTGTTAAGCAGTTTTACCTCTGTCTTGTCCTTATTAAGTTTATATCCTGACACTTCGGCAAACCCCGCAATAGAGAACATCAAGGCCGGAACTGCTAATTCCGCGTTCTCGAAGACCACCAAAATGTCGTCGGCGTAAGCCGAAATTTTGACTGTGACACCCCCGAAACTTATGCCTTTAATTAGGTTGTTGTTCCGTAGAGAGTACAAGAAGGGCTCGATCGCTAGTAGGAACAGCGAGGGGGAGAGGGGACAGCCTTGTCTTGTACCTTGTTGCAGCTCGAATGAGCTTGAAAGGCATCCACCCGCCGTTACTCTTGCTGAGGGGTTAGAGTATAAGACCATCACCATGCGGATGTAATCGGTCCCCTGATCAAATTTATGTAGGGATACTTCCAAGTTAGCCCAGTCAACCTTATCAAAGGCCTTTTCGGCATCTAAGGTCACTGCTACCGTGGGAGAGTTAGTCAATTTTGCTATTTCTATATTGTGTGTAAGGGTTCGCGTGTTATCACTGGATAATCTATTTTTGAGGAACCCTACTTGCGATGTGTGAACCAGTTGGGGCAGCACTTTCTGGATCCTTTTTGGCCAAAATCATGGCATAAATCTTACAGTCGAGATTGATCAGGCTTATCGGCCTGTAGTTTTTCAGAGACGTGGGGTCCTTACCCTCTTTTGGGAGAACAGCAATAATGGCCTCTGCAGGTGTGCCGTGAATTTGTCCACTTGTGGCAAACTGCTCATATAAATCCTTAAGTGGTTCCGTTAGGACAGTTGAAAAGCTTTTGTAGAACATTGCACTAAATCTGTCCGGCCCCAGGGCTTTCCCAATTTTGAGGGACTTAATGGCCTGGCTGATGTCTTCCAGGGATATGGGTCGGTTTAGTTCGACTTGGTCGTTTAACGGGAGAGAGGTGAGTTTGCATTTATCTAGGTAATGCCCCAACTTGGACCCATCAATGTTTTTGGTCTTACTGTATAGATCATTGTAGAAATCCTTAAAGATTTCCGCAATTTTGTTGGGGTCTGAGTGTGGTATCCCTAGTTTGTCAACAATACTCTTGATGGAAGTTTGTAGCAGCTTGAATTTCAGGTAAGAAGCAAGACTCTTACCTGCTTTATTGGTGTGGCACAGTCTGAAGCTTTTCTGGCGTTGAAGCCAGATTCCTGCCCTCTCACTGATTAACTTGTTGTATTCGTACTTTTTGTTCATTAAATCGTTGAGGACTAAGGTATCTTTAGAGATTATATGTTGTTGTTCTAGTGCTGCTATTTCTTCTTCCAGCCGTGAAAGGGCAGAATTGGCATCCCTATTCATGGCAGCTCTTATCTTAATTAACACCCCTCTAACTGTTCATTTAGGGCCTCACATCTTGTAAGGTCTGTGGTATTCCCTTTTTTGTTATGAGTAACATAGTCATTTATGGCTGTTTCTATTGCCGCCCTATTTTCCGCTTTCTTTAATACGCATTGTTAAATCTCCACAAAGTCGACTTCTTAACCCCGTTGTGGACTGCTAACGACATTGTGATACATGAGTGGTCAGAAACTACACGTGGTTCAATGGAGGTGACTTCAATGTCTGCAATGGAGTGAGCCGATGTGAGTAGATAGTCTATGCGTGAGTATGAGCTATGTGGTGGGGAGTAAAATGTATCATCTCTGCCCGTTGGATTCATCAATCTCCACGCTTCTACCAGATTGAAGCGCTTACAAAGATTAAGGAGTGCTTTGTGGGAGTTGGTTGGTCGGAAGGGGCAACGTGAATCCCTGTCTAGGACAGGATCCATAGGGAGGTTCAAGTCACCACCCAAAATGTGTGTCACGGTGTCAGGTATCGTATCAATGTGGGTGCAAAGTTCCTGCCAGAAACCTTGATCGTCCTTATTAGGCGCATAGACGTTGGTAACATAAAATTCTCTACCGTCCTTTGACAGTTTAGTTGAGACCCATCTACCTTTAATGTAAGCAATGCTCAGTAGGACATCAATGTTAGCTCTTTTGGCAATGAGTGTAAGAACCCCATTCTTTTTTCCCCAAGGCATCAGATCTAATTGCCTCACTATACCATTTGTTTTTCATTGAATTAAATTGTAGCGAATCAATTTTAGTCTCCTGTAATAGTATGATGTAACCCTTCTGTTTATGAAAGTAGTCTAAGATTTTCCTCTTTTTGATGGGATGGTTAATTCCCTTAATGTTAAGCGATACTATCTTGATAGCCTGTCTATTTGTTGCCATGAGAAAGGAATGGGAATGATATGTCGAACCTCATTTTATATAGAAAGTGACAACCGTTGGTTGTTGTGTTCGTAACAAAGGTAGGCTCAAAACACCACAATATGAATATATAAGTGTACATGTACCCACTATGAACACTATGAGCACCGTCTGCACTCCTGAGTTGTTGAACTTTGCTGCCGGGACACAGAAAGAAAGGGAGAAGTGGAAGCAAAAATAAAGCTGAGGACAAGGGGAAAATAAAAAATACTAATGTAACCAAGAACCCCACCCAACCCACCCACACCCCCCACCCAGAAAGTACATTAAGGACATGGCGACCAAGGAGAAGTAACCAAACCAGTCTCACTCCTCCGTGGCGATTACGTTTTAACCTGCTTACATAAGCAAAAAGATGCAACTTGAACGTGACCAGGTAATAGGGACATGGGCACGTTGAAACATTGGAACATTAGAACATGATTACAATAGTTGCTAATACGAAAGCTGGTTGCTAGTCCTGTTAAAACTTGATATCAGAATTGCCCGACAACTATATGCTTTAGTTCTTAACTCTACTTCGATAGAGATAATAAGATGTCCTATCCTAAAGTAGTGCTGTTGGGCTCTGGTGAGATTGTTTAGTGCACCTGGTGTAGGTCCTGATGCATTATTAACCCCTTCAATGCTGTTGACGGCCCCAGCCGTCATGCATCACGGTGGGCGTGTGCTGATGACGACTAGGGGCCGTCATGAACCCGCCCACTACGGAAAACGCCGCACAGGCGCAGAATCGCTGACGCGCCCAAGGGGTTAAACACGACTTACTAGCTATGTAAACGATTTTGAAGCAATGCGCCTATGACATGTTCCTGATGTAAAACTGTTCTAACTCTCAGTCACTACTATTAAGACAACAGTTACCCGGCCTAAGAGAGACCTCCCAGTTCTAAACACAAAGTCAGTGTGCTGACGAAAACTGTCTTGTTACTTAACAGTGGAGGTATACAAGAGGGAGAAATAAAATAGAAATTGTGCCTACTAGCTCAATGTGCTTAAAAAACACCATTTGCAATGTAATTACCCAAAGACTCCTTTAAGTAAGAAACCCTCAAATGACACACCACCTGTAAAGGTGTCTTCATATCATACTTAAGCCTTATTGGTTATGAAAACATTTTCATTAAAAAAAACATAATACATTTCCATATAAGTGGTGTTTAAGACATTTAATTTCCGATCAGTTTTACGGTCCTAATAAGCCTCAGAACACACTGTTTTTTTTTTACAATGCACAACCCCAGCTCCACGAAACCCCACGACAATTGTGCTCACGGCACTGGGTAGTTATCACCTTCATGTTAGCCTTGAAAAGTTGACATGTTTTACAAACATTGCCAGTCCTGAAAAACTATTCGTGAAATTTCCACTCAACTTCCCACAACCCCCGAGTCCTATCCAGTACCTTCCAAGCCATGGCCAAAGCTTATCTCTCCATGGCCAACTAGAAACCCACAAAAAAAACACTACACATCAAAGCCTCATGCCTGCCCCATCCATACTGCGAATCGCTGCATATTAACACATTGGCATGATCTTTTTACTTCAAATCAGATTTTAAAAATGTTTGGAGAAACCTGCAAAAAGTATTTTAAAGTGTTTTATCAGGACAATGGGCAACCCTTATTATTGAGAATCAATTCGCATGACTGTGTACTCAAATCAGGAACCCCTGCTAGACTAATAGAAAAGGTGGGGTACGAGCCATGCGCACATAAATCAGAGGTTTAAGGCTCTTTCCGTATTTTACAGGATTCCTCAGCAAGACGTCCCAACATTAAATAACATTGTTTTCATCCCTCTCATCAGGCTGTTTTCCCTTATCTATTCTTCTGAACAAAAAATGCATGCGCATGACTTTTTAATGTCATGTTTTGTTAGCCACCCCACTTCCAAAGTAGGCAACTCTTTTCACTACTGCTGCTTTCAGCAGGAGATACATTAACCACGTGCGCGGCTCCAAAACAAATTACCTCCAGCTTTTCTAGGTGAATTCAAAACTCTGTTGCGTCACTTGGTTCTTTTATCCTCTGTCTTCCCTTCTCTTTCGTTTTTCGCTGGTTTGTTTTTTTGCGGAGTACTCTGTACCACGTCATTACAGGAAGAGGAAATGAACCAAGAATCTTACTAGCTAGAGCGTCTTTCCAGTAGAGGCGCGCCTTCTCTTGCTCACGACCCCCTCTGGTGGCAATGTAAAAAACATGCATCTATTAAGCCGCGTCGTTGAATGATTGTGCTGTTCGCTTCCAGGCTACTGTTTTCCACACATATGGGCGATATTTTCCCCTCTTTTGCGGGAAAAACCTCTCCAGGCGGATGGGCCAAATTTAGGCTATGATGTGCACGGTGTGCGCAAAATATTGAAATTTGGCGCCGCCCAAATCATTCATTTAAGTGTAGGCAGGCTACATACACACTGCCTACCTCTAACACCAGCGTAACAGCAGCCAATCATTGTTAGCGCTAAAGCACTACCTTGCTGAGTCATCTCTGTTACGAATGGCAGAGCACGAAGCACAGGAGGCAGTGGGAGCTGTGAGTTGCATAGCTGCTAAGTTTTGAGACTACTCACATATCCATGTGTGTCTGGTTATGTGTGACATTTTTATTCGATACGTGTGGAAAGGCGGGATTTTTGATCTTCTATCTGATTACTCTAGATCTAAATCCCCGCTTAGGTCGACTGAATCTTTGTTGCCTGTCTTAGAGTAAAAAGCAATCTACTACCAGGTTAATCAAATCAATAATTGGCACGACTCTGAAGAACCACTTACCACGAATCAGTTTTAAAGATTTATTATAAAGCCAAAGTTAACTGGAGATACAAACATCTCAATAAAAGGTTCATCAAGTATACGGGCACCAAAACAAGCATGAATTCTCTGAATGATCTTAAGCGACAGAAAAATATCACTAAGACTAGCTTGAAAATCAACAGGTTTACAAGAATTGACACAAGTTGTAATTTAAGCGTCATTTACAACAAACGAAAATTCAGGTTAGACTGTCCCTACACTAGACTAAGTGACATCCCTACTTAACAAACCCTTTAGCTAAAAAGGTGTCAGCAGTGGTGACTTCCAAAGAAGTTCACTCACTTTCCCTTAGTCTCTGATGTAATTCTGTGCATTGCAGTCGTGCCCTCTCTGCCTACCCATCCACTCTCTAAGGGTCCTCAGGCCATCTGCTCTAACTCCACCCCAGGGTGCTGTCCCTAATACAAAATCACAAGCATTGTCGAAACGCCCCTCAGAGACGCCCCTCAAGTACACATCTCACATGGTTTTGATTCTGGTTTCTTCCATACTGATACTCCTCTGGGCCTCTTGTTAGCGTTGACCTTGCTTCCCAGGCTTCTCCGCTCGCCGGTACCCCCCATTACATTCTTGGAACCTCCTCCAGGCCTGTGCCTGTCTCCCCGGACAGAGCTCTATTCATCACTCTCTTGATTGGAACCCCCTCACACCTGCAAACAGACACCCATGAATAGGGCCCCAAATTCCAACCTCCAGTTATCTGTTTTAGGTCATAAAACTTCGAACGTAGATGACAATTTATGCTTAACGAGACTCGATTCTAGCTAACACGTGCAGATCAAAGAAGCAACTTTATCTTTCCAGGCCTACTAAATTACTTTGCAAGAGGCCTGCACTCTGTGAACCTTTATTTCTTAAAACTAATACTATTCTGCTTAATACACTCTGATTATATGAAAACACTTCTACGAACATGATTTCTAACGCATGATCAATAATATTCTAAAATAACAGTAAAAGTAATAATCCATCGAATGTGAACTGCAAAAGCATGTTTTCGTTTTTCATACATTGCCATGAGGCCTGCATTTCTACGTTTAGCAACATTACATTTTCTTCTGCAACAGTCACATAACATGGAGTCTTAACAGCACTCTAACATTTCTAAACATTACTACATTAGCTTCACACTCTATAATATGCACTCTTCTTTGATTAAACACTCATAAGTATATGTATTTCTATGTATTTTCGACACTTCTACGTGCTTTAACTATTTCATGCATCTAACTAGTAAATATGGTGCACTTATACATTTTTCTAAAATTTCGCTCTCTCAGTTCCCCCCTTTGATGACCTTCAGGGGTCATCACTATCACAACACCATCATTGAATCGAATCAGACAGAGCTCGTTGCAAGGCTCCCTCGCTTTATCATTTCTAGAGCCCTCAGACTCCTGTACTGATTGTCCTGCATCGCAGCTAGTCTCTGCTCCTGTTCTCTCATGGATCTTTCTAACTTATTTGCTCTGTACCATTTGTACAACCTCACTAGTCCCCACAATATGATCACACAGATCACTATTATGATGATAGGTTTTAGAATATACTATACAAAGCTCTTCCCTAAGTTGGCGAGCCAACCTCCAACTTTACCCATTCCGTGACCCACTTTTTCCCACACATTTACTTTTGACAGATCCTCAGATTCTTGGTGTATCTCAGTTATATTTCGTATGTACTTCTCAAGAGGTTTTGAATTGTCTGGAATGTAAGTGCAGCATTCCTGGACCTTCAAAGCCTTACAGACTCCGCCCTCTTTGGCTAACAGAACGTCTAGAGCAAGTCGGTTTTGAAGAACCATTGCCCTTATCGATTGCATCTCTCCTTCCACCAGCATTAAAGATCTAGCAGTACTGGCAGATAATCTATCTACAACTGTTGCTAATCTCCTGATCTTGACATCATTCAGTATTAATCCTAGAAGAGGGAACATAGCACCGAATACGTCTCCAACTACCTCCGCATCGCCTACATCCCTTCTCCCTCTGGCTTGAGTTCTTCCCTCAATGATCTCTAAATCCTTAGCATGATATATTTTGGGGAAAACAATTGCCAAATAGCATGAACCGTACCAATTATCTGGCAGTTTCACGTAGGCATTTCTTCCACAAACAAAATACACATTTGGGATCACTTGCATCCCCTTTAAGAAATCCTTCGAGTAGTATTCTAATTGGAAGGCATGTTCACAACTTACTTCTCCCACAAATACATTTTCATAGTAGGTCTGGCCTCTATATATACATAGCTTCCCTTTTTGTGTTCGATCTAAAGCTATTGGACCGCTACTACCCTTTCTTTTGTGTGATTCTCCTCCTCAGTCCAATCTGTTTTCCATTGGCCAGAAGCCTTTAGAATCTTCTGCCTCCTGTATCGATCATCCACCTGCCCTATAAACCTTTTCTCAATTTCTGATACTTTGCAGGTCAAATTATTTCTTCGGGCATGTGAAGTATCTAAAGTTCTCCAAGGAATGAAAAATTTCCCTAATCGATCCTCACTTTTATAATAGTCCCACTTATTCAGGTGCTTATAGTTCGGGACTTCTGGTAATACTGCATCAAAATTTGAAAAATAATATTCAAAGCTATCTCGTCCATAAAATACACTAAGCAACAAACTACATGTAATCCCATAAGTCAATGGAAGATGATGATACCTAATACCTTCATCTACAGAGGCTGGTAACTGCATGCAAACATAACAGTCCTTCGCTTCCATAACATGAATGTATTCATACAACAGTTTGGCATAAGCGTTCGACTTGAAGTTTCCCTGTGACTCATCCACATGTAATCTACGAGCTTCTGCTGCTAGTAAAGCCTTCTCCTGTATTGCATTGTCCTCCTTTTTACTAGCAGTAGTAGGTTTTGATGTTACCACAACCTTTGCTTCTGTAGCTTTCGTCTCGTTCTCATGTCCCAATATATATGATACAGTGACTACTAAAACTATGAGGAGAATAACTCCAGCTAAAAGTGTACCTATTATGCATTTCGCTTTGCGGTTCGAGTTGCCGGCCTCCATGTTCTTCAGACGGTGTAGCTTTTAGTCTCTTTTCCAAAACAAAGTCCTTTCTTTTATCTCCTCAACAGTCTCTTTCTGTTCATTCAGTCTTCCTTGAATTACACCTTGGGAAGCTGGCAATCTCTCTTTGAAATCAGTCTTTTGGACCGCAACAACAGACAACCCTAGCCCTTCTCCGTCAACTAAATGGAAAAGTCCCTAAATGTTCTCTTCTTCCTCTTGGCGCTAGGTTATCTTCTCAATCTTGTTTATTTACAAAGTCCTTAGGTGTCTACTATGGTGCGCGTTCCAGCGGCTCTAATAGCGTATTCTAATATTTCTAGGCGAAGAATGGTCTCCTCGAGTGCTGATACTGTTGTACCAAATGTCGGAAATTCTACTCTGTTTAAAACTAGTTCTCTTATTCGGCTCAGGTAAGGAGGGTTGGGGATGGTAAGTGTCAGTAACCCTTCAGCTTCAACTCCCGGCACCAACAACGCTACTTCCACCTTGATGATGGGGTCAGTGCTGATCACTGTCACCTCCCTCACCCTCCCGGATTTCTGTGCACACGACATCTGCTGCTAGGTAGGTCCACTCAGGAGTGGCGTATCTTCTGCAGGGTACACGCACCCTTCTTGATCTTCTTGGACCCTCCGCTTCTGAGTTCTGTGCACCTTCATCCAGGTCTGAGTCTTCGGATATGGGAGCAAGGGTTCTCTCTGGAGTTGACTTTAGGCTCGGCCTCCTTCTCCTTTCAGGCCACCTGGTCTCTCCTCGTCTTGTTCTCCTGCCTCTTGTCCTCACACCCGACTCTAGATCACTTGCAGCTTGATCAAGATCTGTTTCGTACTCACAGCTGCTTTCTCCTTCTGTGGCAACGTCAGTTTCACTGTCGTCTTGCCCTTCTTCCACTTGGTCTGACACGCTCCCAGCTTCCTCCGACACCCCCACAGCTTGGCTGGTCCCCTCTATCGATTCTTCGTCCACAGCTGGATTTTCATCCGAGAGAGGAGCTGTTTCTTCCAGGGGTGCTGGAACTCTCCGCGTATGGGAGGCGTGAATCCAATTGGGCAGCCCTCCGACCTTAACAGCAGTATTCGATGTTAAGATGATCTGGTAGGGTCCTCGCCAACGCACGTCTAGGCAATTCTTTCTGATGTGCTTCTTCACCACGACCCAATCACCAGGGCACAGGTCGTGGCACAGGTCTTCAGATGATTGGATTTCAGCAGGCTGCACCTGAAGAGACACAGAATGAATGGCATCAGAAAGTCCCTTGCAATAATCCAGGATCAGATCATCTGTGATATTCAACAAAGCTGCAGTTGGAACTGATGGCAGTCTCATAGCCCTCCCCATTAACACCTCATGAGGAGAGAGACCGGTTCTCCTGTCTGGTGTGCTACGTATGCTCATAAGTACTAATGGCAGTGCATCAGGCCAGCTCAGAGATGTCGATGAGCACACTTTAGCAATTTGGGACTTTATCGTCCCATTGATCTGCTCCACAATTCCTGAAGCTTCTGGTCGGTAGCTACAGTGCAGCTTCTGATCGATATTCAATGCTGAGCAGAGCATCTTCACAATTTCGCTGTTGAAATGTGTTCCCCTATCTGATTCCAAAGAGGCCAGCACCCCGAAGCGCGGTATTAACTCCCTAAGCAATAACTTTGCTACTGTGAGTGTGTCACACCTGCGTGTAGGGTAAGCCTCGACCCATCTGGAAAATATGCAGACAACCACCAGAACGTATCGGAGGCGGTTACATCTTGGCATTTCGATGAAGTCTAGTTGCATCCGATTGAACGGACCCCCAGACCTCCCTATGTGACTCAAAGTGACTGGTGTTCTCTCTCCTACGTTCAAATGTTGGCAGGTTACACATCGCTGGCACACTGCTTCTGCGGCTACTCTAAACTTGGGGTTATACCATGTTTGTCTAAATACCCGAAGCATAGCATCTCTGCCTAGGTGTACTGGACCATGTATTTGTCTTGCCATAGGGCTCACTAACTCATTTGGTAATACAGCCCTTCCATCTGCTGAAACCCAAAAATCCATTTCACTTTTTACACAGCCTGCAGTTTCCCATGTCTTTTTCTCAAAATCTGTTGCATTCTCTTGTATGCCCTTTAAGTCGTCCCAGGTGTCTACAGTTTCTAACATCATGGTTAACTCTGTCTTTTCCTGTGTCCCTCCTACTTCTACCTCTGTAAAGGAATATCCTTGCTCTGCACAATAACGTGCAACCTCGTCTGCGTATCTATTTCCCTGAGACACAAAATCAGTACCTCTGGTATGGGCTGAACATTTAACAACAGCAATAGCTGCCGGACCTTGCAACGCTTCTAACAACAATCGTACAAATTCCCCATTTCGAATAGGTGATCCTGAAGAAGTCATGTAACCTCTTTGAGACCACAATTGCCCATAGTCATGAACTACCCCGAAACCATATTGGCTGTTGGTGTAAATGGTGACTCGAATCTTGCTGTCTGCTATACAGGTACGGGTCAATGCAATGATTTCAGCTACCTGAGCGGAGTGTACTCCTTCCAGGAAAGCGGCTTCCACAACTCCAGTAATGGTACAAACAGCATAAGCTGCTCTCAACTGACCAATATTGTCTCTTACACATGAGCCATCAACAAAGAAAATTTCGTCAGGGTCGGTCAATGGCTCATCTACAATATCTGGTCTCGGTTTGGTGCATAGTTCAGTCACATCAAGGCAATCGTGATCTTCACATTCTTCATCTTCTATATCATTTGGAAGTGGCATCAAAGTAGCAGGATTCAAAACAGAGCATCTCTTAAGGGTCACGTTCTCCGCAGCAAGAATGACTTGCTCGTAGCGCGTGAGCCTATTATTTGTCAGATGCTGTGTCTTGGTCCTGGTCATTAACAGTTCCACAGAATAAGGTACATACACCACTAACTGGTGTCCCATTACGATACTTTCGCACCTCTCAATGCTGACACCCGTTGCAGCAACGGATTTGAGACATCCGGGCAACGCTGCGGCTACTGGATCTAAAGTAGCCGAGAAGTACGCAACTGGTCTACGGGCATTTCCATGAATTTGGGCTAAAACCGACAAAGCACAACCTTCTCTTTCGCAGCAGTAAAGTAAGAATGGTTTTTCGTAATCCGGCATTCCGAGAGCAGGAGCACGACACAAGTCCTCTCTCAGCTGCAAGAATGCCATCAAACAGTCCTTGTCCCATGATACCGGATCACTCACCTCCTTGTGCGTCAGTTTTTGTAAGGGTTTTGCTTTCAGGGAAAAGTTAGCTATCCACTGTCGGCAATACCCAACCATTCCTAGAAACATCCTGACCTCTCTTTGTGTCGTTGGCGAATTCATTTTCATGATCGCCTCTATCCTGTCTGGTGACACTTTCTGTTTCCCTTTTTCAATCCTGTGACCCAAGTACTGTACTTCCGTCAGGCAGTACTGTAACTTGCTCGGTGACACCTTGTGTCCGTTCTCAGCTAAATGGTTCAGAAAGGTGATGGTGTCTACCTTACAAGCTTCCTCTGTTTCTGACGCGACAAGTAGGTCGTCTATGTACTGGACCAGAACCGAGTTCTGTGGCAGTACTAGACTTTCAAGATTTTTCTTCAGCAGCTGGTTGAAAATCGATGGGCTTTCTGTATACCCCTGTGGGATACGACACCATGTTAATACGCGATTTTCCAGCTTAAAAGCGAAAAGAAATTGGCTCTCCTCATCTAGTGGGTTTGAAAAGAAGGCTTGGCAAAGGTCTATCACTGTGAACCATTCAGCTTGGAATGGTATCTGAAACAATATCACTGATGGATTCGGTACCACTGGACAACATGAAACAACTATATTATTAATCTTTCGGAGGTCCTGCACTATTCTGAATTTCCCACTAGGTTTTTGCGAACCCATAATCGGGGAGTTACATGGACTACCCACGATTTCTTTCAGTATTCCCTGCTTAATCATGGAGTCAATCACGGGCTTTATCCCTGCAATCGTCTACGGGGTCAATTTGTATTGTGGCGTTCTTGGATATTCGACATTTGGTTTTACCATGATTTTCACTGGCTCCACTCCTTTGATCAGTCCTATCTCTTCCCCAGTGAAATCCCACACTTCAGATGACACCGTATCTCTTAGGTCCCATGGAAGCTCATCCAATGTCAGAGTAGGATACAACTCCACACATACCCTTGAGTTCGCAACCTTAAAGTCGTCATCGTCATCGTTAGTCTGTACTTCCACTCCCTGAGGTGTGCAATATATCGTACAATTTAGTTTGCACAATAAGTCTCTTCCCAACAGACACACAGGGCTAGAGTCACAGATCACAAACTGGTGCTCATCACTGTATTTCCCTATTTTCACTAATACTGGCTCCGTCAAAGGACTAGTTATTCTTCTATTTGAGACTCCTACCACTTGAATGGTTTCCCCCGACATTGGCAGGTCCGGAACCACAGCTGATCTTAGAGTGGATCGAGTGGCTCCCGTGTCCACCAAGAAGGTCGTAGGACACCCTGCTACTTCAGCCTCTACATACGGTCCCCTTTGGTCCACCTCTAGAACTGCCCCGAGGGTACAGTCCTCCATTTTACTCACGCGCTGTCCAGTCAACGGATCAACGTAATAACACTCCTCTCCTCCTACAAAAAGTGGCATCTGCCTATAGGTCTTTCCCCCTGTCGCTATTCTGGGTGGTTGAGGGAACTGGGCTCGAGGAGCTGAAGTCCCCCCTTTGACCACCTTTCCCTTGGGTATTGTTGTCCCTCTCACTGTGCTGCTCTGAGCCTCCTCTTCCTCTATTTCTAGTTCTCCATTTTCAGGGTTATAGGGACACTCGCGTTTCCAATGTCCCACCTGGTGACACTGGTGACATTTTGTCGTCTTTTTCAAGGTAGCCAGGTCTACTCTAGGTCTAGGATTTTCCTCATTGTCCCTATTCTGATTATTCGACCTCCTTCCCAGGGTCCCTGTTCCTTGTTGTTGCTGTCCACCCTTTCCAGCTGACTGCATCTGAACCAACATCAGCTTCTCCTTAAGTTTTTTTGCTCATCACTACAGTATCTTGCATATCTCAGAATTTCATCTAACGGTTTATTTTGCCAACAGATTAAATGTTGCTGTATCATCAAGCAAATATCAGGTCTCAATCCCAAAACGAATTTTGACACAAACTGTCCTATATCCTTGGGATCCATTACATCTAGTCCACTGTATTGTTTGAATGTTTTCAGTAATCTCTCATAGTATTAATGGACTGTCTCCTTGGGTTCCTGCCTAGTTCGGTCTATCTTCACCCAATCAATGTCCTGCGGTGGCACCTTGTCTTTCAGCCATGTTATTACCCTTTCGTACTTCTCCATGACTCTTTCAGACGGTCCATTGGTCTGAGCATCCCTCTCTGGTTCAGATGTGGGCCATTCTACACTAACCTTACATGCAGTCCATAAGTCCCCTGGGACTACAATATCAAATAGGGTGTTCAAATCAATCCACAGTACTTTAGAGATTTTTACAAACCTCTCTACCTGCTTATACCACTCCACGGGGTTCTCTCTCAATTTAGGAAAGGAATTGGTAAATGCAGCTAAATCTCCCCTACTCCATGGCACATGCACATAGCTCCCATTCGCTATTTCTCGCAAAGGGTAAGCTTCCATTCTCTGTAGCCCTCCCTCTGGGGACATCACAACTGTGCTCCGTCTAACGGTTCCTTTCTTGGACCACCTTTCTTCCCACTTATCCAGATCCCTCTATGTCCTTATCCCTGTAATCAGTTCTCTGATGTGTGTTTTTAATCCGATTGTTCTCCTCTCTTCGAGGTCCCGATCTGAATAATGCAACCTATGGTTACCCTGTAATGCCTTTGTTCTCGACAAGTCTACCATGTACTTGTCTGCTAATTCAGATAATTTCTCATGTACTGCTCTCGCCTTCCGAGTAATATCCTTTGCTATAAACAGTACCTCATCTTGCTCATACATGTCAATCCTCTCCAAAGGCAACGTACCATCTATTATTTCATCTAGATCTGATTTTAAACTGGTTACATCTAGCCTTTTTGCCTTTATCTCAGCCCTCAGTGTGTCATTCTTAGAGGGTCCATTTACATCTCTCCCATCCCAGCTCCGAGCCCTACGCCTGGGCTCAGGCGAGTTATGGGGAGTCCTCCCATGTTCCCATCCTTCGAGGTCCCATGCAGTTCCATCCCCTCTTGGCATGTGATGAAATGATACTCTATTTCCCACAGTCCCACTTTGTCTGTTCTGCTCAGTCTCCCTGAATGCATGATAGGACCTTCCATTGTCCTCCCTGCTTTCACAATTCCCTTGCTGCCTAGTATCACTCAACACATGGTAAGACCCTTCACAACTCCCCATGTTCCCGCGATCCCAGTGTTGTCTATTATCGCCAGGTGCATGGTGAGTGCACTTAAAGCTATCTCGGTACTCTTGTGTCTTTCGGTCTCCCTCGCTGTGAATGAGACGAGACACCCTTCCACATTCTGCACTTCTATGCTCTTGGTCCTGTCCATTTCCATTAAGGGAATGACATGTAGCCCCTCTATTCTCCTGACTTTTGCCGTCGCACTCCTGGCCGCTTTCGCTAGCCCCACAGTGACACAGTGTTCCGTCACCTTGACTTCCCCATTCGGCTTCCGCTCCTGACCTATTACTCTGGGTTCCCACACTAGCGTTCCACTCTCTCAAGTCAGCCCTCAATTCCTTAAAGGACTTCGGCCGTGGTCCCCTCAGGTCCATCGGTCCTCTCAGACCCCCCTGATCTATTATGGGATCCCCTGTTTGATTTAATGGGGTGCTCCAATCTCTTGGTCCTGACAACTGCCTTTGAGAATTAATCATGTTGTTCCTGTTCTCCATTTCTGCTCTCTCCCTGTCCAACCGTGCCTGTTCCTCTTCCCGTGCTTTCTCTGGGTCATAAATCGATACTATAGGACCTATAGTAACAGGTACTTGGAGAGCGTCTGGCAATTGGTAGGACTTAGCACGCTCCATTTCTGGTACCCTTTGTACCACGAACCTTCCGACTACCCTCTGTACTGGACTAGG
Organism: Lissotriton vulgaris; assembly: GCF_964263255.1. Classification (NCBI taxonomy): domain Eukaryota; kingdom Metazoa; phylum Chordata; class Amphibia; order Caudata; family Salamandridae; genus Lissotriton; species Lissotriton vulgaris. The sequence goes on from NC_141693.1 coordinate 699,336,973, forward strand.
CTGAGATACTTCTTCACCCTTGGCGTATTCTCTATCTGCTATAGGAGGTGGTCTATACTCCCCTGTACCAGCCCCTTCCCCCCTTTGGAGCTCGGCACCTTCCATCTCTCTATTGTACGGAGGCGGTCTGTCCATCAACAACCTATTTATCAGACTGTCCTCTGTCTCGCTCTCGTCATCCTCCTCTGGTGGTTTCTTGTCTCCTGTGACTTCTATCCCTGGGTACAGTTTATCTACTTCGATTCTCTGCACTCTCTACTTTTTAGCTTCCTCATCCCATTTGGCATCCTGCACTGCTCTTACCGATCGTCTCACTCTTTCTTGACGCCTGTTCAGGTTCCGGTCGTACGCCGCCCTAAACCACGCATTAAGGGCTTCAAACTGTGTTGGTCTGGGCAGAGGTCTCGTTGCGGTCATAACTGCTTTTAACTGGTGTAATGCTTCTAATCTAAACGTTCCGTATTTCGGGAACGTCAATTCCTCATTCCCCTCTGTAATCTTACTCCACTCAGAAATCCACAGTATAGTATGCAGCCCAACATTCGTAGCCATATAATGAGCTGGTGTACCCTCCGGCGGGGCCTCTTCCCCGTCAACCGATTCTCTCTTTTCTCTCTTAAAGATCGCTCTCAAGCGCTTAAAACACTTCATGATCAAATCTATAGTTTTCTACTTCGCTGCGTTTGTTTTACTTCCTGATGACAATCCACCAATCCTAGCGCGGCTTTCTCTAACTGGCCTATCACAGCGCGGCTCTTGACAGCCTGCCTATCCCAGCGCGGTCTTACAGCAACCGGCCTATCACAGCGCGGCTCTCTCTGACGTCACTCGTCTCCCCTTCGCAGCAGTTCCCCTCCTTTCTCAGCTCGTATTCCGGTCATGCATGCGTCCCATTCATACTCTGAAAAATGATTACTTCCGACCAAGCGATCACTTTTCTTGACTGTACGCCCACAATCTAACTATAATTGTCACCTCAACCGACGAAATGTCTTTCCGTAACGTCCAGACAATCGCCTTACTGATAGGTTACTCACACACAGTAACTTCCGACCAGCGTCCGTTACTCATACACTCACTCTTGCATTCCCCCTATCACGGTCCTGCGGGCGATCAATGGTACCGCATGACCCCCTTCACAACGGTTGACAATTACTCTGGATGTCCGATACACCTGAACCACTTAAGCTCTCCTCTGAACTTAAGATTTTCACCAGGTTGCGCGCGCTCACAACCTTGCCTCAGTCACACTACAGGCATTCAACTCCGCATGACATTACAACACAAATACAACACAAAACACCGCAATCTGACAGCGCATGACCCTTTATACTCACTCTCGACCGACTCTGCTGCTTTTCTCTCCCGCACCGTCAGCACCTTCTTCGGCAGGTGATTCTTCTGCTGGTCATCTCTCGATCTCTAGGGGCCTCGGGGGTAATCTTAACCTAGTCTAGATCACCTTCCTCAAGAAGGCAACCATCCTATATTGCTACCAACTGGAAAGGCGGGATTTTTGATCTCCTATCTGATTACTCTAGATCTAAATCCCCGCTTAGGTCGACTGAATCTTTGTTGCCTGTCTAGAGTAAAAAGCAATCTACTACCAGGTTAATCAAATCAATAATTGGCACGACTCTGAAGAACCACTTACCACAAATCAGTTTTAAAGATTTATTATAAAGCCAAAGTTAACTGGAGATACAAACATCTCAACAAAAGGTTCATCAAGTATACGGGCACCAAAACAAACATGAATTCTCTGAATGATCTTAAGCGACAGAAAAATATCACTAAGACTAGCTCGAAAATCAACAGGTTTACAAGAATTGACACAAGTTGTAATTTAAGCGTCATTTACAACAAAAGAAAATTCAGGTTAGACTGTCCCTACACTAGACTAAGTGACATCCCTACTTAACAAACCCTTTAGCTAAAAAGGTGTCAGCAGTAGCGACTTCCAAAGAAGTTCACTCACTTTCCCTTAGTCTCTGATGTAATTTTGTGCATTGCAGTCGTGCCCTCTCTGCCTACCCATCCACTCTCTAAGGGTCCTCAGGCCATCTGCTCTAACTCCACCCCAGGGTGCTGTCCCTAATACAAAATCACAAGCATTGTCGAAACGCCCCTCAGAGACGCCCCTCACGTACACATCTCACGTGGTTTCGATTCTGGTTTCTTCCATACTGATACTCCTCTGGGCCTCTTGTTAGCGTTGACCTTGCTTCCCAGGCTTCTTCTCCGCTCGCCGGTACCCCACATTACATTCTTGGAACCTCCTCCAGGCCTGTGCCTGTCTCCCCGGACAGAGCTCTATTCATCACTCTCTTGATTGGAACCCCCTCACACCTGCAAACAGACACCCATGAATAGAGCCCCAAATTCCAACCTCCAGTTATATGTTTTAGGTCATAAAACTTCGAACGTAGATGACAATTTATTCTTAACGAGACTCGATTCTAGCTAACACGTGCAGATCAAAGAAGCAACTTTATCTTTCCAGGCCTACTAAATTACTTTGCAAGAGGCCTGCACTCTGTGAACCTTTATTTCTTAAAACTAATACGATTCTACTTAATACACTCTGATTATATGAAAACACTTCTACGAACATGATTTATAACGCATGATCAATAATATTTTAAAATAACAGTAAAAGTAATAATCCATCGAATGTTAACTGCAAAAGCATGTTTTCATTTTTCATACATTGCCATGAGGCCTGCATTTCTAGGTTTAGCAGCATTACATTTTCTTCTGCAACAGTCACATAACATGGAGTCTTAACAGCACTCTAACATTTCTAAACATTACTACATTAGCTTCACACTCTATAATATGCACTCTTCTTTGATTAAACACTCATAAGTATATGTATTTTTTTAAAATTTTCGACACTTCTACGTGCTTTAACTATTTCATGCATCTAACTAGTAAAATGGTGCCCTTATACATTTTTCTAAAATTTCGCTCTCTCACGTGTGACACTAACATTACAGTGATACTAAATAGAGAACAGATAATTGAATAGAGACCAGTAAAGCTCGTGACCTGAGCTACATTCCACAAATTAGTCCATATTGTGGAATATACAAACTGTCAAAACTGCCCAATGTTCCTAACGTGCTTATGCAAGGTCCGTAACTTGCTTCCATTTGTTATAAGGATCACCATGTAAACATGTTAGGCACCTTAATAACTAATAATACATTTTTTATGCTCACAACTATAGTTTAATAAGCTTGTATGTTTTTTCCAGGAACTTATTTCAGTTAAAACAGGTGGACTGTTAAATCATAACAGCCCATCATACATAGTACATGGTAATCTCGGACACAAAAAAAACAATCTGGAACCCGGCTCCTCTTTTCAAGGAATTGGCATCCAGTACAACAGGTTACAAAGCGGGATTTTTAAATAAGGCAATGTTAACATGGAAAACAAACAGCAAAAGTATAGGACTACTCACTGGTTACCTGCCCTCTAACAGCTTTTGGTATACAGGTGGCATTTGGTTTACAGGCAAAGGCCAACAGCGGCCCTTCCTTCTTCACCTTCTCAGTTGCATGGTGTAGTTCCAGGCCTCAGATAAGGCGGGCTTACTCACCACCCACCTGATGTATTTGAAAAAGGGCCGGTTTCTTCTTGTTTTTACTTGATTATATCCTGTATCCTGTCTCCATATTAAGAGTACCAGAGAGTTGCTCTAGGCCCCAGTATTTTAACTTTGCGACAAAAAAGCAATAACCGGTACCTTGTGTCATGTCTTCAATGACTATACGCTGAGACAGGTCAGTGGTAATATGCTTGTTTATTTGGCTTCGCTGCTGTGCCCACATGCATGTCTGTTCTCCTTGCCCTCGTGTCCAGTAATGCCCTCCCCACTCCCTGACCGGATGTGGTGTCCGGTTCCTGTCCCCTCCCCATGCTGGGGTGCAGGGTCCTAGCACCCCTTGACCCAGGTCACTACATCTCCCCCTTTGTCTCAAGAAAGAAACAACAAGAGAAGGGAAACGAAAGAGAGAGAGAGAGAGAGATTTTTATAGAGAAGGAAAAAGAAAGAGAGAGAAACAGAAAGAAGATGTAGAGATATTTACACATCCCCATCACTACATTTCTTCAATCAGTCTTTTTGGCCTTTTGCTCACTCTTCTTGAACAAGTCCCCTCCATTCCTTTCTGTGATCCCTCTTCTTGTCCTTCACTGTTGTCCGTTCTTCCTTTGTTTTCCATCGCTCCATTTTTCTCCTGTGAGCCGATGTTCTCTACTGCCATGTCCTCTCTGTCTTCATCCATGTTCTGCAGTCCTTTGAAGTGAGAACTGTTCCTTGTTATTCGGTAGTGGCCGACTCCGTCGTAATCATTGGCCCCTTGACATTTGTTATCACTAGCGGGTCCTTTGAGAACGGGCTGTCAGACTTTCACTGTTGCCGCTGACGCACCACCCCTGAGTTACCCTTGCTTGAGGTGCGACGGAGTGGCATGTCACCTGGCATCTTCATACGCTTTCATATTCTCTTTTGCCTCTCGGTCTTTGACCACAATGCTGCTGTGGTCTGGCGGCATCTTTGCTTCCAACTGTGGTAACCTCGTCCTGCTTATCCTCCCCAGCACTAATTCAGCGGGACATCGTCCTGTGGAGCTTTGAGGGTTTTTTTTAATAATCTCGTAGTATTTGCCAGGGTGCTTGTCCTATGGAGATCTGTGCCAGTTTCACTCTTTGGACAGCCATCTTTATGTTCCCCATGACCTCTCCACCCTGCCCTTAGCTTGTGGTCCCAGAGGCGTTACCTTCCTGTGATGAATGCCTAGTTAGGTCATGAATTTGCAGAACTCCTCCCCTGAGAACAGAGGACCATGTCTGTCTTTAATGTTTCTGGGGAGCCTCAGACTACAAATATGCCATCCAGTATTTGCAGTGTTGTGGTTGCTGATGTCGATGGGATCTGGCGCTCTAGGGGAAATCTTGAGTATTCATCACTGATCACAAGCAAATAGTTGCCCGTGTCCAACGGCCCATAGAAGTCTGCTGCCAATGTTTTCCATACTGCCCTTGGAAGTTCCGACATTTGTAACGGTTCAGGCTTTGCTGGCTGTCCGGTTGTTTGGCAGATGTGACAGTTTAGGACGGTGTCCTCCGCCATTTTATCTAGGCCAGGGAGTCATACTTTCTCCCGTAACATTTTTTTTGTTGCAAATCCTGCTTCGGGGAGACTCATGTGCCAAATTAACAGTCTGTCGACGTACTGCATTTGGTATTACTATCCTTGTTCCTCGCATTATTATTCAGTTTTCAGTCTCCGATAGTTCTTCATGTATCTTTTTGAGCACAAATTTCCCCTCTATGTTAACTCCTTCTCCGATGGTGCGGGTGATGTTGAAATGTCTCCATCTCTGCTGTCTTGTAGTTACTTTATCCACTTGCATTGTGGCATCCCTCGCTGTTTCCTGCTCTAGTTTCGCTATTGTTATTGGCGCCGGATTGATCTGTCTTAGCACAAAGTTGAGATATTCTTCAGCCATTGATGTATTCACTGGTGCCTGCGGTAAGGGGTGCCGTGACATCTAGTCAGCCGGGTTGTGTTCTTTGCCTGGCTTGTGCACGATCTTGAAGTCGTAGATCCGTCAATCGTATACCCCAGCGCTCAATGCGAGGCGGCATCTTTACAGTCGGATTGCCATATATCGTCACCAGGGCCTGATGGTCAGTTACGATGGTGAATGGTTTCCCATAGATGAGCATGTGATAGTGTTCAGACGCCCATAACACTGCTAGACTTTCCTTTTCTGGTTGGGAATATCCCTTTTCAATGTCAGACAGACTTTTGCTTGCTTATGCCACAATTTTTCTTGGTGAGTCTCTACCTGGCAGATGTTGTGCTAGTATTGCTCCTAGTCCACCGGGCTGGCGTCCACAGTCAATTCAGTGCATAGAAATGGATCAAAATAGGCAAGATGATCCACAGCCATCACCGCATGTCTGATCGCCTCAAATTCCTGACTGCATTCCTGTGACCAGATGAACTTCTGACCCTGCTTTGTTAAGCCCGAAGCGGTGTACTCACCGTGGCAAAGCCTTTTATGTAGCGAGCACAGTAGCTAGCAAGCCAAAGAAATTACCTCACTTCTGAGACATCTGTTGGAGGACTTGCCTTTCTCAATGTCTCTACCTTGCTGGAGTCTGGCCTCATGCCTTTCTTGGAGAAGATGTGTCCGAAGAATACCAGTTCACTTCTGCCCAGCTTGCACTTGCCTGCGTTCAGTGTCAATTCAATTTCAATGTCAATACTTTATTCGATTTTCACATGTTAAAAATCATAAAAGTAATTCATATTGAGGTGCCGGGTTTTTAGGAACCCGGTGGTGCCAGGGGATAACACCCGAAGACCTCTGAGTTCTCCCTCTTCCGGACCACAGAAACACAGAGTCTTCTAGGTGAAGTCAGAGATCGAGTTTTATTGGCTGCAACCAAGTAACAAGTGTCCTAGAAGTACAACAGCACGGGATGTAAGTTCTGAGGAGACTGTTCGTTTTTACAGAACTAGCCTTCTCCTTTTATACAAAATATTACACTTCAGGCAAGAATTCTTTGTTTTATGATGCAACCATATACATATTTGTACAACAAAGAGTAAGCAAAGTCATGACGGCCAGCCTACAATTTCGTGTGTCCAGTTCGTGATAGATTACCCAGCTCGACCCAGAACTACCATCAGATATCGATGAAACCCCAATAAAATCGGGCACCTCCTCATCGTAAAACCGTCCATAAACAAGAAACATGGACAGGTGAATGTGTGTGGATAACATGGTTTGTATGTAGTGAATGGTTTCTGGCATGTCGTGCCTTGATGCTATCTTACTCGGCCACTGGACGAGGGACTGCCCGAACAGGTTTTGGCTGGAGGCAGTGGAGTCAGCTCGGCCAGGTCATGGGGAAGTCAGCTAAGGTGGACGTGTCCTTTCAGATCAAACTCGGCCTTAATCAATTGACTATATGAGGGCAAGCCACAAGATGGATGCCGTTCACAAAATGGAGTCCGAGGGTTCGGGACGGAAACCAGGATTTAAGGGTGATAGCATCACTCAATCACGACGCAAATGCATAGGGATAATGTCCTAGTCATTACCGGTCTGTGGACACCAAATTCGTCAGGGTACGATGATATTTTGCGACACGAGTGTTGGGCCTCGGTACCATATTATAGCAAGGTCCAGAATTTCAGAACCACAGACCCTCCTTTTGCCCTCATATAGGCAATAACTCATGCTAATCTGAGTCCAAATCTGTATTCATGAAGTCATGGAGATGCTGCTGTAGCATCATCCTGTTGCTCAATTCGTCCCTAGACACAGGCTTCCTTACACATGATGTAGCACAGAGGCCACATATTGCAGGAGCGCACTGCACAAACAGGCAGAACAGGAACAGAATGGCTAGGATCATCCCAACGAATATCAGTGTCTTCCATCCCCAGGCAGATATCAGTTCCCAGAACCACCCTAGCAAGGACCAATCTCCTTTGTCCACATGAATGGAATCAGAGGTCTTGTGCAGTTTGGAGATGGCCTGGTACACTGTCGGAGCATTATCAGGGATGAAAATGCAGCAACTGGATTGGATCACTCTACATACCCCGCCACGGTCTGCAAGTATGACATCTAGGGCAACCCTATTTTGGAGAGTCATAAGTCGGTCCGACTGGAGCTCAGCAGTCAAGTTACTGAGGGCACCGGCCGTTTCAATCACGGCGGACTCAACTACCCTCGTTAATTGGCGAATGTTCCTGCTGTTCACCATAGGCCCCCAAAACGGCAGAAAACCCTTTGCAAAGTCTCCAAACTCTTGACCCACAGTGTCGTCTTGACTCACGACGCCCCTAACTGTCCTTGTCCGATGGTAATCTGCCTCGGCCGTGTAGGTGGGTGGCAGCAGGAACGAGATAAAACATGTGCCCGAGAAGTCAGGGGGCAACCATGTATATGCTCTATCGTGGCAGACGAAATAGGTACCCTTAGCCGCTAAGAATGAAGGGGAGGTCTGAGACTGCAAAACGTAAGTCTCAGTACAGACACTCTTCCCGAACTGGGCTCTAGGGTTGTTGCCATTTCCCTGCAGACATAGGTGACCTTGATGGGGTACTATCCAGATTGGGGAGGATTTCTTTGCTTTCTGACTCTCAGCCAAGGAAATTCCATACTTAGTTATATTCCATCTGCTGTATGGTATAAGTTCATCTTTGGGAGTCGTTCTAACCGTGTCGATATCCCTACTCATATTTCTGATTCCTGCCATTAGTGCCTTGTTGCTTGAATTTTTCCCTGGAACATATGGTTCGAGGGCGAACAGGAACATGGTCTGGAAAGCCCATAGAGAACCATAATAACTAAATGGCAGGACAAAATACGGAATACCCTTATCTGTTGTGTGTGGCATAAGTCCACATACCCAACAGTTCGTGGTGTTCACTACAGATTGGTGCTGGTGTAGGAGTTGGACGAATTAATTATTTACAAATTCTAACCTTCTGGCAGACTCGTGTTCAGGTAGAGGGTGGAAAGAATGCGGGGAAACAGTAGGAGGAGGTGTGGGCTGAGTGTTGTGCACGAATGGAACTCGAAAGATGAACAGAGCATAGCCAATTAAAAACATTATTATGCTACACAACATAAAAATGCAAATTACTAAAAATCGTTTTCTTGTCATCACAGCGCAAACTCTCTTTTCAAAGTTCATAGATCTAACAGGTCTCTCTACCCTTGGAAACTCCATCCTCTAGTTGCTGCCCGCGGTGGGAGATTGATTCTGCTCAGGGGTGCTTCTGTTCAGTCCAGGGTAATTCCCTTAGACCAACTAGAACCGTGACCTAAACGTCTCCAGCTGCACTTCCCAAGACTGTCAACCGCGTCCCTAGCAGCAGAACCGGATGGCGGTTCGAAAATCAAAAATGAGCAAGTTCCCTGGGCGAGAGAGCTGTACAATCAAAAATAGTTCTTGGAGGAAAAAGAACCTTATTAGTTTATTTTTATTAGTTTGTTTTTCTTGGCCTCAGATTATACCGTTGTTTCCCAGGAATGGTGTGGTCTTCAAACAATGTTTCAGGTTCTGTAGTGTCCAACTGCATTGACGGTGGCACAAATCCTTGCAGAACTCGGTTGCTCTCCTTTTCTGTACCAGTTCCTTTTAAACGTGCATCACTGAAGGGCACGAAACGTGGCACAGACTCGGTCTCTGAGTCGGCGACGCCGTCCTGGACCCACCGGTCATAGGGAAGGGGCAGCGGGACCCGTTTGCAGTGGGCGCCGTGCACCCAATCCTTCTTTCCTTCCACCCGAACGGCTGATCTCGTGGAAAGAAGGACGAGGTGTGGGCCGGTCCACCTGGGCTGTTCGTTCTTCGTGCGCTGAAAATTCCGCACCAGTACCCAGGTTCCAGGTTCAATGGTGTGGCCTGGATCATCAGACGCTGGCGGAGAGGAACTGTGAACCTGTTGGTGTAAAACACACAATTTAGTTGTCAATTCGTGCAAATAGTCAAGCAGTACAGGGTGCTCTATCTCACTTAGTTTCTTGAGCCTTGGCACACCCCAGATGTTGGCTGGGCGGCCAAACACAATCTCGTGAGGGCTAAGTCCTAACCTAGAATGGACAGTCGTTCTGGTAGACAGGAGTGCTAAAGGCAGGGCGTCAGGCCATTTAAGACCTGTGCTGGCTTGGATCTTGGCTAGTTTCAGCTTTAACGTGCCATTGTAGCATTCTACTAATCCAGCTGATTGGGGGTGATTTGCAGCGTGGAACTTCTGGTGTATGCCTAGACATTCACACACTCTCTTCATCACTCGTCCCACGAATTCACTTCCATTATCACTCCAGAAGGTTCTAGGCATACCAAATCTAGGGAAGAATTCCTTGGCAAGGGCTTTGGCTGTGGACAGGGCAGTATTGTCCTTAGGGGGATACCCTTCCACCCACCTGGAGAAGGAGCAAACGACGACAAGCACGTATTTCAGATTGTTGCACCGTTCCATGTGGATGAAATTGAGCTGCAAAACCTCGAACGGATACGTTGGAGGCGCAAAATGACCAGCTGGAGTTGGAGTTCCCCTACAGGGATTGTATTTCAAACACACCATACAGTTCTTGACCATGTTCTCTGCACATTTTGGGATGCCACTATTCTATCATACTGGGGCCAACAACTTACAGATTCCTTTCGCACTGATGTGAGCCATCCCATGGGCCATTGTCACCACTGCAAGTACATACGTGTCGGGTAACAGCCATCTTTGATGCTCTGACAATTCGGCCCAACAACCATTCGCATCCAATCTACCCTTGCTTTCTCTCCATTCACTCACCTCTTTCTCAGTGGCCTCGGATTGTATAGACCTTACACTTTCAATAGTGTCCTCACACATACCCACATCAGTAATCCATCTCGCAGGACCTACAACATACATTCGACTCATTGTGTTCCTTGCAGTCTCTTTCGCAACTTCATCCGCAAATGCATTCCCACGACCAACATCATCTTGAATTTTTCTATGTGCACTGCATTTCACAATCGCAACTTGTAGTGGCAAGGTCAGTGACTCGAGAAGCTCGTGAACTAGCTGACCATGCTGTATTTTCGCACCGTGCGACGTCAAGAACCCACGTTCACGCCACAATCATCCAAAACTATGAGCCACACCAAAAGCGTATTGGCTGTCTGTGTACACATTCACTTGTTTTCCTTTTGCCAACACACACGCTCTTGTAAGTGCAATTAACTCTGCTGCTTGCGCAGTAGGGGATACGTGCAGTTTCTACTATTGTGTGCAATGTTGTCACAGCGTATGCTGCAGTCGTATCACCATTTGGCAACTTGAAGCATGAACTATCAACCCATAAAGCATCATTACATTCAGGAAAGGGAGTGTCCAATAAGTCTACTTTCCCTTTTGTCTCTTCTTCTGTCCTAAAACAGCAATCATGCATTTCGACCTCATCTGTCTCTGTTGGAATGGGCAATAACGTAGCTGGGTTGAGTGTATCGCACCTCTTTATGTGAATGTGACTCGCTAACAGTGTCAGCTCATAACTTGACAGTTGAGCACTAGTTAAGTGCTGTGTCTTCGTTCTGTTTAGCAAAATGTCTACTGCATGTGGGACCATAACGATCAGTGTATTATTCATTACTAACCCAGCAGACTGTCGAATACAGACAGCTGCTGCAGCAGTGGCCCTCAAGCAACTTGGTAATGCCTTAGCTACAGGATCTAGAGTTGCTGAGAAATACGCGCATGGACGCTGTTTGTCCCCAAAGGATTGTGTCAGGACAGATAATGCACAACCTTCCTTCTCATGAACGTATAATGTGAAAGGTTTACTGTAGTCGGGGTTGCCCAACACGGAAGCCGAACATAATGCATCACGCAACTCGTGAAAACTCTTCTGACAATCTTCAGACCAGGGCATAGGATTGGGTGTATCTTTACAGATTAGTGCCAGCAAAGGTTTAGCCAACAGTGAGAAGTTCGGTATCCATTGTCTGCAATATGATGTAATGCCTAAGAAAGCACGCACTTCTCTCTGTGTCCTTGGGACACTCAATCTTGCAATTGCCTGTATTCTCTCTGGGGTCAGTCTCCTTCCCTCTTTCGATAAGATGTGACCTAAGTAGGTCACTTCTTGTCGACAAAATTGCAATTTCGAAAGAGAGACTTTGTGCTTCATGTCACATAGATGATGCAGCAATGACAATGGGGCTTCCTTGCAAATCTCTTCAGTATCTGCAGCGACTAGCAAATCGTCTACATACTGAATGAGAGTCGCACTATCAGGTAGAACAATCGTGTCAAGTTGTGATTTCAGAGCTTGACTGAATATAGATGGACTTTCACAGTAGCCCTGAGGAGCGCGTTTGAAGCGGAAGCTTCGTCCTCCTAAATTGAAGCCAAAAATATCTCTGCTCCCCTCGGCAATCGGGATGCTGAAGAAAGCGTTCTTCAAATCAATCACCGAAAACCAAGTGGCTGAAGCTGGAACCATTGTCAATAGGGCAGTAATGTCGGGAACATCTGAAAACTGTGGCACAACGATCTTGTTCACTTCTCTGAGATCGATCACAAATCTGTACACAGGTGGCTGCGAAGGATCAGTACGCTTTAAAACAGGCAAAATAGGACTGTTACAAATGTTGCCTGTTGTCTCTTCAATGACGTCTTTCTCAATCAGATCGTAAATGATCGCTAACAACGCCTTTTCACATTCGCTGGAGATCTTGTATTGGGGAATACGTGGCAACCTAACATTAGCTCTCAAAGTTATGACATATAGCGCTATCTCCAAAAGACCCACATCATTAGAGCCAGTAGCCCAAAGTATGTCCGGAAGAGATAACAACTCTGTTGGAATACTTTCCCTTGACAAATACATTGGGGAGATCACCTTCTTACCTAGGGTAAGTTGTACTCCCGAAGGAGAACAGTACAAGGTCGCATATAATCTCTTAAACAAATCCAAACCTAACAAGTTTTCGCCACAACCTGTTGTAAGAATGAGGGGTGCTTCTAACTCACACGGGCCAACAGAAAGGGGCATAGGGCAAGAAATCGGGTTTCTAACAGGGGCGCCAGAGAAACCTACTGAAACATTCATTTCGCCAGACAAAGGTGCGCCAGGAAGTTTGGAGTGCATAATAGAACTTTTTGTAGCACCAGTATCCAGCAGAAAATGTTCTGACACTCCTGATGTAATCACCTCAACGTAAGGTCCATTCTGATCTACCGGAACTGAAACAACTCCCTCTCTTTGTCCATGGCTGTCCTAGCAATTATTACCCTCATTCTCGTTTTCTGCGTAATAGTCATCAGCATAGTACTGAGCTGACCTGGAAGACGCATTATTCTGTTGATCAAAGCTGTTCATGGAATTCTGAGGCGGAAAAGAAGTAGTATTCTGGGGAAAATTTCCACGGCCCCTACCCCTAGGAGCCTGTTGAACACCTCTACCTCTTGCACCAGAAACACCATTTAAACGTCGCGATAAAGCTGGACAGCTATTCTTGAAATGACCCTCTTCCTTGCAATACGCACACTGATTCGGACCATACGGTAAACGCTATTAAGAAGACTCATTTCTTTGTGAGTTTCTCGAATACTGCTGAGGTTGCTGATAATCGGGCTGACTATTATTACGAGGTGGATAAGCTTGCTGGAGAAGGACTTTAGTTTTCAAATCTTTAGTCTTTTTGTCTGCCTTATCTAGCTCGTCTTTGCGCCTATTTTCGTAGTACTGGGCTGTGGCTAAAATCTGCGCTGACGTGGAAACAGCCCAAGCACTCTCTGAATCTTTCAATTTATTACATAGTTCAGGAAGCAGATTATGTACGAATTTGTCTACAAACAATCTTTGGCCACCTTCGGTAGCCATATCCTGACCACTATGGTCGACGAAAGTCTCCTCAAATCTCGTGAAAAAGTCAGACACATTTTCATCTTTCTTCTGCTTGCACGCAGACAACTTGTTCCAATTTACACGTAATTCAGGCATTAAAGTTTTCATATACGTGATAATTCTACCAGGAAGTTCAGCTACCAAAGGCTCGGTTTTAGAACCACCAACTTGTCTAGCATCAGCAACAGTAATATTAGCCCATGTGTCACCTAGTTCTTGATCATGATCTGTATGACGAATCTTACTCCATAAAGGCTGTGGAACAACATTCCCAAACAACATGTCTACATCTGCTAAATTCATTATACATGAGCTGGCAGTCTGTGATAACTCCTTATAATACCCTGCAGGATTTTTACGAGGATCAGGCAATGTCTGCTTGAGTGCTAAAACTTCGGATCTTTTCCAGGGGACATGTACCCATACACGCTGGAAATGCAGCAGAATTGCTGGATTCGCATTCGCATCACCTTCCCTCCAAACTGGAGGAATCTCTCTCATGGGGTACTGTCGCGCCTTTTTCCTACCTGACATGTCATCCTCATACAGTGATCTAGAGACGTTTCCCTTACTCCTATAAGATAACAACAAATCTATTGCTCGTTCAACATAGGCACCTACAATCATGCCTTCGTAGAACTTGAAACGCATACGGAATAATTCCTTCATTTTGCGTTTCGGATCATTTGTCTTCAAATCGTCGCAAAGGTATACACACATCTCTTCAAATACATATCTCTGAGTGGGTGCGTCCCATTGACGGAAAACTTCCATAACAGACTGAACATCATACTTTACAGTATCAGTAACCCATTTACGGGCTAACTCATTCAGTACTTCTCTTTCCTGATAATCAGGCAGTTGACTATGCAACTGTCTACGTCCTGTTTTAGGGGTCGTCTTAGTCGACCCAAAGAAAGGTGAGAACAGACCAGTGACAGTACTTGCCACTCTCTGTCGAACAGAAGGAGAAGCTTGCGGAGAGGCAGATGTGCCAGAAAAGACAGGCTGATGTAAAGAGGAAGTCGAGGCAATGGCAGAGGAAGTCGAGGCAGTGGCAGAAGTAGCATCATGATAAACAGTTGGAGCAGTAGGCAAAGTCGCAGAGACAGTAGATGGAGTATGTAGCAAAGGCGGCGGCCCTTGAGAGGGCTGCGCCGGAGAAGTAGGAACCAGCTGAAGAGGAGCTGGTGCTTGTGTAAGAACTGGAGTTTGTGCGCCGGGGCGCGGTATAACAAAACGCTTCGGGGGTGCAGTAGCATCTAGTGCATATGGGGGTGGTGAACTCAGTAAATGGGACATTAATGGATCCTTCTCTGATGTCTCTTTTGAACCTTGTCCTTCATGGGGCAACATTGGGTAGCATTTATCTACTGCTAACTTCTTGCTTCTGAGCATTTGTTCACTTTCTTGCTCTTCCTCATTATCCCTGTATGCAATGGCAGCTTGCACCATTGACATACCTCTTTCATTTTTCTTAGCTAATTTTATTTCCTTCTGTTTGGCTTTTTGCGCCATAAGCGAAAAGAGTCAAACATCGCCGGCCGGGCTTTCTTCTTAAACAGTTTGACCTCGAGGTTATCTAAGATTTCTGTGTCAAAGCTACCATAGTGGGGCCATTTTAAAACACCATCCTTTCTGGTGTATTTTATCCATACTTCATTATATGTGATAGGGCCTACTCCGTGCTTCACATAAAGTTCATGTGTTGGAGTTCCAACCGGAGGAACCGGACACGAATCCTCTAATCCGGAGTCCTTACTACAACCAAGACAAAACAAGTTTCCAAGTCTGCTAAGACCAGGCATCTTCGCTCACTAGTCTAGCTTCACACTTCAAAGGATTATCGAATACGATATTTTCGTGAATACACGAATCCCTTGGTTTTGGCGCTTGCAAGTTCCAAACAAGGTGTATCTCAAGGATACCAAAACTAAGAATCAAACTAAGGACTGGGAGACGCTCCACTTATACTTAACTGAAGTATTGAGGATCGATGACGTCACTAGAAGACTCGTCTATCGTTTCGCTCTACCAAGGATCACTGGGTCCAAAACAGGGCAGGAGTCCTTCGTAGCCGTCGGGACGCAGGGAACCTCGCAGCAAAGACCTTCGGAACCACGTCGACATACAGGGGTCGCTGAAGTGGCTGGCCGTCCTCTGGAATTTTCACACGAAGCTCCTCACGAACATCTGGCTTGGACCGTCACCGCTTGATACCGCCCCATGTTGGGTGCCAACTGAGCTGCCGGGTTTTTAGGAACCCGGTGGTGCCAGGGGATAACACCCGAACACCTCTGAGTTCTCCCTGTTCCGGACCACAGAAACACAGAGTCTTCTAGGTGAAGTCAGAGATCGAGTTTTATTGGCTGCAACCAAGTAACAAGTGTCCTAGAAGTACAACAGCACAGGATGTAAGTTCTCAGGAGACTGTTCGTTTTTACAGAACTAGCCTTCTCCTTTTATACAAAATATTACACTTCAGGCAAGAATTCTTTGTTTTATGATGCAACCATATACATATTTGTACAACAAAGAGTAAGCAAAGTCATGACGGCCAGCCTACAATTTCGTGTGTCCAGTTCGTGATAGATTACCCAGCTCGACCCAGAACTACCATCAGATATCGATGAAACCCCAATAAAATCGGGCACCTCTTCATCGTAAAACCGGCCATAAACAAGAAACATGGACAGGTGTATGTGTGTGGATAACATGGTTTGTATGTAGTGAATGGTTTATGGCATGTCGTGCCTTGATGCTATCTTACTCGGCCACTGGGCGAGGGACTGCCCGAACAGGTTTTGGCTGGAGGCAGTGGAGTCAGCTCCGCCAGGTCATGGGGAAGTCAGCTAAGGTGGACGTGTCCTTTCAGATCAAACTCAGCCTTAATCAATTGACTATATGAGGGCAATCCACAAGATGGATGGCGTTCACAAAATGGAGTCCGAGGGTTCGGGACGGAAACCATGATTTAAGGGTGATAGCATCACTCAATCACGACGCAAATGCATAGGGATAATGTCCTAGTCATTACCGGTCTGTAGACACCAAATTCGTCAGGGTACGATGATATTTTGCGACATGAGTGTTGGGCCTCGGTACCATATTGTAACAGGGTCCAGAATTTCAGAACCACAATATAAAACATATGTCTTTACAAGCATTCATAATATATGGTTTAAAAAAGTATTAAATCAGTTGGAGTAGTTCAATCGAATAATTAATAGTTCATTATAAGTTCCGTCGTTTTAAAACACTTTTTAAGAACATCGTCATAGTCAGTATACATAGAGGGTTTCCTAATTGTTGCAAATTCAGATACGCTGGCCTACACTGCCGCCAGGCCCCACCTCTAAGGTATTGTTTTAACCATCTCAAGCGTTCTTTACTATACAATTTGCATAGCAAAACCAGGTGGAAGGTGGTCTGGGCGGATACATTGTCACATGGGCAGGCAGCCAGAGTTCTGTTCCAGTCATTTTTAGCTGGGTATGAGACTAAATGGTGAAAGATATTGAACCTGAATCTAGTCAGGACAAAACGTTCAAACCCCAGTCACAATGTTTAGATATGGTTGTATTTTGTAAGTAGTCAACAACAGCTGATGATCGAGCACTGATTTTTTGATGACCTCACTTCCAAACCTTAGTATGTTAAAGTGCTCCATACATAATTTTTTCAGGACTTTTTGGGGGATTTCCCCAATTAGTTCGGGGTTGTTATACCATTCTGGCCTGTCAATGTCCGTTAAAACTCTCCTCACGTACTCAAGCCATTTGATGCGTTTTGCATTGTCAAGGTTCATAACATCCTTTATTATTTCTCGATTTAGTCCCAATTCTGGCGTCGCCCATACTCTCCGCCAGAGCAGAATTGGCTGGGTTTTAATCAAATCTGTCAAATGTTCCATTCCAATTTCCGCGTGACAGTTGTAGACTGATATGCTCTTCGGGAGGGACAGAAGGTATCTTAGAAAATTATTTTCTACAGTTTGGAGCGATGTCACGTCCTGGTACCCCCATATCCCTGCTCCATACAGGGCAATACTTCTGCATTTTGCCACGTATATGTTGAGCATGATTTCGGGTTGTTTTTTGCCCAGTTTACTTGCAAAATGCTTAACAGCCGCAATTGATCATTTGAGGGCTAATGTTCTATTTTTCACCTCAGGGCCCCAAGCCCCTGAAGCCTCGATTGTAACTCCCAGGTATGGAAATGTTTTTGTGGCTTGCAATTGAAGTCCTGTTACATTGAGTTGGTTACATCTGGCTCCACCTTTGCCACAGCACATCACGAAGGATTTTTTGGCGTTAAGTTTAAGGCCCCTTGCCTCCATATACTCTACATATTTGTTTAGGGCTTTTTGGGCACCGACCTTCGTTCTCGCCATTAACACGGCGTCGTCCGCATACAAAAGGGAGATGATCTGTCTGCTTCCAGCCTTTGGTGAATCAATGTTGCTGGCTCCCAATTCCTTCTCTAGACTGTTGGTATAAAAAGAGAAAAGGAATGGGGCCAGCACGCAGCCTTGTCTCACCCCCTTCTGTATGCGGAAAGACCCGGTACATCCCCCCCCCCAACCCAAACCTTACTTTGGCAGTAGCGTTTGAATATAGTTGTCTCAAGAAGAGAACGATGGCTGGGTCCACTTTCATCTCCTCTAATGTTTTCCATAGCTTATTGTGTACTACGCAATCAAACGCAGAAGAGAGATCGACGAAGATAGCATAAAAACGACCCTCTTTTGCTCTCATATACTTCCCTTGTAATAAGACGAAATTTAAAACTTGTTCAACTGTGCCCATCACTTGCCGAAAGCCATATTGTACGGGCGTCAGAATATCTTTTTCCTCTGCCCATGACTGTAGTTTAGTCAAAACCACTCTACCTGCAATTTTCACTAATGAATCTAGGAGAGATATGGGTCTATAATTTGATGGACTTTCCCTGTCACCCTTTTTATATATTGGGATTATTAGTGATTCTGCCCATGTTTTAATAAAACCTTTAGACCAACAAGCGCCCAGTACCCGCAAACAAATTGGTGCCCATAGGTCAGTGTTCATCTTATAGAGATCGCTAGGGATCCCATCTGGTCCCGGGGCTTTATTATTCTGGGTGGAATTTATAGCCATTACCACCTCGTCTAAGTTAAACTCAATTGGGATGGGAGGATGGTTATTCACTAATTTAGATTCCTCTTGGGTGTTACAGTATACGTTCGAGAAAAAGTCCACCCACGATTTTTCATCGATGGCTATCTCCATCCTAGCTGCCACTTTGTTGTTAAAGAATGGTAAATTAACTACCTGCCAAAATAATTTTGGATCTCTGCTCTCCGCAGCTTTCACTAGGTCTTGCCAAGCTTTTTCCTTAATTTCCTTCTTTCTTTGGTGCCTAGCTAAATTATATGCCTTTCTAATTACAACATGGTCCCTTGTTGTTTCGCTTAGGGCCATTTTGAGGGCCTTGTGTGTCTTAGTGCATTGGGTGTCGAACCAGCCCTTAGGGGTTTTACTTTTTTTAGAGTTAGTCCTGGTCAACACATCCTGTATGATGCTAGTGATGTTACTAAATGCCTCCAAGATTTCATCATTTGTAGGCTTTTCCTCTAGGCATACCAAAGGAGAGGGCAGAGCACCTTCCACAATTTCCTGTTGGATTTTTACCGGGTCTACCATGCTCCATTTTAGGGCAATGCCATTTTGCCGTGCTACAGCTAGGTTTTGCGTCCATGCCAGGGTCTCAGTTAATGAGGCTGTTTTAGTTCCTGGTGCGCTAACCAGGATTTTAATAGGTAAGTGGTCACTCAAGCCGATGGCGGGGGTCTCATGATTAACCACCCGACCGCAGAACATATTCGGCAAGATGATAAAGTCAATAATTGAGTGAAATCCCCTTGCTAAAAAGGTTGAAGTGAACTTAACCTTCGGGGAGCACAGCCTATTTGCAAACCCAAGATCAAACTTGGCCATAATGTCATTTAAAATTTCCCCTTTATCATTGTGTTGGAAGTGGCTGCTATCCTCATGATCCCCCTCCCCGTATTCCTGAAATCCACATGTTTCACTAGTGTATAGGTTTACAATGAAGTCACCTACCCAGACCCATATTAGGTCTTTCCCTTTCATGGGTTTTACCTCCCTTATTTCTTTTGTCAATTCTTGTAATTCTTCCCTAAAATCAGAGTTCTCAATATTATTGTAAAAGTTAACCACTATTAGTACATTGATGGAGTTTAAATGACTAGTGACCAACTGGAAATAAGGTGAGGTTGATCTAACTGAGCTGATACTAGTGCTTGAACGATTGGACACGTATACACATAGTCCCCCTTTATGCCTACCGTGACTAGATGGTACTGCAGGGACGTGAAAAGTCTTAAATCCATCTATGTGTAATTCAGTTAATACCCAGGTCTCCTGGACACATAGTGTGTCTATATTGTTAATGAACTCCCCCCACGCTGTTTCTTGAACTTTATTAGCAATCCCACTTACGTTCCATGATACTACACTTACATGGCACTCGTGTATGCTTATATCTTTGGTTTTGGGTGTATTTTTACCTTTAGTTATTTTACACAGAATCTTCATTACCGTGTCATCCTTCCTCATACCCCTATCACTTAAGTTTATGTTTCCCTTAGCCCTGGCATCCTTTCCCGTCTTCCTATTTTGCCTAGTCCCAAATTCCCTAGCTCTGGTTGTATTGGTTTTGGTATTAGGGAGCATCTGGCCAAGCGCGGGACTCTCGAACACAGCCTCTTCTTCCCCCCCAAAATGGCTGCCTGATTTGGAGACTGAGATACCGAGTCAGTCATTTAGGTCCAGGCCTGAAAGGGATTCAAAAAGGTTGTGTATCGGGATATTCCAATATTGTATCGGGTTTGTATCGGGTTTGTATCGGGTTTGTGGGATAGTGAACATACTCAAGGGGAAAGACAGGTGTATTGGGACATTGCGGTGGAAAAAAAGATCGAGGAGTGTTTTTATAGTGTCTTGTCAGACTAGGGTGTTGTTTACGATTTAAAAATTGCTGTGGATCGGGGCGACCCCATTTTTGGGGATGAGTGCGGGGTCTCATCAGAGCTTCGGGGTAGAAATAACTCAAATTGCGAGGAGATACACTGCCCTCCTTTCTTCCCGAATACCAATCACAAATGTGGCTGACAACTCTGTGGTCTCTAAAGTTTATTATTACCACGTCTCCCTCTATATCTTTTGGTCTCACCCCTACCCAGCCACACCGTCTAACAGTCACTATATCCCCATTTAAATGAGGTGGGAGAGGTCTATTAATCCGCAGCCAGTGTATGACCTTATTTATGAGAATATGTGGTTTACTTCTCATATACATCATCTGTATGGGTGACATGTAAAGGGCTATGAGCATGTCCAACTACCATTTGAGCGAGGGTACAGGAATATACCTCTTTCGGCCCTTTTCTTATTGAGCCACAGGACTCTGGGTAATGTTTTTTATGCCCTGCCTTCCTTTTGTCCTGGTTGATTATTTTAATAACCATAACAACTGGGATACTATTATTAATTCATTTGCAAGCTGGCGATAGTTTTTTCGCCCCCAATGGGGATTCGAACCTTGAGTGTGGCTTGGCCCACGGGAATTGCATCTCCTGACAGAAAAAATGTGCCTATGAATAATGGCGCGACTGACGCTGTTACGCACCGGGCGCGTCGGAGGAGGCCGATGTTTGACGCAATATTCAGGAGTGTGGTTCATCCCTACTCCACTCGGTCTCTTTTATTTTATTTGGCTTCAAATCCGGATAGTTACTCCGGATTGTCATTGTTCTAAAATAAATTACACTTATCGTAGTAAAAATTGAAGACTATTTGCTACTGCCTCAGTTTTTCTATGTTCCCAGACTGAGGATTCGATCTGCTAATGCGTGGTAACGGGCCCTGTGAACTACAACTCCCGACACTACCAGCGCGCCTACCAGCACTAGCGCGCCCGACGTCACCACGCAGTAGGTGCGTCAGAACATGCCCGACGCCGATTGCGGAAGAGAATCAGGCATAAAAACCTCGCCGGTGCACCGTGTCGGTTCCTCCCTACGATAGAGCTTAGAGGGACGACCGGTGCACCGACGGAGAGGTGAGTCATTGTATGGGTGATGCGTGGACCGGCTATTATTGGCTTTTGGGTCTAAAGACCATTACGACCATTTTTACGCTAAATAATTAACTCGACCAGGTGACGTTCCTGGGAATCTGTGGGTGTGTGACGCGGGTGTGGCGCATGCAGAGGCAGGTTTGACTAAGGATTGTATATAGATGTAGATACATCTTTTATTTGTTGTTTCTTTATAGTGCGGTGCATCCACTACCTGAGCTCGTACCAGGTGAGGTGGGGCTGTTCCTTCCCATCACGTGGGTGAGTGAATTTATACTTGTAAACTCACTTAATTAGTGATTTATGACCGATTCTGACGGTCTAAATGTTGGTCATTATTTTCTTATGACTAGCACATTCTACATAACTTTGTAATCTAGTGCATGTTATGTTGTTTAATTGAATTCCTGACACTGTACCTTTATATATACTATTTCCCTCCTAATTTTTAGGATGAGAAGATGATTACACATACACTCTCAGGTGATATGGTTTACGTTATTTAATTCAGCAGTAGCACTAATGGTCCTGAGGAAGCAGCAGGGGATCTCTAGACCTCAATTGTCTGCAGAAACATGTCGACCTTATATCTTTTTTAGTGGACATTTGTTATACCACTAATTTGCACTGTTTTTATTGATTTAGGAGTGTGAGGGTGTTTATTAAAATTGTTTCCCCGATCACGACCTAATTTTAGAGCCTCCTCTCTTTCTTTTCACAAACTCACTTTTTTCTAAGCACTGCTATTCAGTTCACCACTAGACACGCTATTCTTTTCACATCAGCATCAACACTGGGTTTTTCCTGTGCATGGTGTATTTACCTGCCAGCACATGTTTTTTTACCCCTGATTGTGATTTATATATACATAAGAGATCCCAGATGATGAAGGGCGGTCTCGATGGTGGACTGATGGGAACTCGTTCTAGTTAAAACTACTCCCTTTTTCTTGTATATTTAGGTACATTGTTCATGTTGGACTCTCTGTTAATTTTTAGGTTGGTGTCGATGAGTGCGGGGTCTCATCAGAGCTTCGGGGTAGAAATAACTCAAATTGCGAGGAGATACACTGCCCTCCTTTCTTCCCGAATACCAATCACAAATGTGGCTGACAACTCTGTGGTCTCTAAAGTTTATTATTACCACGTCTCCCTCTATATCTTTTGGTCTCACCCCTACCCAGCCACACCGTCTAACAGTCACTGTATCCCCATTTAAATGAGGTGGGAGAGGTCTATTAATCCGCAGCCAGTGTATGACCTTATTTTTAAGGCTGGTGTTTGGTTCTATGCTGCCCACTGGTACCACGGGAACCCCAGTCAGAATGATAACATAGTTTGATGACTCAGGCGGTAGGTCAACATTTCCCTTGTTCTTTGTTTTAACCCGATTCTGTGGTGATACATTTGTTAGCCTCGGGTCTATGGGAACAGGGCCTTTTAAGAAGACTGGCCTGGCCTTTTCTTTGTGTAGTGCTTGTGTGGTCACTGGTCTAAGACTTTTATTATTATTATGCGAGGGGATTTTTTTAGGATAATCCTGTCGAGGGGTCAGTGTATTCTGTGCAGGTTGTGATTTTGATGGACGGGTTTCCTTTGGACTATTTTCTTTTGGGGCTTCCTTAGGCGTATGTGCTGCTAAAATACGATCCATTTTTTCCCCTAACCTTTTAACCCTTTCTACGAGTGGCAACATTAGAGATTTGAGGAGACGTTCAATATCCTCTAGAAGCCCTCTAGATGTCAGTACTTCTGGGAACATGCTTATATCTGCATGTGTCTAGCTTAATACATCTTTCCCTCTATCCTTACTAGTTTTGTTTGAAGAATTCTTTATTGGCAAGGGTGGATTTATACTTTTACTCCCTTTTCTAACCCCAACATTCTCCCTTTTTTTCCTCGGTGGCGAATGACACACTTCTTGGCCTCTTTTTTTCTGTGCCTTTTCTTTGGGTGGACTGACTATTTGCAATGATTGTGTCTCCATTTGTCCTGCCTCCTCCGAGGGTGGGTTCACTGCAGGGGATAAGGGACTTGTATTGGGCTGAGAGACTTGATCCAGCACTATGGGAGAATTCAGATCAATTAAGCAATGAGACATAGATGGTGACCCAGTGGTGTTAATGGCGTTGTTTGACTCATTGACAGTTATATGGGGTGGGCCTTCCTGGAAAATCAGAGGGATGTCATCTATATTAAATAAGTCTGCTTCTGACTCTCCCATAGATGTAATGTTATTCGATGGTTGAGGGATTAATACCTCTTTTTGTACCAGGGCTGGAGGTTTGTGTTTTAAAAGTTCAATGGAGAAACGACGCTCTGCTCGCTTTTCTGCCAGCGCTATCTCCCTGTCTATTTCCCTCGTTGCCCGTGCAAAATACTTGTCTAGGGGCCCTAGTATAGTGACCCCTACCGTAGAAGGTAAAGAAGAGTTCAGCACGTCTGTAGACATTCTAAAGGCCCAGTTTGGTATTAGTATAAGTGAAGAATAATGATAGTTGGGTTCCAATAGCAAATCAGCACGACACTCAGGAGGTTATTGTTATCCTTTGGCGAGTTGTCAACGTACTGATCCGGTTGCAATGGCCGAGTGGGCAAGATGGAAACGTGAGCCGACGTTAGAGGGTTGGGCCCAGCCCAGCCTCCTTCGGCCCCTGACGGCCTCAGACGGCCCGCCCTCTGCCCGGGCTCAGCCCGGCGACGGCCCACGCGTGTCCCGCGTGGCGGTGCAGTCAACGCCCTTTTCAAGCGCCTCCGGGCGCGTTTGTGGGCGTGGCCAGCTGAGGGCTGAGGGCACCTGGGAGATGTAGTTTCACGTTCCCCCCGCACAGTTCCTGCGCCTGATGGACTACGGCGCTTACGGCGGGGGAGAACGGCACCAGGTAGCAACAACAGCGTGTCCTTCAGGCAGCCCCGTCCAGGTAGGGATACAGCAAATTCTAGTGTTCTATGGTCAGGAAAGAGTATGCAGCCTCCTTAGGTTTCGGTACTACGGCAACCCGCCTGCCAGTACAGGCAACGCCCTTTTCAAGCGCCTCCGGGCACGTTTGTGGGCGTGGCCAGCTGAGGGCACCTGGGAGATGTAGTTTCACGTTCCCCCCGCACAGTTCCTGCGCCTGATGGACTACGGCGCTTACGGCGGGGGAGAACGGCACCAGGCAGCAACAACAGCGTGTCCTTCAGGCAGCCCCGTCCAGGCAGGGATACAGCAAATTCTAGTGTTCTATGGTCAGGAAAGAGTATGCAGCCTCTGTAGGTTTCGGTACTACGGCAACCCCAGTGTCAGTCCTGCTTGTTCAAGTTGCAGGCACACTTCATGCAGGGCACTTTCATGTTCTTCATCTGACCGACCAAACACCAGGATGTTGTCAATGTAGTTTAAACTGTTCTTCAGCAGCCTTATTACCTGTCTGATGGTCTCCTGAAATATCTCCGCAGCCGATGATATGCCAAAACTCAGTCGCTTGTATCGAAACAGGCCTATGTGCGTGGAGAACGTGGTAATGTACCTTGACTGCTGGTCAAGTTCCAGTTGATGGTACCCTTTGCACAGGTCCAGCTTCGAGAATCGGCATTGCCCAGTGAGACAGCAGATCATATCATTGAGGTGTGGCCCAGGGTGTCTTTACCTCTCAATTGCTGTATTTGGTACCCTTATGTCCATGCATATGCGAATCTTTGAGGTCTACTTTTCCTGAACCACCACTATTGGAGGCACCCAGGGCATTGTCCCTTCTGCAGGCTCAATGATGTCCTGGGCCAGTAGGCTTTGTATTTCCTCTTGGACCTGTGGTTATAGGTGTATGGGCACTCGGCGGTGGTGCTGAGCTACAGATTTGATCACCTCGTTGATGTGCAGTGTGATTTTTTTTTCCTTTTAGTTTGCCTAGTCCTTGTAGTATGGCCGGATGTTCGTGTTAAATGTTTTGTTTCTCTGACATGTGGTATGTCATTGCTAGGAGACCCATCACCTGTGCCGTGACATTGCTTAGCACGCATGGCGCTGGGATATCACCCCGTAGCACATGTATCTCTTCTTTGCATGACCTGTCCTTGTACGTTAATGTCTCTGTGAATTTCCCCATGTTTTCTACAACAACTTTGTAGGAAGGGGGAGGCTCTAGTTGGCGCAGTGTAACACTAGCGACAAGCAGGGACTCTCTCTTCCTCGTCAGGGCTGAGGGTTACCTTCCAGACAACCTCTGCTTACCCTCTAGGTAGTGTGGCTTAAGCAGTCGTAGGCTAATCTTTGGGGCACATAGGGTTAAACATTTGCAATATTACACCCTCACAACCAACCCACCACACAATGAGACCAAACTGTATTCTGTAAAAATATATATCTTTATATAAATTTCAAGCAGGCTTGTGAATACAGTTATCAGACTTTCAAATAGCGGTTCCAAGTTACTTAGTTCAAGTTGCCACAGTTCTTTCCAGCAATAAGCGTTCTTTAGGGCCTTCTGCCCAGTTCTTGTGGAGCAGGCGGCTTTCAGGGGAGCTGTCCCACGTCGCGTTGCCTTCCCGGGGTCGCTGTTCGTTGCGGCTCTCAGCCGAGCAGTTCACGGGTCATCCGGGGCAGCGGTGTTCGGTGGCGGCAGGGTCCTTCCTTCGGCGTTCTCTCCAACCCGGGAGGCGGCGGCTGTTGTGGTGGCGGCCAGTGGCAGTACGGTCCCCAAGTGCAGGACGTACCCAGCCAAGGGCCGGTTGCAGCTGCGCGCTCACAGCTGGGCTGTCGGGCGGGATACCGACCAGAGGGGGGTTCTCACAGGGCGGCTGTCCGTCTTTGCAGGTGGGCTGACGGCTCGAAGCACAGTCAGCTCGGGAGCTTGGACCGGACGGGTCCTCCTTCGCTTTGCTCTCGGTTCCCGGTGCAGGTGCGGTCACGGTGTTCAGGCCAGCGGCGGCTGGACCTCACTTTGCTCTCGCGGTTGCCTTGGGTCCCGGTCACGGTGTTCGGGAGGATATCGATGCCTTGGATTACGGGGAGCGTGGCAGGCTTGCCCAGCGCTCCCAGACCCCTCTGTCAGTACTGCAGCGATAAGCAGCACACACAGTCGCTTTCTTCAGGGTGTAGCGCCCACTGGTCCTGGGGCGCTGGTCAGGGGGCAAGTTCAGCAGCAAGCCCTTGGAGATCATTTCAGCAGAGTTTGGCACAAAGTCTTGTCAAGCAAAAGTCTTCTCGCAGTCTTTCCTTTTTCCTCTCCTTCGGCAGCAAGGCACCAGACACAGGCAAGAGACAGCACTGTTCCTTGTCCTTCACGGTCCTTCTCGTCGGGCAGAGTTCCTTCTGTAGCCAAACAGGATCTAATATTCAAGGAGCAGGGCTCCTTCTCTTATACTGCATTTCTTTTGGTCTCGCAGGCCAGGGGGGCCTTTGCATAGCCACTTTCAGTCCTTGAGTACTCCGGTGGGTGTACTCCGGCTTTTGCTTTCAGTGTGAGGGGCAGGCGCATCAGACGCCCCACAGGAGGTGGAGCCAGCATTGTGCAGACAGGGGCAGCCAGAGTACCTTGTTGATGGGGCTTCGCCCTTCCTGGGCCAGGTGTCGGCTGAGTCATCAGTCGCTCCCCAGGAGGGTGGAGCCAGCATTGTGGTGGCAGAGCACAGCAAGATCCTGAGTCAAGAGCCACTCCTACCTCCCACTAAGGTGTAATCTGCGCATTCACCACCTGTCATTCCCCCAGCCCTGTCACTCACACGTCCCAGACAGTCAGATACACATACCAGCAGAGGCGGGCTGAAATGGTTAGGCAAGCAAATGCTAACTTTCTAAAAGTAGCATTTGCAAACACAGGATACTAAAATAGACTTTCCTAAAAGAAATATTTTATCATCCTGAGTTCAGGCATACTAAACACGACTCGCTACCATGCTCCTTGAGCCTGCTGGGATTATAGGGTGTAATAATTCCAGCAGCTCAGTCTGGCCTAATGGAAGCAGGTAGCCTTCAATAGTGAAATACGATTTTGGTTGTAAGTCACTACTAGGACATGCCACACACATCAGGGCCTGTCCTACCTTACATCTACAACGCACCCTGCCCGCAGGCCTACCATAGGGGTGACTAATATGTAGTCAAGGGAAGGTTCAGGGGCTGGCAAGTGGGTGCACTTGCCCAGCTAGCGTGACAGTACGAGACCGCACGCGGGTTCTGCAATGGCAGACCCTAGACACATTTTAAGGCTGCTTCTGTGGGTGGCGCAACCAGCGCTGCAGGCCCACTAGCAGTATTGGCATTTACAAGCCCTGGCACTCCTGGTGCACTTTACTAGGGACTAACAGTAAATCCAATGAACCAATCATGGACATCAATCACATGTACACTTTACATAGGGAGAGCATATGCACTTTAGCACTGGTCAGCAGTGGTAAAGTGCCCAGAGTCATTAAACCAAACAAAATAGGTCAGAGAGAGTATTGGAGGAAGGCAAAAAGTTTAGGGATGACCCTGCCAAGAGGCCCAGGTCCAACACAACCCCCTTCCAGCCAAAACGCAGGGTAGACCAATCACCACTGTGATGGGCTTCCCTGCTTGGGGCGATAGAACATGGACCTGGCCCGCAACAGTAGGGGCACATTCCAGTTCTACGCCAATCAGAACCTATTTTAAATCCTCTGTACATACTCTCAGGGTCCACCCAGCTACTCCATGGGGCACCCTTCTCTTCCTCTGTGGACACCACCTGTGCAGCCTCTAACCTTAACTCGCTCACAGGTGTGTCCCAACAGAAAGTCATCAAATCACAGTGGCCACTGACAGTAGTCAGGGCTGAGACCCAGGCCTCATGCCTCTCAGGGCTCCCAAACCTCTGTGGCCTCAGAGAGTGGGGGGCAGTAGCCCCAGGTGCTTGGCACCCTTTGTCCACTCTCCCTCCTGTCAGGTCAGGTATGTCATCCTGGCACTGACCCACCAGCTCCAGGCCTGTACCTGGCAGCTGAACCAAAAACTGGGGTGGGCTCTCCCACACCCGGTCCTCCTCCTTGGGGCTCTGTACCCTCCCACCTGGAGTGGTACCCCCTTTCAGAATTGTCAGGGCACCTGTGGCAGGTGACCTGCACAATCCGCCCACCAGTTCAGGGGTGCTATCCTGCAACTGGGGCACCAGGTCAGGGGGGACACCCTGCACCTGGCCCTTAAACCTAGGGTCTAGACCCTCTAGTTGAACCGGGGTCAGAGGCGATGACTTCCTCCCTCTGCACCCCCTTCCAGAGTACTGCCCACTCCCAACTGGAGTGGTACCCCTAGAAGTGACATGGGTCAGGACACTGATTACAGTGGCCCCGCCCTCCAGGTCAGACAACACCTGAACCTGGCTCTCCAACTCAGGGACCCAACCCTGCAGTTGAACACTTGCCTGGCGCACCAGGACTTCCCGGGGAGCACGCATGCCCCCCCTGAGGGTGGCACATAGCTCATGTGCCGTGCGACAGTCTGCCTGGCGCAGATCTCCCAACCCCTGTCCATCTGACAGTGCGGGAAGATCCCCCAGGACAGAAGTGGTGTCCCCATGGTCATTCACTGGGGACGCAGCCCTGCTGGCTGGCCTCTGACCCACTGGTTCTTCCACTGGGGACTCTTTCCCCCTCTCGCCACTCCTTCTGGACTTCTGCACCCTCCCAACTGGAGTGGTACTGCCAGACACCAGAACTACTGGAGCTCTGTTTACAGAGCCTCCACGTTCTCTAGCCACTGGGGGATCCCCCTCAGCGGGTGACTCATCCGGACAGCCTAGGCTCCCCACCTGGTGTTCCCTTAAAGAACCATCCAGGCTCTGAGACTGAGGTTGGGCACTACCGGGACAAAACCCATTCTCGCTCCTTCCCCTCAAGGACAGGACGTGAGGCCCTACACCCCTCTCACTACTACAGGACCTAGCTGGGCTACTCTGCGCCACTTCCACCACTCTGGGCTGGAAGATACCTGAGCCACTCCCCACAGGATCACACCCCAATGCCTCTCCAGACCCACTGGAATCCACCACAAGGTCTGCCTCCAATGTGAGCTCCCTGGGGTCAGGGAACTCACTCTCCAACAGGTAATGGCATAGCTCTGGAAAACTGGGACTTAAAGTATGCTCTCCCACAATTGGATTACACAGCCCCCTAGCAGGGTTAACCAAACTATCCTTCACCTCACCATCCAGCGCCTCACACACATACTGCACACCATCCTCCTGAGACTGGCCAGACAGTAGCGGACTGTCTCTGCCACATAACCCACACTCTTCTGGGCGGTCCTTACACTCACCCACCAGGACCTCAACCATGGGGGAATCCCTCCCACCACTAGGACCATGAACTCCTACGCCAGTCACCCCATTCCCTTCAGGGTCGCTGCGCACTACTGGAGCTACCTCATGCCCTTGAACCTCCTGGCGTAAGTTAACCCCCTCCAAGTCAGGTGCCTTATCTCTAGGTGCGCGCACTATGCTGTCAGCACTAGATACCTAATGTTGCTGCCACCATCTGAGCTGGACTCCACCACCAACTCAGCAAAGCTCAATCTCTGAGCTACACACATTTCTTGTTGCTGGGCTGAAGCCCTCCTGGCCTCAAGCCCCTCGAGCTCCATGTCAAGTTTCCTCATTCTTAAGTCATGCGCAAGCTCCATTTTCATTTCTTCCAGGGCCAACTTCTTGGTTTCCAGTTCCAGTTGGATTTTTAATTCTGCCAGCTTCCTTTCATGATCTCGGGCGGCCTGTCTGTCCGCCAGCTCCTCTGGTGACAGACCTCGGCCAGAAACACTGCTACCCAATGGGGAGGTTGCACCCCTCCACTCTGGAGTTAGGGGTCCCTCCAGCTGCTGTTCTGCATCCTCAAATTCAAAATCCTTTCCAGGGGCATTCCTTGCCTTGACCCAGGCCCTCAGCGCCTTTTGGAACTGCTCCCTTCTGGAGAGTCCGGTCATGGAAATGTTCAAATTTTTGCAGAAGCTCTTGAGCTGTTTCCCGGTATAGTTTTCTATTTTCTCCCAATCACAGTCAATAGAAGAAATGGATGGTGCCTTTTCCATTTTCACTGACACAGGCATGACTTCAAACACATAAATAAAAAAAAAGGTCTGTGGCTAAGTTACTGGACTGTAATCATTACGCAATGGTCAGGAGTTAAGGTATAAACACTGCAAATGTAAATTCGAAAATCCTCACCGCTGCGTCCAATGTAGGAAGGGGGAGGCTCTAGTTGGCGCAGTGTAACACTAGCGACAAGCAGGGACTCTCTCTTCCTCGTCAGGGCTGAGGGTTACCTTCCAGACAACCTCTGCTTACCCTCTAGGTAGTGTGGCTTAAGCAGTCATAGGCTAATCTTTGGGGCACATAGGGTTAAACATTTGCAATATTACACCCTCACAACCAATCCACCACACAATGAGACCAAACTGTATTCTGTAAAAATATATATCTTTATATAAATTTCAAGCAGGCTTGTGAATACAGTTATCAGACTTTCAAATAGCGGTTCCAAGTTACTTAGTTCAAGTTGCCACAGTTCTTTCCAGCAATAAGTGTTCTTTAGGGCCTTCTGCCCAATTCAACAAAGTTCTTGTGGAGCAGGCGGCTTTCAGGGGAGCTGTCCCACGTCGCGTTGCCTTCCCGGGGTCGCTGTTCGTTGCGGCTCTCAGCCGAGCAGTTCACGGGTCATCCGGGGCAGCGGTGTTCGGTGGCGGCAGGGTCCTTCCTTCCGCGTTCTCTCCAACCCGGGAGGCGGCGGCTGTTGTGGTGGCGGCCAGTGGCAGTACGGTCCCCAAGTGCAGGACGTACCCAGCCAAGGGCCGGTTGCAGCTGCGCGCTCACAGCTGGGCTGTCGGGCGGGATACCGACCAGAGGGGGGTTCTCACAGGGCGGCTGTCCGTCTTTGCAGGTGGGCTGACGGCTCGAAGCACAGTCAGCTCGGGAGCTTGGACCGGACGGGTCCTCCTTCGCTTTGCTCTCGGTTCCCGGTGCATGTGCGGTCACGGTGTTCAGGCCAGCGGCGGCTGGACCTCACTTTGCTCTCGCGGTTGCCTTGGGTCCCGGTCACGGTGTTCGGGAGGATATCGATGCCTTGGATTACGGGGAGCGTGGCAGGCTTGCCCAACGCTCCCAGACCCCTCTGTCAGTACTGCAGCGATAAGCAGCACACACAGTCGCTTTCTTCAGGGTGTAGCGCCCACTGGTCCTGGGGCGCTGGTCAGGGGGCAAGTTCAGCAGCAAGCCCTTGGAGATCGTTTCAGCAGAGTTTGGCACAAAGTCTTGTCAAGCAAAAGTCTTCTCGCAGTCTTTCCTTTTTCCTCTCCTTCGGCAGCAAGGCACCAGACACAGGCAAGAGACAGCACTCTTCCTTGTCCTTCACGGTCCTTCTCGTCGGGCAGAGTTCCTTCTGTAGCCCAAACAGGATCTAATTTTCAAGGAGCAGGGCTCCTTCTCTTATACTGCATTTCTTTTGTTCTCGCAGGCCAGGGGGGCCTTTGCATAGCCACTTTCAGTCCTTGAGTACTCCGGTGGGTGTACTCCGGCTTCTGCTTTCAGTGTGAGGGGCAGGCGCATCAGATGCCCCACAGGAGGTGGAGCCAGCATTGTGCGGACAGGGGCAGCCAGAGTACTTTGTTGA
Source organism: Lissotriton vulgaris (assembly GCF_964263255.1). Taxonomy (NCBI): domain Eukaryota; kingdom Metazoa; phylum Chordata; class Amphibia; order Caudata; family Salamandridae; genus Lissotriton; species Lissotriton vulgaris. Next base: position 699,369,146 of record NC_141693.1, read on the forward strand.
TGGGGCTTCGCCCTTCCTGGGCCAGGTGTCGGCTGAGTCATCAGTCGCTCCCCAGGAGGGTGGAGCCAGCATTGTGGTGGCAGAGCACAGCAAGATCCTGAGTCAAGAGCCACTCCTACCTCCCACTAAGGTGTAATCTGCGCATTCACCACCTGTCATTCCCCCAGCCCTGTCACTCACATGTCCCAGACAGTCAGATACACATACCAGCAGAGGCGGGCTCAAATGGTTAGGCAAGCAAATGCTAACTTTCTAAAAGTAGCATTTGCAAACACAGGATACTAAAATAGACTTTCCTAAAAGAAATATTTTATCATCCTGAGTTCAGGCATACTAAACACGACTCGCTACCATGCTCCTTGAGCCTGCTGGGATTATAGGGTGTAATAATTCCAGCAGCTCAGTCTGGCCTAATGTAAGCAGGTAGCCTTCAATAGTGAAATACGATTTTGGTTGTAAGTCACTACTAGGACATGCCACACACATCAGGGCCTGTCCTACCTTACATCTACAACGCACCCTGCCCGCAGGCCTACCATAGGGGTGACTAATATGTAGTCAAGGGAAGGTTCAGGGGCTGGCAAGTGGGTGCACTTGCCCAGCTAGCGTGACAGTACGAGACCGCACGCGGGTTCTGCAATGGCAGACCCTAGACACATTTTAAGGCTGCTTCTGTGGGTGGCGCAACCAGCGCTGCAGGCCCACTAGCAGTATTGGCATTTACAAGCCCTGGCACTCCTGGTGCACTTTACTAGGGACTAACAGTAAATCCAATGAACCAATCATGGACATCAATCACATGTACACTTTACATAGGGAGAGCATATGCACTTTAGCACTGGTCAGCAGTGGTAAAGTGCCCAGAGTCATTAAACCAAACAAAATAGGTCAGAGAGAGTATTGGAGGAAGGCAAAAAGTTTAGGGATGACCCTGCCAAGAGGCCCAAGTCCAACAAACTTCGATTAATATGTTTTTTCCCATATTTTCTTTTCTTTTTCTTTTTTCATATGTATCAAAAATTGGCATTTCAACATTCCATTTCATTTCAACATTCTATCTCTACATTAATATAATTCCATTTTTATATAAAGATGAATAAAATCGATGCATTGCACCTGCCTTCGAAATGTAAATGATGTTATAATGATTAACATTGAACAGTGAGGCGGCCAGAGAGTGTGACAACCCAGATATCAGCACAGCAATTGAGGGTTGATGTTATCACCCCGTTTTTGATCCATCTGTGCATGCAGTGTTGGTCTAGGGTGTGGTATGGCAACTGCTCTTTTAGAAAACTTGTATTGATTTTAAAACTACCTGTTGTTTTGTTTGTTGGGACCTGTGTCCACGCTAATTCTTGCTGCCGCCATCAGCGGCGAGGCCGCTAGCCACGCCCACTTGAGGCCACGCCCCCCCCTTATCTCTCTTCCGGCACACATATATAAATGTGCAACCCTAGGAAGCGCAGCGGACGAGCGCAGCGGGCGCGCCGTTTGCTCGCCGAAGGCGCGCCTAAGGCAAGCCCGTCTGCGCCTGTCCTTTCAGGGCCATCTTACATTTACTCTAGGAAATCCTTCTTAGACTCATGCCATCCCAGCATGCCCACTGCACCATCCTGAATCCTCACTGTGCCCCATGTACCTGCCAGACTTGCCTGCTTTCCCTTACCTCCCTCCCTTCTACAACCAGCATAGCCGCCTCGAACTTCCCTCCCTTACGTCCTAAACCTACAGTTGCGGACCAGACCCAAACCAGGATGCTTATCAGCCTTAACTGCAGATCACTAGGCAAACACAGGAGTGAAATTTTCGATCTTCTTGTCTCGGAGAAACCCGCAGCTCTCTTTCTCACAGAGACATGGCTAAAAGATCACTCTGGCCCAGATATTGCTGCCGCTCTCCCCGACAACTACACTTATGTGGGGAAAAATAGACCAAAGAAAGAAGGCGGAGGTATAGCCATAATCTATAACAGATTACACTCCTGCAAATGGGAAGACTCTGCATTACCTAACTGTGAGGCCGGTCTGTTTAAGCTCTCTTTTTCTCCCAACTTTACTCTCTCTGGGCTACTCATTTACCCCCCCCCCCCCCCCCCCCCCCGGGCCCAGCGAATTCATGGGTGCATGATACAACTGTTTCTGTGAGTTTTGTTGAACTTAAATATCATTTACGGCATGGATGGCATGGAATTGAATAGCTCACTGTTATATGTGGAAGTTTTTTTTAATTTTGGGGTGCGTGTTAAAGCCACACTAGTCAGTAAGCCCGGGGGCAGCCTCCCTTCCCGAGTGTATAGCACCGCTAATTCAGAGCTCAACAAATTTTTCCATTATCGGTGACCTCAATCTGCACCTGAATGACCCCTCATGCACTACCAGTAGCAATCTCCTACAAGATTTGGCTGCTTTAAACATTTTTCTACATAACTCTGGCCCCACGCACAAAACAGGGAACCTTCTGGACCCCATCCTCTCTAATCTGGAGGCCATTGACTGTAAGGCTCCATCACCTATTGTATGGTCTGACCATTACATGGTGACCTTCACTATCAAACTAGGTCAGCAACTTAACACCCCCTCTAACCCCGCAGAACCTAGATTATCCTGAAATTGGAATAAATTGGACTTAAACAAATTTAACACCTGTCTCGAAAATACTAGACCTCTCATGGAAGACACTAGTACTGCAATGTCTGCCGCTATAAACATCTGGCTTGCACAGGCTGCTGATGCATGCCTACCTTTGCGCATACAATCGCACAATTATCATCATCCACCTGCACCCTGGTTCACTGAAGCCTTAAAAAAAGAAAAAACCATCTGCAAAATACCTGGAGCGCAAATGGCACATAAAATATGACTCATGTTCTAAACAAAGCTATAAAGCCGCCCTAACAAAATATCATTCCCTATGTAAAGCTGCCAAAGCAGAACATGTTAACCACACTATCCTTGAAGCAAAAAATCGCCCAAAGACACTTTTAAAGGTAGTGCAAAAACGCTTGGGCGCACTATGCCAGCCCAAAGCTCCCTGTCTTAACACATCTCAATGTAATTCACTGGCTGAATTCTTCATCGCCAAAATTGATACCATCTACTCCAATTTTGGGATCTCATCCCCCTCCCTTCTTTGTCCAACTTACCGGCCCCAATCTCATCTGTCGAGCAAGGGACACCAGAGGACAACAGCTCCACCCACTCCTTGCCGACCCCCTCCTCTCCACCCACGCCTTCCTGTGACTCTAGGCTCACATCTCATACATGTTCTCTGATCACTCAGTTGATCGACACATGGGATCCACTCAATATCGAGACCCTCTCTGATATCATCAGTAAAATTAAATCCGGTTCCCCACTAGACCCCACCCCCCCCCCCAAATTCCAAAAAAGCTGGACAACACCTCCCTAGAACTCATCATGGAGCTTTTAAACTCCACCCTAAGAGAAGCTACTGTACCCTCCGCATGAAAGCATGCGATGATAATGCCTTTATTAAAAAAGGCTAATGCCGATCCCAGCATTCTATCTAATTTCCATCCTATCTTGCTTATCCCAGTATTTTCTAAAATCGTAGAAAAGCACATTAACTCTCAACTTTCCACCTATGTTGAGCTAAGGGGAATTCTGCATCCATCACAATCAGGCTTTAGATCCGGTTTTACAACTGAATCTACCTTGCTGGGAGTCTCGGAAAACATCAGTTTCCGAGTAGACAGGGGGGAAACCGTGGCACTCATTCTGCTGGATTTGAGTGCCTCATTCGATACGGTTTCCCATCCCATCCTTGTCAATGCCCTCCGATCATCAGGCATCACCGGCTCAGCTCTCAACTGGCTTGTTAGCTTCCTATCCAACCGCACCTTCCAAGTTTTCTCTTCCTCATCTGTTTCCCAAACCTTTACATCTGCGTATGGAGTCCCACAGGGTTCCATCCTGAGCCCCTTGCTCTTCAAATTATACGTCAGACCTCTGGGGTCCATTGCGGAGCAAGCTGGGCTCACAATTTACTCCTACGCAGATGATACCCAGATCATCTATTCGCTTTCCTCAGACTCTCATGCCCCCTCATCCGCCCTCTGTTCAGGACTGAGCAACATCGCAGCCTGGATGTTGGACAACAAACTCCAACTGAATGGGGGAAAACAGAACTTCTTCTGTTTGGCCATAATACCACTCTATGGGGACCCCAACACTGGCCCGCTCAAATGGGCACTCCACCCACTCCTTCTAAATCAGCTCGCAACTTAGGCGTGATCTTTGACGATCAGCTATCCATGAAAAGCCATGTATCAAAACTTCCTCCACCTGCATCACAATCATCAAATGGCTGCGTAAGATCATCTGGATGCTGCCTGTGGATACCCAGAAAACTGTTGTCCAGGCCCTAATTACTTCTAGACTGGACTACAGTAACATCCTTCTCCTGGGCGCCAGCAAAGAGGTAACCCGAAAACTTCAAACTGTCCAGAATATGGCAGCACGACTGCTCTGTAAACTACCCAATACTTCCCCACCTCTAACTCCCTCCGTACACTACACTGGCTCCGCATTGAAAATCGCACGAAATTCAAAGCTCTCTGCATTATGCACAAAATAAACAGTGGTCTGGCCCCACCATATCTTACATCCTTGGTCCACCACCACTGTCCCCACCGCACTCTGCGTTCATCTAACCAACACCTTTTTTCAGTGCCTAGAATCAGAAAAGCCAGAATGGGAGGCCGTTCCTTTGCCTGGCTAGCCCCTTCACTTTGGAATTCTCTCTCCCTTCAGTTACGAAAAGAACCCAATTATCTCAGATTTCGCAAACAAGTGAAAAATTGGCTATTTAACATGTAAGCTTCCTCCCCTCTGTCCTCCCCTCTCCCTTCGTTGGTTTTAGCGCCGGGAAACCTACGGGTAGCTGAGCGCTTTACAAAATTAAATGTAATAATAATAATAATAATAATAATGGTAGTGTGTAGTATGCTAGTGATATGGTTGTGGGTTATATATAGCATTAGCAGCTCCCGTCTCCAGTGGGACGGCAATTGATAAAATGCTTCAAAAAGCAATTGGGGTGGTTTCATCGGCCATAGTCAATACAGAAAGATGACTTTCTCTTACACCAGCTATGCCTTCCCCGTCGTTACCTGGGAACGCATCCTCACCTTTTTCCAACTCGTCTGTCTCCACGCTAGAGTTTCCTGTAGGTGAGCTCCCAAGCGCCCAGATTGCACCAGACGTTTGTTCTCCAACTAACTCTGCACCCCCTTCAGTTCCCAAGGTGATTAAAAAGGCACCAAAGCGTCGCTCCAGACATAGGAACCCGAAACCACAAAAAAAACCTGTTAAGGTGATTACACCTACCCTAGATACTTCCCAGGTTGAGTTAGGCCCTGCTAATGTTACTTTTGCCCCCCGGTATGGGCCACTCACTTACTAATAGACTTCCAAACACAAATGGAGCAGCTTATCAAATCCCATTTTAAATTCTTGATGAGTAGAATTGATAAAGTTGTTTCAATGATAAATACCATGGGTCGAGGATGGGAACAGTTACCCGACCTTATTGGGAGTAATACCGAGAAGGTGGGTCTAGGTTAAGCATGGGCGAATTTTGCGGATCTCGCGTTCGCGAATTTTGCGGATTTGCGAACTCGCAATCCGCAAAATCCGCGAATTCCCGCGAATTTGCGGATTTTTTTTTTTTTTGTGTTCGCCCGTGTTTCTGCCAGTTCGCGAGGGTTTTTACAATTTCCCAATTTGCGAACTTACCTGTCGGGTCGCAAGTTTTGCGAACTTGTTGTTTCTACGTGTCCAGCCTGTTTGGGACACTCTTCTTCATCACTGCCACTCTCTGTCACCACTGCCACTCTCTGACTACTCATGCCACCCTCTGGCCCACCCATGCCACCCTCTGTTTCATCACCACACCCTCTGGTTGTCCAGTGTACATTATTTTCGGCAAAGCAAAGCACACCTTCCCTGCCTCAAGTGACCTGAATTAATTTGGGGCTGATTAATGTGTCACAGAATATTTTTTTAGCTGGCACCTGCTTCCTTAGTGCGCCCTGATTAGTGATCTTTTGCACTTGCTAAGTGCTTTCATTGTTGCAAAATTAGTTACAACACCTGCCCTGCCCCAACTGACAATAATGAATTAGGGGCTGATTAATGGATTTTAACTTCCAGCCTGGCTCCTGCTTGTCTCCCTTAGCTGTAATTCAGGACCTTTGTGGCATATGTGTAACTATTCTGAGGTTCAGAGCAGGGTCACATAATAGTTGCAACTGGCAACTGAACTCTGGAGGGGCCCCTCAGGAAGCACTACAGGAAATGGCTACTAATGATGAGCCTGAACTTTTGAACCTGGCAAGTAGTTTCAGTTTTGCTAAGATTGTATTTCTGCAATTTAGCACTTATTCGCGGGGCGCGAAGTTGTACTGGGAAGCCGCGAACTCACGCGAACAGTGCGAGCAGTGCGAGCAAAATCCGCTGCTCGCGGATTTGCGGATTTTGCGGGAGATTCGCGAATCTCGCGGATTGCGGATTTCCCGAAAATCCGCAAAATCCGCGAGCGGAACGGATTTTCCGCCCATACCTAGTCTAGGTAATAATAATCAGGCAAACCAAGGTCTACCCATAGATAATGGCCCCCGGTACAATAATCTGGCACCTGGATTGGAACCAGTGAATACGCCCAAACGTACTTTTAACATCATTCCTTCCTGTTCTGCTATTCCCCTTATGGTGCTTCCAGATATAGCCACCCTGGTACCCCGAGTCCCAAATTAAATCTCGCAAGGCAACAGCAGGAACCAGTCAGACCTGGTTTTGGCCCGTCACAAGCCTGTCTCGAAATCTCCTATTAAGGATGTCCACCAAACCTTACCTTGTCCCCAGCTACCTCCCGCGGCTTCGCCGTATGTGGTGATACTAACTGGAGTTCCATTGCTGTCAGGTGATAGAGCTGAGACATTCCCGGAATTGAAGAACAAAATCACCTTCTGGTTGAATAAAAACAGACCCTTAAGGGGTATGGGCCAGGGTGAAATCATATTTGCAAGAAGAGTTACCTGGCTGGGGACCAAACCTAAGGATATTGGAGGGGATTGTGTGATTGTTAATTTTAGGGACCCTGGAGTGGTCAAACACATTCTTGATTGGGGGGGTCTTAAACCTTTGGGTACAATCATCCCACTCCCTCTGGGGTACTTTTATTCGCAGGAAACAGTCCCTGGTGGGTTTGGACCAACTTACATACACCCAGGTGCTCAGGCGGTAGAATATAATCTACCTGTAGCCAATAGATTTAGTGCTTTGAATTATGTGAATTGACTACACCATCCACTAAGGCTTACTGAAACAGATTTTAATGAAGCTGGGTATCCCGTGGACGAGTGCAAGAGGGTCGAGGGATACAGGAAGATGGATTACCATCGACCCCCCCCTAGTACAATGGCTAGCCCCCCAGGTGATGGATCGCTGCCGGATATTCGGGCAGGTATGTCCCCTTCTAATGCGTGTTTAACTCCCCCAGCCACTCCTCCAAGGGCAGAAACCTGTGGTACATTGACTGGGTCAGGGAATCTTGTGGGAATTGGTTTTAAGCTAGCCCATCCAGAATGGGGAGATTGATGTAAGCAAGCCTCAGCTAGGCCTACCAGTGCAAGGGGTTCGCCCTTCTCTGCCCAGAGTCCTCAGACCATAGGAAGAAGTTGGCACAGAAACTGGAAAATACAAAAGCATAGTTTATTAAACATTTAAAGGTGGTACTACAGTCCACACAACACCCTTCAGTATTGTATAGAGTAGCTCACTGAACTAAAGCACATGGCCCCTTTTCTACAAAATGAGGGGGCTCAAAAGAAGGCGGTACAAAATACAAGAGCAAGTTTTATGTACATATAAGGACATATTGGAAGGCACAATCGATGAGTGGGCGGAGTTAACAGTTTTTCAGAAACTAGTAAACACATTCCTATCTGGAACTAATTAGTAAAAGCTGCAGACCCTACTGGGCATGCTGAAAGTGGGGGATGCTAAAAATAGCCTGTTGCTGGGCAGATTTCAGGCGCAGTTAACAAGGAGGGAGGACAAACCACATGATGAGCACATGGCAACATGTGGCCGACAAAATGGCTGCCACAAATACAAAATGGAGTCGGTTCAATTGCTACGACAATGGTCAAATACAGCATGTCTTCTGCTAATGTTTAACCTAATCACCATTGATTTACAACAGACGACCCTTTCAGCATTAGCTGAAGACATTCAACTTCCTAGGATAAGCTAGATACTCATCCCTCATATCAATGACCATCATCTCAGCTATCTCCTTGTTCAAATTATTCAGCATTTTGACTTCTGCAACATTTATTTTGGTCGGTATTCAAGGAGTAATGCACATAGAACATATCATCGGACTACACTGGATACACACACAACATGTGAAGACTATTGCAATTATTATACATAGAGCAGTCAATACTTTCCAGCCCCAGGCAGAAATTAGAATCCAGAACCAACCTGCAAGAGTCCACGTACCATTCTCTGTGTGGAGCTCTGCAGCGATCTTATGGAGTTTATTGATCGCTTATATACTGATGGTGTGTGATCTGGGATGAACACACAGCAACTACTACCTATAATGCAACATGCACCATCTCTATCTGCTAACATAACATCTAGAACCATTCGATTCTGTAAAGCAACAATTCTAGCAATTTGCAATTTTTCAGTGAGGTTTTCTAGGGCTACAGCTGCTTGATCTGTAACAGCTTCTACAACTCTAGTTAATCGTCGCACTTTTCTACTATTTATTGCAGCACCCACATAGAAGAGCAATCCTAAGTTAAAATCTACATATTGTTGCAGGCTGGTATCTGTTTGATCTACATCATCAGTATTCAAGGTCCTCTTATAACGATTTACAGTAATATTGTTGAATAGTTTAAGATCTCGATGATACAATGGAGGTGCCAGAAACACAGGAGGCAAAAAAATGACACATAACATACACCTGTCCACCCAGCTGCCAATCAATAATATCCACGATTTCCACACACAAAGTAGGTGTTATGTGAAGCTAAAAAGGTACTATTATTCAATCCATCTATATTCAAAACAGTAATACAGTCACTAATTCCACCAGGAATATGTCCAATGCTCTGTGCACATAATTCTGCTTGTGCCTGAGTGACAGAGATAACAAAATGTTCACTTTCAATAGAGTCTCTTGTGTTGGTGAAGATATATGACATTGAAATATTGTCCGGTCGATATTCCTCCCACTCCCATTTAGTTTCATTCGCTTGGGGATACCCATCTTTATCTTGATGACATTCTTTATTCAACCGGAAAAGCAGTCTGCCCACGGTAGGCTTCCTAGTTGCAAAAAGCAGGGTATACCAGGCACGACAGGAGCCATTATGCGAAAAAGGGAGAGGTATAAACGGTGTACCGCCCTTCTTTTGATGTGAAGGCATCATCCCACAAATCTAACAGTTCGTGGCATTTGTAGCAATGTGGGTATGGTGTAGCATCTGAATAAAAGTGTTATTAAGGTAGGATTGCCGGTGCTTCAATTCTTGATATGGGAGCGTGAAGAAGGAATATGCTACTTATCAGTATGCATCTGTTCTTGGCATAGAGGGCTGCAGAGTGGTACATTATGAATAGATCGCCATCTGGTGTTGGGCTCAGATGATTGCACTTTGTTTTTCTCTTGGAGAGTCTTTTGTAGCTTGGTGACTCCTCCTTTGGTTGGTAGTGCGCATGGGCATCGGCTCCATCCTTAGATTGTTTTGCCATAGTAGGGTTAGATGGAGTAGTATGATAGAATACAGATAGAAATGCCCATGTAAGTGTATCTAAATAAGATATTGTTGGAACAGACACAGGTTTCTGGGGAGGCTGGGAGGGCATGTACCACTCTGCAGCCCTCTATGCCAAGAACAGATGCATACTGGTAAGTAGCATATTCCGTTCGAGGCATATGGGCTGCAGATGGTACATTATGAATAGATTATACAGCAGTTCTCTCCCTAGCGGTGGTCGCCCGTGTCTGTTGCAACTGTCTGAAATAAAGTCTTTAATACAGCTTGTCCCACTCTAGCTTGTTGTGTTGTGTGCACATCTACACAATAGTGCTTTGTGAAGGTGTGCGGTGTAACCCAGGTAGCTGCTTTGCATATGTCATCTAGTGGAATGTTTCCCAAAAATGCCATAGATGCTCCTAGTTTACGTGTAGAGTGAGCTCTAGGAGGAACAGTTAATGTCCTCTTTGCTTTTAAGTAGCATATTTGAATACATTTTACAATCCATCTGGCAATGCCCGCTTTAGAGATGGGATTGCCCTTATGCGTAGGAGAAAACACAACAAATAGCTGTTTTGTCTTTCTGAAAGTTTGTGTTCTTTCTATATAATACAATATTGCCCTTCTGACATCCAATGTATGTAGGGCCCTTTCCGCTACCGTCTGTGGTTTTGGAAAGAAGACCGGTAGTTCCACTGACTGATTGATGTGGAATGCAGAAATTACTTTTGGTAAGAATTTTGGGTTTGTTCTAAGAACCACTTTATTTTGGTGTAACTGCATGAATGGTTCTTGAATTGTAAAAGCTTGTAACTCACTTACTCTTCTGAGTGACATGATAGCTATGAGGAAGGCCACCTTCCATGTGAGGAATTGTATTTCACACCTATGCATAGGTTCAAATGGTGGTCCCATTAGTCTGGTAAGTACTATGTTGAGATTCCAGACTGGGAAAGGTGGCCGTCTTGGTGGAATGACCCTTTTGAGTCCCTTCATGAAAGCTTTGATTGCTGGTACTTTAAACAGGGAAAGATGTTGCCTGTTTTGTAGGTACGCCGCTATAGCTGCGAGATGAACCCTGATAGAGGTATATGCTAAGTTACATTGCTGCAAGTGTAGTAAATAGCAAATGATCTGTTTAGTGGATGCGTCCAGAGGGTTGATGTGATTACTGTTACAGTGTACAGCAAACCTCTTCCATTTTGCTGCATAGCATGCTCTGGTGGTAGGATGTCTTTCTTGTTTAAGGATTTCCATACATTCTGGTGGTAAATCTAAATATCCAAACTCTATGACCTCAGGAGCCAGATCGCTAGGTTCAATTGTTTGGCATCTGGGTGCATTATTTCTCCATGGTTCTGTGTAAGGTGCATGGGTAATAATCTTAGCTTTTGATGTGGCACCTGTGAGAGTTGTAATAGCGTGGTGAACCACGGCTGTCTTGCCCACGTGGGTGCCACTAGTATCATTGTCATTGAATGCTGTTGCAGTTTCCGAACCACTAACGGAATTAGTGGGAGAGGGGGAAAAGCGTAAGCAAATCTGTTGGACCAATTTATCCATAGTGCATTGGCCTGGGACCGGTGGTGTGGGTACCTGGATGCGAAGTTTTGGCATTTTGCGTTCTGATGATTGGCAAACAGATCTATCTCTGGTTTCCCCCATCTTTGGAAGAATGGCTGCAGTATCTGGTCGTGCAGCACCCATTCGTGTACTTGTTCTGACTCTCTGCTTAGGATGTCTGCTATCTGATTTTGAACTCCTGGTAGGTGTTCTGCTAACAGATAGATCTTTTGAGGAATGGCCCATCTCCAAATGTCCTGTGCTAGTTTGGATAGTTGGAGAGAGTGTGCCCCCCCCCCCCGTTTTTGAATATAATACATTGCAGTCATGTTGTCTGTTCTGATCAGGACTGCCTTGTTGGTTATTTGCATTTGGAAAGCTTTTAGTGCTAGAAAAACTGCTAATAGTTCCAAGTAGTTGATGTGCAGTTTCTTTTGCTGCACACTCCACTTCCCCTGCACTGTGTATTTGTCCATATGCGCTCCCCATCCGGAGAGCGATGCGTCCACTGTCAGTATTACTTGTGGAATCGGTTCTAGGAACGACCGTCCCTTGGAAATGTTTGTTGTGTTCCACCACTTCAGATAGCGATGCGTACGGTCGTCTACCAACACCAGATCTGTAATCTGACCTTGAGCCTGATTCCACTGTGTCGCTAGACACTCCTGTAGTGGACGCATTTGTAGTCTGGCATGTGGTATTAGCAGTATGCAGGAGGACATCATGCCTAACAGCTGCATAAACACTCGTGCTGGTAGTGAGTGTTGTGGTTGAAATCTTTGTATTAAGTTGACCATTGTCTGTATCCTGATTGGATTGGGGTATGCTATGGCTCTTTCTGTGTCTATAGTAGCCCCCAGGTATTGTTGAATTGTGTTTGGTTGCAGGTGTGATTTTTTGTAGTTCATCGTAAACCCTAGGTGGTGCAGCAATTGAATGGTCTTCTGTGTGTTGTGAAGGCATTCTTCTTGTGACTTGGCCTTTATTAACCAATCGTCCAAATAAGGGAAGACATGTATTTGTTGTCTTCTTAGGTGTGCTGCCACCACCGCTAGGCATTTTGTGAACACTCTTGGTGCCGTTGTAACCCCGAACGGAAGGACTTTGAATTGATAATGTTGTCCTTCCACTACAAACCTTAGGTATTTCCTGTGGGCTTTGTGAATTGGGATATGAAAGTAAGCGTCTTTTAGATCCAGTGTAGAAAGAAAGTCCCCTTTCTTCAGTAAAGGAAGTACCTGTTGGAGCATGACCATGTGGAAATGTTCCGAATTTATGTATGCATTGAGAGGTCTGAGGTCTAAGATTGGTCTTAGAGACCCGTCTTTTTTGGGGATTAGGAAGTATAGAGAGTATACTCCTGTCCCTTGTTGATGTTTTGGAACCTTCTCTATGGCATGCTTTTGTAGCAGTGATAGTACTTCTTCTTTTAACAATGTCAGATGATCTTGACTCATTGGACGCTGTTTGGGGGGGATGTTTGGTGGGGTAGCTGTGAGTTCTAGGCAATAACCATGTTGGATAATTTGTCTCACCCACTTGTCTGATGTGATATTTTCCCAGACTGGTAGGAACTGTGATAGACGTCCCCCGACCGGTGTTATGTGGTCTGGGGGAAGTTGTATTAAGTCACTGTTTTGGGGTTGGGGAGTTGCGGTTGTTATTATTTCCGCGACCTCTACCCTTGTTGTTGTTACCTCTGTAACTACCTCTTGAATTACCTTTGGGTGACGTAGGTGTAAAAGAGGTGGATTGCTGATTTGTTCCTGTATTTTTTGAGCCTCCTCTATAGGTGGATCTACGAAAGGAACCCCTTTGTGTTGGCTGTTGTAATGCTCCCATTGACTTAGCTGTTTCTGTATCCTTTTTCATCTTTTCTAAGGTCTCATCTGTGCTTGAGCCAAAAAGTGTTTTTTGATCAAAGGGTTGGTTCAATAAGGATGTTTGTACCTCTTGTTTGAACCCTGACACTCTAAGCCATGCATGTCTCCTCAACATGATACTGGTGTTGATGGATCTTGCTGCAGTGTCTGCCGCGTCCAGGGCGCACTTAATGGAAGTGTTAGTTATAATCTTTCCTTCCTGTATTAGCTGATCTGCCCTCTTCTGATGTTCTTTAGGGAGATGTGTGATGAGTTTTTCTAACTCATTATAATGTGCCCTATCATATCGTGCAAGTAGCGCTTGTGTATTGGCTATTCACCAGCTATTTGCCGCTTGTGATGCTACTCTTTTGCCTGATGCATCTATTAATTTTGACTCCTTATCCGGTGGAGGGGCTTCTCCTGTGGATAATGAGTTTGCTCTTTTGCAAGCGTTTGATACTACCAGGGAGTCTAGAGGTACCTGTCCTTTGATAAATATTGGGTCCTTTGGAGCTGCCCTATATTTTCTATCAATTTTTGGGTTTAACACCCTAGCTCTTACTGGGTCTTTGAATATTTCTGCTGTGTGACTTAGAAGACCCTTCAGCATAGGTAGAGTACCTGATGTTCTTTGTCTATTAGGTAGTGTCTCTAATAGGAAATCCTCTACTTGAGGTTCTGTATGTAGGTCTACCTTATGATATTTTGCTGCTCTATTAATGAGCTGTACAAACCCTGTGTTATCATCAGGTGGTGAAGGCTTTGATGGATATAACTCTGGGTCATTGTCACCATCTGACCCTGCGTTATAATTTTCCCGCGGGTCATCCTCATCTGGGATAGTGTCATCATCCTCATGAGGTTCTCCCTCCCCTGTATCACTGTCTACATCCGACTGAGGTGGTCTTGGTGTAGAAGGTGGAGGAATATTTGGCATAGTGTGAGGAATAGGAGAAGAGGGTGTGCCTTTAGGTCGAGGAGAAGTAGGAGGAGTTGTATTTGTCCCCATTGTTCTCTTTTTAGAAGGAAGAGGTTTGTCTTCTAGCTGTTCATTCTTCCTCTTCTTTGTCACTACTTTGCCAGTTTGTGGATCAATAAACAAAATCTTTTGTTTCGGATCTGTCTGTTGCTCCTGTATCGGTACCGAAACTTTTGGTTCCGAAAGGTGTCTTTGCTTTCGATCGTCAATGTTCGGTGTTTTCGGCACCGAAGATTTGCTCGATTCAGATTTTTTCAGTGTCGAGTGAGTTTTCGTCGTCGAAGCATGTTTCGGTTTCGACATGGAATGCTTCGATGCCGAGCTTTCTCTTGCATGCAGCTTCGGTGTCGAAGTCAATGTCGACCGTCTCTCGGATCCGACATGGTGGGAGGCCGAGAGTTTCGTTTTCAGTTTCAGTTTCGTTGCCGGGCCCGAAGGCGGGGCGTCGGAAACTTTTTTCTGCTGTTTGACCGGGCTCAAAGGCAGGGTCGTTACCGCACGGGGTCGGTTTTTTGGTAAGGGGACGTCGTCACTCACGGTTTGTTGCACGTCGAGTTCCTCGACATCCGACTCGTCCCCTTCCGACCCCGACTGTTCTTCATGATCCTCTTCTTCATCGAGGTGCTGGTCTTCGAACAGCTCCGGGATCGCCTCCGACTGCATTCTGGAAACCTCGTGTCTTCTAGCTCGACGGTTTCTAATCGTCGACTTGGAGGAGAATGCTGCGCAGGCTTCGCAGTCCCTGGATTCGTGTTCAGGAGACAGGCAGAGATTGCACACCTCGTGTAGGTCCTTGTGTGGGAACTTAGCACCACACTCTGGACATTTCTTAAATGAAGTCCTTTCCATGGACTCCGGGCTTGACCACGTCGAGAAGGGCCTCCTGTTCGTCGACGTAGCTCAAATGTTTTCTTTGATGTTGGCGTCGAAACGCGTCGGAATGTAAATGAAATCGCGTTCGATAACAATACCGTCGAATTGGAAATGGAATACGCGCCGAAAATTCACTTCTTTCCGAAGTTGATCTGGAGCGCTTCAATCCTCATCCAAACCCGATGGCGGAAAAAAACAATCCAAGGATGGAGCCGATGCCCATGCGCACTACCAAACAAAGGAGGAGTCACCAAGCTACAAAAGACTCTCCAAGAGAAAAACAAAGTGCAATCATCCGAACCCAACACCAGATGGCGATCTATTCATAATGTACCATCTGCAGCCCATATGCCTCGAACATAATGCTCCTCAGGTGTCGGTGTAGTAACAACAAACAACTCACGAGCAGGAGTTGTCTCCTCAACAGACTATGTTATTGTTGCCACAATCACCAAGACAACAATAAGCCCTACAGCACAAAAAATCTTCTTCCTTTCCGTTTTTTTTTTTTGACAAAAGCACAAAACAATTCTTCCTGAAACTAAAGTAGTTGTCAGAGCTGTTACCCCTGGGCAGCCGTTAAGTTTTTACACCACGGGCCAAGACGGGTGTCACTACTCTAATGCAGGGCTGATCCCGCCCCTTGCCACATCAGCTCTCTGTTTTATTAACCCAGGGAATGCTCAGACAACTCTCACAAGCACTGCAGACTCCTTTCTCGGTCTCAAATTATATCTCGTTGCTCCAGGGATTGTCTGGTCCGGGAAGAACTCCTCAGATCCGTCAGGTGTCACAGCACTGCCTTTCTCCGCAGTCAGAACCTCTCGATGGTCGGTCAACACAGCAGGCTCCACCAAGGTAGGAAATACTCGCCGACAATGGGTGCTGTGGATCCAATTTTTCTGGTTCGTGACTCGAACTGCTGTCCTCGTGGCAAGTAGCACTTGCTCTGGTCCACGCCACCTTGGCTCCAAACTGCTCGACCTCTTGAAGACCTTGATCATCACATGGTCGCCAGGTCGGAGTTCATGGCCTTCACCTGTAGATCTGTCAGGAAGTGCTTCCCGAACCTGTTGATGAATAGAAACCAAGTTATTAGTTAATTGTACCAAATAGTCATTCATTAAGACACAAGGTACATCATACACAGAACTTGGTTTAGGAATTCTCCAGATATTCATGGGCCTACCAAACAGGATATCATAGGGGGTGAGACCTGTTCGAGAATGAGGCACTGATCTAATAGACAACAATGCCAGTGGCAATGCATCTGGCCAAGTCAGAGAAGTAGAAGCCTGTATCTTGGCTGATTTCAGCTTCAGAGTAGCATTGTATCTTTCCACCAATCCTGCTGATTGTGGGTGGAACACTGCATGAAACTTCTGTTTGATGCCTAATCCTTTCAGGACATACTTGATAACATTCCCTATAAAATGAGGTCCGTTATCACACCACAAAAGTCTACAAACACCATAACGAGGAAAAAATTCCTTCAAAAGCACCTTTGCCGTAGTAATTGCAGTATTTTCCTTTGTAGGGTACGCCTCAATCCATTTACTGAAGGCACATACCACCACCAAGACATACTTCAGATTATTGCAGCGTTCAAGCTGAATATAATCCATCTGCAAAACTTCAAAAGGTGCAGTTGGTGTAGCAAACCCTCTTGCTGGAGTCTGTGTCCCTTTTCCAGGATTGAATTGCAGACAAATCATGCAGGGCTATACTACTCTCTTAGCTGTACTAGCAATTTCTGGATGCTCCCAAACGTGCGTAAGCAATTTCACTATTGCTGAAGCTCCAACATGTGCTAGCCCATGTGTTATCTGAACCATAGGTTGTACAAAAGCTATAGGCAACTTCCATCTATCCATCTGTTTGTTTCGCCAACAACCTTCATCATCCAACTCTCCATCCTTGGACCATTGCTCCTGTTCTTTGTCAGAAGCGGTCCTCTGTATTTCTAATACTTCTTTCCTCGCATCGTGCCACCACTCAGCTTGTGATTTCGCTACATACATAGAAGTAGTTTCTAGAAAAGAGGGGGGTCCAAAAAAGACTCCAAGGCTATATCAGTCTTCACGTGGTTTGTGTAAGAGGAGCACACTCAAAAAAACTCTGGACCTCTTGAGTTTTGAACAGATAAAGTCTTAAAGGGGGTAGTGAGTGTGCTTACAACAGTTCTTCGTATCATCAGGCTGAATCCTTACTCATATAGATTGAGTCAAAAGTCCATTTTTTATGTAGAAAGGAGATCTTTATTGATTCAAATAAAAACATGAACAGCCGACACGTGTTTCGCCCCCTGGGACAGGTGAGTGGGGAGCGGATTCTGTACCTTACAGGTGGTAGTGGTTAACAGATTTATACTTTGAAAAATCGAATGATTGTTGGCAACCAGCATAATAATGAGGAAGAACTGCAATGAGCAGACTTATATGTAAATAGCCTTGATAAAGCCCTGGCGCGAATCGCCAAAGGGGGCGAAACACGTGTCGGCTGTTCATGTTTTTATTTGAATCAATAAAGATCTCCTTTCTACATAAAAAATGGACTTTTGACTCAATCTATATGAGTAAGGATTCAGCCTGATGATACGAAGAACTGTTGTAAGCACACTCACTACCCCCTTTAATACATAGAAGTAGTGTCAGGCTGCTTCGCAGTCTCACGTGCCACTCGATCTACAAAAGCATTTCCTTGTCCCACCTTATCAGTCACTTTCTTGTGCGCACTGCATTTCACTATAACTATTTTCTTTGGATACGTTAAAGCAGTCAAAAGATTATGCACTAGTTCTCCATGCATTATCTGCATCCTGTGTGATGTCAGAAAACCTTTTTCCTTCCAGAGCATACCAAAATCACACGCCACTCCAAAAGCATAGCGGCTATCTGTATAAATGTTCACACGCAAACCTGTACTAAGCTCACATGCTTGTGTCAAAGCTATTAGTTCTGCTGCTTGAGCTGTCTTCTGTGGTATGCGAGCTGTCTCCACTATTGTGTGAAGCGTAGTAATTGCTTATGCGGCTGAAGTTGTACCATCCGGTAACTTCAGACAAGACCCATCAACCCACAATTCTCCATCACCATCTGGAAGGGGTGTATCTTGCAAATCAATACAACCCTTTGTCTGTTCCTCAGGAAAATACAATCATGTATTTCTTGCGCCTCAGGCTGAGTTGCCGGAAATGGCAACAACGTGGCTGGGTTTAGTGTTGCACATACCACTTGCAGAATCCTTTCTGTGTCTTTAATTATTATCATTCAACAGACACACCACATGTGCAACTCTTATTTAAAGAGCCCAAACAAATACAACTTGCCAAACAGATATATTGGCGAATAACATCGAGAACTGACCATAAAACACATGTCTTTTTATTCCCATGACAACCTTCTTCTGATAATAAAATTAGCAAGATGGGTTAGTCATTAAATGTCGCAACACTATATGCCGGTCCAAAGTAAGCGACTATCTGTGACGGCTTGATAACTAGTCTGTTAGACACTGTCTAGTTCAATTATATACGCCAGAATGCCTTTTCGTTAATTGGGACATTTTTAACATTCACAGACTTCATCAGCTCCTACCTGTAAAAGGAGGAAATCGATCTAAATGAAGTCTCCCTATGAATCACCCTACACAGGATCTTCGATTTATCCGCTTGTTTCTTTTATAAGCAGGTACGTTATCTTCTCGAAGCAACTTTCACCATAATTTGTAGTATCCAAATAAGTAGACACAATTTCAGTCAAGATATGAGTCCATTTCATTTGTAACGTTTCAGATCATTACGGGCGAAAAGTACGAGCCCTAGAAATCATCAGGCAAGTTCTTTCCTTAATTCAAATCTGGAACACCATAGAACGTTCATCTCAGTCGTCTGATCAAGTAGGTACATTTCCACGTTGTATCCTTGGTTACAAACCTCTTCAGTTAGAGACACAATAAATAATACGTTTTACACTTTTGTATTTATAGTTTTTCTGGAAACATCAACTCCTTAGGAAAACATAGTATACAAACCTGCCAGTCACATCATCGGAGTCTCTCCAGCTAAGAAACAGGTCTGTAAAATATGCAACGTTAGCAACTCACATGAAAGGCTATTGTTCCCTTCCTTATATAATTCGGTTTTCAATCAATATCGCATCAATTGTTTTTTCTGAGATTCCCAGAGAAGATAATTTATGCAGATGTATTCACACACTCACCCTTATCCGCGGATGAGTTTGTAAGATGAGATTCAAGATGCAACAGTTTCAAACTCAAGATGCACCATGTTTTGTAAACAATGTATATAATGTAAATATGTATAGTAATGTTCAGTGAGATGTAAATTTAGAATGTGAATAGTGGTATAGTACAGTCATATAAATGCATGTATTAGTATTAAAATTAGCTAGTTTGATTAGACACAGGACCCTTTGGTGTAAGAGAAGCTCCCTATGTATATATCAGTCTAATATAACATTAAAGTGAATGTAAATAGCGGAATCAGTGAGACGCTGCGAATTGAAATCAAATTTGTAAGATTGATAAACTAAAATTAAGTTTTTCTCTATAATAGTATCAATCTGTTATATATAGAAAATACAAAATTCCTGAGGAAGGCTAACCGCCGAAACGCGTTGAAGAGGAATTGGTTCTGTATTTCAAGAAAAGACTGATCAACTTATTGTGATTTATCTGTGATTGTAATCTATTAATAGTTGCACATGGTCACTTGTAACAGGATGCTATTTGTACAGTCACCAAATATGTAAAGTTTTAAAAAAAAAATAGATATAAAAATGTGAACAAACTTTTTGATATAATTAATAAAATTAAACAAACAATAGATCATACAAATATTCATTAGTACCTGAATCTTTTTTCAGCGTCTTAACTGTGTGATTAAAATCCTTGCACATAACCCGGTGCAAATTTCAATTTTTTCTAAAAGTCCTGTAATATTTTCAGACAGTGAATCTATTTCCGAAGAGTTAAGTAAAGTTGTTAAAGTCTCATCTAAATAGTTCTGTATGGTAGCTTCGTTCGGAATAAATTCGGGAGTATACAAAGTCCTGTAAAAGTCCACAAATTGTTCCTGTATATCATGCGGCTGATCGTGTAGCTTATTTCAGAGCCTCGAATGTTTGTGATTATGGTGCTAGCTCTGTCTTCAGCCACTTTGTACGCTAAAATGTTGCCTATTTTATCCCCACCCTCATATTGATCAATCTTGTATTTGTGTATATTAGCGATGTTTTTTTAAATAAACTTTGTTTTAGTTTCAAATTTTAATTGACTTAGTTTAAGGCCTATCTCTACTACCTCTGGTGAGTTTAGCCGTAATGCAGTGACTAGCTGTGCTTCCTGGGCAGCTATGCTGGAAATCAGGGATTCACTAAGTTTGCGACGCTCAGAGTTTTGTCTAAGCATGTATCCCTGCGTAAATCCTCGAATGCTTGCCTTGCAGGTGTCCGAGACCGTATTACATGTGGCAGAGTTCTGATTGATTTCTATAAATTCAGTGAGATGATTTTTTAACTGTGAGATATAAACAGAATCTGATGTTAAGTATCTGGGAAAAGAAAATGCTCTAGGACATGTGCAGTATCAAAGGTCAGTATTATTGGATTATGATCTGAAGAAATTCGAGGGCATACCTCCATTAGGCTAGTGTTCAGTAATTTAGCGCTAACAAGAGCCATGTCCAGCCGAGAACAGAGTTTATGGAGTGCAGAGTAATATGTGTAGCCAGAAGTGTGTAATTGTAAATATCGCCAAGCATCTTTAAGGTTATGTGTATGGCATAAGTCTAGAATTGAGGCTCTAGTTTTACGCATCCGCTGAAAACTCCCAGGCCTAGTAATATCTAGCTGATAGTCCATGATACAATTAAAATCCCCCATTATGATGAGTTCCCCATCCCAATCTAAAAGTTTTATATTTAAATCGTCGAAAACCCTGTGTTCATCCTGGTTTGAGCCATACACCGCACAGACAACATATTTATGATTTTCAATGTCCATTTGAGTGATGACCCATCTACCATCTTTATCATGAACAGTTTGTAGAGTTTCTGCCCTGAATCGTTTGTCTTTAAATATTGCCACCCCTCTGATTGAAGCCCCGAAGGTAGAACAGCTGACAATATCATAGCCTAGTTGACAAAGTAATTTTTTGTCCTTTCCTGCTACATGCGTTTCAGACAACAGTATAAGATGAGGGTCATACAGTTTCAACTCTTCCGACACGAGACGTCTTTTATTTTTACTGTTACGCCCTGCGACGTTCCAAGCAAGACACTTTATTTTATGCATTTAAAAAAAAAAGAAAACTAACATAATGAAACACCAAGTGGAAATTTTTCTTAAGCCACACAAATATAAAAATTTGCTTATATTTTTATCTTTAGTAGGATGTCTCCCCCTCAAGTTGTGAACACCTTTTTCCAGTTTTTACCCCCCCCACCCCCCCACCCTGCGGAGAACAGAAAGCACCCTCCCCCCACCCCCCTGTCACCTACCCACAACGGGAAGGGACCACCCTCCAGCTTCTGCTGCCGTTGAAGGGGCAGCAACTGCGGCAGACTGCCATCACTGGGTAATTATCATTCAAAATCACACGTAATCCTTCAGGGGAACATCTTATTGTAGCTCTGAAATACTTAAGCATATCAAGACCCACAATATTATCTGGTGTATTTAGGGAGAGCAAAAATGGTCATGGAGCAGCAAATTTATCAACATGAAATGCAAGTGGTTGAGATAATGGGCTAAGGGAGGGTGTACCAACGAACCCTATCGATGTGATCGTTAAGCCAGACAGGGGAGCCCTCGGAACCAATTGTTTAGACAGAGCGCTACGAGTAGCTCCTGTATCAAACATAAACTGATCCGTAGAACCCAAAACATGTGCTGTAACATAAGGACCCCTCTGAACTACTGGAACTTCACCTGATTCCTTACCCCATCCTACGCAATCCTATGCATAAGAAGAATCATGTAAATCAGGCTGCACATAATCAGACATCTGGTATTGGTTGCGCCTGTCAAAAGTATTGAACCCATTTTGTACCCGCACATTAGAATCATACCTAGCACGATCGTTCGTGTTGCCCCTAGGACAAGAATATCCCGCGCGATTTCCCATTGGTCCTCGACCACGGACATAGCATTGTGAGTGCAACAATGGACACTCATCAGCCCAATGGCCAAATTTCCTACAATACGCGCATTGATCAAAAGCCAAATTCGAACGAGTGTAAGAAGAGCCAAAAAATCCTCATCCGCCTCTATCATTACCTCTAGGAGGTGGACCATAAACCTGAGATAACATAACCTTTGTTTTTAATTCCTTAGACTTTTTATCCTCACTACCCTTCGCTTCTAATTCCTGACGCTCATAATATTGACCCATCGTCAGGAGAGATGCCGGAGAAGAGGTAGTTCAAGAGCTTTCACTAGCATTTAAACGGCTAGCCACTCCTGGTAATAGATTCGTAACATATTTATCTACAAACAAATGTCGGCCCGTATCGTCCGTTAGCGACTGACCACTAAAATTTTGAAAGGCTTCCTCAAAACGCGTAAAGAAATCTGAAACCGATTCATCTGCCTTTTGTTTACATGATGCTAAAATAGTCCAATCAATCTTTTTAGGGGGAATAATCATTTTTAACTTAGTATTGCAAAAGGAAAGTCTAAAATCAACTGACATTGCTTTTTCTCTGGTTCCCTATCCTCATCTTCCGTTTCTATCTCCTTCCACAATGCCCCATACGCTGCGCGATCATCAACTTTACGCACGGATCTCCACATATCAGGCGGTAATATTAGCCCAAAAAAATAAATCGATATCAGCTAATGTCATGGTACAAGAATTTATGGCTCCCTCAACTTCCTCATAAAAAGCGGCTGGATTTTTCCGCGGGTCAGGCAATGCAGCTTTAAGTGCCATTACATCTGCCCTATTCCAGGGAGGGTACACTCAATTATAAATGAAGTAACCTTTAGCATCTACAGAGGACTTATCATCACTTGTACCGGCTCCCTTAGTAGGAACATATAAAGGCGCAGCCTCTCGTATAGGTTTTGCATGCACTATTGCGCTCTTATCTGTTCTAAAGATAGATGATTGTTTCCCACCGAGCGAATCCGTCCGTGCATCTGCATATGTTTTCCGTTTCTCCTCTCGCATATGAAGCACCTCAGTTCGTAGTTTGAACAACCGTCTTATCGTATCAGCCACCTGGGGGAGAGTAAAAAGCCCATTACATATTTGCTTACAATCGGCTGCTACATCAGGTTCTAAAACACCAGAGACTTTCCGAAACATGTCAACAACTTCTTCAGCAAAGTGCCCAGTAAAATATAATCGCTCTCTGTCCTGCCACCCCTGTAAACTATCTAAGATGTTAGAAACAGTAACAGAATCACAAAGTGCTTGACGAGCAGTCTTTCTAAGTTCTGCCGCAAGTTCGACCGACAGCATAGAGCGAGTATCTGGTTTTGTTAGATCTGCCCAGGAATCGTCATCTTCGTCTGATGGAGCGTACGGAACGGCATACGGAGGCGGAGGACTATCTAGCAATGAGAAATCATCTTGTGATTTATTAAGGACAGGATAAAGAGGTGCTGAACAGCATATTGGCCAGATATCTGTAATCTGCGCTCCTTCTCCTGTCTCTCTTCCAATTCTTCCACTTCTTTCTTCCTTAATTCTTGCGCTTTTTCATACACATTGTTCCGTTGCTCTTTTTCAATCAGCGCTTGCTCACGTTTCTCACGCTAACGTATTTCTTTTACCCACATCGGCACACATTCAAACGTGTCTTGTCTGGATTTCCGCTCGAACCCACACTGTTCCACATACTCAATCTTTCGCATATCAAATGACCCATACATTGGCCAACGTAACTCAGGATCTTTTCGCGTGTAATGTACTGTACATTATAGAAGAAAGACCATATTGTATGTACATATCTCTATTAGGCGTCCTCAAGTCTTAACCGGTTATTTCCACAAAAGCAGCACATCCTACGAAGTGCGCTAAAAGAAGGCATGCCAAAAATAGTGCAAAATATGCAGTATTATAATTAAAGTAGCACTTAAAGTATCTGTAATACATTGTGCCGTTCAAATCAAAATCACAATTTTAGAGAAAAATCACCTCATTACCTGCCTATATGTGTTGCAACGCATATATTTCTCTTTCACATACACATCATGACTAGTCATACCAAACCAAAATTGCCACAGCAAGCGTATCCTAAAACAGCCTTGCCAATCCCAGGCTTCCAAAACCCACAGCAAGTACCGTATAACAGTTCTTACCAATCACAGGGCGTCCAGTTTCCAACTGCCAAGTTCTAAATTCGACCAAATGGCTACTGCACGGCAAGCCAACCGAAGAGATCTCAGTCGAGGACCGGCACCACCTGGATGGTCAGATCGGAAAGAAAGGAACAATGCCTTGGATGCCAAGACTCAGGTCTCTTCTGGCAGTGATCACGTCCGCGGCGAGATTCCAATCCTTCGTCACGACCACTCCTTCCGGCATCTGAGTCGCCGATGAGCCCCACGTGTCGGGCGCCAATTGATGTAAGCAAGCCTCAACTAGGCCTACCAGTGCAAGGGGTTCGCCCTTCTCTGCACAGAGTCCTCAGACCATAGGAAGAAGTTGGTACAGAAACTGGAAAATACAAAAGCATAGTTTATTAAACCTTTAAAGGTGGTACTACAGTCTACACAACACCCTTCAGTATTGTATAGAGTAGCACATCGAACTAAAGTGCATGGCCCCTTTTATACACAATGTGGGGGCTCAAAAGAAGGCGGTACAAAATACAAGAGCAAGTTTTATGTACATATAAGGACATATTGGAAGGCACAATCGATGAGTGGGCGGAGTTAACAGTTTTTCAGAAACTAGTAAACACATTCCTATCTGGAACTAATTAGTAAAAGCTGCAGACCCTACTAGGCATGCCTGGGCATGCTGAAAGTGGGGGATGCTAAATATAGCCTGTTGCTGGGCAGATTTCAGGCGCAGTTAACAAGAAGGTAGGACAAAGCACATGATGAGCACATGGCAACATGTGGCAGACAAAATGGCTGCCACAAATACAAAATGGAGTTGGTTCAATTGCTACGACAATGGTCAAATACAGCATGCCTTCTGCTAATGCTTAACCTAATCGCCGTGGGTTTACAAGAAGAGTTGATGGACCAGTATGACCTGTGTCCGTTCCAAGAAACATGGGTGTTGACTGCCCCCATAAGGGTGGGCTTTGCAACGTTTTATATACCTGCGGTACAGGGACCTAGAGAGATACCCTCGGGGATTATGTATTTGGGTAGCTACGCACTTGGGTTGCACAGTGAAGGTGATAGAATCCCACTCTCCGGATATTCTTTGTATTGTTCTTAAATATCTGGATGGTACGAGTGTGGCCGTTTTTAATGTGTATTTGCGATCCACTCCCCATACTGTAGGCTCTTCTACGTTAAATGCTTTAGACGAGCTCCTTACACTATTTCCCTCACCGATACATAGAATTATGGGTGCTGATTTTAATTGTCATTTTGAACCCTTGGCCGGGATTCCTCCTGTAACTCAAGATGAGGTTTCTACCTGGCGCATTCAGGAATGTTCCATGTACCCAGCAAAGCGATGGTCGCCAATCACTCTACATATCAACAAGCTCCTATTAATTCACTCCCTTAGAGCTTGTAATGATAGATTCCTTCTCGATGTCCCAGGTGAGATTACCTATAATAGAATAGGGAAAGGCATAACCATTGACTATATTCTGGTCAATGTAGAATTTTGGTCCCAAATTAGGGCCTTCAGCATTATCCCAAGGGTTGACAGCGATCATAATCTTCTATCATTGGAATAAAAAAATACATTGAGTTACCTATACAGACCAGGCAAGCTGGAGACCCATGTAGATACGAATTTAATTGTAGCTGCGGATGGCAGACGCATAAAATGGGCCAAGTTTGTGCTAGCCCCTGATAAAATAGTTGACCTATA
This sequence comes from Lissotriton vulgaris, assembly GCF_964263255.1. Lineage (NCBI taxonomy): Eukaryota > Metazoa > Chordata > Amphibia > Caudata > Salamandridae > Lissotriton > Lissotriton vulgaris. Next base: position 699,395,262 of record NC_141693.1, read on the forward strand.
CCAACATGTTACCCGCTCCCTAGTGAAGGCTTTTGAACTTACATTCGATAATTTTGATTCCTCTTATTTTTATGCGCTTGGTATCATCCACTTTAATTTATCCACTACTTTGGCCTCCTACTTTTACACCACAGTTAATAAGAGGCCGCAGCAAAAAAACAGGCCCAATGGTATACCAAAATCTGTAGGTTGGCCAAAAATGCACTTGTTGGGGAAGTCAAAAACAGAACTGCTGAGAGCATTAGAGCAGCGAAACATTCCTACAAGAACAAAATCGCTGAATCTAAGTCAGTATGGGAGGCTTTAAGGTGGGCAAACATAACGGAAGCCTTGGACGGTCGTGACTACAGGGTCTTTTGGAATCTAGTTAGAATGGGCTCGGTTGAGGGTCCTACAGCATTAGTACCTAACCTGAGCAAAGAAGTTTGGATATCGCAGTTTAAGTCTTTGTTTTCTTATAGCAATAACCAAACTGTTGTAGACTCTCCTCCCCTATCGAAGGGAGCACTCGTCTCTGGACCAGTAGAGCTAAATGATTATGACTATCCTCCTTGTACTATGAGGAAATCCAAGCGGCCCTTAGGAGCTTGTCTTCCGGGAAGGCTCCCTGATTGGATAAAATCCCCGGAGACCTATTCCTGAGTGAGCAAAAGGTCTGGGTACCTTATATCTGGTTATACTTTAATGCCATCCTTCACGGTATGGATATCCCACACACATGGTTGGGCACAGAGATCATCCCCATTCACAAAAATGCCTCCCCTCTTGATCCGGCTAATTACTGCCCCATTAGCCTGATTTACGTCTTGCAGAAACTCTTTGCCCGCCTTCTACTAACGAGGTTTCAGTGTTGGATTGATGAACACCACATCCTGACCTCCCTCCAAGCGGGCTTTCACGCTAAAGTCTCTACCACCGACCAACTGTTCAGACTACAATTGGTATATTGGAAGACGGTAACATTGGAAGCTGGCAGCCAGTATCTGATCTGTGTAGATCTCTGATCTGCCTTCGATTTGGTACAGAGGGAGAAGCTTTGGGCCATATTGTTAGAAATGGGTGCTCCATTATCTGGTAGTGTGCCCGAATGTAAAAATGCGCCCATCCGGACCTTGTGCTTGTGATAATATTGCTGAGCAAAGCACTATGCACTTTCTCTTATCGTGTCAATTGTATGGTGAACTGCGGAAAACTTTCTTAAAGCCTATGTTGAAAAGATTTGGAGTAAGAACAATTAACGACTCTATGAAACTGCTTTTTAATTTGCACCACCCAGACATCTGCTTTTTTACGGCTACTTTCCTGCTTAAGGCAATTGGTGCTAGGAAAAGCATGTGTTTTTAATTATTTATTCCTTCCCCTTTTGGATAATTATGAATTATGTGTTTTTGTTTTTACAATCGATCAAATGTCCTGTATTTATAACTGTGTGTGCTTTTATGGACATATTTTCTATGTTCCGAATAAAGCTTTATGAAACTGAAACTGGGTGCTCCAGTATATCTCTGCCAATTGTTTAAACGCTTACATCAAGGTACCTTTGCGAAGGTGAGGTTCAGGAGGAACGGGGAGCTCTCTGCTCCATTCCCTGTGGAAAAGGGTGTTAGGCAGGGGTGCGTGTTGGCCCCACTCTTTTTTCCTTGTTTCTTAACGGTTTGATTGACCACCTTTTGGGTGCGAGAGATTTCGATTCTCCTATCCTAGCCACAAGCAAGATACCAGCCCTGATGTTCGCTGACGATACGCTTTTGTTATCAAAATCTTCCAAGGGTATCCAGCGAACTCTGGAGGCGTTCTGCTCTTTTTGCAAATCTAGAAATCTGGAGATCAATCTTTCCAAAACCAAATACGTGGTCTTCCACGCGAAATCCATCAATTGCCTGCACCCCCATTTGGATGGCTCTGTGCTGAAAAGAGTATCCACGTTTGAGTATCTGGGGGTAACACTGAATGATAGGATGGAATGGGGGTCACACATGGCCAAGGCAAAACTGAAGTTGGCCCAAGCCTCTGGTGGAAAACTAAAGGTATATAATGAGTGCTCAATTAAAACCCTGGGACCACCAGTTGAAATCTACAAAACACAGGCGAGGGGGGGTGCGCTCTATGGAGTAGAGTCATGGGGCGATGTCAGTCCTACCTTATTGTCCATCACTGAGAATAGCTTCATTAGGCGCTTATTGAGACTTCCTCATAGCACTCCTTTGATTCCACGACGTTTAGACCTGGGTTTGGCCCCTATTCAGGATGTTACGGCCAATCGCCCCTGCTGTACTGGAGGCAACTCTGGTCTACTCCAGAGCTGTCTAGCTATAGAGAGGACTTGAGGGATATACTGGCGATAAGGGGAGTGGCTAAAATTCGTGAAGCAGCTCTGCCACGTACTGGGTAGGAAAGACATCTGGACTTTCCCTGAGGAAACATGCCCCTTAGTCCCCAAAAGGACTTTGGCCAATGCACTCAAACAGTACCGCATGGATCGCCTAACACTTAACCCTGCTCTGGGTAAATTGACTAATAGAATACTGGAGGTCAAGGATAACTACCATTTTGAGCAATTCCTGGATGAGATCCAGCCCTTACTGGTGAAGAAACGTTATGTCCAATTTAGACATGGAACACTCCCAGTGAGGGCAGTGACTAACAAGTGGTCGAATGCACCCCTTGCAGCTAGCACATGCCCAGGGTGCGAAGGTATTGAGGAGACGGATCTGCACATTCTGCTCTTCTGCCCTTTGTACTTTAAGGCAAGAGGTAAATGGATTGTTCAATTATGCAAGAATATGGGCTTTAAGGACTTTAGAGATGTATTTAGAATTTTTAAATATGATACTTCCTCCTTGATTGTATTTGTTACCTCCAGATATCTTCTGTCTATGTGGTGCACCAGAAGCGCAAAAAAAAAAGCCAAATTATGAGTGCCCTATCTCCGTGACCATTTTATCCCTTAATGAATTTTATAGAAAAGGGAGTGGATCAGTTAAATATTACTAGGATATTTTTATAATTTTAATGTTGAGTCTTAAAATCTTTTACTTGATTGTTTTGCACCATGAGTACACTGAACTGTTTTAAACTGGCTTGTTTTATTCTAAAAATTGTTTATATGTGCTTTTATGGCTGTAGGAAGGTGGATACCTGACTATGGTTACTCCAGATTTTTTTGCCTAGTGTTTAGCAGGTTTTCGACTTAGTTGGCCTGGGATCCTGCTAATCAGGGCCCTAGGCTATCTGCTCTCACTGTAAAATGGACTCCATGTACTTTAGGTACATCTCCAATTGGACATTGGGTCACCTTATGAGCCCCTGTATAGTGTACCTTAGGTACCCAGGGCATAGGTGCATCCAAGACCTTCCAGGGGCTGCAGCATGTATTATGCCACCCCTGGCTGGCCACTCACATTGACACAACTGGCTGATCACTCAGCTGGGGCAAGGTCATGTAACCACCCCTTGCTTAGGTGTAGTATCCATATACCTACCTTTACATATGGACACATATATACCTATAAGTCACTCCTATGGCAGGCCTTAACAATCCTGGTGGCAGAGTGCTGGGTTTTATGTGAGATGAGGCTCTAGCATGAGCTGAGCCTGTCGGCAGCTTTTGGAACCATGTCCTTATAGCTGTTCTATGATATAGCCATACCATATACTCTTAAGTGCATTATCATCCTCGCGGTTGAATGCTAACTTTGGTTTGGATTTATCAAAACATGTCGTGTAAGGTGTCATACGCTTTGCAATACTACCCCCTCGCCAGTTCTGGCGTCGGGGGTAGCATTCCACCCTTCTAGAGGGAGAAGACATGTTGTTCTCACTAAACCCAGTTAAAGTTAACCAGAGCCTCAGCATCACAAAATGGATGCTGCTGCCACAGACACAAATCTGACCTCCTGCTGCTGGTAGTTCTTCCAGCGAGGGAGGCTTGGACAATAGGCTTCCTGTCTTGGGAGGTGCTAGCACCACTCCAGACAGGCCAAGGGCACCCTCCAGATTTGATATACTCAACTTCAGAGAGCTGAGACACTTGTGTACCACAAGAAAGCTGAAACAGGGTCCTAACCCTACCCTTCAGCAACTGATAGAACTCCTAGAGGAATATGAAGTTCTTAAGGCCTCTGGTTCAGTCCCCACAGGGAATGCAGATGAGGTCCTGCCCTCAGCAGATGAAGCCACTGATCCTTCAGTCATAGAAGATGATGAGTTTGAAGTTGAGGAAGATTCTGAGGAAGAGGTAGATAGCCAGGCCCAAGTTAGGAGACTTAGCCAGGCTAACCTAAGCCTATTTAGGGCTGAGAATGGGGCAGCCCCATTCAGACCTCCAAGTGGACTTAACCAGAGGTATAGGAGGGAAAGATCCCACTCTAGGGAATCTCTCCACTCCAAAGCCTCAAGGGGTTCTCAGAGGGGAATTACTACCTCAGAGAAGGGAACACCAGGCTAGGATGAGGGAAGTCAATCTCAGGATTGAGAGAGAGGAACTTGCCCTAGCTAAAGAGAAACTGGCTCTTGCAAGACAGCAGAAGTTAAGTGGATTAGATTCCACTGGTGGCAGCAATATCCCTAAGGATAAAGAAAGGTCCTATGATCATAGAAACCTAAGTAAGATTGTGCCCCCCCCTACAAAGATGGGGATGACATCCACAAATGGATAACTGCTTTGGAGAGGGCCTGCAAAGTACAGCAGGTACCCCAAAGTCAGTGGGCAGCAATCTTGTGGCTCTCTGTTTTTCAGAAAAAGGTAGAGATAAGCTCCTCACAGTTAGTGATGAGGATACTAAAAACTACTCAGCCCTGTAGAGTGCTCTGATTGATGGGTTTGGCTTAACCACTGAGCAATATAGGTTGTTGTTCAGGGATACCCAGAAGACACAGACTCAGGACTGGACTGATTTTGTAGATTGTGCTACTAAGGCTCTGAAGGGCTGGTTATTGGGCAGCAAAGTACATGACTATACAGGCTTGTATAATTTGATTATGAGGGAGCAGATCCTTAGTAATTGTCAAAACCAGCTTCTACACCAGCACCTGGTGGACTCAGATCTGACCTCTCCACAAGAATTGGGTAAGAGGGCAGACAAATGGGTCAGAACCAGGATTAGGCCTAAAAATCAGGGTAGTGACCAGAAGAAAGATTCTACCAGGCCTCAAGAGAAGGGTGGGGATAAATCAAACGACAAGTTATCCACAGGGCCCCAAAACTCCAATGGTGGGAGTGGATCCCAAAACACTTCCTCTAACCCTCAAATAATGTATTGCCATGTCTGTAAACAGCCTGGCCACTGGAAGACTGATAGCAGTTGCCCAAGGGCCAACAATAAGGAAACATTCCCCAAGTAATACTCCCAGACCTCCTGTTACTATTACTAGTAATCCCCCAGGTGGTGGGAGTGCCCTCAAGAATATGGCTGGGTTTACTTTGGGAACTCATGTGGACTCTGGCCTAACCAGGTCCCCTAACTTAGCTAATCTTGTCTGTGAAAATGGCATGGGGTTTGCCAACTTCACTGCTTGTCCCAACACTTTGGGCAAGTACAGACAGGAGCCCCACATCAATGGGCAGAAAGTTGAAGCCTATAGAGACACAAGGGCTAGCATCACTATGGTGACTGACAGTCTAGTCCCCTCAGGACAACTTTTACCTGGGTTCACCTATCAGGTGACCAACATTGATGGAGTGCAGAAAGATCATCCCATGACAGTAGTTAATCTCAGCTGGGGAGGTGTCACTGGCCCCAAGAGAGTGGCAATGTCTACACACTTGCCTGTAGATTGTCTACTGGGGAATGATCTAGAGATCTCAGCCTGGGCTGGGGTAGAACAAGAAACCCATTCCAAAATGGTAGGCCTTCCAGAAAAGGTTAGTGGGGCTGTGATGGCCACAGCCCCAGCTCAAGCAGAATTCCTTCCTAAAGAGGTTGGAAGGGCTGTGATGGTCACAGCCCAAGCTCAGGCAGACTTCCATGAAAAGGTTGGCAGGGCTGTGATGGTCACAGCCCACACACAAACAGAGTTCCTACCTGAAAAGGTTGGTGGGGCTGTGATGGTCACGGCCCAAACTCAAACAGATTTTAGTGTTGTGAAGCCTGAAACTATGGATCACTCCACTCAGACAGAGAGCATTGGGGAGGATAAAAAGTCTCCCTCATACCAGACATTAGGTGAGAGTCAGCCTCCTCAGGGAACTGACCCTACTCCTTGTGAAGGAACTGTCCCAGATGTAGTCAGGCCTAGCCTGGCAGAGCCTCTGATGTCAGTGGACCCTTCCAAGGTGGGACCCAGTCTGGAGCAGGTAACCTGCCCCTCTCTACCCTACCTCAGTCAGCCCAGGGCTGCAGAGGTCAAGGAGGCCAGTGCACCCCAAAGGGCCCCCTGTCCACAAGAACCACCCAATCAGCAGATTAGGGGCACCATAGCTAGCAGCCCTAGCAAGGTGAAAATGTCAAATACTCCTGAGGGATCTCCCTTACACTTAGTTAGGAACCTCCCCCAGATGGATTCTGTTGGACACAGCCAAATCTGGGACCTGATGGCCCCATACCTGACCTGTCCCTCCAGTAAGCCAGCAAAAGGGACCCAGCTGTAGGTAGCCAGAGGTTGACCCTGAGAGCACAGTGCAACTCAGTCAAGGAAAGAAAGGCCCACATGGAGGAAGATGATTGGAGGAAGCTGAGCCCCACATTAGAGGAGCCTCACTTCAGTACTCCATCTCAACACCAGCCTTTTACTTTGCCAAAACACACCACAGGTAGAGATTCCTTATGGTGGAGACCCTATGATACCCTTAGGGTAAGGGATTGCTTAGTGGACCATGAGACATGGGGTAACCATGCTAGTGCAGGTACTTCCTTATATGGCTACTTAGGCAATATAGGCTTACCTGGTCAAGGATAGCCTTATCTTCTTTCGTTTGGGGGGGGGGGGGGGGTTGTGCAGGAAGGCGGATACCTGACTATGGGTACCCCAGATTTTTTTTCCTAGTGTTTAGCTGGTTTTCTACTTAGTTGGCCTGGGATCCTGTTAATCAGGGCCCTAGGCTATCTGCTCTCACTGTAAAATGGACTCCATGTACTTTAGGTACATCTCCAATTGGACATTGGGTCACCTTATGAGCCCCTGTATAGTGTACTTTAGGTACACAGGGCATAGGTGCATCCAAGGCCTACCAAGGGTTGCAACATGTATTATGCAACCCCTGGCTGGCCACTCACATTGACACAACTGGCTGATCACTCAGCTGGGGCAAGGTCGTGTAACCACCCCTTGCTTAGGTGTAGTATCCCTATACCTACCGTTACATATGGACACATGTATACCTATAAGTCACTCCTATGGCAGGCTGTAAGAATCCTGGAGGCAGAGTGCTTGGTTTTATGTGAGATGAGGCTCTAGAATGAGCTGAGCCTGTCTGAAGCTTTCTGAACCATGTCCTTATAGCTGTTCTATGATATAGCCATACCATATACTCTTAAGTGCATTATCATCCTCGTGGTTGAATGCTATCTTTGGTTTGGCTTTATCAAAACATGTTGTGTAAGTTGTCATGCGCTTTGAAATACTACCCCCTCACCATTTCTGGCAACAGGGGTAGCATTCCACCCTTCTAGAGCGGGAAGACATGTTGTTCCCACTAAACCCGGTTAAAGATAACCAGAGCCTCAGCATCACAAAATGAATGCTGCTGCCACAGACACAAGTCTGACCTCCTGCTGCTGGGAGTCGTTCCAGCGAGGAAGGCTTGGACAATAGGTTTCCTGTCTTGGGAGGTGCTAGCACCACCCCAGACAGGCCATAGTGTATTGGGGCAGGGAGGGCTGAATGAAATGAGACACTGCCTGGGGCTACAAGGTGTCCCATGCATAGCCCGGTTCAAACCAGTTGCTGGGGCTCTCCAGCCCCAGCTCTGGCGCGAAACTTCCCTGGTCCCACCCATAGGAGGGACCTAGCAGGTAATCCAGCCCCTTAGATTAGTGTATAGGTAGGAGCTGAGTCTAGAGACTTTAGATTTATCCTGACTGAAACTTGAAACGAAACTCTGGACCTTCGATGCTCTACTTGAAGATAGAAGACTGAAGAATCTCCATTGTGGTCAAGGAGTGACCACCCTGCACAAGCAGGCACCATCAAGCGATCAATGATTTGCTTTGTCGTCGCTCCCGCCAGAGCCCGAACACAGAGCCTGACAAGACCCGGACTTCCAGACTTCCTTCAGCCCGATCCACAGCCACAGCAAAGCTGAGACCTGTGAAGGCGACACGAGACGTGGGACCGGCCATCTTGAAAGCAATCTAATTGCTTTCCATGAAACTTCTGAGGCACCCTCCAGGTTGTGCATTGGGGATTGAGAAACCCCAGCCCGAGCATTATCTGCACCAAAGACCAGCCCTCCACACTCCACGAGTGCTGCGTGGGCCCCTTTTGCATTTTCCTGCTCAACGCCTCTGTCCGGTCACTTGCGCGTTGACTAGTGGCCTCTGTGATGACAAACTTATGAATTTCCACCACTGGCCTGGTTGCTCCAGGCTGGCTCTTGCTTCCCTGAAAATGAGAAGCCCATCAGACCTTGCTGGTCTGATCGAGAAGCCATCTTCGATTCCTGCGTGGGTTGCCTTAGCCAAGGTTTGTTAACTCCAATCCAGAAGCCGACACCGAAGACAGGGAGATCCTTCGTGGGACAGTCCGTGCCCAGCTCCTGGTCATCGTCGACACCTCCTGGTCCACGTGGCTGCAGAGACAAGCTTCATGACATCACCTGATTGCTTCGCGACATCGCCTGGTTCCTTCCTGCTTCCTTCCTGGTCACCGGCTAGTGACCCAGACTCTGTCCCCTCTGCTTTCAGGTACTCTTCATCCTCGATCCAACCGGACACTTCTCTCCTGCAGCATCTTTCTTCAAGGCTCCATAGGATTCAGCGACGAAACCCGACACAGTTTGACACCTATGCACCCGCTTCCTGTGGGTGAGGTAACGCCAGTACTCCGGTGCTCCTGTGGGTATTAACTAACCTAGGGCCCGATGTAGGTAGGCCTTTACCGTTCGGTAACGGCCGAAAATACCGATTTTCGGCCGTTACCGACCGGTATTGAGTGATCCGTATGTAGGTGATAGAAAATAGGCCGAATAGGTAAATTTACCGAATCGTTAAAGTTACCGATCGTTAAAGTTACCGATCGTGAAAGTTACCGATCGGTAAACGTACCGATCGGTAAACCAACCGATTGGTAAACCAACCGATCGGTAAACGTACCGATCGGTAAACCTGCCGATCGTTAAACTAAACCGATCGGTAAAAACAGTCAAAATTGAAATTGAGATGTAGGGAGGCTCCGAAATACCGAATTTGCTCCAAAATCGGTATTTAACAGTCGGTAATTACCATGGATTCAAAGCAGGAGGTAACCAGGTGCAGCCTATAAATAAGGACCCAAAATGCAATTCTGTTTGCACAATGGCTGCATTTTATGTCATTGCAAGACGGCTACGGCTACAGGAGGAAGGAGAGAGGGAATGGCTGAGACAGGAGCAGGTTTACAGGCAGAGGGTGACCCTGTTCATGCTCACAGAGGAAGAGATACTGCAAAGGTACAGGTTGGCTCCAGACACCATCTTGGAGCTAATCAGGGACCTAAAACCACTGTTGGAGCACCCCACTCCAAGGGCACATGCAATCCCAACACATGTACAGGTGCTGTGCAGCATCCACCTGCTGGCGTCAGGGAGCTACCAGAGCGTGGTTGCTGCGGTGGGAGGGGTGAGCCAGAGCAGCCTCTCAAGGTTTTTTCACAATTTCCTTGACGCCATGTTGCATAGGATGGAGCATTACATTTCTTTTCCATCCACCCATGCTGAACTGTTTGAAACCATATCTGACTTCTACCAGATGGCAAGATTTCCCCATATCATCGGATGCATTGATGGGACGCACATCCCCATTTGTCCCCCTGCTGCCACGGAATACATTTACCGCAATAGGAAGTCAAGCCACACCATCAACGTGCAGGTGATTTGCAATGCCAAGAACGTCATCACAGACATTGTTGCAAAATACCCGGGAAGTACCCACAACTCATATATATTTCAAAACAGTGGCATCTATGCACGCCTGACTGCAGGGGAATTTGGTGAAGGCTACCTCCTAGGTAAGAGACAGTGTGCAACACCTATTACACCTATTGCAATAAGCAGTACATGTATGCATGTGAGTACATTTTACCCTTTTCATTCTAGGAGACAGTGCATATGCCCTCCGCTCATTCATACTCACCCCCTACCTCAACCCCTCAACACCCAGCCAAAGGAGATACAACCGGGCACACAAGAGCACACGCAATGTTGTTGAGAGAACATTTGGTATATTGAAAAGTAGGTTCAGATGCTTGCACAAGAGCGGAGGTGCAAGGCAGTATACCCCCATTACCTGCTGTAAGATCATTGCTGCCTGTGCTATGCTGCACAATCTGGCTGTTAAGAAGGGGACTGAGGTGGAGTTATCTGACTATGAGGATCATGACGACGACATTGCTGTGCCTGAAAGACAACCTGCTAGAGTGTCAACACCAAGTGATGGCAGATACAGACGTGATGACATAGCACGCAACTATTTCTGAGTAAGTGAAGACACTGAGCTATAGTGAAAGCACAAGCTTCTGTTTAATTAGATTTGTAAAGATTTATTGAAGAACAAAAGTGCAACAGTAAGCATTTGACATCAATGCTCACAGTGAGCAAACACACTCAGACAGGTGTAGAATCCACCAACCAGAGTTGTACATAGTCACTTGGCTGGTTGCAATGGCACAAATGTGCAAATAACACTGTATTAACTATAAATCAAATGTCCATTGGCAGTAGGCCATCGTTACAACTGTTCATTTTCGCACACGCTTTGCACTGGCAGGTGTCTGTGGCTCAGCCTGTTCACTGGGCGTTTGGCCTATAGCCTCACCCTGTCGCCTGCTGCTCCTCCTTGGCTCTACGCCATGGGGGCTAGCTGTGCTGCTCCTACTGGTGCTACCTTCAGTGTCCGGCACGTCTACAGCAGAACTTTGTGCACTTTGTGCATTGAGTAGGGCCTCCAGCGCACCGGTCATTCCAGCTATGCCCCTTGTCAACTGGTTGCTATTATGAATCAGGGCTACCTGACTATTGATGCTACGCCTGCATAGCAGGGATGTGGCTGTAGCCAGCTGCTCCATGGATTTCTCTGTTCTCTCTGCGCGCTGCCTGTCCCTGCGCCTTGCACTAATATCAGAGTCAAGTTTTGTGCACAGTTGCTGTATGCCTGTTGCCATGCTCTGGTTGACTATCACCAGCTCTTTTATGCCCTTGCTAATTTCTTCCATGTTGATGTTCATGTTTCGCATTTGTCTTTGACAGGCCATGATGCCCTTGCCCTGCATCCTCTGAATCCTGACCATGGCTCCCTCCAGGCCTTTGAAGACACTGGAACCCTCCCCATGTGCACCTTCATCCCTTCCTTGCACTGTGCGCCTTCTAGTGGTACCTGGTACAGGCTCTGTGCTAGGCTGCAGTGTGGCAGTGATGTGAGCTTGTAACAAGTTAAGTGAGTCTTCACCCACCATTTCATCAGCACCTGTCTCCATTTCCGGCAGTGGGGGAACAACATGCCTCCTGCCAGGGTGTGCAACAGGTGTTTCTACAACAAGGGATGCATGCATTTCTGGTGATGAGACCAATAGTGGTGACTGTGAAGGAATTGGGGAGCCCTGCATTTCTTCACTGATGTCAGTTTCTTGGGAGGGTGGCTGCCCACTCGGAACACCTGTGTCCTGGGATGCACTGGGCCCTGGCTCCTGACTGTCATCCCTCTGGGGTGCCGTGCCTTCTGCCTCCTCAGACTGCCTTCTGGATGTGAGACCTGTGGACATATGAGCACATATCAGCTAGGTGTAAATGTGTCACAGCCACTACAATTAAACATGTTACATTGCACTTTATACATGCTGCCTGCCCTTCATTTTGTCAGCATTCATTTGAATTATGTGTTGGTTACAGTGCTGTGTGACATGGTCTTTCAATGACTAACTACATGTAACATGATGCATTGGTACAGTTTTGCACAGGCACCATGGGACTGGGGTAACTTAGCTGCAAGGGGTGAGGGATGTATGGGGGTGGGAGGGGGATAGCTGTGCTTGCATCTTACCTTTTTTTTTGCAGATTGCGCAGAGCTGTCCACTTCTCCCAGTCGATGGACACTTTCAGCCTCCAGGGTTGTGGCTACCAGCTCCTCCAGCTCGGTGAGGGGGGGTGCAGTGTTCTTTCCTCGACCTGTTTGCTGTGACTGTTTGTGGCGGTCAGCCAATTTTTTCTTCGTGAGGCTCCTTAGGTCATAGAACCTCTTCTTTAAATCTTCAGTGTGTCTGGTGGTGACTCCCACTGCATTTACTTTATCTTTGATTTCCAGCCAAAGTTTCCTTTTTGTTGATTCTGGCACAGTTAGGGACTGCTTTCCAAAAAGTCTGTGGTGTACCTTTACCACCTCCTCAACAAGGAGCTGTAGCTCCAGTCTACTGAATTTAAGCTTTCTTTTCCTTTCAGCCTGCTCAGTGTCCCTGCTGCTTTCCATGTTGAAGTTTTCAGTGAATTCACAAGCTCTGTCTGCTGCTTCTGCTGCTCCCAGTCTCTCGGCTCCAACTGCCTTTCCTGAACCTTCTAATTAGTTGCACCTGCCTGTGGGGCCACTCCCTGGAGAGTAGGGGGAGGGTGGTTGCACCTGATTGGCTGTTGTGGTAAGTTTCACTTTTGTTTGTTGTCCGTCGCGGGAATTACCGATCGGTATTTACCGATCGGTAAATACCGATCGGTAGATACCGATTGGTAATTACCGATCGGTATCTACCGATCTGTTAATACCGAATTTCAAGGATTCGTTAAAAAATCCAGATGTTGGTACCTACATCCCATTTACCGATTTTGAATTACCGAATCGGTAAAATTCGGTAATATTCGGTATTTCAAAATCGGTAAATGTGATTTACCTACATCTGGCCCTTTGTGTCCTAAAAGAAGTAGTTTCCATTTCTTTCGTTCCCATTCTAACTCTATGGTAACTTGCGTGTGTGTAAAGACGCTGCACACGCCTCAAGTGGGCCTCCTACTTCCTATCCTTTGGTAGTACAGTGTAGCCCCAAGGATTCCCTAGGCCATAGGCCTATCCTTTGTTCGTGAAGTGGTTCTTATACCACTATTTTATTATATGGTTTGACGTGACCCTAGGGTGCTACTGGATATTGTGAAACTTATTGTATGTTAATTAAGTATCTTGATATGTGCTTGTGCCTCTGACCTCATAAAGAGTTCAGAGGGGTTGTGTTAGAAATAAATACATATATATTTTATATATAACCTGTGTGGTGTCCTTTCATTTAGTATTAAAGGGGTTACATATGATAAAACAGGTGGCTTCACATGCCCTCTTGAGTTTAACCTAAGACTGCTTTGTCCATGCTACCACTAGGATAGCTGGTCTATAAGGTTGAATTTACAACCATCACCATAAGGGTTGTTTGGACTGATACAGGGTGCCCACTAGAATAGTGGACATCACATATCAGCCCAACTTTTCACAATGGCTTCCAACTGATAATAACGTTTTTTGACTGACTGACTGACTGGTTGTGGGTTATATAAATGAGGTGTAAGTGTGGTGGATTGTTTCTTTGTCTCATGGTTCAATTTTAATCATTATAACATTATTTACATTTCGAAGGCAGGTGCAATGCATCAATTGTATTCATCTTTAATATAAAAAAAATTACAAACGGTTAATCCCAAATTGGCGCTTGTGTGTTTTTTTTGGACGTCTCCAAGGCTTTTGACTCGGTGGAATGGGATTACCTATTCACCGTTTTACAATGTAAGGGGCTCCCTATAGCTTTCCTTTCCTGGGTGCGACTGTTGTACACTTCGCCTACAGCCAAAGTCTTGATCAATGGGCATGCCTCACCATCCTTTTCCCTATCCTGCGGCACTCGCCAGGGTTGTCCCCTATCCCTGCTCCTTTTTGCCCTGGTAATGGAACCATTGGCAGCAAGGATTAGACAACATTTCCATCAGGTGGGTCTTCGTGGCCTCCTGCGTCCTGCCCTCTAATCCCTCTATGCAGATGATGTCACCCTCTATATAAAAACCCCCAGACAAAATTTAAATCCACTCATGCGCGAGTTTGTTAAATTGGGCGGCTATTCTGGCATTAATATAAATTGGACCAAATCACAAATGTTCTCACTGACCAGTGCTGCCACTCCCTTTGAGATGGACTATTCTATTGTATGGTGTGACGATGAGGTTAAGTACTTAGGGCTATGTGTGACTGCAGATCGTGAAGAACTCATGCACCTCAACTATGGCTGTGCAATAGAACATATCACTGGTTGTATTACCCGTTGGATAGCGCTTCCGTTGACTATGGCTGGTCGTTTATCTCTTATAAAAATGGTCATACTTCCGAAATTCCTTTATCTACTCCTCAATATCCCTTATGACACGGGCGACATTTATTTAATACTTTTCGGTCAGAGCTTATTAGACTAGTCTGGGGCAGTAAGCAGCCCCGTATACACTGGGACAGGTTGGCACGACCTTATGCACAAGGGGGTTTGGACAATCCAAATTTTGAGTTATACTACATTAGTGCGCAGGCGCACTTCGCCCACTACTGGTTCCCTCCCCCCGTTACACTCCTCACGTAGCCACTGAACATTGGCTGTTGGACCGATCCCATTGGACGGCGTTATACTCTCCAGAGTTGAGCCCCGGGGGCACAATCCGACCTCTGTTGACTGCACAAAAAATAAAAATGAATAAATAAATAAATAAAAAGATTTGGCTTGTATCTTGAAATACACAGCAACACCCAGCTTATATTCCCCTCTTCTCCCGCTCACTTACCACCCTGATATGGCACTGTTACAGGAGGGCATATTTAGGAACATGGCACGTACCCGGAATATTCGAAACTGGGGTGACCTGTATGTTAGGGGCCAGTTCCGTACTCTCCAAGAGCTTTGTCATGACCCCCCACCGTATACCATGGAAACTTTTCTGTACGCCTGTTTACGTCATGGTCTACAGACGTGCTACTCCACATTCCTCTCTGAACCAGCCATTTTGACACCTCTACACCAAATCTTGCTGGCGGAATCTGCTTCACACTTAGTATCTACACTTTATCACACCTTGTATGTAGATTGAGACTACACATCATGCACCTCCCGAGCTAAATGGGGGGCAGAGTTAGACCAGGAATTAACTGACGAACAATGGGTAATCTGCTGTAAGGAAAAAGGCAGGTTTCCTCGCATAGCAGGCTATGTGTCATCCATTACCGATTTCTTAATCGCAGCTACTATACCCCAGTTAAACTACACTGGTATGGTCTGCGCGATTCAGATAGATGTGCTAGGTGTCTGGCAGAACATGCAGATTTCTTGCACCTAGCGTGGGCATGCCCTGGGGTGTTTGATATTACTGGTGCCAAGTCCTCACGGCCCTAGACTCCATAACTTCTGCATCAACCACTTCTAGGCTATACTGAACACATTCATGTCACAAACAGAAAATTTGTGTCCTGTTGCTTGGTTTTGGCTAAGCGCTGTGTAGCCTGTAGGTGGGGCTGCAGCCGCGCACCTAAATTTAAGGAGTGGCTAGGCGATATGATGCTTTGGCAAGATCAAATTTGCATATACGCTGAATTACTTTTCCGTTCCTCGCGATCCCGCGATGTATGGGGCCCGCTGCTGTCCTACTTGTTGGAACACACTGTCGTTGCTGAATCATGAAGTTTGCCTGCTCCCCCCCATTTTTTTTTTCTTTAAGATGTACCATTCCCCCGTGGTTGTGAAGCATGCTATGGAAGCTCCCTTCAGTGATATTACTTACGTTAACTAAACAGAATGCTTTGCCACCACTAGTTATGATACTGTTGTATACTTTACTGTAGTTTGTTGCTCACTGACATTCATCTACTCTACTTCTACTGAGAATATTGAAAGATTGAGTGTACCTTGCTGACGGCTGCTTCAATAAAAATTTAATGAATAAAAATTAAAAAAAAGTATTTGTAACAGGAGCCGAATTGTGCGAAGGAGATTTAAAGAAATGTTCATCCCGTTAGGTTTTTCTCAGAGTAGATCCCTGTCAACATGTTCAAATGCCTTCAAAAGATCAATAAAACAGGCGTAAAGAGAAAACAAAATAATATTAATAATTTTTATATAAAAATTGAATTATATTAATATAGAGATAGAATGTTGAAAAGAAATGAAAGGTTGAAATGCCAATTTTTGATACATATGAAAAAATAAAAATAAAATAAAATATGGGGAAAAAAATTAATTGAAGTTGTTGTGTGGAGAATAGCATTACTGATGCCCCATCTCAGAGCTTGTGAGAGCCAGCAGTAAAGTAATATAGGTCATGAGGGAGGTTACTTTGTAAATTTTTGTTATTTCCTTTTGTTTCTCTGTATTTTCCTTTTATTGCAGTGTTATTTCCTTTTCTTATGTTGCATTTTCCTTTTATTGCTCCCTTTTGTCTTCTTTTGGGCCTTTTTGGTGTTAGCCTGACCTCAAAATGGCCTCTTCCTATTTCTTGCTTTTTATTGGCTCGCCCGCCTGACCTTAAGATGGCCGCCGAGATTTGGTGGGCGATATTTCCTATACGTTGTATTGCCTGACCTCATTTCAGTGAGGTAATGCAGGGCTGTTAGAAATGGGGGTATCTCAATGGCAATGGTTTGCACCTTTGTCCAAGTAGGAACCCTTCCTTCTAGTTAGGATAAGCCGCGGCTGGCATGGCTCGCAAGTTGGGGGGCAGTGAGTCGCGCAGGGAGGGGGGGACGCATAGAGAGGTCACATGGGGATCAATTTAAAAAGAATTAAAAAAATTAAACTTATCTTTCCGCCAGGCGGGTCCCGCGTTTTCACTGCTCCTGCTCACCTGCTTTCCTGCCTCCGGCAGGAACAGGAAACAGGCAGCCAGGCTCCCTCCCCTTGGCCAATTACAACGCTGCATGCTGCTTTGTGATTGGTGGGGACACCACCCAGACAGCGGCTTATATGGAGGCCATGTTCTCCATGCAGGCTGTATTGCAGCCTGCATGGAGAAGGGCAGAGTGCGCATGACTGGTTTGAGTAGCCCCAGAGAGTTTCTAGGTCAATGGGCAGCGTCATCGTCGGTAAAACCAGGGCGGCGGAGTGAAGCGAGGTGGTGCAGAATGTGGTTCCCACTGGTCGCGGTGCAAGCAGTGGCTCAGTGCTGGCGGCAGTCAGTGAGAACAGGGTTGTGGTGCGAAGTGCAGCGTTGCCCTCTGTGGTGCCTTCAGGACATGAAGCCAGCAGCGGTGACGGTGACGGTGTAGGCTGCTTTCCTCCACGGTGGCAACTGAAACCCATGGTTCCAGAGGTGGTACCCAGAGGTAAGTGAAGTCTTTGCTGTCCCTGAGACTTTGTGAACAGGACGCAAGCTCTATTGCAAGCCCTTGGAGATACTCAGCAACAAGTGACGAAAGTGCAGTCCAGTCCTTTCACTGCCCAAGGCAGAAGCAGCATCTGCAGGCCAACCCAGCAAGCAACAACACAGCAAAGGGGCAGTACTGCTCCTGGAAGATCTCTCAGCTCTTCTTCTTGGAAGGTTTCTTGATCCAGGCGAGTTCTAAAGTTCTGGGGTCTGGTCCCCAATATTTATACTCCGTTTCTCATAGTTTTCATGGGCAGAGAGTGGGGGTGCTCAGTCCAAACCAGTTTGGTCCTTTCTGACCCAGCTTCCCGGCTGGAGGTGAAGACAGCATTGTCAAAGGCAGACCAGGCCCATTCAGGTGCAAGAAAATCTCCTCCCACTACGTTAAATACAGCCTAAGTCTATTCAGCCCAACCCAACTCAACCAGGAAAGGTAGGACGCACCTCGACCCCCAAGTGCCCTTCTGAAGAGAATGCACATCCCAAGCCCCTGTCACTCAATAGCCAGACAGTCAATCCACAAATCAGCAGAGGCACACAGGATGACTAAGCTAGAAAAGACCTACTTACTAAAATATGTATTTCTACATTCTGAGTTCAGGCATAATAAACTCCATTTCTCCATCTTGTCCCAATAGGAAGATGTCCTCGCAAAATGTAACCAAGCATTCCTGTAACAGAGTGTTAGTTTGTCCTCGGGTTGGATCGATGCTCAATAGGCTCACCTCTTGATAGCCTCAATTATGCTTGCCATGATGGACCAGAAGTTTGAGGTGATCAAGTGAAGTAAGGAAAGGGAGGGAACTGCATGGAAGGAGATCTGAAATACAAACAACACAATGTCAACCAGTGTAGCCTTCTATACCTATGCAAATAATTCCTGAACTATAATATGTACCTGTAAATAATAATAAAAGCCTTTTGTGGTTAATCTTGTGAATTAGTCCTTCTTCTGATTATATACATAGCACATTGATTATTAGTACTATTTACAGTGGAGGAAAGAATTGCGGCAATGCTTGAGCCCGTACTAACCAAGCTGTCAAACATTGACGCAGGGCGTAATAAAATTGAGCACCATCTTCTCCTCCCGAAATCCCAAACATGTAATGAGACTGCTAGTGTCTCTATGGAACCTAGGCCATTAATAGTCCATGGAAAACCAACATATTTTTCAGATGCCTTTGCCTGCACAAGCAAAACAGCGTGTGCCTCTTCTGTAAACCCGGTAAACAAGCAACCTATAACAGCTAGGGCGGGGAATCTGCTGGCGGTGATTGAGGGTGGTGGTGATTCAGGAATGCCTAGGGCTGGTTTTTCATACCCTAGGGATTCCCTAAAATTACCACCTGAATCCCTGCCATATACCATCATACTTACTAATGTTCCAACACACCACCCAGGCTCTGATGAACATTGGTCAGCTCTTAAAAATAAGGCTCTTCATTTAATAAACACCAGAACAGGGCTGGGCCGTAGAACTTCCTGGGTGGGTACTTCACCTAAAGTATGTAGTGGTGATTGTGTGGAGCTGAACTTTGGGTCTCCGCAACTGGTAAGAAAGATTCTAGAAAGGGCAGGCGCAAGACACTTGAGTAGGGACGGTATTTGTATAATGCCACTAGTTCTTTTTTATCGTAACAACATTCCACATACTTCAAGAAGGGGCTGTTATTGGAACGGGTCTCAGGCTCAGAATCGCTGTGATTATAATGTACCTGTTCACAATAGATTTGAGCTATTTGCTAGTCTGGAGGACATAGACTAACTGAGCTGCACACCCCCTATTTTTACGATTCCTCCTATACTGGCAGATCTGGGACGGAGTGTACCACTTCAAGGCCTAAATCCTGGTACTGTTTCCCCCATGCAGGCCCATAGAACGTCAACATTGGGTTTACACCTATCTTTCCCCGGATCTATAGAGGCATCTCCTTGTTGACGTGACCCTGCAGAGACTGGCCCCGGCCATGAGACCAATTATTCTGTACCTGGGTGTGGCCAATGTCCTCAACTAAGCAACACTGATTCCCATGTTACCATTGGCCCAAAATTGGTCTCCTGGAATATAGCTGGACTGGCCAGCAAAACAGTTTCCTGTGAATGGTCCACATTCATCGAAGCACAAGATATAATTTTTTTTCAGGAGACACGGGCCGTGGAAAAGGTTTTTCGTTCAGGATACTTGAACTTTTCTAAAGAGGCTGAATAGGGATTGCGTGGCAGACCCAAAGAGGGCTTGATTACATGGATAAGGCAGTGCCATCAATTTAAGCTTGAGGAGATTGACTGCAGGAACATCCTTATTATTAAGTTATTAAGTTACGCAAGGGAAGTCTCCCGGGCATGTTACTCATTAATGTCTATTCCAGGGGCAAGCAAGGTGGCAAGGCTTCGGAAACGGTTGCAATTTTAGACTCTTTTATCCAATAATCTAGGCCAAATATAAGATTCTAATAGCCGGTGACTTTAACTGCACATTCGAACCCCTGGATCTCTATGACATGTATTTCAGTGCAGAAGAGGATGAATCTTGGTCCATCCCCACACTGGATTTCCCCGTTATTAAAAAATGGTCTAGTGCAGCAATACAATTGAATGTTTTCTGCCTGGAACATGGGGTGAGAGCAGCAAATGCACATTCCAACTTGGAT
The DNA here is from genome assembly GCF_964263255.1 of Lissotriton vulgaris. Taxonomy (NCBI): domain Eukaryota; kingdom Metazoa; phylum Chordata; class Amphibia; order Caudata; family Salamandridae; genus Lissotriton; species Lissotriton vulgaris. The sequence goes on from NC_141693.1 coordinate 699,415,401, forward strand.
AAAACAGGGATGCCAACCTTGGTTAGTGGGCAATGTGCTAGTCGCATAGACTTTTCCTTGCTAAGTAAAGAGCTATGGTCGAGCTTACTGGATATGGATTGTATATGACCGTCCTGAAAGTGACCACAACCCTCTGCTTCTCTCGCTATGTTACAATAATTCTACTCATGCAGAGGGATTGGCATTTAGCTCAGTCTATGTAGAGGCCCAAATGACCAATGACACACGTCGCCTTAAATGGTCAAAGGTGGCACGTAAAGCTGAGTCTGTGAATTATATGAATGGGCTGGTATCTAGTGCCATCGTTACTCTACAGGCAGAGGCAGCGCAGGAAGCATCTAGCAATAGAGCAGTTGATGTTCACAAGCACCTTTTTAGTGAACTTAAAATGTTTTTTATCACTAAATGTAATGAACCGATCAAACCCGCCCGACGGAAAGCAGCCAAATGGTATAACTCGTCATTTCGGACTGCTTACCGATCACTTGCAGCAGCTATTAGGAGTAAAGATAGGGCCCTAATAAGTAAAAGTAGGTCAGGTTATAAGACTGCCCAGTTAGTGGCCAAAAGAGAATGGGATGAAGAGCATTGGATTGCCCTCCTGGAGGCTTGTTCTAGGAGAGACATGACCGCGTTTTGGCACATGGTGAAGTGGGTTAGGGGCTTACCAGCCAATGTACCCACAAACCTTGTGGAGACCCAGCAATGGGTTTCCCACTTCAAAGGTCAATTTACTTGTGACACTGTAGCAAGTGTTGTCACTGAGATGCCGTCAGCAATCCCAATTCTATATATAACAAAGTTAGAAGTAGAAAATGCTCTACTCCGGGTTCCCAAGGGCAGGGCCCCGGGGCTAGATTGTATCCCTGCTGATGTCTTTCTCCAAAATAAAGGCTTGTGGGCTGTATATATCCAGCTCCTAGCTAATGCCATTGCTAAGGGAGCTCGCATACCCTGTACTTGGGCAGGAGCAGTAATCCTTCCCATTTTTAAAAAAGGGGACCGGTCGATTCCGGCCAACTATAGGCTGATCAGCCTAATAGACTGCATTCAAAAAGTTATTGCAAGGGTCGTGCTTGGCAGAATTCAGGCCTGGTTGGAGGAGCATGCTATCCTCTCTAACCTCCAGGCAGGGTTCTGGCAAAGCACTATCACTGTGGACCAGGTATGAGGTTTATTCTTATTTATTGGCGCTCGGTAACCAAAGGGAGGGGTACAATTTTTGCAGCATTCGTGGACCTCAAGTCACCTTTTGACTTGGTCCCGCGCAACAAGCTGTGGTGCACACTGAAAAGACTAGGCATGCCGTTAGATCTGTTGGCTTTTGTGATAAAATTATACACCGATAACTTCGCCCAGGTTAGATGGGATGCAAAGGGCAATACTACACAAAATAATTCTGTCTGAAAGGGGGGGTGAGACAAGGGTGTGTCCTTGCTCACACTCTCTTATAAATATACATAAATGGTGTTGTACAATATTTCAAGCATTTCCCTACTGATGCTCCAACTGTAGCGGGGACTAGGATCCCACTACTGATGTTCGCGGACGACACCCTTATTCTTTCTAAGTCCAGGCAGGGCCTCCAGTGTGCCCTGTCCAGATTGGAGGAGTTTTGTCGGGACCATGATCTTGTGCATGTTGACAAGACCAAGTACATGGTCCTGACTAACTCCCCAAAGGCAATTGGTGTCATCCGAATGAACAAGGGAATTCTGGAACAAACTGAGACTTTTTCTTATCTGGGCGTTTTAATTGACAGAAGGGTAAGCTGGAAGCCGCAGATAGACTGCCTAGCTGTTAGGCCAACCCACAGGGGTTTTGCTGCAGGAGCACAGCCAGTCTCATACAACATCAAAACATGGATTTTTAATCTCTCTGACGTCTGGACTAAAGCAGCCATCTAAACCCCCCACTGCCCTCCCTCTGATCTGGTCCCAGGTTTTCATAGCGCCAAGATGCTCCCTTCGGAGCGAACGTCTGCGCTTTACAAATACCCCTCCAATATCCAATATCATACAAAACCTATAGCGCCGGCACTCCAGCTCTACAACTCCAATATTAGTGCCTCGCTACTTTATGGGGCTGAATTGTGGGGTTATGTGAATTTGGACTGTCTAGCCATGGCTCAGAACAAATTCCTATGATCTATAATTGGTCTCTCCATTCTACCCCTTTAGTACCCCTGTTTTTGGATTTGGGGTGTCATTCAATCAGGGATGTGGTACACTACAGGTTGGTTTCCTATTGGAGAAGGCTTTGGGTGACCCCAGAACTCACACATTATGCCCTGGCTTTGGTGGAAGTCAGGGATTTGGACGTAAACAGGAAATTGGTGTGGTTCAGGAGTGTTAACAATACACTATCAGACATGGGGTTGAATCATTTGTGGACCCCCCCGGCTGACAGTATATTTCCATCCAAAATGGAGTTTAAAGCTGCCTATTGGATCATGGTTAATATGAAGCGTATTGTGGTTTCCCCCAGCTCTTCCTTGTCCAGTGTTTTCCTGGACCTTAAGCAGGAGCAAAACTATGAGGGGTACTGGAATATAATTGTATCAACCCGCGATGGGAAGCTATTCCACCAGTTTAGGGTGGGAACTCTCCCCATTAACACTTTTACATCGAAGTGGGGTAACTCACAATCCAGCAACTGCCCATTTTGTCTGGAGATTACAGAAACATTAGGTCATATCTTTTTCGTCTGTCCCGCTTATAGCAAACACAGATCTAGAAGGTTGAAACCCACCTGTGTCAACTTGGGTACTAGGTCCAGCCTAGAGGCTCTTAGAATCCTCAAAACATCAGTGGCTGGACCAGTTGTGGTTGCAGTAGCTAAGTATCTTTGTTGGGTATAGGTGCTTCACTGGAAAGAGAAGAGGCAGAGGCACCGGTCCACCCCCTGATAGGCCTCTTTTTTTTTTCAAACATCTATTATGTATCACCCCATAGAGACATTACCCATTCCCTGTAAGTGCAGGGCCCCAATTTTAGGCAATTTGTTATGGTTCTGTTTTATTGTTTAAATGTTCTTATATATATTTATCAACAATTTTACAATTGGATATATAAGGTGCTCGAATGGATATATTGTATTATTCCTGTTCTGTCTCTTGACAACTACAATGAGTAGCTCCACTATCTTTATGTCATGTATATGTTGTTTTAACTTTTGTGATTTTATGCAAATCGAAATAAAGTTATAAATGAAATGACTATTTACAGTGGCCGCTCCATGAAGGATTGCTGCGGGCGACGGGGCAGGGGAGGAGCAGGGTGGGGGTAGTAAATTCCGGTATACGGCGGAACTGAGTTAAGTAAATAATTAAATAAATAAACACAATTTACATTGTGCGCGCTGCAACGCCAAATCGCGATGCAGCACATGCAATGTATTTCATTTTATTTATTTAATTATTTACTTTACTCCGTTCAGCCGTATGCCGGAGTTTAGTACCCCCCCACCCTGCCCCTCCCCCGCCCAGCCCTGCATCACTCCCTCGAGGAGCAGCCACTGACTATTCACTTATCAGTACAGAAGGGCTTATGGCATGGAAAGAACACTTTATTCAACTGAAACAACAAAAGAGAGCAATGTCAATAATGCCTATGTCTAATATGTTGTCTAAAACCATTCCCTCCACTCAAATACAAGGGACAGTTAGAAAGAGATATTTCAGGGTACCCACCGAATACATCTTTTTTGCCTGGCATCACAGGGAGTGAACCTTTTCTCTATAGGACTCTCAATGCCCCCTGTTCAAAGAACGGCAAAAGAAATAAGGAACGTTAACAACCAATGTAGTACCACTGTTTTTCCTTTCTTGACCGTGGTTGTAAATCATAAGAGATGAGAGGGTATTTCCTTTATACCCAATTAATATCCCTTAGTCATTAAGTATCTGTTGTTTGTACGCCATACAAAAATGTCTCGCATGCAATACTCCTATGTTGCATGTAACTGTATTCTCTGTGTAGAAATGAGAAACTCCTATCCCTTTTCTGAAAACTAGAACCTTCCCAGATTACTGATAGTCTTTTAATGCACATTACTCCATGAACATCACTTTGTATCTTTATATGCCGACAGATACACCCCCAGAGTTACAGCAGGTATTTTGGCAATAAATCTAGGAGTGTCAGTCAGTCAAAACAAACTTTATTTGGTTTGTTACAACCATAAAAGTACAATTTACCTCTTGTCCTACTAAAATGGATAAAATAAAAACAGCAACAGATACATAGCACGGCGGTATCAATAAACATATTACTTCTTGGTATACATATAATTTACTATCATTTTTAAAATCGGAGTATTATAACAATTAAATTAATAAAATCACTTAATTCATACTATACAACACCTCCTTAAACATTCAGCGCTTACTATTTTAAACACTAATTGTTTCAGACTTATTTAATATCAAGGGCTTATATTCTTAGATCTTACTCTGTGCAGTTGAGGAACACCTTAACTTTTTTCATATATTTCCCCATGGCACAGGCTATATCCAAATTCCCCATTTCCATCAACAATTTAGAGGCTTGCATCCTGTTTGTAATATTATAATTTTTAAAAATCGGGCATAAAAACTCCTTTCGTATATCTAAAAACCACAAACAATCTAATAAAATGTGAATAATATTGCAGGTAGTGCCTAAAGTGCAAGTGCAATTCCCATTACATCCCATCATTTGATTTCGAGCTCCCTTATTAGCGTAACATGGGTTTATTCCAATTCTCAGTTTTAGTACTTCCCTCCTTAATCTATGACTTGGTAGCCGGTCTACATAGGGAAAATGTTGGTCAGGCTCCCAGGCTGATGTCATATGGGCTACCAAGCATTTTTGTGAGAGGTACTCCCGGTCATAAGTACGGGACATATCGGTTCCTTGAAGTCTTAGTTCTTTCTTACCATTATTATATGGTCTTGTAGCGGGCAGACCTTCAGTTCGAGCACCCTGTAGGCATTCCTTATTGATGCTCTAGTCTCTTTTGCCCAGGGTAGCTCACTCGTGGTAATTTCCTCTTTGGCCCACTGGGAAATTTTGAGGAACTCATCTGCTCCCAATCGCTGCCAAAATCGGACAGTCTAGGAGTGCTAATGGACTTGAAACAAATCCACCCAGCTCAAGAATGTCAAAATGTCAAATATCTAATACGGGAACAAACTGAGCTCCCCAAAAAATGTAGATTGACACGGGTGCTGAGCGTGGGTGCCCTCACTACTAACGCTGTTAACAAAGGAACCTAAATTGACTGGTGGTGCAAGCACCCTTACTGTACAGCGCAGCGTAGTTCTCGGTTTTCTCTGCAACACCCAGGAAAGCCCTTGCCAGTATAATCTGCACTGAGTAAAGTAAGGAGCCTGTTAAGTACCTCCAGATGGATTCCTGAACCCGCAAAGAGGTTTCTCTTCTGGCCCACAGCGAACAGCAGAAACATGGGAAATGTAATTCTCATTCCCATGTATTCCGTTCTTCGCCAGCAAAACGTTGCAGAATTGTGAGAACAGTGAAACCACTCAGGTAAGGCTATTCGTCTGTTCCACTGATTTTGCCCATGGTTGAATCGTATGCGCTCAGCTGCATCTGTGTGCAACAGCTGTGTGTGTAACAATTCCCCATGCTATCCTATGGGGCAGATAGCCTTTCCATAGTGATAAACGAAATACACTGTGTTTCACTATCAGGACATGTCACACACATCAGTACATGTCCTGCCTTTCACATACACTGTACCCTGCCCACCAGGGTACCTTGGGCCTACCTGAGGGGTGTCTTAGATGTCAGAAAAGGGAAGGTTAGGGCTTGGCAAGTGGGTGCACTTGCCAAGTCGACATGGCAGTCAAAACTGTGTGCAGACACTGCAGTGGCAGTTCTGAGAATCCTGGAAAGGCTGCTCTTGTGGGTGGCACAATCAGTGCTGCAGGCCCACTAGCAGCATATGATTTACAGGCCCTGGCACTCTCAGTGCACCTTAATAGGGACTTACCAGTAAATCAAACATGCCAATCATGGAAACACCAATCCATAATCTTATTTACAATAGGAGCACTTGCACTTCAACAATGAAAAGCAGTGAGAAAGTGCGCAGAGACACTACAGCAACAAAAGCAGATTTAACCCGGGAGTTCAGAAAGTAAAAAGACAGGGGAAACACACAAATAGATCACAGGTCTAACAGGGGCTACATGCTTAAATGTGTTTAACCTGTGATGCATTGCTCTTGGTAGAGCTGAGATGTATGGCAGGGGCACCTAGTGCTTTTCTCGTTCCTCCCTCTTTGAGGCGCCACCAAGCCTCCCTAAACCTGGGAAGTAAGTGCACAGAAGCTGAAGGAGAGTCTTGAAGAAAGGGTGGGGGATCAAACAGGTGGGTGGAGGCTTGACTTTGTGTCCAAGTCCAAGTCAAGTCAAACAAGCTTTATTCGACGATTGTCATAAAAGCAAACAGTACATACAAAATGACATTTTAGGCATATAAAATAGAGTTTAAAATTATACATATTTACATATAAAAACCCACAAATTCATTACACAGTTAAATCCATTAAAACCATGGAATTAAATAAGTATACACATGGTTAAAAAATTTCTAAATTCAGTACAGTGGTTATATTTTAATCTTTGAGCATTCTACTTCTGATAAACCAGGCCCAGCCCAAGAATTTTGCCACGGCTATACAAACTGTCGTGTCTGTACAGGAACGGATAATACGAACTGCCACCGATCCCCGGTCGGTACCCATTAACCTGCACATTGAGCGAAGCCACATTCTCCGGGGTTCTATATATACTGGACACTCGAATAGCATGTGCCCTATAGTTTCTGGGCGAGCTGAACATGATGGACAAACAGCCTTAGCCCCCGGAGACCACCTACTAGTGGATGCCCCCACCGGTAGGCTCCCAATCCTCAATTGAAAATATAATTTACGGTCAAGGGGTTTTGAGATAACTTCCCGAAATGCTTCCAGTTTCGGCACATCCTTGATATCCAAGAACATACCCGTCAAGGACCCGGGGTCAATAGTCCTATAGGACCTAGAGTCCACATACTGCCAATACAAGGTCTTTAGAATCTTTTTAGGTGGGAACCTTGAGTTTGTAGGGTCCTCCCATAGATCCCGCAAACCCATGTTAGACAAGAGATTCCGAATATGCTCTAATCACTTGATCTTATGAAAGGTGTCACAGCGAATAATATCAAGCAGGCCCCTTGCAAAGATCTCGAGTTCCGGGGTGGTCCAGATCCTCCTCCAATATAAGACTGGACAAAAGTACGCTATGAGCCCTTTGGGGATAACCCTAGATCATAGAACAGTGGTTTCATGGGGGTACTCTGGGGTAATTTGATTAAATTCCTTAAAAATGAATTTTCAGAGATTGTCATCCCCCTGAGACTTTTACATCCCCAGCTTTCAACCCCATACAGGGCGGAGCTAACTGCTTTACCATTATAGAACGCCAATACCGGGAATTTTGGCTTAGTAAGGGACTTCTGATGTTCCTGGCACAAAGCTCCAATTAACTGTCTGTGCCTTAGGGTGGCCAGTTCGATTTGTTGTTTCCAGGACAAATTGCGGTCAATACACACACCCAGATAAGTAAAGGTTTGAACCCTTTCCAGAGGACGCAGATTCATGTTCACAGTGCCCTTAAAAGATTTAAAACGATTAAAAGTCATGAACTTCGATTTCTGCATGTTTACTTCTAAACCCAGAGCGGTACAAAAGTCTTCAAAAAGTTTCAAGCCATTTTGAAGCCCGCTAGGAGTTTTTGAAACTAAAAGGCAATCGTCGGCAAACATTAAAATGGGGACTTTTGCACCAGCAAGAATCGGGGCATCGATATTAGAATCAATGAAAAATGTTGCCACATCGTTAATATATAGGAAAAATAGAGTTGGCGCCAGGACACAGCCCTGGCGGACGCCAGTTTCCACTGGGAACTGCGGCGTGACATTACCAGGACTCCCCCATCTAATCTGGGTGTAATTTTGCTCATGGAGTCTTTTTACCAGGAATAAAAGAGGCCCTGGCAGCTCTATGCACCTAAGGACTCTCCATAAAGTAGAGCGAGGAACCAGGTCAAATGCCGCTCTTAGATCTATAAAAGCGGCATATAAGCTTCCATGTCCTATCAGCACGGTCTTCCAGTACAGCATGGCAAAGTGTAGTACCTGGTCAAACGTGCTGATTGCAGTTCTGAACCCTGCCTGCAAGTGGGACAAGATCTTGTTGTTACATTCCCAATCAAGAATTTTGTTTAAAACCAGCCTGCCGAATATTTTTTGGGAGGTATCAATTAGGCTGATTGGTCAATAATTAGCTGGCTGCGACTTGTCTCCCTTTTTAAAAACGGGTATAATCTCAGCCCCATTCCAAGAGCTTGGTATTGGGGATCCCCTGGCAACCAAATTTGCCAGTAGGAGTATATAACAACCCCAATATTTCTGGTCTTGTAGGAAAAGATCTGCAGGTATGCCATCAATACCTGGCGCTCTACCAGAAACCACTAAATCTAGAGCACACTGCACATCCTTCAGGGTAAAAAGATCTTCATTTAGGGGCTCGAGAGGGACTTCCACTGTTAGTTGGAGATCCTGACCCTTGGCATATTGTGGCGGGAAATGTTCTATCCACTTTTCTTGAGGGACCCAATTCTGCGGCTTATCCGGGTTACCCTCCACTCCCCACTTGTAAACATTCCAAAATCTACGCATGTCTTTACAGGATCCTGCGTTTTTAAGGTCGTTCCACCTTTTCTCGTCCCAGGTACGCTTAGCTCTTAGGACTGCATTTTTGTACTTCAGTCTAGCTGCCCTTATGTTCTCGGTAGACTCGGTTTTGATCGCTTTTCGCAGTTCAGAGCGGGCCTTCCTGCAATCACCAGAGTACCAACGTGGTACCTCCGGTGCGCAGGAACCTTTACGCCTACAGGGCTTAACAAAAAGACTTTTAAGTTCACCAAAAAGAACCTTGTGGATCCTAGTTCCTTCTTGTAATCTCACATCCAGATGTACTGCCTTGCCTGTTTGTATTTTCTGCACGCCTCAGGGGCGTAACACAGGCCCCGCAGCCCATGCGGTGCGGGGTGGCCCCTAGCTCCAAGAGGCTCCCTCGGCACTGAACTCTGGCCGGAAGAGCTCCTGATTGAACCCGGAGGGAGGCCCCCTCACTTTTCGTTACGCCAGTGGCATGCCTATTAATACAGTGGTGTTGGAGTTTTGCATCAGGTCTCTCTTGCTACTGCTGTGATCAAGTGCCTGCTGCAGGCTGCTTGCCGGCAGGCTGGCCGTTCCCTGCGCTGTTGCTCTTAAAGACTTCTAGGAGCAAGGGGTAGCCTATGCTGAGGGCAGTGGCACAAGGCAGGGTACCACAGCATGTCGCAGACTCTTAGATTTGGACAAGAGCAGCAGGCACTGGGAGGCAGGCTTTCTCTATATGATGTTATGATGGACACGGAGGGCAGGGTAGGGATCAAACCAGATGTGTATAGTCTAATTCTAGAATCTGAATCTCTCTGGGCATTTCCACACCAACAAGAAAAATCTAAGCACTCTGTGATTTGCCCAGGATCAAACAGTTATAATGATATAAGGAAGCTGACAGTAGAGCCTAGGCCATCTGTTTCTACCGCTCACAACCTGGTCAGTAGCCACATCATTGTCTAGTGAAGCAGACCACTATTGATGTATTCATCTCTTCACCTAACAGGCTAATAGTTGGCAAATCACTGCACACAATAAAGGTTTTAAAAAAAGACTTCTCCCCTTTTAAGTTATATTTTCCCATGTCTCCACCCAGAGGTATTTCTGTTCATAGATCACACCTCCCATGCAAATAACGTTAGATCTCGGATTGTTGGGCATTTCTGTCTGCTAGTCAGGGACTCCTTCAAGGTATCATGGATAAATGCCTTTTTGACTGTGGGGCTACCCCTTTTTGTTATGAAAGTCAAGCGGTGTTTGGATGAGGTGGAGGGTCTGTCACTGACTTGTGGTTGTGTGTTGGCAGTGCATTGGCCTTCATTCTTGTGGATGCAAACCGACTGTGCACAGCTTATGTAGTACTTGCTTAAGCGAGGTATAAAGATGATCTCAGAATCCCATTTGCTCTTTGAGTGGATACACTCTGTGGGAACTCTCATGCTAACTTATGTTGACATACTTAAAAGCATGGCTCTATCTGTCACAGCAAATGCCTTTATGACCTTTTACTAAAACTGGTATTAAACATTTAACCCAGCAGTAGGTACACTGGCACATACCCCAAACATGTTTAGCAATTATTATGTTAAAAAAATATCCGGGTGAGCGGTGCAGTCCTATTTTCTGTTTATATTTTTTCGAAAAAGCCTGTATACTTAATAATCAAGTGGTGCAACACCGCTACGTGTGCTGTTGACACATGTGAATTAACAAGCATCATATAAAAAGCCCATAGACTCGAATGCAGTGTGCACTGTTCACTTTACCAAAATTAACAATTTGTTAATCACAATATTAAACGCAATTTACTAATTTCTTCATTCTAATTCATTTATTTGTTTGTTTAAACTCTTACTTCATTGTGTTTGGTACCATATTTTCAATACCTCGTACATGTACTAAACAAAATATTCTGGAAAATGAGTTTCCTTGATACTTTTTTTAAACATCAATATATAATTGTGACATTCTTTGAAATACATAGGATGCTCATTGTAAGAAACTGTCTCTATATATACTGCACCAAAGTGAGGTACAGTGTGTATAGAGTCGAAGGGTCTCCAGAGGTTTGGCAGAGGCTAATGTTAGATAGAACCTCATTCTCTAAAGTGATAGCTTGGTCGAGCAGTAAGGCAGTATCAGAGGACAACGTAAAGCATTTGATGTACACACTCAGTCAGCAAATGGTCTCACACACTCAAGAACTGAACTCAAGGCCAATTGTTTTGTATAAAAAAATATACTGTTGTTTTATTTCTAGAACCAAGCAAGCCTGGTGCAGGTAAGCATAAAAATACTTTTCAGTAGTAAATTACTTGTATGAAAACAGTTCAAAATAGCAGTGTAACTTGTACTGGCTTTGGTTTCAGTTTTAAGAAAGCAGTTTGCAACACATTGCAGGTATAGTACATTCAATTGAATGTGCTTTTTAGTAAAATGCAGTTAATTGCTTTTCAGATGACTTTTGCTAACACAGGACTGGATCCTAGATTCAGTCCTGGGAAATTTCCTGAAAACAGGTGAGTAAATGCGTTTTGGTTAAAGGTACGATTTTTAAAGAATATTATTGTATTTCAAAAGTTGATAGAAACTTTTTCACATAGAATCACCAATGTTATCCTATGTCAGGGTAAAGGATTTGTTTAGACCAAACCATGAGCTACCAGAAGATCACAGAATACAAACAGAAATATATTGAAAGAGGGTACCCAGAAGATATACTGACGGAATGCATCACAAGGGAGGATCAAAAAATGAGGATGGAGTTGTTCATTAAACCCAACAAAACCAAAGGTGATGCCTTATTGTTTGTTTTAAAAATATTCAACATGCCAGTGAGCAATTAAGAGAATCATCAACACAAGATGGTAATTATTGGAAAATGAGTCCGATTTTAACGATGTTTTAAACAAAAAGCCATTACATGCCTGCACAAGAGGCAAGAACTTGCGAGAACTTTTGGCAACACCTGATAAGAAGCAAAAGGCTGATGATTACAAAGGCACTAACAAATGCCTGAACTGTAAACATTGCAGCAATGTTATAACTAGAGACAGTTTGACACACCCAAATAAAGGAGAAATCATAAAATTAAGACACGTCAGATTACAACACCCAGAACGTAATATACTGCATCAAGTGCCCATGTGGCAGGGCGTATGTAGGAAAGACGGAACGCAAAATAAAAGTAAGACTGACCGAATTCAAAAGTACATGAAAGATGAAAAACAATACCTCCAGTTTAGCCATACATTGGCAAGAAGAAAAGCATTTCATCTCACAACTGAGATACCAAATTATTGAGACGTTAACACCTATACCTGGAGTTGACAACACTAAGAGGTTGCTCCAACTTGAGATGTACTGGATCAAGTGATTGGACACATTATTACAGAGAGGTTTGATTGATAGAATCGATATGAGTTGCTTCATATGAGTGAATACCATGCTAACAACATACATGTATTGAGAAACATTAGGGATAGGAATCTACTCTTATTTGAAAAGGTACATGTCAAACCCAGCAGAGTAGGATACATTGAAATATTTACATAATTTACAGAGTAACATACATCTATATACATCTTCTACATATCACACATGGAGATTATGATTTGGTGGCGGGCCATTTAACACGTATGGAGACGATCTAATGACTAATGACATTTTCCTATAAAAAATGTTTCCAGTTAGATGGATTGGATGTAGATAACGAGGGACAAATTCAGTGATTTGTTTATTATTTGTCTTGCAAACCGGAAAATCATCGGAGGCATATGGAGGTTGACTGAATACAATGTCTCAGGAGAGCATACAAGAATGCGACATAACAGTGATAAACATGGAGTTTGAGGAACCATTCGCGCAATAAGAACAAACCACACACCAATAATTTACTTAACATAAAAGGTCACTTTATTAAGCCAGGTAACAGAAAAATAGTTTTTGCCTAGAAATAAACATTCTTGAATAATTCACTACATTGTCATTAAGCATTAAACGTTTGATAAAAAAGCCAAAACTTCCCAATAATACTTTTTCAGCAAAAATATCCCATGAAATGTACAATCCCAATCAAGCTTTCCAAGGATAAGCCCGCTCAGACCATCCAAACCCCAAAGAAACCCGCCACCCAGGAAAACCAAAGAATTTTCCTGGCCCAACCAATAAAAATTTAGGGAATGCAAAGTTAATCTGATTTTAGTAGAGTACCAGAGATTTTCAGACCAAAATTCAGCCAACAAATCTCGCAATTCCATTAAATAGTATGCTTGACCCATTTGGGACAAGTGAACTCCATCCTCCCGAAACAGATGATATTCAACACCTGTTATATTATCATGAGACAGAACCCTAATGCCCATTGCCGAACAAAAAAGTTTAATTTCTCTATAAATCTTTCTGCAAGCCCTTTCCAATGCAGTGTGATTACGAGTTCCCCTCCAATGGTGCCTATAAATAAATTCTGTCCAAACCAGTGCTGTGCCTATCCAGCTATTCTTGATCACAGCTAAGTACATTTTCATTTTCTTTAAAAGGGACAAACCAGACAATTTCACAACATCATTCTACCCCAAATGAATAATTAATAAATCTGGAAAACCTCTTGCCAAAGACAGCCTAGAAAGCATAAAAAATAAATCCTCCCACTTCATACCACCTTTCCCTATCCATAAAACTTCATGACTTTTACTAGGCAAACCAAGCACTCCGCCGTAGATCTGTTGTTCTGCGAAGATGGCTGACCATTTGACAAAAGAATGGCCTACTATACATGAACTTTTCTTTGTTGATAATGGACTTTTAACACCACCTAGACAGAAAAACAAATCAACTTGTAATTAAGTAAAGACAAAATAATTGTGGTATTATTTCCTCACACAACGGGCACAACAATCAGATTTCCATCTGCCAATTTGTTTAATGTCATCCCAACACCAACCCAACCTGAACGCTTCGGTAGCTGCACCTATACGAAAATAGTGAGTCCCAAAACGTAAAGGATCCCTTCCCAACAATATCAGAGCTTTTATCAAAACAGGCAATAAATGTGCACTAGTAATCCTGCTCCCATTATGATGAGTGAAAATTGCCCCATGTTAAAAATACTCCGAAAGTGTGAATACCTCCCATTCCCTTAAAGGGCACCAGTCTTGTACACCACTACTGTTTAATTGAATCCACGTGCCTTTACCAAGCTGGTCAGTTTTAGACCTTCTCAAACGAATCCTGAGCTTCCTTCCCTGCACCTGAACCTCCTCTGTCTGAATACCCCATTGGTCCCGCACACCCAGCAATTCAGAAACTCTAAAAGCGCCAAAAAACAACTAAATCATGCAAACTCTGAAACGTGAAACCTCCCACCCGTCGTAGCAGCAAACTGGTAATTAAACTAAAAGTTGCTGTAACATGAAAAAAGTAACTGGTTCGCGTAGAGGCAAAGACATAAAACATTCCCTCCCCAAACCCTTCAACACCCGTTGTAGCAAAACATCCCCCACCAAATCTTGCCCCCACCACAACTGACTATAAAAGAAATACCAGCTAGTTTACCTGCAATGGTTGTGTATGACAATCCTTTATTAATTAAATACAGAACAAACTGTAAAAGAAAACCTTTGTTACCCACTGAAGATCGATCAAGACCTTGTAACTTAGCATAACTTAAAAATTCCGTCCAGGCCTGTCGATAACTGCGTCTGGTAGAAGGGGCTATAGCTTTCTCAACCAAATCAATGATTCTCATTCCCCCAGCACCCAGATGTCTTGCGGGATCGGAGTTTTGACGCTGTCCGCCCCCGGTGCCAAGCTGTGGAATTTCTGCCAATTGAAGAGAGACAGCGCATCCGCTACTGAATTATTAACACCTGGAATGTGTCTAGCTCTAAAAACAACATTTAATCTAAGGCTCTGTAGCATAAAAAACAGCAAAAGACGCAGCACCGGCACATCTTTTGCCTTTTGATTGTTTATTAGTTCAACAACAGTCATAATATTAGAGTGAAAGAGAACACTTCTGTCTTTAAATTCCTCACCCCATATTAACAAGGCCACCATGAGAGGAAACAATTCAAGAAACGCTATACTACGACCAGAAGCCAATGAGTAAGCCATTTTTCCACACACCAGCGCCCTTCCCAAAAAAAAAAAAAACATGTGCTCCAGAGGCATCTGAGAAAATCTGACACTGCCAAATAGTCCTATCTTCAATGAAAAATAGAGAGACTCCATTAAAAGCCTTCAAAAAGTGCATCCAGATCAAAAGATCTTCTTTGATAGCTTTAGTGAGTCTAACCCGGTCATGCGGAAGGAATGCTCCTGACATAGCCATGCATACAAACAGTTCTGCCAGCACGGGCCACCCGGCAAGCGAAGTTTAAATAGCCCAACAAACGTTGAATCTGCCTAAGTTCAAATTTTTCTTTGGCAATAGTTTCCAACAAAAAGAATCTGATTACATCCGCCTTAACTGCTGGCACCTGAGCCATCATCTCCTCCGTGTCAATTTCTATACCCAAAAAAGTAAGTTTGGTAAATGGACCTTCCGTTTTCTCCGGAGCCAGCGGAATACCGAACTCCTCAGCCATTTCTTGAAATATGAGTAAAAGTTTATGACACTGGTCTGAATGTGCCTTACCAATGAAAAGGAAATCGTAAAAATAGTGACAAACCTGCTTGTGACCACTTCTCTCTGAAAAATAGTAAACAGTTCAAACAGAGCACAGGACACTGAACAACCCATTGGAAGGACTCTGTCGATGTAAAAAGCATAATTGAAAAACATGCCTAGAAGCTCAAAATCAGATGGATGAATGGGTAGTAGGCAAAAAGCTGACTGAATGTCACATTTTGCTAGCTGAGCACCATACCCCACCCCACATATCATCCGTAATGCATCATCAACAGACGTATATGACACATTAGAATCTGAAGGGGAAATAAAATCATTAATAGAATGGCCCTCCGGCCACGATAAATGATGAATAAGTCTAAATTGACCAGACACTTTTTTAGGAACCAAACCCTAAGGGTATATTATCAATGTCTGCAGGGGACACTGCCTAAAAGGACCTGCTATCGTGCCCACTTTCAACTCCACATCTAGCTTTTCCTGAACCACTTCTTTGGCAGATTTCAAATTTTCAGGCCATCTATTGTAACGTGGGCCTTGGTATCCTAACTTAAAACCCTCCTTAAAACCCCAATAAAGTTTAGAGGCAGAGTCTAAATCAGGGTACCGTTGTAACCATGGTATCATGACGGATAACTTACTTGGTGTATGAGCCCTTTGGGATAATCTGTGGAAAATAACCCCTGCTTCTTGGTGATTTCCTTTGGTCACCTAACCTCTGATTGGCAAAACATTGGATGATGGCATGCTTCCCTCCACACTCGAACATTCGTGTTTGAACCTACAAAACTGCCTGATGCATGAACAGGATCCTGTAATTGGTAGTTGTCCTTTACCCAAACCCCCTGCCCCAACCTGGGCGGGGCGAAGCAGAAAGGGCCGGTAAGTAATTGGAAGACCACTTGCGGTATGCGTCGTTGCAGGCGGTTGGGTAGAGGACATCCACTGAAGCCAAAGTTCCTGATACACCTCCCCCCAAGGTTTGTTGTGAAACATACTGACTCTAGCCCTGAATTCCTCATCATAGCTGATGTAGGAAGGTGGATATCTGACTATGGTTGCCCCCAAACTTTTTGCCTGGTGTTTAACTGGTTTTTGACTTAGTTGGTCTGGGATCCTGCTATTCAGGGCCCCAGGCTAATTGCTCTCTCCTTAAAATGGACTCCATGTACCATAGGTACATACACAATTGGAACTGGTTCACCTTATAGGCCCCTGTAACAGTGTACCCTAGGTACCCAGGGCATAGGTGTAACCAAGGCCTACCAGGGGCTGTAGCATGTATTATGCAACCCCTGGCCTGGCCTCCATATTTGATACAACTGACTGATCCATCAGCTGGGGTAAGTTGGTGTAATCACCTCTTACTTAGATGTAGTATACCTACATCTAACATATCTGGACACATGTTAACCTATAAGCCACTCCTATGGAAGGCCTCAGCAATCCTGGAGGCAGAGTGCTTGGTTTCATGTGAGATGACACTCTGGCACGAGCTGAGCCCATCTGCAGCTGTCGGGAACAACTTACTTAGCTGTTCCGGGATATTGCCATACCATATACTCTTAAGTGCATTATAATCCTCGCGTTTATATGCTAACTTTTGTTTGGCTTTATCAAAACATGTCGAATAAGGTGTCATACGATTTGCAATACTATCCCCTCGACAGTCCTGTTGACGGGGATAGCATTCCACCCTTCTAGAGGGACACAACATGTACATAACCTGAACCCCGGTTAAAGTTAAACTCGAGCCTCAGCATCACAAAATGGATGCTGCCACCACAGACACAAGTCTGACCTCCTGCTGCTGGGAGTCCTTCCAGCGAGGGAGGCTTGGACAAAGGGTTTCCTGCCTTGGGAGGTGAGAGCACCACCCCAGACAGGATTTTGTGTATTGGGTAGGACAGGGCTGAATAGATTGAGACATGCCTGGGGCACACAAGGTGTCCCCATGCATAAGCCAGTCCAAACCGGTGCTGGGGCTTTCCAGCCCCAGTCCTGGCGCGGAGCTGGACAAAGGAAAGGGGGTCTAACCACCCCCCTTCCTGGTCCCACCCATAGGACGGACCTAGCAGGTGATCCACCCCTTAGATTGGGAATAAGAGTGGAAGCAGTGCCATAGCACCTCAGATCATCCTGAAATCGACTTAAAAATAAGTCAAGTCAAAAACCACTTTATTCGATTTAGTTAAAAATCATAAAAGCATGCTACAATCAATTAAAAAAAAGGGCAATTCAATTTCATAAAAAATTTCATACAGCAATAGCAATATATATACACAGTTTAAAAAACAGCTAAAAATAATTACTAACTAAAATTTTACAGATACATTGAAAAAGAAAACATTTCATCCTCCAACACAAACCCCTATATTACATTTGCATTCTCCTCCTCCTAATCCTGACAGCAGCAACAAGGTAATTAGCCACGCTAAACATAACCAAGGGTGATTCTAACATTTGTAAATACAGGAGAGCTGGTTTTGCCTGTAGAAAAGCTTTGCCCTTCAATAAAGGCACCAAATACTTCTGTCTTGGAGTATTGTAAAAATGGCAGAACAGCATTAGATGCATATTATCTTGGAGAGAAAAATTGTCGCAATTGCACACAGGTGCATCCTCAAGCTTGTACCAACCATGGCTATCACAGAGAACCGTATAAATCTGGTTAAACCGAAATTTAACCAGAAGCCACCTGTGAAAAGGGATGTTTACTATGGCAAGATACGGTTGAATAGCTAAGCAAGTAATCGTCAAAAATGGGCTCTGACCGTGGGTTTTGTAAGTTGATTTTCCTCTCTCTCCAAGCTCTTCAGTTTAAAAAAGTTAAGCTTGACCCAATCTAGATCTGCTTTTTTCAAATCCAGAGGGGAGGAAAATATCTCGCGGCGACCAAGTTCCACGGAACACTTATAAATATATGACAGCCAAACAATATCTTTAAATTTGTCCAGTTTTAAATAATCCATCAGTATTTTATGATTCAAACCTAGGTTGTTATTGATCCAAATCCTAATCCATAGAAGAATAGGTGCCATTGAAAGGATATCGGTAATGTACCCAAAACCAAGCTCCTGATGAACTGAGAATGTGGCTGTCGACTGGGGGAGCCCTAGTATAGACCGGAGGAACTTGTTCTCCTCCCTTTGAATGGTTTCACTTTTCACATAGCCCCACAGACCTGCTCCGTACCTGGCTATTGCCAGAGTTTTTGCCCTGTACAAGCTTAATAATGCACCGCTCGGCTTCCCTCCAAGTCTCCTTGAAAAGCTTAAAATTGCATGTACCAAGCTCCTCACCGCTTTGGTTTTGGCTGTTATTTGTGGGATCCAGCTACCCTTAGTATCAAAAATTACACCAAGGTAAGTAAAAACTTTGACATTAGTGATCACTTCGCCATTACAATAGAAAGATTTGGTGTTATTTTTGACAGCCCCAAATGCCATAACATGGGATTTAGAATTATTTACCACTAAGTCAAGTGAGGACATAAATTCACTAAATGCATTTAAAAGTCTCTGCAGACCTAAATGTGTCCGGGCTATTAAAGCAGCGTCATCCGCGTACAGGAGAACAGGAATACGAGTATCCCCTGCACGCGGTGTATCCAAAGTAGCAGTTAAAAGATTTTTCTCTAGTGAGTTTATGTATAAAGTGAACAGCATGGGGGCAAGGATGCAGCCTTGCCGTACACCCCTGCTCGATTTAAACCAAGCTGTGCGATTTCCTTCTTGGTCCATTCTAATAGATGCCTTTAAGTCTTTGTGAAGTTCAGCCAGAAAGTGGACAAGAGGAGGGTCAAGTCCCAATTTTAACAACATGGACCACAGCCGAGCTCTGTTAACTAAATCAAAGGCCGTGGACAGGTTCATGAACGCAACAAAAATTGACCCCTTTGTTGCCGTTGTATATTTTGAGATTATCAAATGTAAATTTAAACATTGGTCCTCTGTACCTCGTCCTGAACGGAACCCGTACTGGGCATCCGATAAAATATCATTTTCCAAAGTCCACTTATTAATTCTCGCAAGTAATACTTTACCCAGGACCTTCATGGAAGAATCCAACAAGGATATAGGGCGGTAGCATTTGGGGTCACTTCTTTGCCCTTTTTTAAAAATAGGGACTATGATTGAGCATGACCAGGTTTTAGGAAAACCCCCTACAAGTACACAGTTAAAAACATTGGCTAGTATCATTGCCCACATCTCTGAGTTTAATTTATAAAGATCCAAAGGGACCCCATCTGGACCGGGGGCTTTATTCTCAGCGGAACCTTTTATCGCAACCTCAACTTCAGTTATACTAAATTTTAGTTTGGGTAGCGAAATTGAATGACAAGGCATACAAAATGTCTCAGAAATATCATTACTCCCATATATTTTAGAGAAATGTTTAAGCCACTCTGCTTCAGGGATATTTACTTCAAGATCTATATTTCTTGATTGGGCAAATAGAGGATTATTAATTATAGACCAGAATTTAGAACTTTGTTTGAGGGTGGTTGAATCCATTAAAGAATCCCAGGCTTCTTCTTTAATAACTTTTTTCCGTGTCTTTACCGCCTCAGCGTATTTCTTCCTCAGTTGTGCTACCAGTGACTTGTCTCTGGGGGAATGTTTAAGCGCTTTCAACAGAGCGGAGTGTGCTTTGAGCATGTATGATCAAACCAACCATAAGCTGGGGCAGGACCCCTCTTTGGTCTAACTGCGAGCTCTTCTTCCACTCTGGTACAGATAGCCTCAAAGGCGGTAACTACCTCTTTCCCCCCCCATGTCTAGATCCCTACATGTCTCAAGTTCCACTGCCATTTTTTGTTCAATTAGACCTAGAAAGTCCTCAGGACAAACTTTACACCATTTTAGACGCCTTCCTTGGTCTTTACTCTTTACATCCTTCACAGAAGTGGCCAGCAAGGCCTCTTTGCTTAGACCAAGAGAGCCGTCCATAACTAGCGACACCGGGTTATGATCACTGAACCCACTTACTATGGCATTATAAAACAATACATAGCGGAGAAGACCCGGGGACATAAAAATATAATCAATAATCGATTCACTTCCCCTCGCATTATATGTGACCACACGGTCATTTAAATCAGAAAACCCCGGTTCATATAAATCATTAAATGATAGCAAATCTTCCATTGCTGCACCCTTTGAGCTGTGCTCGAAATGTGGCAGAGTCGTGTGATCAGGACCGGTATCATCCTCAATCTGGCAATGTAGCCCACACAAATGAACATTAAAATCTCCCATTAGTATGAGCTGAACAAAAGTGGTTTGTTTTGACATATAATTAGTTAAAAAAGAAGATAGACCTTCTAAAACAAAATTTGGGGGACCCCCCTGCATAGAATTGTAGCAGTTTATTAAAACTATCTTATTTTTATCTGCTTGGTGGATTTCCAACAACTGAAAATAATATGAGGAGCTGGGAATTTCCTTAACACTGCCTGCTATGTTAACTGAAACTAGAAATAACAGGCCCCCTCTGTCCCTTCCCGCCGGGGAACTTTGAGCTTTAACAAAGAACGATGTATAGCCATCTAACCAGAAATCATTTTCTCTTGCCCAAATGTCCTGTAAGGCCACTATATCATGTTCTTTTAGCTTTTGTAGCTAAATCGGGTCTTCCTGCTTTGCGCGTAAGCCCGCAATATTCCCGGATAGTAGCCTGACATTCCCCCTGCCAAGATCTATTGGGCCTTTACCGGCTGTGGTTGATATGTTACATGATGGGACTATAAAAGCATTATCGTAACTAAGGGCTTTCTTGCTTGTATGATCATGCTCTAGTCAGTCAATATATGTCTGATTTGCGAGAGCCGGACATCTATTCGACAGAATTAGATCATCAGTAGGCGTGTTCCTTAAAATATTAACTGTACCACCAACCCTAGGTTTCTTTGTCACCCATTGGTTAACTTGTAGGGGCGAAATTACTCTATCTTCAGCCCATGCATTATTAATATGCTGTGACCTAGTTTTCCCACCGCCATCTATCCTATATACTGGGGGATAGAGAAAACCCAGAGGCATAGCGCGAACACCCTTACCTACTGGGTCCAGTGGGGAACCATCCCAGAAGATGCGGCTAGAGACATTGCGGGATTTAAAGTTGACTATTACACAGTCTCCTGCTACGCATTTCTTAGTTTTGCCCACCCAGTTGACCCTTCTTCCTGTCAATATATTATCTGCAATGTTACTTTCGCCCGAACAGTTCGCATTGCACCATTTTTTAATATGTTTAAGAAGGGTTTCGTGTTGTTCTACCTCCCCGTCAGCAAGTGTAGGCACATTTACCAATATTGCTACAAACGGTGTTGCATCCGGTGGTAAATTTACTGGGGGTACCGTTCCCGCCCGTCCCCCTTGTGAACCTCTAGGCCTTACTATTGGAGTTAAACTTGGTACAGCTTCCAAAATAGGCGTAGATATACCCTTATCAACTTTTCCTTTATTATGCACAGGGTTATCAGTGACCAAATGTGTAGCCGTGTTAGTCAACGGGCCGCCAACCTTGGGTGCAGAAACCTGTGCAACTGGAGGACATGACGACATTTGTATGGATGAAGAAAGGGCCTGAGTATTTAAAAAGTCATTAATGCGGTCGCATTTCGCCAGTAGGTCCTTAACACAATCCTTCAGAGTCTCAGTGATATCAGTGGCAATCTGGATTAGGGCGGATTCAAGTCTGTCCGAGAAAAGTTTTTCTAGTAGAGACGAGATTCCCTCCTCAGTGATGTAAATAGCACGTTGATCCCCAGGCTGACTGCTTGCTGTGCTCTCTATGTCACCAGAGGCCACAGGTATAGGAGGTATCACTGTTTCAGGCAATACCGGGATCGGAAGTACAGTAGGGGACTGGGGCATAATAGGTCTGCAAGACTCAATAATGACCCTAGGTTCCAACGGAATACAGTTGATGGTGGAAGTGTTCGTTGTGTCAGCGCCCACTGGAGTAGTTTCAAGACCCAGCTCATGCTCTGACTCAGCAATCTGGGTAGAGAGTTAGTCCACTTTCGTAGTCAGATAAGTGATTATGCTGGTAGTGTACTTAGGAACCTTAGCTTTTACTTCACCTACCACCGATGTTACTAGTTTACGCTTACCCATGATGTTAGGGATGTGGCCCGTCCCATCCCTGTTCGTCCTTGGACGGCCTTAGCCCAGCGCGACGCGAAGGGAGCGTCTGATCTTTGTAGCGCCTCCGGGCGCGAAGAGTGCGGGAGGCAGGAAGTGCCCGCAAAGCTCGCTGGGAGCTGTAGTCTCCAGCCGCGTGGATGGAGCAGTGGCGGCGAGACTTACAGCGTTCCCCACCCAGGAGCTGGAGCTGCTCTCGGCGTGCTGGCGTGCTGGCAGGTAAGCTCGCTGCTGGAATGACCCCCCGCTCCACCGAGGGAGCGTCTGATCTTTGTAGCGCCTCCGGGCGCGAGGAGTGCGGGAGGCAGGAAGTGCCCGCAAAGCTCGCTGGGAGCTGTAGTCTCCAGCCGCGTGGATGGAGCAGTGGCGGCGAGACTTACAGCGTTCCCCACCCAGGAGCTGGAGCTGCTCTCGGCGTGCTGACGTGCTGGCAGGTAAGCTCGCTGCTGAAATGAACCCCCGCTCCACCGAGGGAGCGTCTGATCTTTGTAGCGCCTCCGGGCGTGAAGAGTGCGGGAGGCAGGAAGTGCCCGCAAAGCTCGCTGGGAGCTGTAGTCTCCAGCCGCGTGGATGGAGCAGTGGCGGCGAGACTTACAGAGTTCCCCACCCAGGAGCTGGAGCTGCTCTCGGCGTGCTGGCGTGCTGGCAGGTAAGCTCGGTGCTGAAATGACCCCCGCTCCACCAATGGAGCGTCTGATCTTTGTAGCGCCTCCGGTTGCGAAGAGTGCGGGAGGCAGGAAGTGCCCGCAAAGCTCGCTGGGAGCTGTAGTCTCCAGCCGCGTGGATGGAGCAGTGGCGGCGAGACTTACAGCCATAAGAAGATGCCTGGACTTCGACATTCTGCTGCATAGAAGACTGAAGAGCATCTCCCTTGTGGCCAAGGAGTGGCAGCCCTGTGAACATAGGCACCATCCAGCAACTCGACATCTGCTTTGCCGCCGCTTCCTGCTGGAGCCCGAGCCTAGAGCCCGACGAGACCCAGACTCCCAGACATCTCAGAGCCCGATCCACAGTCCCTGCAGAGGCACCGAGAGATGTGGGACCAGACATCTCGAAAGACCCCAGAGAAGCTGACTGCGCAGCACCCGAGGCACCCTCGACGCTGTGCTTTGGGGTTTGAGAAGCCCCACCACCGAGCAGCATTTGCACCAAAGATCAGCCCCCCAGAATCTCCACGAGCTGCGTGGGGCTCTTTTGCACTTTGCCACTCGATGCGCCATCCCGGCCACTTGCCACGTGGCTAGCGGCCATCTTGGCGACAAAACCTACAATCAACACTGCGGGTCTGGTTGCTCCAGACTTGCCCTCGCTCCTGTAAAAAGGAGCACCCTGACTACAACTACTCGATAGGTTTAGTAGGTAAACACCAGTGTAGGTAGATTGCAACGTATCCACCCACACTAGAGCAATGTCTGGAGCAGAGGGGTCCACTGGGACTGTCCCTGTTGACCTTGCTGGTCCGAGTGATAAGCTTTCTTCACTTCCTGCGTGGCTTGCATTAGCCAAGGCCTGTTTGCTCCAATCAAGTTGCCGACACCGCCATCAGCTAGAACCTTTGTGGGACAGCTCATGACCGACTCCTGGATGTCCTCGATCTCTTCGTGTCCACGTGGCTGAGGAGACAAGCTACACCTCATCGCCTGTTTGCACCCGATATCGCCTGGTTCCATCCTGGTTCCACGGTAGTCACTGGCTAGTGACTTTGAACATTGTCCCCTTTGCTTTCAGGTCTTCACAACTTCAGATCCACCCTTGGATCCACCGGAACTCTCCTCGACGACACGCCTGCAGCATCTTCATCTTCAGGCCATCGACCTGCGTGACGAAACCCGACACTACTTTGCACCTGTGCACCCGCTTCCTGTGGGTGAGGTAACTCAGCAACGCCGGTGTTCCTACACTGGTACACACCTCTAGTGTCTGGGTCTTAAGTTTTGTCCTTCTAGGTTCCTTAAACAGTAACTTTATGACTTTTACGCACCATTGACATTGCATTGGTGCAATGCGTGTGCTTTAAGCGCTGCCCCCGAGTCCCGCTGGCCTTTCCCGACTTTTTCACTGTTAGTCCCGAACACCTCCAGCGATTCCCCAGGCCCTAGGCCTACTTCCTTTCAGCTAGGTGGACCTTATACCACTATTTTAGTATATGGTTTTGGTGGCCCCTAGGGCTCATCCATATTGTGCAACTTTTGTATATTTAAACTGTGTTTTGTTTTAACGCATTTGCTTCTGTGCTCATAAAGAGTATAGGGGATATTTGTAGTAAATAAATATATATATATTTTCAATTTATATCTGTGTGGTGTCCTTTCATTTGGTATTCAAGGGGATTGTGTATGGTAAAACAGCTTGCTTCACATGCCTTTACAGATTTTAGCCTAGGACTGCTTTGTCAACCCTACTAGGATAGCTGGTCTATAAGGTTGACTTATAACCAATCATCATAAGGGTTGCTTGGCATGGTACAAGGTGATCACTAGAACTAGTGAGCATCATATACCAGGCCAACTTCTCACAGCTGAGCCATGCGAAACCACCGAATTGTAAGTGAGCTTTGCGAATAATATCCATGTATTTAAACATGGCCACTGCCCTGTCTTGATGTCTCTCACAGTAAATGCTTGCATAGATGAAAAATGCAGCTGTCCAGTTTTCAATATTTTTTTGGGACGCTGGGACGTAAAGCAAGCTCCCATTCTTCCTCTTTGGACCCTTCCTTAGCTTCAATGTCCCTATGTAGGAGTTTGAAAACGTCAACAAATTTGTGATCCCAAATTCTCTTCTTTGTTTTTTCTGCCAAATATGTCCCCAGAGGCATAGTCAAACCCATGTAAGGTAGTTTCTTATGAATGGAATTAAAGACCACCCAATCCTGACCAAAATTTGATTTACCCAAACTTGTATGTGGGTTTTTTTACATACTTTGTGACACTGTGGATGGCACGGTGTCTGACATTGAGCCCGCTGGAGAATATCCTTATTTTTATTAGAATTTGGAAACAAACTTTCACAGAGGTGCTGGCCAATATATACCACTGCCATCTAGCGTCTATTGCTAAATTTGATTTAGGTACCTCAGGAACCTGTTTATTACCAGACAAGGTGGCCGTGCGCTGGCCCATGCTGGACCAGTACTCTGGAATTCTTTGCCCCCAGAACTAAGATCACTTACCAGTCACCTGATTTTTCGGAAAAACTTAAAAACATACCTGTATCCCAGTAATTAATGCCTCTCTTGCTTGCATACCACCATCGCTACATACCTATCCAGAACACTCCCTTTGCAGCAACAGCGCGGAGATACCCCTTCGGGGGTCTATTCAGGCGCTTTACAAGAACATAAAATAAATAAATAAAATAAATCAGTATTTGACACTTGATTGGACTCAGATAAAACCATACCACTTGTACTGAATCTGTTGTTTTCACCCCCACCTCCCCTGCTCCCAAACCTGTAACGTCATTTACAGATGCATCTCCAACCCCCACAGAACGTGTGTTGTGCTCGCCCGCTAAAGGTCGTCGCCAAGACGACCACCACTGAGGCCTACCTGATTTCAAATGAGCAGCAGGCTTTTGGAACTCCCTTGGATCATCTCAACTTTCTTGACCATGAAGCCGTTATTGCCCTGCCGAATTGTCCGCTCTTGACTTCTGTAAAATACTATAAGAATCGTTTGACCCCGAAACCCTTTGTGACAAAGCCTGCTCCTGACCCATAGCTTTTGAAACGACATTCAAAGTATCATCAAGAAACCCTTCATTCATATTCTCTGTTACCATAAGATGATCAGGATTGTCCTCAGGTAAATTCAAAACAGTATAGCTACAACTCGGCATTTCCCCATCCCCGAACGCCTGGCCGTAACCGAAAAATCCGCACTTGATACGTTTTGTTTATCAAACACCTTACCCAAAGCCGCAAACTCCTCCACATTCATAAACCTGGAAACCCCAGGTGCCATATTGGGAACTGTGGATACTGTAGACTTCAAGCCGCTCGTGCCCGAAGACTATACCAACTTACCCATCTCCGACACCTGGGCCGAGCAAGGAGCTGCTGATGAGGAAGGAGTGGAATGTTCCACCCAAACTCATTGCCCATGTTGAGGTCCGAATGCAGAGTCAAACGAGAATGGTAAGTAATGAGGAGGAGAGCGAGATTCCGGAAAAAGAGATTCAAACCTTGAAAAATAAATAGTAGGATCTGTTTGTAAAGAAGAACTTGCATTGTGAGACTGAATGTCAAAATCATGTAGGAACTCTCTTCAACATCATCCCCCATGACTGTCTCATTGAAATCATATTGTTTAGTGGCCATAGGATCTTGTAAATATAAACTATTATCCGGCCCAGGAGGGCCTCTAGGTGCCGGCGACAAAATAATTTCTGAAACAGGACCATCAACTTCTGAAACCACCACCTGACCATTATTGTTAACCTTAAAGCTGCTGACATCGTGGGACATATCTTGTAAATCAATGTCTTTCTCCCCACTGACACTGGAGTAATCAGCAAGAGCAGCAGAGCGTCCCTCGAGAGAAACATGAGGCGCTATATTAATAACAGGTATACTTTCATTGAAAAGAGCCTTCCTTTTAGGCACCGTGCCACTTAACAGTGCTCTTTTTCCCAGGTTAGGAGAAGCCGGTAAAAGAAAAACTCCCTCGTCCCCTTTAACATAACCCCTCCCTCTCCCACTGCTTAGTCGATTCAGTGAAGCTGGCAGGCTCCCAGAGGCAGCTCCACCCCTTTCTCGAACACGCCTCCTGGGACGTCCCACACGCTCTGCAGAAAGCGCCCTTAACTGACCTGGTTCCCTGTCAGCAAGGGAAGCGCCACGTGAAGACTGGAGCCTCCCACCACCAGTACGGCGCATGGAACGGCCTCTGTGTTGAAGACGCTGTGGCGCCGAGTCAGCCCGGTCATTCTCCGCCTGAGATCGGCAACTTGATAGTTGGCACGCCGCCACAGCCTTGGACACCCCCTGCGCTGCAACGAGCTTCGGGCATCTCCCCGCCACAGCAAGCACCACAGACACACTTGGGATCAAAAGAACCTCACGGGCCACTTCATAAATGATGCGGAGTGCGTCTTTAACTGACGAGGACTCCGCCATTATAATGACGAAACTTGACAAGAAAGTATGAGGAGAAACACAAAGGTTGCAGTTCAATTCAGAACAGTCTTCAATTCTTCTCAGCGAAATAACGGTCCCGCCAACCCCCACCTGCAAATAATACTTCCCAAGCCCCGCCCCTTTTCTTGGCAGAAATCGCCACACGCTGAGTGGATCGTTCCACCGCGCGAACAGCCCAAGGGGGCCACTGGCTCACGCCACGGTCCCCCTGGGTCCCCATTGTGTCAGGGGCAACCAGTGTTTTGCCAATATATTACATTCATTATGTTGGAGTATGGTAATATATACCTCAGGATTGATAATGAGCTTCATTTTAGGCTCCGTTCCAAGACGGAGTGTGAAGTATTTTGCATCCACAGGAAGACTCAGTGAGCTTTTGTAATTTCTGGTGTTGCACACATCTTCGCCCCTAGAGGGGCAACTAGCGCATTTCGATTCACAATTTCTGCGATTTGTCTGAATTACGAGCTGCATCTAAGTATACTGTTTACTAATAGATTTTATTTCCATGAACTATTTTCTATTACAATATACACACTGTAAGATGGTGGCCGAAGGGAGTGCAGGTACAGGCAGGCTCAGGTTCGAATGGTCCATCTTCGCTATTTATGACCAATTGTGGCAAACGCGTAAAAGGAAGCTTCAGATGCTTCAGTGTTACAATGTGGTTCGGAACAGGAAGATTTGAAGTTTCATTTTACCGGTATGCACGTAGTCAGAACTTTCTTTACATTTTATTTCAAAGCAATATAGACGTGGACACGGGGGGCGCTAGAGGGCGCACATGCAGAATGGCCACACTTTGGTGAGTCTCCTGCTACCTGGAAGAAAAATCCTGAATTTATCCTGAACAACCGGTTGCTATCTCGGATCAAAGTGGCCCGGAACGCAGATTGACTTACGATCTCCCCTCGGTGAAAATCCTGTGGGGATCTGATGCTGCCTGACTACTAGCTGGTGTGAGGAAAAGTTGCCCGAGGCCTGCGCTGAAGACAAGAGGTGTGGCGAGCGTGGGGAATGGAGCTGGGAAAGTCCGCGGCTTGTCACGAGGTGGCTAGGCCGAGGCTGCTAGCGACGTATATGGGAGTTGCGACGGCCGGGGATATTGGACGGCGGGGACTGCTCTGAGACGACCTGCGACCCACTGGGAAGTGCAGCGACTGTGTTGGAGCCTTGCGAAGTGTGGAGGTGCTGTGATGCAGTTTTGAATGGTGGAACAGTGATTCGATACCGCCAGGGGATCGGGGCGGCTGGCCCTAGCGGTGAGCGAGCATGTGGGCGGCCTGCCTGGGGGCACAGCGTGTGATGTCTTATAGCACTACGTAGGCGCGAAGAGCGGGAGAGAAGCTCACTGAGGTGTGGCGATAGTGTAGTGGGAAGTACTATGCGGCTTGCTGGAACACCGGGGTGCCTTCAAGTTGCAAGTCAGACGGGAGCTGCTGAGTCCTGTTTGTGCTGTTGGTACAGTGAATGTTGGTACCTAAAAGACGTGATTTACAGCGCTGCGCAAGGCCTGCCTACGAGAGGTACTGAGGTGCTTGGATGCCCTAAGAATTGCCTGGCTGCTGAGTGCAGGCCATTGCAGGAGTAGCGGAGGGGGTGAGAAGCTGCATCAGGGACTTGTCCACGAAGAAGCCTCGGACTTGCGGTTTGGATTATGGCGTTGTGGAGTGTTCCTGTTCCACCCGGGCAAGTACTCTCACTGATATAGTTGGCAGAAGACGACGAAATGCCCTGAACGCCGACTGCTGAGAGTGTGCTAGGCGAGATATTGGAACTGAGCTATTGCGGTGCGGTGAGCAGGCACCAGGGTCCTAAGGGAAGGCCTACAACGTGGGGCTGTGGTGAGCTTGAGGAAACCTGTATTGGCTACGCCATGGGCAAACCGGATACCCACTAACCGAAACTGACTTTTGAGGCGGCGAAGAAAGTAAATAGGCCTAATACGGAGGAGAGTGCGTCGAACAGGACGGATATGGCGGGAGATACTGCGGCCACTAAAGGCCTGAATATGCAACAGATTTTGCAGGAGATGCGACAGGGGTTCGCTACCATAGTCGACAAAGTGGATCGGATGTCGTCCAGGATTGACGCGATAGCGCACAAAATGGATCAGCATGAAGAGCGAATTAAAGAAACTGAGAGGCGCATTTCGGACAACGATGACACCACGGCAGGTCACACGTGCAACTAGCAAGAATGGACAAGTTACTGCGGGTTATAGCAGCGAAGAATGAGGACTTGGAAGCCCGTAGCAGGTGGAATAACATACGCGTTACTGGTGTGCCGGAGTCCACCAACACTGTGCGTATTGACGAGTAACCAGAGAAATTGCTTTTGACCACCATCGGAGCGGTAGCCTTCTCCACACAGTTCATTGTCGAGAGGGCCCACAGGTCTCTTGGTCCACGACCGGCGCCTGAGAATCCGCCCAGGCCCATCATTGCGCGTCTTTTGCATTACCGTGACCGGGATGTGGCCCTGGGCGTTGCAAGAACCAAGCAAGATTTGACGTATGATGGAGTCCCCTTCTCGATCTATCCGGACTTCACTCCTATAGTGCAAGAGGAGAGGCGCAAGTACCTTGATTTAAAGAAAAAGCTCCGAGCGGCACAGATTGACTATGCATTGTTTTACCCTGCCAAACTTCGAGTGATGCACCAAGGCAGGCAGCGTTTCTTTACGAATCCACAGCAAGTGGAGGATTTCCTATGAACACTGAAGCGAGCGAATCGAGGTGGAGGGGGTCGAGGTCCTGCACAGCATGCCGATGCTCAGGAGGTAGATAAGGAACAATGAACGGAAAATCCTGAAGGATGGACACTGATCTTCGGAGCGAGACAAATGGCGAATCTTCTGCGATGCTGGGACTGAGGAAAATTGTATGGCGAGACACTAAAGACAATACCGGTTGTTCCGGTGGTAAGGTATTCCAGGCCTCACCTCACCTCCCCTCCCCTGAAAGAGCCCAGAGGTAGCATAATACATGGGGCTTGTGGGGAAGGGAGTGGCTGTGTCGCTGTCTAGAGCTGACCCCCAACGGGTGTTCCCCTATGCTGGAGTTTATCACCTGGATGGCGATGGTACCAGTGGATGCAGGTGATGACGTACGGGCATTCTATGAACGTTGGTAGAGGCACTGATATTGAGCAGGGAAAATGAATGTATGGACTCTGTATTGGATGCATCGAAAAGAGAGGCAAATACGTGGGTGTAATGTTGATGGAGACTATGGCGGGGCAGGTTAAGGATCGTAACATACACGTTGTATCTTGGAATGTGAGGGGGTTAAACAATGCACGTAAATGTAGACAGGTATTGGCATATTTAAACAGACAGGGAGTCCAGGTGGCGATGCTACAGGAGACACACCTACACCCGCAGTCACCAAATACCTTTGCAGCTAGATGGGCCTCGACCCGTATATTCTCTTCATACTCTTCATATGCTAGAGGGACTGCCCTCTTGATTAAACAGGGTGCCCCATTCACACTGGTGGGTTCCCTTTCGGACCCGCAAGGTAGATATGTCATTGTTTGGGGCGGCTGGGCAGCGATACAATTACATTTGCCAATTGTTATGCTCCCAATGTGGACACACCGGAGTTCTTCACCATGCTGTGGGGAAAGATAGTGATGGTTGGGTCCACACATGTGCTGTCAGGAGGGTCTTTAATGTCAGTCTGGTCCCTGCGGTCGATAGGATGGACGGTACAATGCCATACCATAATAGGTCCCGCGAGGTACTACTAGACTTAATGGCAGGGGAAGACTTAACTGATGGCTGGAGGCGATTACACCCCAATGTGGGAGAGGGCTCGCACTACACAGCGCACATTGATCATGGGCGAGACTGGATTACTGTCTACTGTTGTGGGGGCTGGTCGTGGGTCTGGAGAAAGCGGCATACTTGCCGCGCACATATTCTGATCATTGCCCAGTGGTGATCACGCTTAATTTGCCTGGCCTTGAGACACCCATGCCTACATGGGCGGCTACAGCCCAAGGCACTGCTGGATTTGGTGTTCAGAATGGAACTAGGCAAAGAGATTGAGGATTTCTTTGCATGCAATAAAGGCTCTGTGGACATCATTGAAATCATATGGGAAGCCTTTAAAGTCACTATACGTGGTTACTGCATTTCTAAGAGCTTTGGGGTCTTGTGGGACATCCAACGTACATTGAGTGATCTGGAACGTTACTTGAAGTACATAGAGGACCGTATGGTGCGAGGGGGAGAGGCGACATTGCAGGCTGAATTTAGAAAAGTGCTGACTGCATACGAGGAGGAAGCCATTAGGGAAGTAAATTTCAGAGGACGGCACTGGGTGGCAGGCAGATATGGAGATGGAGAACGTCCAGGGAGGGCGTTAGCTGAGATTACTAGATGTCCCAGATTCAGTAATACAGTGTTAGAAATAGAAACACAAGAGGGGACTCTAAGACATGATACGATGGGCATATTGGATGCCTTCAAGGCGCACTATGAAGCACTGTACACTACACAACAAAATGGAGAAGTGGATCTGGGGGAATTCCTGGGGGATGTGGCAATCTGTTGGTTGAGTGATACACATAGGCAGTTTTTAGGCGACCCTCTGGAGACTGATGAGATAAGGGAGGCGATAATGTCCTTACAAAATGGGAAGGCGTCAGGATTGGGCGGTATCCCAGCCGAATCCTATAAATGTTATGTGGATATTATGGCGCCGGTGCTGCTCAAAATATTTGAGGAATCCCTGGCAGATGGGATACTGCCTGCCTCGATGAGAGAAGAGGTCATCACTTCGCTATTAAAACCTGATAAACCCCCCAGAAAACCGACACCTATCGACCGCTTTCGCTCATCAACTGTGACACCAAAATCCTAGCTAAGGTCTTGACTACCCGATTAACTTTAATAATTGATAAGATTGTCCTTCCCGAACAATCGGGATTTATCCCAGGGCGAGCCACAACACATAACTTACGAACTCTCTTCTCCCTAATACAGACCATAGCCCCTGAATTTCCGGTAGTGGCGATTTTCCTGGATGCGTCAAAAGCATTTGACTCTGTGGAATGGAGCTATTTATTTAAGGTATTGCAGAGGATGGGCTTCCCGCCCATCTATGTGGAATGGATCAAGTTATTGTATTTAAAACCAACGGCGAAGATAGTGGTCAATGGCCATTTGTCTTCGGCGATGGGGATCACAAGGGGCACTCATCAGGGCTGCCAGCTCTCACCGTTGCTTTTTGCAATAGCGATCGAGCCATTAGCGGCCAGACAACGGCAGATCCATAATGATAGAGCGTTTCAGTGTCAACAACGGCAGATGTTGGTGTTGCTTTATGCCGACAACATCACACTCTATGTGAGGGAACCCGAATACAACCTGAACCCACTTCTTAGAGAGTTCCTGGTTTTTGGTAGACTCTCAGGGATTAACATAAACTGGGGTAAGTCACAGTTCTTCCCCCTTACGCTGGTCGTGACTAGATTCCCCCTGGATTTCCCGTTGCAGTGGTGCGATGGAGACCTTAGATACCTGGGGATACAGGTCTCCTGAGACCGAGAGGAGACGCTTAGATTAAAGTATGGCACAGCAATACCTAAATTGGAGGCTAAGATTACTCGATGGAACGCATTGCCGCTTTCGCTAGCGGTGAGAGCATCCCTGGTGAAGATGGTAGTGCTTCCCCAATTATTGTAACTCTTCCTCAATGTCCCGTACTACCCTGGTGCCTATTTCTTTAAGAGATTACGGACTGAAATGCTGCGGCTGGTATGTGGTGGTAGGCAGCCTCATCTTAAATGGGCTATTATCACACAACCATACGATAAGGGAGGGTTCGATATCCAGACTTTGAGATTTATTATTTGAGCGCGCAAGCTCACTACGCGTATCATTGGATGGCCCCTGCACCGCTCATGCCTCAGCTAGCAGTGGAGGACTGGGTGGCTCGCCCGCTGCCACTTAGTGGGGTCATGCATGGTCCACCTAGCGTAGTGGAGACTCCTCTCACAACGGTCATCTGTACGCTTGATGCATGGAGGCGCGTGGCGTGCATTCTGGGATCACAGTTACTGTATTCGCCGAGTATGCCCCTCACCTATCACCGAGCATGGTCATATTGCAGGAAGCAGGGTTTCAAGCCATGTGCAAACGTTTGCGGATTACCACATGGGGTGATCTGTTCACTGGTGGATAGTTTCGGACAAGAGAACATATATTCCAGGGGGTTCAACCCATGCCACTGGAGGTATTTTTATATATCTGCTTTCGACAGGGAATGCGGATGCTGCTCCCGGGGTTTCCCAATGTACCGGAGACATTTGCCCCCTTGCACCTTATCCTTAGTTCACCTGACGGGAAGCACTTAGTGTCGAAATAATACAGAACGATACTGGCAGATAGGAAAGAAATTACTGGTTCCGCACGTGCACACTGGGCGGAAGACCTGGGGCAGGACATTTCGGACGAACAGTGGACGTACTGCTGCACTACTACGGAGAGTATATCTGCTAGTTGTAGATTCAAGGTGATCCACTATAAATGTTTGCAACGTGAATATTATACTCCTGCCAGGAAAAATCGTGTTCACTTATCAGATAATGATAGATGCTTAAGATGCCGGAGGCCTGGGGCGGGATTCTTACATCTGGCATGGGATTGCCCAGCTATAAATATGTATTGGTCACAGGTACATGGGACACTTGAACGCATGGGAGGCATTACTTTTGAAATGGACCCTTTGGTGATGGTATTGGGGTATACCAGGGATGTCCCTAGACAGATGCGGAAGCTTTTTGATATTGCCCTTCTTCTGGCAAAGCGTAGGATTGCTTGCAGATGGGGTAGGGGGAGAGCCCAAAACTCAAAGAATGGCTGCACGATCTTATTTATTGTCAGGAGCAGTACTCTGTATATACGGAATGGTTGCCGATGTCCTCTAGACCGAAGGACGTGTGGGGACCACTGCAGACATACTTGATGGAAAATGAGATGGGCGACTCTGGGGAGGATGTAGAGAATGAAACCCCTGGAACGGGGAATGTAAGTGTGTAAGTCCTATGCTGTGTGTTATGGTTATGGACATATTGTTGTATCCAGGGCCTTGTATAAAGGTAGAATTATTAAACGGCCCTTTATTTGCGCTGCTTTATCCCTGTGCACTACAATGGACTCTGATACGCTTGTAGACTGCTCTATGATGTATCGCTTCCTTGGTGTCCCCCTCCCTTGGTGGCCACTACTCTGGAAAAATGCACTGCCCCCTCATGTAATGGAGTAACATGTCAATGTTGTTTAACGACTAGACTTATTACTGCGTAGCCATACTGATGTTTTATGTGTTATGCCTCATGCTTTCTATGTGGACGATGTGATTACACCGTATTGAGTCGGTTGCGTCTGATGTAATGTGGTTCCTTGTTCAACAGTAAAACTTTCACAAATGAAGTTTTCACCAAAAAATATATATATATAGACGGGGACACTGTTTAACGTTAACCCGAAGATATTCGGTTCTTCACACCGATATTGGCTGTGAACACTCGTTGTCGAGGCAAAAGGAAAAGATATATTGACACTCCCCGAGAGATGAGCTTTCAGGCACTGTGAGGTTTGGTTGATTAATGTGGTTTAGCATGTGAACAGAGATTGTTGATGTGGGGTAAATGTCATTTTATTTATATGTTGTTTAACAGACTGTCCAGAGGTTGATTTGGACTTTGACACAGACGGACTGTGAACCCAGTTGGACTACACTACTTAGGTCTGGCTTAAAGTCTTGGGTGATAATTCATACCCTCAGACATAGTTGTGATATACAGCACTGGGTGATAAGATATGATAACAGCGAGACATTGGTCATTATAGAATGGTATTTATTGTCACATATTGCATGTACGTTACAAACACACTTGAGGGTGATATGTAAAGCATTGTTTGATTAGGTGGCTTATTCACTTTAAGGTTGGCATAAAGATAACAAGTGTAAACCAGTATGTACACAATGGGTTATTGGTTGTTTGAGTAACTCCACGTATTTTGTAATAATGTTTACATAATGATATGTTGTTTGGGTTTTCAGGTATGCCCCTGAGGAAGGGACTTAACTCTCCCGAAATGCATCGGGCATGAAAAGAAACAGGATGAGCATCTTATGTATTTCAATCAATGTCACAATTATATATTGATGTTTAAAAAAAAGTATCAAGGAAACTCATATTCCAGAATATTTTGTTTAGTACATGTATGAGGTATTGAAAAATATGATATAAACAAACAAATACATGAATTAGAATGAAGAAATGAGTAAATTGTGTTTAATATTGTGATTAAAAAATTGTTAATTTTGTTAAAGTGAATAGTGCACACTGCATTTGAGTCAATGGGATTGTTATATGATGCTAACAAATATTATGTCCCACATTGTACGCAGAAGGGAGGGGGACACGGCCAATCACAGAAAGGTGATGGCTCTGGGACATACATATTTATTCAGGTGTCACATTGTGGCCACTTTCCCACAGGTACGGTATACGTACCAGTGTGCAACTTACCATCAGTGTTTCTCAGGTTGTGTATTCTCTAGATAGAGCCTCATGATTGTTTTCTTGTAAGTTTCATTTCGTGGCTGTAGATGGTGTGAATTAAAAGAACAGGGATGGTAACAGGGTGTAAGACAATTTCTGGCTGAAATCAGATTTATCTAGAAATTAGTAACACTGCTCCTGAAATTATGAAATTTAGAGACGTAGCTGAAATATTGTCTGAACGGCTGAGCTGCCAATAGACTTCGTGTGTTGATACATTGATGTATGTGTTTGAAGATGATAATGGTGTTGCAACATACCAAAGACAATATTTAGATGTACTGCATGAGATTAAATTATTTTAAAACAATATTTTCTCATTCTCATAAACTTTCAGGAGGATTTGAATACATCTTTTTGAAATGAATTTGTTTTTTTTCTGCAAACAATACATTGTGTTCGACAATGCATCAACAACTAGAGCTACGTTGCGGTGGATGTACATTGGTTCACATTTTTCAATAGTACAGTACATTAGGAGTTAGTTCTCAGGAATTGAGAAAGTGTCAAGGTGCATAGTATGATACATATTTTTCTATCTTACATTGTAAGGAGTGTGTCAAATGTGGCCTTTCCTTGCTTTCCCCCTCTTCTGTACTGTAATGATTCATACAGGGACCCCATACCTTATGGAACCTTTTCGGGCCCCCTCTGGCCTTATAAGGGATCTTTTCTATGGCCACATAAAGTTTCATCCCTGCTTTCCAATTCCAGATAGTTGGCTGCTCTGGGGCTCCCCACCTACTTAGCCACATCTCTTTTTGTCACTATTATGCTCAAACTATTGAAAAGGAGCTTAGCTAATAGGATATCCAGTCAGTCAGTCAAAAAATCACTTTATTTGATTATTCTAAATCATAAAAGCATGTTAAAATACTCAACACGTACAAAACATATGACAGTCAAAATCCATCATAAATAAAATACAGCTCTAAAAATTCAGCAATAAAATATAAAATACATATTATAAAAGGGAGAACCCATTATACATAGAAAAGAGCAATTAACAGTTAGTTTCTTTTTCTCCTAGCTCTAACTGCTGCAACTATAAAACTAGCGATATTAAAAATTTCCCAAGGGCTATTCAGCATCTGCAGATATGTTAAGGCTGGTCTAACCTGAACAAAGCCTTTATCTTTCAAAATTGGAAAGATAAAACACTTCAGAATCTGCAGACAGTGGTCACAAAACATTGCAAAATGAGGAGTATCTGGCCTCGAAAAACGATCACAAGAACAAGGTCCCAGATCCTCTAACTTGTTCCAGCCCAAGAGTTCGGCCAATAGAAAGAGTGAATGGTTAAACCTAAACCTCGTCAGGAGAAAGTGATGTCGAGGCTTAGTGACTATGTCCAAATAAGGCTCCATCAGAAAAGATGTTTCTAACATCTGATGGGCACGGGGTGTTCGTTTTAATAGCTCTATTGCCTCTCTTTCTGCGGATGCTAAACGCAAAAACAAGGTCTTTGCCCACCCCAGATCTTTTTTACATATTATTTCAGGGTTGTCAAAGACCTCTGGGAGACTTAGCATTCTTGCTATGCTGCTCACATGGCTAAACCATAGACTACTGCTAGCCATGCCCAGTGCAATGCAATCATGGTTGATCTCTTGGTTCAGCACTAATTTTGGGTTAAACCAGATCGAAATCCATTTAAGAAAAGGGGCCATTTTAATTAAGTCAGACACATAACCAACACCTAATTCTTCATGGACTGTATACAAAGGCGTGGACTGGGGGACTGAGAGCAGATTTCTTAAAAATGTGTTTTCCACCATTTGAAGTTCTATGCAATTTCTATACCCCCAAATATTGGATCCATAATTTGCAATGGCGACACACTTGGATTTGTATATCTGTATCATTGCCTTCATTGGCTTGGCACCCAACATTTGGGCAAAATCAAGTACCACACCTAAGGAGCGTGCCATGGCGATTTTCTTTGCCCTCCTCTGCGGGGCCCAGGAACACCTCTCGTCAAATAATACGCCTAGGTATGGAAATGACGAGACCCTGGTTATTTCAATTCCGTCACAACTAAACGTCATAATTTTACGATGCCTTTCTCCCATGCTCATGACATGCGACTTGGAAAAGTCTACATTTACGTTCAAGGAACCCATAACATCGGCAAAGGAGTATAAGAAACGCTTGAGCCCCACCACGGTATGTGCCAATAGGGCTGCATCGTCTGCATAAAGTAATGCAGGGATCAAATGATTCCCCACTTGAGGGATATCCCTAGCAGCACTACACAAAACCAAATCTAGATTATTAATGTAGAGGGTGAATAACAGAGTTGCCAGGATACAGCCCTGTCTGACTCCTCCGGTGATATCAATCTTCTGTGTTGAATTACCCATTTGGTCAAGCCCTACTGCTGCCGATAAGTCCCTATGCAGATCATACACAAAGTACATGCTGTTCTTATCCATACCCATTGCTAACAACAGATCCCAAAACTTTGATCTGTTTACTCGGTCAAACGCCGAGGATAGGTCCATGAACGTGAGGTGGCGGGTCCTTTTTTTAGCTACTGTATATTTCCCTATTAATAAATATAGGTTAAGGCACTGATCCAGGGTGCTTCTGCCCTTCCTAAATCCATATTGGAGATTTGACAAAATACCACGTTCATTGATCCAACTGGATAACCCGTTGAGGACCACTCTCCCCATCACCTTAACCATAGAATCAATCAGTGACATGGGCCTGTAACACCCTGGGTGCCCTCTATGACCCTTTCTTAAAAATTGGGACACTGGTTGATGTCGACAAAGACTTAGGCATTCCCGTTTCCCATACTGTGTTTAAAACATTAGCCAATAACTTAGCCCATAGGGAAATATCTGATCTAAAAAGGTCTACAGGAAACCCGTCATGGCCCAGGGCTTTACTGCTCGTCATTTGGGCTATGGCTACAGCCACTTCCTGTTCAGAGAAGTTCAAACTGTATGCGCCAGTTAAATACGGGGGTCGTGTATTTGCCTGATTATGCTGGCCGCTATAAATATGTTTGAAATGATTTAACCATAATTCTTCTGGGATGTTACATGCAACAAAGTTACTCTCTTGACCAGAAAAAAAGGTCTGTTTACGATTTCCCAAAATTTGGCGCTATTCTAAATCACATCGACAGACAACAGATCCTACCAGGCCTCTTGTT
Organism: Lissotriton vulgaris; assembly: GCF_964263255.1. Lineage (NCBI taxonomy): Eukaryota > Metazoa > Chordata > Amphibia > Caudata > Salamandridae > Lissotriton > Lissotriton vulgaris. The sequence goes on from NC_141693.1 coordinate 699,454,788, forward strand.
TAACTTTCAGTTTGCGTATATGCTGGACCTGATTATACTCCACCCTTGTCCTTGCTATTAAATTTCTGTCCTCAGGTTTTTCTTTCAGGTCACGTAATAATTTCTGATGGGCAATGGTACAATTATGGTCGAACCACCTCTCGTCCTTGTGAATCACCTTGGGTTGTCTGATTAGGAGGTGACTACCAGGACCGTTAAAATATTCCTCACTGACTTTGCTATAGTGTCAAAAGATCTTAATACATCCTTCTCTGATGGTGAGTTATCTAGGCACTTCGGAATCTACTGTTGTCTCTCTTTAAACAGGGATCAGTAGAAAGCATTACTGTCAACCTGTGAGCATCGCAGTCACCTCCCCATATCCGTTGACTTAAATTTTCCTCCTGCACTCCAGCTATTGTCTGCTTTCAGCCACTGAATCCGTATACCCGTAACCAGAGGGTTGTGATCACTGAAAGGACTTTCTATAGTCTTTACAAGACATAATGATGTGTGTCAACGCTGGAGACACAAAGATGTAATCAATAATGGATGCACAACCCCTCCCTTTATAGGTAGGCGGATGAAGACTACAATGTGGTATTACGGCCTTTTGAAGTGTAAACATTAGATCGTAGTTATTTAAGAGAGTGTTTGATTCCCTACCCTCTTCTGAGTATTCCATTCATCTGCTTTCCTACAAGGGGAAGTGACCCCCTTATTTTGCCCGATATTTGAACATAAATGACAGTTCAAATCCCCTAGCACAATCAAATTTCCCAGTGAGAAGTCATCCCCCTGCAGTTGATCTAAGAGCCCAGCTAGCTCCTTCACACTCGAAGCACTCGAATTCTTATTTTTAGCATTATACAAATTAAAATCTTTTTGTTCTGCCTACTACCACTTTTAGTAATAACGCCACTGTCGAGTTCCAGTTTAGTTGATACACTGACCCACGCAACTCAAGGGCAATCAAAATAATTTGGCCGCCCTTTGCTCGCCCTTGTCTCGAACCTGCAGCTGGAAAGAAGAACGACTTATATCCCTCCCGAAAATATATGTTTTCCACCTCCCAGGTCTCTTGTAGGCAAATGATCTTGCACTCGGTTGTGTATGAATCCATCTTTCATCCTCAAATTTTGCACCCAGCCCTGCCAGATTCCAGGAGATCAGATTATTCTGGCTCCCTCCCTGGATTCTGGGTAGACTAACCAATGCTATCTTATCGCCTTGGAGACCTCTTTGGTGATTCTGATAAGGGTGACGTATAGGAAGGTCTTCACTCTCTCTTTGCCGTTGCTCTGAGGGCATAGCTAGCTGAATTTGAGAGTCAGTCACTATTGACTGAGCTAGGCTGTATTCGATGCCCTCCTCCTGTCAGTCTGGGTCATTAAGACCCGACTGAGGAGCATAAAGGTTTGTGCGCTCACTCCTTTCCTCAGTAAAAACTCCTATCTCTAGCTGACTGCCATTTCTGACTCCTCTGGCGTTGGGAGCTGGCCTATAAAAAAACCAAATGGTAGCGGTTTAATATCTGAAGTATAAAAGTGGAACTCAGCCGTGTGTCGCAATATATTGTGGGCTAGTTCTGGGAATCTGAAGGTGACATTCACTGCGTCACCTTTGAAGGACTTTCTTATCATCAAAATATGAGGCTGGTCCCTTATAGTAAATCCGCTATATTTCCCTAGCCAGTGGGACACTTTATTGATAAGGTTGTTTGTGGACTCTTCCGATCCCACCCCCAAACTGGGCACCCCCACCAGAACTATGGTGCCGGTACAACAGGCCGGGGGAGATCAATCACGGGCAAACCTGTGTATACGTGTTCTTAGTGCTTGCCCCTCCCTTTGACTGTGAATATGATGGAGAATGTCTGTCTCTCAGACCCCTACCACCTCCCTCCTCACCCTGTATGTTGGGATTAGGCCTGCTGATCAACTCTATCACCTGATCCCCCTGTCCATTTTGGGGGCCAGCCCCTGAGGCCTAATTGCATTTGATGGGTAGGTTCCTGGCTCACACTGCCTTCGCGAACTGGGGCACACTGCCTGTGAATGAGCCTAACTCTGGGTGGAGCATTAGACATAGTTTCCAGCATATTCTCCTCTTTCCCCAGTGTCTTTCTGGAATCTGATAACCCTTTTTCCAGTTTATCACTGAGCTTCAAAAATAGCTCGGTCATTAAGTTTGTTATTGTGCCCCTCAGCGTGTTCCAAAAGTCCTGCATATTAGTCCGGCTAAGCAGGGGTTTTGGAGCCTCCATTTTCCTTGCTGGCTCATATTTCTTCTTTGCTTGGTATGATCTCTTGGAGGCTGGTGATACCTCTTCCTCCGATCCCCTATTAACCAAAATTTGGGCAGTCCCTTGACCCTCGCCCGCAATAGGTGCCACCTCTCTTTTGTGCCACTGCCTCTCTGGACAGTATGCTGTCCATCCCGTTAACCTAGGGGCCATTGCCTGTTACTCCTACCAAGTCCACCAGAGCTAATATGGGCGCTGCTAAACCTGTGGGACCCATAGACAGTCTCCTCTCTACTTTGTCAATCTCCTGTGTGATCACCCCCACCGCTTTGGCTAGGTGAGTCAATTTGTTAGTGGAGAAATGGTCACCGGTGATTGCTTTTCTCTTGCCCATTTTAAATAAAAATTAGTCTAACCTTTTCCCCCCAGGTACCCATTAGGCTCCCGAGCTACCGCAAGATCAAATAGAGAGAAGTACAGCCAACAAATGCTCTGCGTGCTGCTTACCAACGTCCTGAACTTGCTTGACTCTTGAGGGCCCCAAATCCTTTGAATGAAGACAAATCAGCTACTTTCCAGGAAGCACCTCTAGTGCAAGTAGCCAGCCAAGAGGGTTGGCTCAGCTCAGCCTCGTTTGGCCGCTACAGGAGTATTGTGCCATAATGAGTGCCTCCGGCATGAGTGTGGCGTGTGTGGCTTCACTCCTGGAGTAGCCTGCCCGCCAGGAACTGCAATCCGGTGAGTAATTGGCCTCTGCAGCATCCTGTGCTGTGGGAGTATCATGCCGGTAATGGGCGCCTCCTGGCACGAGTGGGGCGTGCGTGGCGTCACCCCTGGAGCAACCTGCCCGCCAGGAAATGCAGTCCGGTGAGGAGCAGTTGGCTAACAGAGGTCTCTGCGGCTCATCACAGTTTAGTGCAGTTGTGGCAGGCAGCCAACAGAGGTCCCTGTGGCAAACTCCAATATAGTGCACATGCAGCAGGTGGCCAACAGAGGTCCCCATGGCAGATCCCAGTATACAGCACTTGCAGCAGGTGGACAAGAAAGGTCCCAGTGGCACATCACAGTTAAGTGCAGTTGCAGCAATTGGCCAACAGAGGTTCCTGGGGCAGGTCGTAGTACAGTGGAAATGCAGCAGGTGGGCAACAGAAGTTCCCGGGGCATATCGCGGTATAGTGCAGTTGTAGCAGGTGATCAACTTTGGTCCCAGGGGCACATTGTAGTATAGTGTAGTAGCACCAGATGGCCAACAGAGGTCCCCATGGCACATTGCAGTATAGTGCAGTTGCACCAGGTGGCCAATAGGTCAATTGCACCAGGTGGCCATTAGTGCAGTTGCACCAGGTGGTCGACAGATATCTCTGTGGCAAATCCCAGTGTGGTGCAGTTGCATCAGGTGGTCAACAGAGGTCCCAGTGGCACATTACTGTGTACTGCAGTTACATTGGGTGGCCAGCAGAGGTACCCATGGCATATAACAGTATAGTGCAGTTGGACAGGGTGGCCAGCAGAGGTCACCGTGGCACATTGTACTATTGTACTATAGTGCACTTGCATCAGGTGGCCAAGAGAAGCCCCCGTGGCACATTGCAGAACAGTGCAGTTGCAGCAGGTGTTAAACAGAGGAACAAATGGCACATCACCTTATAGTACAATTGCAGCAGGCGGCCAACAGAGGTCCCAGTGGAACATCACCGTATAGTGCAGTTTCAGGAGGTGGCCAACAGAGGTCCCCGTGGCATATTATAGTTTAATGTATTTGAGGCAGGCAGCCAACAGAGGTCCCTGTGGCACATCGCAGTATAGTGGAGTTGCAGCAGGTGGGCAACAGAGGTCCCCGGGGTACATCATAGTGCAGCTGAAGGAAGTGGCCCGATTATGGTCACTCTGGTCACCAATGACCACCTCTCAGCCTTTCACTAAAATGAACAGTTGGTCAAACAGTAGAGAATACAAACCAATAATAGTTTATTCAGAGTACACTCAGAGCAGAGCCAAATTTGCCCAGCCGCTAAGGAGTGCTGCATAGAGAGACTGCCTTCAGCAAGTATAACGATGCAATATGTACATTTCAGAATCAATGAAAGCACACCCACCATGGAATTTTCCAGAGAGACGCAGGTGGACAGTAAATACAAAGGAGTACGTTTCAGTTTTGAAGCCGGGCACGCATTATCTACTAGTCAAGGTCATTCCGCATGTGCGCGCCACAAGTGGGAGAAGGGTTACATCTAAAGGAAAGGTATGCGGTAATAAGAATAGTGCATTCATTAGTATGGCAGAACTCAGCTCCAAAGAAACATAACCTAGAGAAGGCCGTTTCTCGGAAATAACAAAGAATTTGTTTCGATCATGATACAAAATGGCGCCTGTAAACAAAATGGTACTGCGAATGCTAACATACGTTAACCAATACAAAAGCATAATTTTAATTCCTACAGACCCTCCTTTTAGGATGAGCTAAGCAATTTACGTATAATATCAAAAGACATATCATTCATTAAAACATGGATAAATCGAGTTAGGAGCATTCCATATTTTCGATTTCACTTTCAGGGAGAGAAAAAGTAAGGAGGGAAGAAGTCTCATATATACCCTCATCTATCTGCATAAGATTGTTCACTTCTTTCTGAGTCATAATTGTTGCATTGGTATCATGGATCGATATTCTTTGAGGCGCAAGAAAGGTGGTATAATAAGAACAACATAAGGGGAGACACTGCACCAGAGCACAACAAGCAATCGGAATTTCAATAAAATAGATCACCCTTTCTAGGATCCAACTTCATCCACCAAAGAGGGACCAACTCCAATTTCCGATCTCCGTTCTCTTAACATTTTCCAAAATGTCTAAAATGTGTTGGATAATATTATTTTCAATATTAGGGATCCTTACTACACACTGGTCTCCTACTGCCGTGCACACATCACCGCTCTTAGATAGGATGAAATCAACAGCATATCTAGTTTGCTCAGAATATATCCACATACCTTCTAATTGGGTGGTGATGTGACGCAGAGCCGCTACTGTGGAATTAGACAGTATCTGCAGCTTACATCCAGATTAATCCCTGGCCATGAAGGTACCACAAAAAGTAATAATGGAAGAAAGAATATATCCAAAGGTGATACCATTACTACAGTTATTGACTTCCAGGTCCGTTACTCCATCACAAAATTATTTTGTCAGTGTCCTTTTAACCACCATATATATGGCTTACTATATTTACAGGGTACACCGAGAGGAAGCATCATCCCTAGAGCAACATCCTCTGTACCATTATAAACATTTGAATAAGTACCATTAGACAGAAAATAGAACCCTGGGTGTGCACAAAGTGGACCCTGATAATCTACAGGAGCATACCTGGTATTCATTCCGACAGTACATAGGTCCTTCTTTTTCACTAAAGAAATTGTATTTTGAACAATATGATTCCGGAACAATTTACATACAGGAATGTGTCAGTACTGTTAACTATCGTACAACATGCAGGATAATAACCAACATCTCGAGTGACCGTTACATCTTGGTAATGCCAGCCAACTAAGGTGATGTTCTGTTCTTTCATATACAATTTATTACAATGCATATGAGTGTCATAACCTGGATATCCCTTCCCTCGCGGCTTCGGATAATATGAACAAGGACCGGAATACCCCATCCCAAACTCACTCTTTACCTCTATGAATTGGGGTGGACGGATATATGTATAATTAACCAGCGACAATGGGTTAGCAGTCCATAAACTTGTCACAGATTCAGTGAGATAACAGTGTGTACCTTCTCCAAAAATCTTTTGTGTGTATCTATAAAGACATTACTAGGGGCGTTCCTTCATATACGTACTTGAGAAACAATCTTGTGTTTAGTACATGATGGTGCATTCTTTTTTTTCTTAAAAACCTTTATTGTGCATCGTCAGCGTACATATAAGGGCCTACAACCACCTGGCCGTCCTCGAAGCAGTTATTAGCACATCCGCAAGCAATAAAACAACTCAACAGTCCCCTCAGTATTAAAGACGACAGTATTTCAAAGCAGTACTTCAGTTTAACGTGACCATTGAGCTACAGGATTTAATGTGGTTAATTTTACTTTTATAAAATAAGAAGGATCAGATGCAGTACAAGCAATCGAGAACAGGGAGTGAGCAACGCCCGCAACAAAATATCAACAGACCAATTAATCATAATCGAGGTATCGTTGCTAAAGTAGACTTATCAGGATGAGTAAACACATAATCACATTTCGCACCAGTCATTGCCCACCCCATGAACATGGAGTTACCGTAATAATAAGTACAAAAAGCACATGAAGCAAAAATGGCAAAAAGCGCAGTACCTAACCAGCACGCTGACTCAAAAGGAAAGGGAAGCTAAAGAAGACAAAAAAAGGAAAGAAGAAGAGACAAAAAGGCCCATAGAAACTGAAAAAGGACAAAACTAAAGAACCCCCCCCCCTCCCTACTCCCCACCCTGCACCCCTGCAGAGGCTACGGCCTCCCCCCCCCTAGCAGCGTGCCCGTCGCCCACGAGGAATACCCGAAATTTAGACACAGAAAGAGAAGGAAAAGATATTTTATAAAACTGGAGGAGGGCCATCTGTACGGGCTCCCGGCCACCCCTTCCCGCAAAAGCACTCATCCCCAAGACCTAGAGTCACTACAGCAACCAATAGAGTCAATCAGTGATGGGGAGAAGTATCAAAATACTGCACAGATAGGTGTATCAAACATAACGCGCGCCCCTCACCCCCGCCAGCCACCTAAATGTCAACATTAACGGGATACATCTCATCCCTGGCCAGACCTTTCAAGTCCCTTGAGGCATGTCTGCCGATTAATTCTCATTTCAGCCGGTGGAGAAAAACAGAGTGTCCAAGCAAGGACGAAGAGCAGCACAGACATACAAGATGGACGTCGCTGGCCACCAACAAGGACATCAGTACCTACGGCCACCTTCCTTACGACAGTCCCAGTACACGTAGTCCACATCGGAAACTCGAGGACAAGGACGGAAGAAGCAGGCACAGGAGACAACCGCCGCTGTAAACAAGCACGGGGCGACGGCAGCGGTGTAGAGTGCGAAGCAGCCATCGTCTGTTGTAAAGGGAGACCATCAGAATAGCTCAGGCCCACGGATAGCTGTCCATAGTTCACCGCACATTCCAGCAGCACATGTACCCCTCCGGACAGAGGGGCAGCCACGGCGCATCCTTCAACAACAGTTTGGGGCCAGTCCCCATTGGCCAGGGGGCAATCCGACCGTGAGTGCCCCAGCAGGAGCGTAGCACCATCCAGCTTCCTCCCCAGCACACAGGAGCTATGCTCCCAAGCAGATCGAAAGTGACAAATAGCAGCAAGGATATCGCCGCAGGACAGCGTAGTCCTGTTCTCCCGTATCGTGGCGTGATTTGGCTGTGCATACTCCCCCCCCCAGCTGTACCTCGGTAGCCAGGATAGCAGTCTCCACCCCATCCAGGCAACACTCTGGCGCTTCCATCACTAATAGGGACTGCGAGGTGGTCAGAGGCGAATCAGCTCAATACGGCCGCTTTCCGGTTCGTGAAGACAATGAAGGCAGACACCCAAGGAGAAGTCTCTCGCATCGGTCACCCTCACCCCGATGGTCCCCAGCCGTAAATTCAGGAGCGGCCCACAAATACCGGGCCGAACCCTATGCAGCGTCGGAGCAGCTAACTGATGTGCTCCACAGGCATATAATTCATCCTCCAGGCCAGCGTTTCGGGGGGTGATGCACCGCCGCGTTGCTTGCCAATTAGGGCGTCCGCAGCAAAAATCCGACCGATGGTCACTGCACACCAACGGATCGATTCCGCACCAGTGCAAATGGCCGCTGTTGTTGTCTTTTCACCCGGCCATTTTCTGCAGCCTATGTTCCGGCTCCAGGGTCTTCAGGGCCGCTGACTGCCCTCGCAGATTTCTCCGGTTCTGGGGCCGACAGGGATATCAGGGCCGCGCCATCGGTTGCAGCGTTTCTTCCCCAACACAGAGTATAGCGCGATGTCAGGATGATGTACAGGATAGTCGTGCGGGGCTCGGAGATTCACGGAGCCGGGAGCCTACGCGTCCGTTCCGATCGCCATCTTCGCTCCTCCCCCCGATGGTGCATTCTTATCACATTCCAAAACCCAGAACACCCCGCCCAGAATCAACAACAGCAGTAACACAAGAACAGCACATAGTGTTTTTTGCTTGGTAGACCAAACTTTCCGTACCTGAACAAGGGGAATTACTGGCTGCTCTTCATCAGCAACCATTCTGCCAAAAGGGTGCATAGCAAATGATAAAACAAGGGGACAAATTATTAGCAAGAGAAATATACAAGTACCCATTGTCTGTCAGGGCCTCGCTGATACAGGATTCTATTGTCCATCAAAACGTTGGTGCTCTTGATCACCGGCGGTGGAGCTTGCTCTGTTCGAAGCTCTTGATGTATCCCACGACAATCAGGATAATGTACCCCAGGGGGATACGTTCAATCTATCCTGTCCACTGTTCAAACAGTGCACAAATCTCACATCACCCTAAACTAACTCCATTGGTACTATAGCAAAGTACACCCTAATTTACACAGTCCATCCCTGACTAATCTGACTTCTCCTTTTGTGCACTGTTCCTCAGCTGAGGACATAGATTATACCTTGGGGACTCCAGGCACAGAGGGATCAGTTAAAAGGGGCTCCTGGATAGCCTGTATTTCCGGAAGTACTGCTGCATTCAGAAATTCATCGTTCTCCTCATCCATGTTGTTCTAGTTCAATCTGGTATCACTGAAAGGGGCACGGCTGAGGCACCTTCTTGCACTCAGAGTCCCCTACTCTTTCGCCCACTGGTCATAGGGCAGAGGAAGAAGACCCCTTTTGCAATGGGAGGTATGAATCCAACTCTTACGGCCAGAAACTTTGACAGCTGTATGAGTTGTCAACAGGACTTGGAGTGGTTCCTTCCAATGCGGCTCCAAACTCTTCTTCCGCTGAAAACTTTGAACCAGTATGTAGTCACTGGGCTGAATATGGTGTCCGGACCCCTCTGGTGTAGCTGGTAGGTCTTCCTGGACCTGTTGGTGAATAGAATGCAATTTTTCAGTTAACTGGCATAGGTAATTAATCAACAAGGGGTATTCAATATCAGAAAACTGGTGATAATGTGGGACGCCCCAGACATTTGTCAGGCTTCCATACACAACCTCATACCGTGACAATCCTGTTCTGGAATGTGCTGTAGTTCTTGTTGACAAAAGCGCTAATGGTAGAGCATCTGTCCACTGCAACCCTGTTGTCTCTTGAATCTTTGCCCTTTTCAGCATGAGAGTACCATTGTACTTCTCAACCAAACCTGCTGACTAAGGGTGGTTTGCGTCATGAAACATCTGTTTATGTCCAAACCATCACAAATTAACTGAATAACCTTGGCATTGAAATGACTTCCGTTATCACTCCAAATGAAACGGGGCAAACCGAAACGAGGCAAGAACTCCTTCAGGAGTAGCTTTGCAGTCGTAACGGCTGTATTGTCTTTAGTACGATAAGCTTCAACCCATTTACTGAAAGCACAAACAACCACCAAGACATACTTCAAGTTATTGCACAGCTTCAGTTCTATAAAATCCATCTGAAGGACTTCAAAAGGGAAAATAGGCAGTGCAGAATTACCCGGTGGGGTAGGAATACCTTTTCCAGCATTTTGAATCATGCACACCATACAATACTTCACTAAATGGGCAACATCTTCGAAATGTTATCATTCTGCCATACAGGATCTAACAATTTGCAAATACCCCTAGCATTAATATGGGCTGGGACCTGGGCCATCGTAACTACAGGGAGAACATATGTATCTGGCAACATCTATCTCTGCTTCCCTGACTTGTCAATCCAACATCCTTCATCGTTCAATTGTTCTTTACTTTCTTGCCATAATGCTAATTCTTCTATTGTGGTCTCACTTTGTATTTCCTTCACATTCTCAAGTGTATCCTAAAAACATAGTAACGTCAGGCACCCACCTAGCCGGACTTGCTCTAAACATTTTTTAAAATTTTTGTCTGGGCTAATTCCGTAGCTGTCTGATCGGCAAAAAAATTTCCCCTGCCTACATCGTCAGTGACTTTCCGATGGGCACTGCACTTCACTATAGCCAATTTCTTACGGAGCGTCAAAGCAGACGGTAGCCGCAATAAAAGTGCCCATGCTGAATTTTGGTGCCATGTGAAGTAAGAAACCCTCTCTCTTCCCAGAGTCCCCCGAAATTGTGTGCGACTCCAAAGGCATATTGACTGTCAGTATAAATATTGACACGGAATCCCTCACTCACTTCCTAAGCTCGTATCAAAGCAACAAGCTCCGCAGCTTGAGCCGATTGGTAGAGGATTTGTTATATCTCTGCTACCATTCGCAGTGTGGTAATAGCATATGCAGCAGTTTTAGTGCCATCTGGTAATATAAAACAAGAGCCATCGACATATAGTTCCACTTGTAGGTCAGATAAGGGAACATCCGTCAGGTCTACCCATCCCTTCATCTCTTCTTCCGTCCGGAAGATACAGTCATGTCTATCAATCTCATCATTCTCAGATGGGAGTGGCAGTAAAGTGGCTGGATTCAGAGTGTCACATCTTTTAATCATGATGTGACTGCCTACTAGTGCATGGATGCTGTCGAGCAGGACCACTGTGTCCTCTCGCATCCCCTCTTAAAGCCTGCTGTAACAACACCTTTGTCTTTTAATCCTTATGTCTCTTCTCTGTTCTCTCCTATTCCTCATTATCCCTATTCTCATAATATTGTGCCATATTCAAAAATAACAGAGGGAGAGGAGGTGGATCAGGTACTCTCAGAAGCCTGCAATCGAGTCGCAATTTCAGGAAACAGGTTAGAAACAAATCTATTGACAAACAACGAACACCTCCCTCGACGGACAAATCCTGTCCACTATAATCGAAATCAAGTGAAAAAATCAGACACACTCTCATCTGTCTTCTGCCGACAGGTCGACAATTTATCCCAATCCACCTTTCTTGGCGGAATAAGAGAATGCATATACGTAATTATGCGACCTGGCATCGCTAAAATCTCCGCTCGAGGCTTATCACCTGGCTTCCTTCCTTGATCCCATGCCTTAATCTGATCCCAAGTACCACCCAACTCTGGACCATGATCTTGAGTATGAGCCTGCCTCCAAATATCGACCGGAACAAGAAGATGAAAGAACATATCAATATCAGCAAGAATCATCACTGTGGAAAAAGCAGCTTCAGTCAGTTCTTTAAAATAGGCAGTGGGATTCTTCCTAGGATCTGGTAAATGAGTCTTCAGAGATAAAACCTCCCTTCTTTTCCAGGGAGTATGAACCCGCTGCTCCTGGAACCTGGCCGCCACTGCTGCTCGAGTAACATTACCACCACCATCTATCAATTCCGGTATCTCTGGGTGATATATGGGAAGCACCTCCCATCGGAAACTGAGCTACTTACCTGGGACTTTTCTCATGTAGTCTTCCACTATATGCAACTATTGTAGTAACATTAGCAAAAACCTGTTCCGGCCCCAATTCACTAATATTTACTCGATCTCTTATGTTGTATAAAAGTTGAGGTGCTTCCCCTTCAAAGTGCTGTTGCCAAAGACCAATCAAAGTGGCAGACATGTGTTTAAGGGCATGTTGCTGTATAAAGGGCTCACAATCTTTCATAGTTGCGAGAAATCCTCTATACTAGAATTAGGATTACAGGCCCACAGTCCAGCTTGATTAGCTATTACCCTCTTTTCTTCATCTCCCTTATCAGATCTCAGTAACAGTTCCATGCGCTCCTTAGATTTCATCCAATCCCTGTCCTCAAATCCACGTACTGGTGTCCAACTACCTACTAATGTTGGAGGATGAAAAACAACATCATCATCATCATCATCAATCATGGGGTTATTAAATGCAAATACTCACCCGTAGGGGTCTCAAGGCGCTGGGGGGGGGGGGGGGGTCGGAGGTTCAAGGTCTTGTCCATCAAGGAAGAGGTCTATCGAAGAGACATGTTTTGAGGTCCCTCGTGAAGTTGGGGAGTGATGTCGTCTGTCTGAGGTGGAGTGAGATGGAATTCCAGGCCCTGGCTGCGAGGAAGGAGAAGGATCAACCTCCTGATCTGGACTTCCTGGTGTTTGGGTCCACAGCGTAGGAGAGCTGGGCTGATCTAGGGTCCTCTGGGGTACGTGGAATATGCGTCAACAAATCAGGTATGCTGGTCGAGTGATGTAGAGGGCTTTGGGTGCATGGGTGAGAATCTTGAAGGGGATTTTTTCCTTGATGGGGAGCCAGTGGAGTGTGTTCTGGTGCTGGGTGATGTGGCAGTGTTGTGGCAGGTTGAGGATTAGTCTGGTGGCGGCGTTCTGGATGTTTTGAAGCTTGCGGGTGAGATTTTTGTTGATTCTGGCGTATAGTGCGTTGGCATAGTCAAATTTGCTGGTGATGAGGGCATGTGTGACGGTCTTTCTGTGTTCGAGGGGGATCCATTTGAAGGTTTTGTGTAGGAGGTGGAGGGTGTGGAAGCAGGAGGATGCGACAGAGTTGATCTGGCGGTCCATTTTGAATTCGGAGCCCAGGATGATTCTGAGGTTGCATGCGTGGTCCGTGGGGGTGGGCGGGCTTCCGAGGGCAGGGGGCCACTAGGTGTTGTTCCAGGCATTTGGGTGTGGGACTATGATAAATACTTCTGTTTTTCCCATGTTTAGTTGTAAACTGCTGCTCTTCATCCATTTAGCGACTGCTTCCATGCCTTCTTGAAAGTTGTGCTTGGCTGCGTTGGGTTCGTTGGATAGGAAGAGGATGAGTTGGGTGTTGTGTGCTTATGAAACAATGTTGAGTCTGTTGGTTCTGACGATTGGGGTGAGTGGGGCCATGTAGATGTTGAACAACGTGGGGCTGATGGAGGACCCTTGGGGGATACCGCAGGTGGTCATTCTGGGGTCTGAGAGAAAAGAAGGGAGTCTGACCTGTTGCGTTCTGTTGGAGAGGAATGAGCGGATCCAGTCAAGGGCCTTGTTCCGGATCTCTGCGTCGTGAAGTCTGCTTGATAGGGTGCGATGAGAGACTGTGTCAAAGGTTGCTGAAAGGTTGAGGAGGATGAGGGCTACTGTCTCACCTCTGTCTAGGAGGGAGCGGATGTCATCTGTTGCAGCGAGGAGACGGTTTCTGTGCTGTGGTTCTTTCTGAAGCTGGATTGGGAGGAGTGAAGGATGTTGTGCTCTTCAATGAAGATGGTTAGTTGGCTGTTGATGGCTTTCTCAATGACTTTCACTGGTAACGGGAGTAGGGAGATGGGTCTGTAGTTTTTGTGGTCGGTGGGGTCCGCTGAGGGTTTCTTCAGGAGGGGGTGATCTTGGTGTGCTTCCATTTGTAGGGGAAGGAGGAATTTGTGAGGGAGCAATTGATGGTGTTGTAAAGCATGGGGACGATGGTGTCGGCAGCTCTGTTGAAGATGTGGTGGGGCAGGGGTCAATGGGGGCATCAGAATGGATTGACTTCATTGTCTTCAGTGTGTCTTCAATGGTAAGGGCTCTCCAGCTGTCAATCATTGGCTTTAAGGTGTCCGGGTGGTTGGTGAGGGTTCTGTGTGTTGGCTGTCTTCATTGAAATTGTCGTAAATGTTCTTGTTTTTGTGATGGAAGAAGGTGCTGAGTCTGTCGCATAGGTCTAGAGAGGGAGAGATGTCTGTCGACTCGCTGATGGGTTGATCGAACTCCGTGATGATGCTGAAGAGTTTTTCGCTGTTGTGCGCGTGCATGGAGATTCTGTCTTTGATTGCTTTCTTTCGTGTATTTCTGATTTGGTGATGGGCGTTGGAGGCGGCTCTCAAGTTGTTGTGGGGTTCTGTAGATTTGGAGTTCCTCCAGGTCTTTTCAATGGGGCGGCATGTGCGTCTGGACTTTTGGAGTTCAGTGGGAGAAGCAACAGAAGCAACAGGCACTATCGTCGCTGGGGGCTTTGTCTTGGAGGAAAGAGCTGTCGAAAGGGATGCTGAGACAATAGGTGCAGCAGGAATACTAAGAGTCATTGTTGCCACAGACTGCAAATAAACAGAGAGAGAGGGGGGTGGAGGAGCGGAAGCCACAGCCATTGACATAACAACGGTAGATGCAGGGACAGATGCAATGGATGCAACTGTTACTGGCGGCTGTGCGGGGACCGGGACAGAAGAATATATTCTTTGCGGAGCATACGGAGGTGGGGGTCGGGCATCCAACAATTCTTCCACAAAAGTATCATCTTCCTCCTGAACCACATATGATTTGTCAATATGTAGTCAAAACCTTCTATTTCCACATTCAATACCCTTCTCCTGTTTTTCCCTATCATATGCTACAGCCTTCTGAGTCAACGTCTGCATTCTCCCTTTCCAGGCTTCCTTCTCTGCCTTCATTCGTCTCTGCTTAGCTGCTTTCTGCCACGTTTTCAGTGAATCAAATATAGACTTCCTACATCTTTTTTCAACAACTGCTCTTGTAAATACTCAATCTTTTGTTCATCGAAAGTGCCCGTCAACGGCCACTGCAATTCGGCATTGTCCCTCGTATATTGGTGCCATAATGTGCTAAACCTAATCGGGCCAAGGCAATGCTTTAATACATATCAAAAGCCCCAGCTGATTTTCTTCCAACCGAGCATCAGTAGAACAACGACAGCACAAGACAAACAATTTACTGAAACTAGGCAAATTGAAAACAAGACAAGTTCATTGTTCTATGCCTAGCAAAACAATTGCAAATGCTTTTGTCCCAAAGACGCTCTTTCAACCATACCTAATACAAACCAAAATAGTACCATATCCACAAAGAACCAAAACAAACTCACCTGATATATGCAGGTCAAAATGAATTTATTTTACGCTGCTGACTCTTCAGACCAAATGGTCAGATCCAAGGGTTTTGCCATTCAGGACTCCAGTCAGGATGTCCACTGGGTGAAGAACAGTCCGGCAGGTCAGAAGATGCAACTGTGAGTATCAGGAACTCTTTGTGCAGGGATTCCTAATCCATCCGTCCGACCCGACGATGGCCTTGACCTCCCCACCATCTGCAGAAGGGGAAGGGCCACTCACCAGAAGGAGTGCCTGTTCAGGCACCAACTGAAGGAACTGGCCCATTTCGGGTCATTCAGGTCACCAATGACCACCTCATAGCTTTCCACTAAAATGAAGAGTCGGTCAAACAGTAGTGAATTCAACCCAATAATAGTTTGTTCAGAGTACACTCAGAGCGGAGCCCAATCTGCCCAGGCGCTAAGGAGTGCTGCAGAGAGGGACTGCCTTCAGCAAGTATCACAATGCATTATGTTAATTTCAGAATCAATGAAAACACACCCACCATTGAATTTTTCAGAGAGACGCAGCTGGACAGTAAATTAGAAAGGAGTATATTTGGGTTCTGAAACCGGGCGCACATTATCTGCTAGTCAAGGTAATTCCACCTGTAACCGCCACTACACAAATGGGAGAAGGCTTACATCTAAAGGAAAGGTATGCACTAATAAGAACAGTGCATTAATTTGTATGACAGAATTCAGCTCCTAACATAACCTAGGGAAGGCCGTTTCTCGGAAATAGCAAAGAATTAGTTTCGATCATGATACAAAATGGCACCTGTACACAAAATAGCACAGCAAATGCTAACCTAAGCAAAACAATACAAAAGAATCATTTTTATTCCTACATACCGCAGTAGCACCAGGTGGCCAACAGACAACCCCATAGCTTCAAATCATCATCATCAATTAAGCTTTATTCAACAGTTTGTCATAAAAGCATAAACCATTACATCAGCTGCCAATAAAACATATAACATCAGGTAAAATGAGTAGCATCTCTCAGTTAAAAAACATCAATAATTTTTTTTTTATTAAACAGTGCAACTAGAGCAATAAACACACATGGAAAGCCAGCTCATAGTAACAATAGAAAAGGAGCAGTACAATGTTGCTAATTTGGGAGCCGTGATCATGTATAAGTTCATATATATAATAAGACAGGAGAGGTGAGGTCCAGTCCCCGGTCATACTGGGTGAGTAAAATAATTGCTTACTTTGTACAACTCAATGAATAAAGGAGGAACACAGTTTCCATATTAACGCAGAACTCTTTATGTTTGTTTTTTAGATGTGAGACACACCATTTGATACGGAGGAATAGTAACATGGATTGTTTACTTATATCCTTTATTAAAACTTGATTCATTCACTCATTTTCTGATTTATTGTTTGTTTGTGATTATTTCGCGCAGTAGCAAAAAGTTTAGAACAGAGGCCCTGAAGAAAGCCGTGGGATCTCTTTTCCTGTCGGCTGAAATATGTCGGCCCATTTGCTGCTATCTGTTGAAACTGCTTCCTTGCACTGTTCTTGTTTTTAGTTAGGGAGAGGTCAATATTCATTAAAATTCCTTTTTTCGCTCTTTACCCTATTTTAAGTCACCACTTCTTCTTTTGGTATTGCACTGCACATGTTCCCATCGACTTTCTATTCTCACGGTCAGGAAGTGATTGTGGGCTTGACCCAGCCTTTCTTGGGGTATGGAGAAAGTCTCAATGATCAAGAGACATACCATCCCATTTTGGATGACTAAGTGAGAAAATTGATCATGACAAGACTTTGATGGGAATCCAATGCTTATTTATGAGTCTCACCAACAATCACTTGAGGTTCTGTTTTTCTGTTTACTGTTGTTCCCTTGTTTATAAAGACTATAGAGGATTCTGTTCCCTGACTCACTTTGGAAGGAGTCTTAGTGGTAGATTCATCAAAGACCCGTTTTGCGAGTCTTTAATAGCGATTCATAAGGAATCGCTATTACAGAGTCGCAAAAAGGGGATTCATGTAGGAATCGCAAAATAAATTGCGATTTCTACACATTCCTTAGTTGCGATTAGCAAATTGCTAATCGCAAATAAGGAATAATTCCCCATTCATTCCTATGGGACCAAAGGACATGTGTGTGTGTGTAACATGCAACTGAAAAAAATGCACTAAAGTGCTTTTTACTATTTTTTTGCTATTTACCACGAAGTCAGACTTCGTGGTAAATAGCGACCAAATATTGCGAATTCGCAATTTCCAATTGGTTAATGAATTGCATTTAAGGAATCTCTAATAGAGATTCCTTAAATCCAATTCCTCGCAAATATGCAATTTCGCTAATAGCGATTTTTGCATTTGGGATGATGAATCCCAAATGCAAAAATCGCACTCGCAAAGGGCCAGATTCTCATAATCTGGCCCTTTGCGAGCAATTTAGCTTCATGAATCGGGCT
Source organism: Lissotriton vulgaris (assembly GCF_964263255.1). Lineage (NCBI taxonomy): Eukaryota > Metazoa > Chordata > Amphibia > Caudata > Salamandridae > Lissotriton > Lissotriton vulgaris. The sequence goes on from NC_141693.1 coordinate 699,472,326, forward strand.
GTAACGTCTTTTCGTGTTCCCGTGAGCTCCTCTTTAGACCCCCAGGTTTTCTTGTTATAAATATTAGTTTGGTAGGGGATATTAACCTGGGCAGGTCTCTAAATATCCCTTACACCCTTTCTTCTCTGTGGTTTTTGATTGTAAGTTCATATATATACAAGTCTCTATAACAATTAAAGACATATACACTAAGCACATTAATCATGATGCCACAGTAGCTTTGGCTCTTATAGCCTAAATATTTGGCTGCAGCGATATTAAGTGGCAGCCATGTTTCAGAGCAAAGCAATCTTAGTGCCTCATCGCATTTCCTTGTCCCCAGGACTCGACAAATAGGGGCCAGCCATATTCGTCTTGGGCGAATATAGGTGGGACAGGCAAATAGCAAATGAGCCAAAGACTCAGAGGTTTCCTTGCAACTAGGGCAAAGAGTGTCCATTGAGGCCTCCCACCTTGCGGTAAACAGTTTGACTGGGAGCGTACCTACTCTCAATTGAAACATGAACTTTCTATCTTGTTGCCTTGTGATAGCAGCCCAGTAAGGTTTTAAGTTTTGAACTGGTTTAACAATGAGGAATTGGCCCGTCACAGTCAAGGGGTCACTGTTCACATCCCCATAGCACTTTGCAGTACAATGCATTTGCAGGTGCACGACAGAAGTCTCTGTGGAGCATTGCAGTATAATCAAGTTGCAGCAGGTGGGCAACAGAGGTCTGCGGGGCACATTTTAGTATAGCGCATAGCACCAGGTGACCAACAGAGGTCCCCATGGCACATTGCAGTATAGTGGAGTTGCACCAGGTGGCTAATAGTGCAGTTGCACCAGGTGCCCGACAGAGTTCTCCGTGTCAAATCGCATTATAATGCAGTTGCAATATGTGGCAAACAGAGGTCCCACAGGTGGCCAGCAGAAGTACCCGTAGCACATAACAATATAGTGCAGTAAGACCAGGTGGTAAGCAGTGGTCCCCATGGCACATTACAGTATAGTGCACTTGGATTAGGTGGCCAACAGAGGTCCCCCTGGCACATCGCAATACAGTGCTGTTTCAGCAGGTTGCGAACAGATATACCAGTGGCAGAGCACAGTATAGCACAATTGCAGCAGGCAGCCAACAGTATTCTCAGTGGGATATCACAGAATAGTGCAGATGCAGTAGGCAGCCTACAGAGGTCCCCATGGAACATTAAAGTTGAGTGCATTTGAGGAAGGTGGCCAACAGATGTCCCTGTGGCACATCACAGTTTAGTATTGTTGCACCAGGTGGCAAACAGAGGTCCAAATAGCACATCCCAGTGTGGTACAGTTGCAGTAAGTGCCCAACAGAGGTCCCTGTGGCACATTGCAGTGAAGCACACTTGCAGCAATTGGCCAACAGAGGTCCCAATGGCACATCGCAGTACAGTGCAGGTGCAGCAGGTGGCCAACCGAGGTCCCTATGGCACATCACAGTTATTGCACTTGCTCCAGGTGGCCAACAGAGGCCCCCTTGGCACATCGCAGTATAGCACAGACGCATCAGGTGGCCATCAAAGGTCCCCAAGGCACATCCCAGTGTAGTAAAGTTATGTTATGTTAATGGAATTTATAAGAAGTACACGGTTACCCTTGGGTGTCCTGGCGCTGAGTTCAGCCTAAACGTTGGTCGAAGTGGTTAATGATAAAACATCCAGGTCTTCAGACCCCTTCTGAAGGAGAGGAGATTATCAGCATTCATCAGGTGGAACAGCAACTCATTCCAAGCCTTGGATGTGCAGGTAACAAAGCTCTTTCCTCCCTAGCTGTTTTTTTTAAGGTGAGTATTTGGACATATTTAGCTCCCATGAATTGCAGGGTTCTAGTGGGGGTGTACCATTTGAACCTTTGCCTCAGATGGTCGGGGCAAATACCATTAAGGTCCTTAAAGGCTATACAAAGGGATTTAAAGAGAACCCTTTGTTTCACCGGGAGCCAATGTAACCGAGTTAATTCTCCTCGGACCGAAACAAATTTGGGTATGCCGTCAAATAGTCTGGCCGCTGTATTTTGGACTATCTGAAGCCTATTGAGTAGTTGTTTTGGGGCATTCAGGAAGATGCTATTACAGTAGTTCAAGCGTGACATTACAAGGACTGTGACTACCGCCCTGAAGTTAACGTCCGAGAGATAGGGTTTTTTTTCCCTTAAAGTTCGCAACATCAGAAAACAAGAGGATACAACTGAGCTAATGTTATCACAGAAAGTCAGTCTATTATCCACTATTACTCCTAAGTTTTTCACTTTAGGAGTGGGGGCAGGATGGTTTCCCATATCTGTTGGCCACCAGTCTGGGGTCCGTATATAAGGGTTGTTACCAAAAATTATCACCTCAGTTTTGTTGGAGTTCAGTTTTAAACAATTTGCCAACATCCAGCTTGCAATAGCCCTCATGCAGTCATGAAAGCAAATTCCTGTTTCTTTTACCTGACCGTCATTGAAGGATAGCACAATTTGAGTGTTGTCGGCATAAGAGGTCAACTGAAAACCAAACAATCTAATCAGGGCTGCCAGGGATATCACATAAATATTAAAGAGCGTAGGGCTCAGTGATGACCCCTGGGGCACCCTACAAGGCAGACTAAAAGGCTAGGATTTGTTGTTATCCAAGTAGACCGTTTGAGATCTCTCCGCTAGAAAGGAGTGAAGTAGTTTCCAAGCAACTTTTTGTACCCCCACCTCCGACAACCAGTCCATCAAAACTTTGTGATGGACTGTGTCGAAGGGTGCTGATAAACCTAACATTATTAGTATAGCCTTCCCACCACAGTCCAGAGCCTCACTTACCTCATCCCAAGATTTAACTAAAGCTGATTCCGTACTATGATCGGCTCTGAACCCATATTGGGTAGGATCAAGTACAATATTGCAATGAAGAAAACTACTGAGCTGGGCATTCATGGCCTTTTCAATGATTTTTGCAGGCAAGGGGAGTCACAAAATTGGCCTATAGTTACCCGGGTCAGTGGGATCTAATGTAGTTTTTTTTAAAAGGGGCAGAATTGAAGCCTTCTTCCAAACTTTTGGGAAAATCCCGGAGGTAAGAATGTTTTTGATCAGGGGATTAAGCACCGAGCAAATGACTTCAAGAATGAATTTAAGTACCAGGACCGGACAGGGGTCAGTAGGGGAGCCTGAGCGTGCGGAGGACAGAATTTTTACAGTTTCTTCTAGCCCTAGAGGGGTAAAATGATCCAAAACGGATCCAACATTAAGAAAAGCCTGGATAGAGCTCACCGGATGAGGATCAGACTCTTTCAATTCGTGAGTAAATGTGGAAAGTATAGTCTCCACCTTTTGTTGAAAAAAGGTGGCCAATTTACTAGATAATTCAGGACTACTGATCTTTTTGATGATGTGTGGAGAGGTTAACCTTTTCACGGTTTTAAAAAGTTCTTTAGAGTTGGATTTTGCTTGGAGAATTTCATTAGAAAAGAAATTCTTTTTGGTTTCCATCAGTAGATCTTTATACTGTTTAAGGCTGTGTCTATATGACACTTTATCGTCGCTACCATACCCTCTCCTCCAGGCCCGTTCAAGTTTTTTGCAGGCTAGTTTCTGAAGTTTAAGCTGGTTTGAGTACCAAGGGGCCGAGGGAATGGCTCTCTTAGGAGTCCACCTTTTGATAGGCACCAATTTTTTGCACGCTGTCTCAAGCAAGTCTGCGTAAGCATTGGTAGCTTTATGAATATCGCGAAGGGGAGGAAATAGAGTGTTCTAAATTTCCACCTCAAGTTGTAACCTATCTAAGACTTTCCAAGCCCTTTTTTCCAACAATTTAAGTGGAGCCATCTTTGGTTTCTGGTCTAGTGATTCCTTCAGCCCGAATATGATGGCACTATAGTCGGACCAGGCCAGGTGAAGAACCTGTACACAGGATACCTCAGAATTGTTCGAGTATATCCCATCTAAAGTATGTGCTTTAAGATGCGTGGGACCAACTACCAGCTGTTTAAGATCACCCGCTTCCATTATTTTGTTCAGACAGATGGTATCAAGATCATCAGGGTCCCCAAGAAACGTGAGAGAATCTAAACACAAACCATCCTCAAGTAGAGTACCTATCGTTTCCAGAAACCCAGTTTGAGGACCTGGAGGATGGTATAGGAGTATCCCTTTGAAGATACTGTGATGCTCAGAATTAAAGTTGATGGAAAGAGCTTCACAGAAAAGGTTTGATGCAGGACGGAATACTGGTTTTAATGAATTATGATAAATAACCTCTAGACCCCCCCCCCCCTTTCCTCAAAGGTCTATCCAAGGAAAAACAAGGTGAAAAATATCATGTGTCCAGAAGAGTTCCCTGTGGCACATGGCAGTGTAGTACAGTTGCCGTAGGGAGCCAACAGAGGTGTCTGTGGCAACATCGCAGTACAGCACACTCGTAGCAGGTAGCCAACATAGGTCCCCGTCGCACATTGCAATACAGTGCAGTTGCCTCAGGTAGACTAAAGAGGTCACCGCGGCTTTTCGCACTACGATACACTTGCAACAGGTGGCCAACAGAGGTACAAGTGGCAAACCACGGTATAGTACAGTTGCAGCAGGCAGCCAACAGAGGTCTATATATGACATCACAATATTGTGCAGTTGCAGCAGGCGGCCTACAGAGGCCCTCCTTGAACATCGCAGTATAGTGCAGTTTCAGCAGGCGGCCAGCAGAAGTCTCTGTGGCACATCACAGTTTAGTGCAGTTGTGAAATGCTGCCAACAGAGGTCCCCGTGGCAAACTCCAGTATAGTGCACTTGCAGCAGGTGGCCAACAGAGGTCCCCATGGCAGATCCTAGTATATTGCACTTACAGCAGGTGGCCAAGAGAGAACCACGTGGCACATCAGAGTTAAGTGCAGTGGCAGCAGGTGTCCAACAGAGGTTACTGGGCAACAACGTAGCATAGTTGAGTTGCTGCAGGTTGGAAAAAGAGGTTCCTGAGGCAAATCGCAGTATAGTGCAGTTGCAGCAGGTGACCAACAGAAGTCCCTGGGTCACATTGTAGTAAGGGCGCAGTAGCACCAGATGGCCAACAGAGGCCCCCATGGCACATCACTGTATATTGCAGTGGCACCACATGGTCAAGAGTGCAGTTACACCAGGTGGCTGACCAAGGTCTCTGTAGCAAATCGCAGTATAGTACAGTTGCATCAGGATTCCAAGAGAGGTCCCCCAGGCACATTGGGGCATATTCTCAAGGAGCTATCGCTAAGTTAACAGCACTTTATCGCAGCCAAAGTTGTGATAAATTTATCGGCCCATTCACAAGCTGGTGCTATAGCCCATAGCATCAGTTTACCTGCGATAGCAGCCGCAAAAAACATTGCCACAGATAACCCCCGCAACTATTGCTAATGAGATGCAGAGTCGGCGTTCCCGAGCAAAAAGCCTCGACAACACCACTCCGCAACATTCTCAATGACCAGCAAGATCGCCGATACTACCACAAAACATGTGATAAGGCGCGGTAGCAATAGGAAACTAACACCTGCTCTGACCTGTTGTAAAGTCGGACCACAGCCTGCACCAGAAAAGGGAGCCCAGGCCAGAGCCACACCTAAAGGGCAACAGATACCATGGAGCCACTAATCATGCAGCTCGGAGCTCAACAGGACCACAACACCCACCGCCACCACCCTCAGGACCCTCCCCTCCCCGGGCCCCCCTCCCCCGGCCAAAGACATGCCATATCAACTACATAAAATCATGTACCATATAATCCGCCTGATGTCGCACAATCACTTCTGTTTACATGAATGTGTCATCACCAAAATGAGCATCAAACATTCACCTTCGAAGCAACAAATGAAGATGTAATAAAACAAACACAGAACAGACATGGTGGCTCCCTTCGGGACAATCCGTAGGTCACAGCCTGCAAGACAAAATTCATGATGAGAAGGTGTGTCCTGCGCACATCAAGGGACAGAGAGAGAGCGAAGGAGAGAGAGAGAAAGAGATGGAGAGAGAGATAGACGGACAGAGAGGGGGAGCGAGAGATAGATGGACAGAGAGGGAGAGAGAGATATAGCGGGACAGAGAGGGGGAGAGAGAGATATACGGACAGAGAGGGAGAGAGAGATAGATGGACAGAGTGGGGAGAGAGAGAAAGCCAGACAGAGAGGGGGAGAGAGACACAGAAAAATAAGGAGGGACAGGGAGAGAGAGTGCTGACACTGCGCACCCAGGCCACACCCCTCACCTGCTGCCACCGGTGTATCTCCCACCATGTACCGGTTTGTAATGCAGTTCACCAGGTCCCACATCTGAGTCAGACCCGTCATCTGAAACAGAGCCCAGTTACATAAATTGCACAGTACATACAATTTCACACATCATCGCCTGTCCGCCCCTGCACACCCAGGCAGCTGCACCCCAGCCCCTCCCGCCACCCACTGGTGCATGCCCACCCCTGCACACCCAGGCAGATACATCCCAGCCCCTCCCGCCACCCAGTGGTGCATGCCCGCCCCTGTGTAACCAGGCAGCTGCAACCCAGCCCCTCCTGCCGCCCAGCGGTGCATGCCCACCCCTGCGCAACCGGGCCTCACTGCTCACCTTCCGCCACTGACATGTAGAAAAGAGGGCCCACCAGGTGCGGCTGCAAGCCAAAAACCTGGGACCCACAGACACATCATGAACCTCCGCTCTGCAGGCCATCAGGTCTCACTTTTGATGCTGGGTCTTGATTTTGCCATGGCAGAGGACATACCAATGCACAGGGCATCATCGCAGGCTGCACACCCGCTCAGCCCTTGAGGTGCCACTAACTCTGTGACCCGCGAGGCAATGCAACGTGGCGGTAGGCCCGGCTGTCCACTGGCTCAGGCCTACACTGCGGTCCAGCAGGGCACGCAAAATCTGAGCAATCCAGATCCCTGGGACGGGGCATCATTGCATGCTGCACAACCGCTCAGCACTTACGGCGCCCCTACCTCAGTGCACCGAAAGTCACCGTCCTGTGGTGGTGTGCCTGTACCAGCTGCAGTGTATCTGGTGCCACCAAGTCAGTGCCCCGCTAGTCATGGACCCTTTATGATTGGGTATCGTGGTGCAGACGCCATCATGTCACCTCAGGGCCTGTGGAATGTGATGTTGCAGGCCCCTGTGCCCCCATGCCTACATGCACACCACACGGATACACCCAGAGAGAGGTTGGAAATGGTGTCGAGCACGTGCGCCCAGCCCCTTTTTATTGGCAGGGTCACATGTGCTGTGACGTGTGTGCTGGATGGGTGTGGTTTACACCAGCCACGAGGGAGTGGCTGTGGCATTCTGACAACTAGACCTGTGAGCAGCAGATTACTGCAAGGAAGCCCTGGCATCTGTAGCGTTGTTGACCCCCTGTGTTTGTAAGCGTAGTGGGCTGGCCTGGCATATGCCAGTCCAACATTATGGTTTGAACAATGACCCTGGGGCTCTGGGCATTGTTCTGTATGGGGCTGGACAAGGAAGCAACAAATGCATGTGTTTCTGTTGTGTCGGCGCCAGCCGGACAACTTCCGGCAATGTGTCACCCTGTGACGCAAGTCCAACGACATGAGCCATATGGACGTAAGAGGAATACACTGAGCCTACATTCATCAATACTACCCCACTTGAAAGACCATAGACAAAACACATCTGTGTGATTTGGAATGTTTATGCACATTCAGTGGAGTGTTGCATCTGGAGCAGTACAGGACCATGCAAACCCCGCATTACAATGTTGGCCCTTGGAGGGCCAGCCAGACTCTTTCAGGGAATGACAAGTCCAAAGAAAGAGCAATAGTTCGGTCCGCAGTCTGTTTGCTATGTCATTGGTGATTAAACAGAATATGGCAGTTTATTGGGAGGTCCAAGGTGAGTGTTGCAGAGTGTATCAGGGGACAGTGGAAGGTGATGTTGCAGAGGGCAGACCCAAGCTGAAACCGGCCTTATGGCGGAGATGAATGCTACTGCATCCTTCTCACCACAAAGGCGCTTTCATCGGCCTCTTCATCCTCTGCTGTTCCATGTGCCTCACGTGTGGGTGGTGCTGGCCTTTCTCTAGCACTGTGTGGCAGGGGCCAGAGGTGGAATGTATGCCATGCTGTGTGGCACTGACACCTCAGGGGGTAGAGATGTGGATATAGTGGTAGCAGCAGCATGCATCAGCGCCAGGCCCTGTGGTAGCTATGCCATGAGGATGGTTTTGAGGTCATTGAGGAACGCTACCACTCGCTGGTGTGCAGCCGTGGCATCCACTCTTTCCACATTGGCCCACTCCATGGTTTCCATGAGCCTCCGCATGTTTCCCACATCCCGGGAAAGCTCGCTGGAGCCACTCTGACTAGACAGTCGTTCTTGTCTCTGAGTAAGGACTCTGGCGATGTCAGCCATGGTTCGTTGGAGAGCATAAAGCAGACTGTGGGTGTACGTTGTCCTTTTCAGCACTCCGACTGAATTCACCTTGTCCACGATGGACTGCCATACTCCATTTCTTGTTTCCAATGACACAGTGGAGGTGACAAACAATTGTTGATAGTGTTCTACCACCTCCGTTATCAGGAACCTGTTTTCCTGCTGACTGAAGCACTTCTTCATACTCTTCTTTTCCTTGGCCTTCCCTGACCCCAGGTCCCAGGCAGCTTCTCCAGGGGGCTTGTGGGGTTCTGGTTCTCCTCCGTACTTCCTCTGGCAACATCCATTGTGCTTCGCTGTTGTTTGGCATTTGTTTGTCAGTTTTTTTCTAGTTTTATGGTGATTTTTCCCACCTGACGTGTGTGAGAATTGCAGGCCTGTAGCTGGATTTCGCAGATTTTTGTATCTCGATTGCCATCATCGCAGATTTTTTTGCGTTTGCGTTTCACATTTTTGCAGTGTGGCGTTGATTTTAATGCAGTCAGTTGACACGTTATCTGGGGAATATTCCATAGTGTCTCTGTGTTGAGGATGCTTTGTTAACACAGCGTTATTTTCCTGCGATAGACTTCGATGTTGGAAGTTGCTTTGAGTTACTCTTAAGGTGGTTATCACATGTTCTTGAGAATATGCACCATTGTTTTATACTTTAGTTGCATCAGGTAGCAAACAGAGGTACCCACTGCCAATTATAGTATTGTGCAGTTTCATCGGGTGTCAAACAAGGGTCCCCATGGCACATCCCAGGATACTGCAGTTGACCCAAGTGTCCAACAGAGATCCCTGTGGCACATCACAGTATAGTGAAGTTGACCCAAGCGGCCAACTGAGGTCCCAGTGGCACATCAGAGTATGGTGTTGTTGGACCAGGTCGCCAATCACGTCCCAGTGGTACTGTATATTATAGTTGTACCATGGGGCAAACAGTGGTCCCTATGGCACACAGTATACTGCAGTGGCATCTGATGGCCAGCAGAGGACCTTGTGGCACATCACATTATAGTGCAGTTGCAAGAGGTGGTAAACAGAGGTCATTTCACACATCATAATACAGTACAGTTGCACCAGGTGGCTAACAGAGGTGCCTGTGGCACTTGATATAGTGAGGTTGTACAAGGTGAGCAACAGAGCTCCCTGTGGTACAAATAATAGAGTAGTTGCCCCAGGTGGCCAACAGAGGTACCTATGGCACACAGTATAATGGAGTTGCAGTAGGTGGACAAAGGTCCCTATGGCACATCACAGTAAATGTAAATGTAAATGTATAGGCATTTATATAGCGCACTACTTACCCGGAGGGTCCCAAGGCGCTTCGACCACTGCGAAACCCTTCCTGGCTTCCCTGAGAGATGGCCCCTTAATGGGTATCTCCAGGGTGAGAACAGGCATCCCCGGCGGTCTGGTGGGGCCGTTAGTGAAGATGAGGCAAGCTAATGCCCAGAGTTGCCGAGTGTGATCGCTGATCAGAGTGGGCACCGAGGCGAGAGAATTATCGAGTCCGCTGACCCTGGTCCAGAAACCTGCCGCGCCGGGAATCGAACCCTGGTCCCGGGCCGTCCTCTGCTCTCGGGTCTGCCGCCTCTAACCAGTGAGCCACACTACAGGGAAGTTGCACCAGGTGGCAAAGAGATGTAAACGTGGCACATTACAGTATAGTGCAACTGCACCAGTTAGCAAACAGAGGTCCCAGTGGCACATCACAGTATAGGTATTTCACTGTGCTACATCACAGTATGGTGCAGTTGCACCAGGTGGCCAACAAACGTGCCTGTGGCAAATTATAGTTTAGTGCAGTTGCCCCTGGTGACCAACAGAAGCCTCGGGGCTCAACACAGTATAGTGCAGTTGGATTAGGTGGCCAAGAGAGGTCCCAGTGGCACATAACAGTATAGTGTATTTGTACCATGTGGCCAACAGAGGTCCCTGAGGCACACAGTATAGTTCAGTTGCACTAGGTGGCCAAAATTGGTCCCTGTGGCACACAGTAAACAGTAGTTGTACCAGGTGGTCAGCAGAGGCCCCTGTGGCACATTACAGAACAGTGTAGTTGCACCAGGTGGTAAACAGAGGTCCCTGTGACACATCATAGTATGGTGCAGTTGCACCATGTGGCCAACAGTTGTCCCTGTGCAACATCACTGAGGAGTGCATTTGCAATAGGTGGCCAACCGAGGTTCCTGTGGCACTCAATATAGTGCAGTCTCACCAGGTCGCCAACAGAGGTCCCTGTGGTACACAGTATAGTGTAGTTGCAAATGGTGGCTGACAAATATCCCTGTGGCTCACAGTATAGTTCAATTACATCAAGCAGCCAAGAGAGGTTCCAGTGGCACAGAGTATAGTGCTGTTGCACCAGGTTGCCAACAGAGGTACCTGTGACACATCACAGTAAAGTTGCACAAGGTGGAAAATAGAGGTCCACGTGTCACATTACAGTATAATGCAGTTCCCAGTCGCACATTACAGTATAGTGAAGTTGCACCAGGTGGCCAAGGGAGGTCCCACTGCAACATCACATTATATTGCAGTTGCACCAGGAGGTCAACAGAGGCCCATATGGCTCATCACAGTATAGTGCAGTTGCACCAAGTGGCCACTATAAGGATTTAAAAATAATCTATGACAGAAAGGAAGTAAATCTGTCGTAGAGTGCATAGGTGGTCATAGGTCACTGTTGTATAAAGAATAGTGTAGTTGCAAAAGATGGCCCACAAAGATCTCTGTGGCTCACAGTAAATTGCAATTACAGCAAGCAGCCAATAAAGGTTCCTGTTGCACAGCGTATAGTGTGTTGCACCAGGTTGCCAACTGAGGAACTTGTGACACATCATAGTATAGTGAAGTTGCACCAGGTGGCCAACAGATGTCCCTGAGGCACATTAAAGTATAGTGCAGTTGCACTGCATGGCCAACAGAGGTCCCAGTGGCATATTGCAGTATAGTGCAGTTGCACCAGGAAGCCAACAGAGGACAACATGTTGCATCACAGTATAGGGCAGATCCTACAAGTGGCCAACAAAGGTCCCCATGGCATTTTACAGTACAATGGAGGTGTCCCTGTGGCACATCATAGTATAGTGCAGTTCCACAGTAGACTGATGTTTCCATGGCACATCACAGGTTAGTGCAGTTGCACCAGGTAGTCAACAGAGGCCCATGTAGCTCATCACAGTGTAGTGCAGTTGCATCAGGTGGCCACTACCAGGATTTAAAAATAAGCTATGACAGAAAGGAACTAAATCTGTCACAGAGTGCAGAGGTGGTCATAGGTCAACATGATCCAGCCTAATACCCACGTAGGAGAAGTGGCAGCCTTTTTCAGGACATCATAAATGTTACTGAAAGTTTAGGTAACAACCAGAAAATAAAGTAATAGTCAGACACAAAACCAATGATTGGACTGATATGTCATTCAGACAGGGGTGTGAGTGCTGCCTGCAGAAGACAGGCAACAAACCACATCTAAACCTTGGCGCACAGCTCAAGGTAACATTGAATGCTTTGCTACCCAAAATCAAGGGGCTTACTATGTGCTGCGGTGAGGACTAGTCCCAGTATAGAGCAGTTGCACCAGAGAGCCAACAGAGGTCCCTCTGGCACATCACAGTGTAGTGAAGTTGCAACAGGTGGCAAAGAGAAGTCCATGTGGCACACTACAGTATAGTGCAGTTGGACCGGGTGGCAAACAGAGGTCCCAGCGGTACTTAGCAGTATAGGTAGTTTGGACAGGTGGCCAACACAGCTCACCATGCTACTACACAGTATAGTGGATTTGCAACAGGTGGCCAGCAGAAGTTCCCAGGGCACAACTCAAAATAGTGCAGTTGGACCAGGTGGCCAAGAGAGGTCCCAGTAGCACATAACAGTATAGTGCATTCGTACCATGTGGCCAACAGAGGTCCATGTGGCACGCTGTATAGTGCAGTTGCATTAGATGGCCAACATTGGTCCCTGTGGCACACAGTAAACTATAGTTGTACCAGGTATTTAGCAGAGGCCCCTGTGACACATCACAGTATGGTGCAGTTGCACCAGGTGGCCAACAGTTGTCCCTGTGCAACATCATTGAAGAATGCATTTGCATGAGGTGGAAACCCGAGGTTCCTGTGGCACTCAATATAGTGCAGTCGCACCAGGTATCCAACAAAGCTCCCTATGGTACACAGTATAGTGTAGTTGCAAACGGTGGCCAACAAACATCCCTTTGGCTCACAGTATAGTTCTATTATATCCGGCAGCCAAGAGATTTTCTTGTGGCACAGAGTATAGTGCTGTTCACCAGGTTGCCAACAGAGGTACCTGTGACACATCACAGTAGAGTGAAGTTGCACCAGTTGGCCATCAGGTGTCCCAGAGACCCATCACAGTACAGTGCAGTTGTACCAGGTGGCAAACAGAGGTCCTCGCGTCACATTACAGTATAGTGCAGTTGCACAACGTAGCCAACAGTGGTCCCAGTGGCACATTACAGTATATTGCAGTTTCACCAGGTGGCCAAAAGAAGTCACTGTATCATTCACAGTATGGTGCAGATCATACAAGTGGCCAACAGAGATCCCCATGGCATTTTACAGTAAAGTAGAGCTGCCCCAGGTGGCCAACACATCAACATATAGTGCAGTGGCACCAGGTGGCCAAGAGAGGTCCCAGTACAACAGCAGATTATAGTGCAGTTGCACCAGGCGGCTGTTGCGCAATCACACTGGACACTCCAGTTGTTTCCTTCTTGATGCCGTTAAGTCCCAACTCCCTACAGAACCAGTCAACACAGCAAGGATTAAGAATACAATTGCTAAATCAACTCGTCCCCAAGGGAAAGGGGAGGTGGATAGAGAAACAGACTAACAAACACTGGTCTTCGTCCAGCCGTTGTTTCTCTTGGAAGTGTTCTGGACCGCTTTCGTGTCTTCATTACTTGCACGTGGTTTTCTGAATTACACAATACATACAACGAATGCTGAATTCTGAAACGTGGTTCACCATGTATTCCACTTTCTCAACATATGAAATAAACATTACCAACCATTGAAATACCGGTCCTTGTATACACTTCGCTGGGTCTGGAGGTTATCTTCACTCTTGATTACCTCCTTTTAATAAATATAGGAAGGTTTCAAATGATGTTTTTTCTAAATAGCAGCTGAACTAGGTTAGTGTTTTAGTTATTAGAATAACACAATCACTCTGTGCACATACCTTGAAACCCAGGCTAATAGCTGGAAGATGGGGTCTGTAGAAAGAAAGAAAAAAGGGAAAGGCACAAACACCCTGCGCTAAGAATTCTCTAGTGTAGAATGCACCTTTAGAAATACTCTGCTTATTTAACCTCCAAGCAGGGTTAGTGTTACCTTCAGCTTATTTAGTTCATAAGCTAGCAGCACACATTGATATCTAGGCTCATAAGTTCAACTTGTGCCCCCAAATCATGATATTACAAACATATCAAAGGTAATACAAATATAACCTTGGATTGTCTTGGGCTTGTTTGAAAGCAAATATCACATTACTCGATTAACAAAAAATAACATGAAACACTGCGTGAATTGTCTCTCATTTACAAGCGTTTCGTATCTAAATGTTGTTGTCCTGTGTTGCTAAGCAACCACTAATCTTACTGTCCTTCTTCTTTGCAGTGTCCATGTTCCGGAGGTGGGGCCAACAAGAAGACTTCCGATGGCAGCCGGCAGTTCAGAGACTCCGAGGGAAGACGACCTGGAGAGGTAAGCTGGAGCGGGAGAACACAGAGGGTAGCGGGGAAGCGGGCGGAGTGAGGGAAGCGGTAAGCGGGCGGAGGGTTTTAGAGGCAGCGGGAAAGTATTGCAGGCGGGCCGCAGGATCGAAGAACAACACCGGTAGGAGCTGGGCTGGAGCGCTCGTCGTGATGCGATGCAAAGAGATGAAGCATCGTCACGACTGCAAGCGCTCCTTTTATGGGTTCCACAGGCTACAGTTTGATATTTGCATAATGCACACGCGGAGCCCATCCTGCTCTCCAAACACGTGCTAAACTTCCTGAACACTTGCTTCTTGAAACATAAGTTAACAACAAGCTTTGGTACCAACAAATGTCAGAACAAAGAATTACAGATTAGGAAACTATTTAAAACAAATACTTGTGTTCCCATTAAACCAATATTGAGCTGATGACTGCATGAGCACGTGTACCCTTAACAGTTCTCCCCCCCAAAGGTCGTCTCACTGGACGTGGTTTGTCTGGGTGTAACCAGTGCTTAGTTTGTGCCGGTGCTTTCCGGTGCTTCGCACCGGCACTTAATTATTAGGGCCGGGTCTACATGTGTCTCCTGCGAAGGTCACATGTTGCACGATGATAGATGTATATTTTATAAGTTACCCTGTACTGTACTCGGCGCAGTACTGTACTGTCACTGTGCTGTGCTTAGCAGTCAGTGTTGCGGCTGTGACTTTTCTTAGTCTCTGTGACTTAGCCTACCTAGGTTGAGCTGCGAACCCAAGTCAGAGGAGATTCAAATTAATAATTATGTTGTTGATCATGACGTCCTTTAACAAAGAACAAGGGAACCCACTTGGTAAGCAAGGACCTGGGGTATCAGTTAGCTAAAAGACAAAGGTCCTTGACAAGAAAGATCAGCGTAACAATAATTATAGGCCACAATAAGCGCTATAATGAAAAAAAGTCCAGCCGGACTTGAATTTTATTCAATATTTGAATATGTTAAATTAGACGAACCAGCATTCAGACCGGCACATAATAGTACACTACTGTTTAACCACATATCATGTCACAGGACATGATATGTGGTTAAACAGTAGTGTACTACTATGTGCCTAAATTTCTTACGTTTCCACATATGTGAAGCAAATGTACTTTAAATTTTCTTTTTGCTCCCAATTTGTGTATGCCTGAAATACCCTAAGTGTTTGTATTGCTTTATTGTAAGTGTAGCATTGGGGATGCAGGACTGTTTCCCACTGTCTAAATGCTGGTTCGTCTAATTTAACATATTCAAATATTGAATAAAATTCAAGTCCGGCTGGACTTTTTTTCATTATAGTGCTTATTGTGGCCTATAATTATTGTTACGCTGATCTTTCTTGTCAAGGACCTTTGTCTTTTAGCTAGTTGATCATGACGTCAGCGACCGACCCTTTCACTTTCAGTCAGTTTTGCCACTTACCAGTGGGCGGGCTGCGGGACACTGATCTTTTTAGGCTAGATTTTGGTTCTGAATTCTGAATGGGGTAGGGGCTGTGCTGCAGCATGCGCAGTTGCGCATATTTGCCATGCCTCAGCATAAGCACAGCAGCTCAGGCTAAGCAAGTCATCGTCGTTTGCTCAAGTCAGACCGACCCAACGACAACGACGTTGAGGGCAGGGCTGCCATCGATCAGCAGCAGCCGGCCTAGAACCGTCTGGTAACGTAGTATAGCAAGCAGCACCAGGCCGCCTAATCAGTACTGCGTCAGTCTGCGCCTAATCTTATTAAAGGCAGTGTGAGTGCAGCCAGTGTGTGTCCCCTCCCTCTCTGACGGCCCACCATGATTAACGGTAAGAACTAAGTTAATCACTGCTTACTTAGTATAGTAGCCAACTAACGATGTCTTTCCATTTCCAAAAACCAACGCTGTTTTATATTTTGGTGGTGTGACGGCGGGTCCAGTCATCAGATCACCGTGGCTGGCTTGGTGGTGGTAGTAGGCAGCTTGCCTTTGGCACAATATTCGATTATTAGGATGTGATCGTTCCCACAATCACAGTACTGTGTGTGATCATCCCTCATTCATTCAGATTGCCAGGCCAGTGCCCAGACTGGCCTAGTAGTAGCCGCCGTACACCCGCAGGCCATAGGTACATGCAGTGCTTAATTTGTAAAATTTGAAGTGCAGGTGCTCAAATGTTTGTTGGAGGCCACACCTACTTTTCTTCGGCTCCACCCATTTCCTCCACCGGCACCAGTACTGTGTGTGTGTTGCATTATCATAGATATTCCATCCATGCTCAGTCGCATGCTTGCAATTTTTTTAGCAATAAGTGCTTTTAGAACGATGGGTGCTGGACTGCCGGTGTGTGTGTCGTGGGTGCAAAAGGGTTCAACTTTAAAGCCTGCCCAGCCTGAGCCACTGCCAGTAAGCCTGATGGATCAATCTGGAATATGCAGTGCTGGGAATATGGCCAGTCAGGAGGGCTGGTATAGGATGTCATGCCAACAAGCCAGCCCTGAGCCTGCCAAGCATTTGCGAAAGTGACTGAGTGAGCTCAAAAATTGACACATTTTTAAACATCCGAACAGGCGGTTTAGTGGTTTTACCAGCTTTTGGGCTGTTTGAACTAGAAACGTTTTTTATTTAAACCTGCAGTTTGTGCAGTAAATTGTGAAATATGCAGCAACAATTGGTCATTCAAACGTGGAAAAAGCAGTGGAACCACGATTCCTGAAGAGTGAAGCAATTTTGCTTGACTGTGTAACTTGGACACAAAGCAAAAGCAGAAGTGAAAACCACAAAACAAGCACCTCCCGTCCACTTTACCAAAATGGGGCGCTGTTATCACTGAGGTGCCTATATAATAAATGTAGTTCTGTTTAACCAAACGCTGGTTTGGCCGGTTTTACCGACCATATCTGTGTGCTGTGTAATCTCCACTCAAGTCAGTGCATGACCCGCACACATGAAGGAGGCAGCTACAGAGGCTCATTATGGATAATTGTGTGGATGTGGCCTTGTGCATAGCTTTGTGGTAGAACTGCACACATTCGACAGTTGCCTGATTATTCTACGAATCTATAGACACAGCCTGTGTACTGTCATCTCACAGACGTGGTGTCGATGTTACTCACTTTGATACATATACTCACTGAATATGTCGTCCAGTACTGACCTTGTCACGCTTGGCACATCTTGAAACACAGTGTTACCTTTAGTGAAAATTAAGTACCCCACCCTGGAGCACAGTCTCACTCTCACCCCCTTGGAGTGCTGCCCCACAATCGAGAGCAGAGCTCCCTATCTGGAGCACAGCACAATTTCTCTCACCCTATGGAATGCCGCGCTGCGCCACTCTCTGGAGCAGCACAGTATAAGTCCTTGGAGGGCAGAGGGCTGCCCCATAAACAAATCCTCTTTAATAAAAATTATTTTGGAGCGCATGCCATGCGCTCGATTCCAATCAAGATTTTGTACCTCAAAAAATTCGGACGGAGTGTTATTTTACAATCCACTGTCCGACCCACCATCATCAGTTCATGATTTTACTAGTAACTGTCTTCAATTATAATTGCACCCTGAGGGAATGCCTCTTGCCTATCTTTTAGGCAAGGCTCGAGGTTACTCGGACCATGCACGCTCGTAATAACCCGGCGGTAGTGCCGCAGTACTGGCCTGTCTGCCAGGGCTTAGTAAGTTAAAATGCCCAGGCCAGCCTCTCGACGCTCGCTGCCTTGTCTAAACATGGCACGCAGCTGCGCACTAATTCATTTCCAGATGAAACAAAATGCAGTTTGGTTTCACTTTCTCAGGTGTGGTCACCCTGGGCTGTGTCACTCAACAAACGGTTGGGTACCGCACTACCGCTTGGTTATTACGGGCGTGCATACTCCGAGTAACCCCGAGCCTTGCCTTCATATATTTCATATAGCCTGTTAACAGGTGATGGGGTTGTATTTGTTACCAACCTTTTCTTTTCTTATTCATCAATGCAGTAGCAAAATGTATGTGGTCCTGAAGAAGGCCTAGGATGAATTATTCCTTTGTGGCTGAAACATGTTGACCCTTCGTTTCCACTCATAGACAGTTATTTGTTGTAACTGTCATTGCACTGTTTTTAAGCTTGACCAATGAGAGATATCAATTAAAGTTCTTTTCCCTCACTGTTCAATTTTAACTCACTACTTTTCACTACTTTGCACTGCACTTATCACTCCTACACAAACTGTTTGCTCACATCTGTAGGATCATACATAGCTGAACAACATAAAAATATCTGTGAGCTCCCTTTTTGTTTTGAAAGGTTTGTAGCCCTTAGTGACACTAGCGTGTCACTAGGAGGAGACCCAGATGATGAAGCATGTCACCAATAATGAGTGATGAGAATCCGTCCGTTTTAAAGTTATTTCTCCATAGCCTGTCAAGAGGTGTATAGGGTGCGGTTTCTTTAGGTTCTTTGTAGGCTCCAACACACATCAATTTAGTCGTTTGTATGAGCAAGACCCGTGGATATTGTGATTTTTATACAGTATATGATTGGGGAATATATCCACGCTAGGTCTTTAAATATTCCCTCGGTCCCTCTTTCTACTTTTGAGTGTTTCTTGGCCAAAAGAGGTTCCCATGGCACATCCCATTATAGTACAGTGGCACAACCTGGCCAACAAAGGTCTACGTGGCACACTGCAGTATACTGCATTGCAGCTAGTGGCCAAGCGATGTACTATTATCAGACATCAGTGCAGTTGCAGCAGGCTGCCAACCAAGGTCCCCAGCAGTATAGTACAGTTGAGACAGGCGGCCAATTGATGTTCTGTGACACACTGCAGTATAGTGCAGCTGCAACAGGCAGCCAGCAGATGTCCCCATGGCACACCACAGTATAAGGAGTTACAGCAGGTGGACAATAGAGGTTCCTGTGCACACCATATTATTGTGCAGTTGCAGCAGATTGTCAACAGGGCTCCAAGTGGCACAATGCAGCATTGTTCAGTTGCAGCAGGTGGTCAGAGAGGTCTGATTCGCACACCGCAGTATAGTGCACTTGCAATAGGTGGCCAGCAGAGGTCAGCGTGGTACTCAGCAGTATAGTGCAGTTGTGGCAGGAGACCAGCAGAGGTCACCGTGGCCCATCGTAGTTTAGTACAGTTTCTGTAGGTGGCTACAGGCATATCCTACTATAGTGCAGTTGCAGCAACTGGCACAGAGGTCCCTGTGGTACATCTCAATACAGTGCAGTTGCACCAGCTGGTGAACAGAGGTCCCCATGGAGCATCTCAGTATGGTACAGTTGCACGAGGTTGCCAACACTTGTCCTCGTAGCAAACCGCAGTTGAACAAGGTTGCCAATAGAGTTTTCTGTGGTACATCTCAGAATGGTGCAGTTGTGGCAGAGGTCCCCATGGCACACCACAGATTTGTGTAGTTGTGGCAGGCAGCCAACAGATGTCCTCAAGGCAAACCGCAGTATGCTTCAGTTGCACCAGGTTGCGCACAGAGTTCTCCGTGGCACATCTCAGTATAGTGCAGTTGTGGCAGGGTCCCTGTAACACACCACAGATTAGTGTAGTTGTGGCAGGAAGCCAACAGAGGTCCTCATGGCACACCGCAGTATACTTCAGTTGGGGCAGGTGGACAAGGAGGTCCCCATGGCACACAACAGTATAGTACAGGTACGGTAGGCGGCCAACAGAGGTCCATATGACACACTGCAATATAGTGCAGTAGCAGCAGATGGCCAAAAGAGGTCCTAGTTGTACACCACAGTACAGTGCAGTTGCACAAGGAGGTTAACAGAGGTCCCAGTCAAATACCGCAATGTACTGCAATTACACCAGGTGATCAAGAGATGTCCCAGCATCACACCATAGTATAGTGCAGTTACAGCAGTCAGCCAACAAAGGTACACGTGGCACCCCGTAGTATAGTGCAGTTGCAGTAGGTGGGAAGTAGAGGTAAACGTGGCACACTGCAGTTTAGTGAATTTGCGGCAGGGGGCCAAAAGAGGCGCCCATGGCCCACTGCAGTATGGTATAGTAGCAGCAGGCTGTCATCCGAGGTCTGTGTGGCACATGGTATTATAGTGCAATTGTGGCAGGTGGCAATCAGAGGTCACTTTGTAACTCCCCAGTAGAGTGCAGTTGAGGCAGGCGTCCAACAGAGGTCCCAGTGGAACACTGCAGTATAGTGTAGTTGTGGTAGGCAGTCAACAGAGGTCCCCGTGGCTTATTCTAATACAGTGCAGTTGTGGCGGGTGGTGAACAGACGTCACCATGGCACATTCCACTATAGTGCTGTTGCCCCAGCTGGAACAGAGGCCCACATGTCACATCCTGGCATAGTGCAGTTTCACCAGTTGGCCAACAGATGTCCCCAAGGCACACTTCAGTATAGTGCAGTTGCGGCAGAGGTCCCAGTGGCACACTGCAGTATACTGCAGTTGCACTAGGTGTTCAAGAGATGTCCCAGCGGCCCACAGCAGTATAGTGAAGTTGCACTAGGGGGCCAGGAAATGTCCAAGATGCACACCGCAGTATAGTGCAATTGCGCCAGGCGGACAACAGATGTCCCAGTGGCGCACTGAAGTATAGTGCAGTTGTGGCAGTCGGCCAAGAAAGGTGTCCCAGTGTCACACTCCACTATAGTGTGGTTGCACCAGGCAGCCAACCGAGGTCCCTTTGATACACTGCAGTATAGTGCAGTTGTGGCAAATGCCAACTGAGGTCCCCGTGGGCCACCCCAGTATAGTGCAGTTAGAGCAGGTGGCCAACAGTGGTCCCTGTGGCACACTGGAGTATAGTGCAGCAGGGGGCAAACAAAGATTCCTGTGGCAATCCACACTATGGTGAAGTTGTGAAAAGCGGCAAATTAACTTGGCACACTGCCGTATCGTACAGTTCCACTGGCTGGTCAACAGAGGTCCCCGTGGCATATTGCAGTATAGTGAAGTCACACAAACTGACCAAGAGAGGTCTCTTTGGTACATCACTGTACAGTGCAGTTGCCGATGGCAGTCACCAGAGGTCGCTGTGGCAGACAGCAGTATAGTACAGTTTCACCAGATGGCCAACATACATCCCTGTGTCACACTGCAAAATAATGAAATTTCAGCAGGCTACCTACAGAGGTCCCTATGCCACACAACAGTATACTGCAGATGTGACAGGCAGCCAACAGAAGTCCTTGTGGCACAGCACAGTAAATTGCAGTTACTGCAGGTGGCCAACAGAGGCCCGCATGGCTCACCACAGCATTGTGCAGGTGCAGTACGTGGCCAACAGAGCTCCGAGTGGCACATGGCTGTGTAGTGCAGTTGCAGCACATGGTCAAAAGAGGTCCACTTGGCACACAGCTGTGTAGTGCAGATGTGTTAGGCACAAAACAAAAGGAAGGGGGGAAAGGGAGCTAAATAAAGGTTCAGCAACTCGTGCTCCTGAACGTTACACTTATATGCCACCAGATTCACAGTTCCTATGAAGGAGAGGTAGAGAGGGAAACTGTATTCGTTCTAATACTATGATTGCTGGGGACAAAGTGTCTGGATCTTGGTGCCCTTACACACCCCAAAGGATGTCATGTAGGGGTGGGTAGAATTTGCGAAATTCACTTTCACAAACTATCGCGAAAATGTTAAAAATCTCCGCCATCACGCGGAAATATCGCGAAGACGCAGAAGTTTTTTCCCTGCCCATTCGTGTTATTTTCTGCGTGAACGCGTTGAAAATGTCTCACTAACTTACCCATGCGGTCGCTCATGGGCGCAGCCATCTTGTTTTTTCACTTGTTCCGCCCGTTCGCGCTGATTATTTCCTGTTCTGGGTCGTGCAATGAATGCTCCCACCCTTTCGCGTTACGTATTTCCTGTTCGGGAACGCTTTTACGTGTTCGCGCACCTCTTTGCGTGCTCGAAGAGAAAATATTGTGCGAACTTGTGCGTGGTTGCTTGTTTTTCAATCTATGATATGGTTCTGGGGCCTGCTTTTGAATCCTCCCTTTATCTTTTCAATTCTTACTTTCTAAAAACTTTTTTTTGATCTTTTTTACTTATTATTCAGACTATTTTCCTGCTTCTATATATTTGGTTTTTGTCTACTTTTTTGTGTTGTTTAGCTACTTTTACACTCTTTTTCTATTGCCTGCTAATTTCCTTTCCTTTACTTACTTGTTTAATGTTATTACCTTCTTTCCCGCCCGTCTCACTCTCCCCAGAACCATGTTGAAGGGTAGGGCTCGCTGCAGCCAGAGCCGCGATTGCCTTCCCTGCGGAAGGCGGCGCCCACAAGGGGTGCAGGCACGGGCCTTATTTGGGGAGGTGGAGTTGGCTGCACTCATTTTCTTTGTGCAGCGCCACTCCCCTCGACCCTGGCAGCAGGTGGCAGGCCTGGGTCCGGGTACGGGCTCCGGGAGCGTCAGCAGCAGTGGGGGAAGGTACGCCAGGCAGTGTTCCGCTGCTCTGGAGATCGGCGCTCCCAGGCCCTACTGATGCACCTGTGGTCTGACATCCTGGACCAGGAGCAGGACCTGCTGGACCTGCTAGGAGTGGAGGTCCCGGGTCTTGGTGAATAAATATTTAATTATTACTACGTTGTGTCTGTTCTTCTGCTCTGTGTTATTTATTGTGAATATCTTTTTTTTCCAACCAGCTAGAATGCTGCTGCTTACATTACAGGTAAATTACGTTTAAAAGTCTTCTGTGATTATTATGACACATGTGCTCTTCTGCGCTACTAATCTTACTTGTTTGCAACTTTGCATTCGCGCTCGCTTAGCCTGATTATGTAAGAGTTTATTTTAGAGAAATTAAGTAATGTAATGCTATAGTGACTCTAGTCCTTACTTTGTCCTGTCACTAAGAGATAGGGGCGGTTTGATAGTTAGGTTTAGTTACTTTGTATGAGTTTGTAATTTTTTTGTGGTATGCGTGATGCCCCCTCTCTTATGTCACGTGCTGCTAGTACCCCAGTCTTTATTAGAACCTTTTCTAGTTTGTTCAATGAGTGGTAATAGGCTTCGCAGCACTAGCAGAACATCAGCATCAATCAATCAAACATTTGGTGTATACAAAAATGTAGTCATGTGTCCTCCATTTGACCATATGCATTGTTGAGGACTAAAATGCATACTTTAATGTGCAATTAGCATGCCTGGAATAGGTGGGCTAGTTCAGGTGGTACGTCTTACTTAGGCGTAGTTAGTATTCTGGAATCAGAATGGAAGAGTGGATTAGTGTTGATAAATAGTAAGTAGTCTATCCGCCAATCCCCCTATACTACTTGTTGACAACATGAGATCGGTCAATTTAGTTATTGCAATTGTTGTTTACATAAGTTTCGACCGTTCTATAAAAATATTTTATTTGTTTGACACTGTTCATCAATGTTTGTCTCTTTCTTATATCTTTCCTGTTCAACACCCAGGGGCAGGCAGACAGGGGTGCAGTTGGCGGGAGAACACCATCAATACGAGGAGGACACCAACACGGGCTCTTCTGCTGGCCCTAGTAAGTCTTCTTCTTTTTAATACTAATTCTTATTCCATAACTTTTACTGCACTATATTTTCCCAGATCTTTTGACTGGGTGTGAGTGTTTGATTGGTTCAGATGCTCCGTCCATCATCACCCCCCTTTTGTAACGCTTTGTTCGCCATAAGTTGGCAGGGTATGCTCAAACGTGAGTCCCTTGCTCACTTTGCCACTGGATTCAAGCAAGCCTGGCTGAAGACGGCTGTAATGCCAGAAACCGGTCCTAGGAAGCTTGTTTCCGGTCCAGGGAAGGCATGGCTTGGCAGTTCGGGCTGTCCATCACCATCCCCCTTTTGTACCACTGTGGCTGGCGCATCCTCCTAATTGCCCCCAGGGGACCCCCACCCTTATGGCGGGCAGTCCCTTTTAGCGTGAGGATGGCGGCGGACAAAATCCGCCCACCATTCTAATGATGCCCTAAGTAAGTAAGAGTTGTTGTGAACGTTTGAAGAGTGAAGACACCCTATAATCGGCATTAGTAAAGGCATTAGGGGCGGGAGTATTGAGTAACCAATGGCCGCATCTATCTATGATTTCAACTCCGCTTTGAAAGTTTTATGGAGAAGACTAAAAGTCAGATCAGATCACCTGGTGTTGAACTAAAAAAAAGTGAAAGACGTTTGGAAGGAAGAAGGACGTGCAAGATTTAATATTTGTGACTGACAGAGAGAAGGATATGTGTGATGCAATCATACAAATTGCAAAGGTGGCTGATAGTAAAGAATCTGATGCATGGTTGGTTGAATGCCTGAAATAAATCCTGCAAATGTTAAAGCCCAAGCAAGTGGGAGGATAGATACATACCACAAATGTTATATACTTTGCTTTATAGTGCTACCATGCCACACTATGTGTATAATTAACTTG
Organism: Lissotriton vulgaris; assembly: GCF_964263255.1. Lineage (NCBI taxonomy): Eukaryota > Metazoa > Chordata > Amphibia > Caudata > Salamandridae > Lissotriton > Lissotriton vulgaris. Next base: position 699,496,786 of record NC_141693.1, read on the forward strand.
TCTTACTGTTTTTCTAAGAGTATATTTTACAATTGCCTTGTATTTTCTTTTTGATATACAGGTACTCCTTCCAGTTCCAAACCTGATCAGAAGGAGTTGGCCACCAAGGCACGGCGCTGCAAGCTAGAGGCAATCCAGCTTGAATATCGGCGGCTGGTGGTCTTGGAAGAGGAGGAGGAGACTGCAGCCCTTGAAGCCTCCTCCAGTGCCCCAGGCCCCAGCCACCGCCCTCCAGCAGTTTGGCACCACTGCCTGGTGGCCACCTGCTGCCACCTTACCATCTCTGGTGCCCCGCCCCCCACTGTGGCTGCAACTGCCGCGCCTTTTAGCGCCACGTTGCCACACTAGAGGAGCAAATGCGAAGTGTCCTCCAGAGACAATCCCCCAACGGATAGACCCTGTCTATTGCCCCTTTTTAAATTCTTGTTTTGGTGGGTGGGAATTGGGCATTGGGGTTGGACATTTTGGACTCTCATTACGGTTACAGACATTGGTTGGGGTTAGGGAGGGCGTTGGGTCAGCTTTTAAGTTTTTTTTTTACATAGTTTATTTTTGTTAGGGTTATATTAAATCTATATATTTCTACTTTACATACAATGTTGTTAATGTTTTGTAGGTGGGGTTACTGTTTTACATCACACTGTTTCCTTGCTGGTGCAGGTCCACCCATAGCCAGTGTTTGATTTAAATAACTGGCTGACTGTGTAAGACACAAACAGATAGATGTGACACCCCTCACTGATTGAGTTGTCCAACTAGTACTGTCAGTCTCTCTCTTCTAGTCTATGCATTCTTTATCTGGACTCAAAGGGGTGTGTGAATTGATTTAAAACATGTCCATTATTAATTATGCCTCCCCCAAACTTCTCTTACCTTTGCTTGATGTTTAACTTGGGCACAGCGATGGTTGCATGATAGTTACCTTTTTCTAACATCCCATGATTGTGGTGGTGGTGGTAGTAGTAGTATTAGACACTGGCAGGGCCGGAGCATTTGCAAAAAAGAAAAGGAGACAGTCAGTCGCCTTTGAGAGACTGCTCGAGTAGTAGTAGAATGAAGTACAGTACAGAACTTACCGAGTAACAATAATATGCAAACATATTGTAAAACAAAATATAATGGTGGTGGGGATAGCCTTCTAGACAAAGTTACAAACTATAGTTGTGTCGAGTCACTTGACTACACCTACAGCGTAACAGTTAGTGCTGTGTATGAGGGTGATCATGACAACAAATTCAATCAATGCCGGCAATTAATGCTGAGGTATATGTTCCTTTGTTAAAAATCACCTCTAAAATATACTGCTCATGGGTGGGCAAGCAGAGGAAGATCATCGCTCTGCCTTGAAATTGAAGTACTGTTGCTTTTGCCACATCCACCCCAGCAAGTGTGTGATTAATTATTGGTGTACATTTAATTTAGTCACACCTCGATAAGTCACACAGCCCGGGGGAAGAGGGTTATGGTTTGTTGAAAGGATGGGAAGGGGTTTTGGGGAAAGGTTTGTCAGTGAAAAAAAGTACGCATGGACAAACAACAAATGACAATCTTTGTAAACTACCATATCCATATCAATATGTTAAGGGAGAAAAAGGAAATGCATGCATGATGATGATTGATAAGGGGACCCGGATTACATACACTTCTTGTTCAGTTTTTCCGGGCTTAATACTTTTACAGATAGCAAATACATTTTTTAAATATTGGTAGGGATGAAACATAAACAGAGAGCAAACCTAATGATAATAACAACAACAAGAAGAACACACTGTTGTAAAGATTGTAGACAAACAAATGAATCAAATTATTTAAAAGAAGATGAAAGTTGATACTGTTACTGTGTTATCCTGGTAAAAAAAAATGTGGACTGGATTTGCATCTCGGCATTCCTCTTGGTCCTCTCGTCCATCAATCTTGGGTGTCGCCACTCGCCAGTCTCCACTGCCCGCCTGGAAAAAAAGAAAAAAATGTAGATGTATTGGTAAGGTAAGTGTGCATTGTAATGTTTTCCCAAGTATAGGGCAAGGCCCAGCCTGTAATTGTAGATGGAAAACCAAAGGGGATATTGAGAAACAAAGTTGAAACAAATGCACAAGTTATGGTGTAGTGCAACAAGAACACTTTCTGAGGCGGCATGTATGCATCATCTCTACTCTAGTCTGTTTCCAGCATTGACCTTCAACAACAACAAGACTGAGCAGGCCCACAGTGACGGCACGTTGCTTAGCACATACTCCGCGAGTACTTTTTTTCAAACAGTTGGACAAAGCACATATCCTTTCCAAACATAGCATTTTACAATTTAAGTTAGTAAATCAATGCCCGCAGTCATCCCACCGCTACACTCGACTCCACTTCTACACAGACATTTGGGTCTGCTGTGGTTGTTGTTGACGTGTTTACCTTTAAGCTTTTTTTATGGCGCTCATGAAACGTCCTCCTGACTTGTTATTATTCCATCATTCATCTCTGATACTTGTACTGACTGACTGTGAAGATCGGCCTGCAGTAGAAGTAAAATTTTGTTATCACACAACAAGAGTAGAAATATTATTGACTTGAGTCACTCTTTAGTGTATACAGTAAGACTACTAGTACACTTTGACTTCACTTCGGGCACAACAAACAAACAACAAAAACACAAACACCAATCGCTCAGAGTCAGGTGTCCAATGCATGCCATTCATTTTCATTACCTGTTCCTTCTCATCTTAAGTTAACGGGCCATCTTTTTCGCCATCATCATCATGGACGGTGCTGTTGTCATACTCAGTTTGCAGATTGAGTCCCCTTCCTGTATTCAATCAAAAGAAATGTATCAAGCTGCAGTAGAAGTACAAATTTCTTATTTGCAAGAAGGGGAAAATTGCCTTGAGATACGTTTAGTGTGTACCGTAGAAAGATGATTAGTGCACATTGACATAACTTCATGCACAACAAACAACAACAAAATAACTCAGTCTGCGACTCTGCGTCCAATGCATGGCATCAATCATTACCTGTTCCTTTTCCTGTTCAGTTAATGGGCAGTCTCTCTCGGGTCTGAAAGGAGGATAGCTATAGTAGTCATCATGTTCCACTTCTTTTGGCGGGACAAGGAAAGTTTTTGTTGTTTCTTCTATTTTCCATCATTCAATCATCAAGAGGGCAATAGATTTAGGCGGGAGATTCAGTATGATGGAGCGGAGGAGGTGGATTCATAGGACTGTACTGTCAAATGCAGCACCTGAAACTTGTATATTGAAATAAGAAGAGTAGAAGACGGTGGTAATGAATTTGTTGTGAGTCAAAGTTTGTAACTGGAATGACAGACACACAAATAAAGGAAAAAAGGGAGGAAGACAGTAAGTGCAAGCCTAATTGTCAGGGAAGTATAGCTCGTCCTCAAAATCTGGGGGTTCAGCCAGTAGTAGGTAAGCATGATGTGAAACACTACTTCCGTCACCTGAGCCGCTGTCCTCATCTTCCTCGCTTGCTTCATGTATTGTGTAATTCGGTGGTATGAAGTGCTGATTAATTTTGTTCATTGTTAACCTCTCCGCGTTTTTGGGTGAGAGACTGGTCCTTCTCACTGTTGCAATGGAACCAGCAGCACTGAACAATGTGTACGTAATTCAAATATTCCTAACACAAGTAAGGGTAGTTGCAAAAAGAGACTAACAAATTTATTTCCATATAAAACAGTATCATTTTTAATGGCTTCTCATGTTAAAAACCAGTATTTCTGTACATCCACATTACATAAAGATAAACACAAAACACAGATCATACAATTCTTTTAAAATATAATCACACAGTATCAAAAAGGGACAAAAGTGGCAGTCAATACTTTCAGCACTGAAAACATGTTCGGAAGAGACACATGAGACAGGGCAAGCCAGATAGCTTTTCGCCAGCCTGCTGAGCAGTGTCCATTCAGCCCTTTTCCTCTACCAATACTGCAATGGGTTTTGATCAATGCACATCTCTGTTGGGTCGTCCAGATAGGCCTGGACCATCCGCTCAATGTTCAGGGGTGCGGCTGCTAATCTTTTGGGCTCTTTTCTCTGTGCATCAGCACTGTGCTTAATAATGCCTAACTGTAAATACCAATCGTGTAACGACTTTACTGGGCCTAATGATCCAGTTATTGTTGCTGTTGTCGATAGTGATGGTGAGTGTTGTGAGCCAAATGCACTTCCCTAAGCCTCCGAAGTTGCACTTCTGGCTTTTAAGTAGCAGCCGTTCATTTTCCAACTTACTCGCTGCCTCAGCTATCCAAATTTTGTAGCGGGCAACATCCATCTCTGAAAAAGGAATGAATGTCTTCATTCCCAATTTTGCCCATGGATCCAGAATTGTGGCAGAAATGAAATATTCTTGTAACAAAATCTTATTATGCACCCTTGTACTTTCTACTAAGCGACGTGCTAAGCTCTCCGCCAAGTCATTGGCTTCCTTTTTTTCCTCTACCAATTGGTTTGATTCAGAGACCTTCTTCAGCTGATGCTCTAGCATTTGCAATAATGGGATAGCTTGGCCCATTGTACAGTCCTCCTTGGTGACTTCACATGTGAAGAACTCAAAAGAACGAAGCATCTCAGTCAGGCATTTAACTAGGCCCCATTGGTCCATCTGAAGGATCATGCCTTTCACAGTAGCATCCCCTCTTCGCATGACATATTCATTTAGTGGCCTCTACTGCTCAAACAGAGAATCAATCATGTAATACGTAGAGTTCCAATGTGTTGTCACCTCCTGGATGAGTGCTTTGATTGGCATCTTATATTCACGTTAAATGATCCTTAGCTGCTTCCGAGCTTTTAAAGAATGGCTGAAATTAGTGCATATTCTTCGGGAGGTGGTCAGTAAGTTGTTGACTATTGTTTCTTTTTTCAGAAAGTCTTGAACTATAATGTTTATGCAGTGCGCCAAACACGGAACCCTGAAATAGGAACCAAGGTCCAAGTACATTACTGCCATTATCGGTGGCAACAAAACCAATACTAAGCCCTCCTAGCCGCAGCCATTCAAAAACCTTGCTGCGAAACTTGTCCAAAATTTTTAGAGCAGTATGAGATTTCTCCATGGTGAACATGGCTACAGTTGCATGTTTCCGAGTAGCTTTAAAAATCTCAGCTGTATCAACAACACCTCGTTCAGATAGCTTATCTCTAACCCCCGTGAAGAGACCCAGTGTGCAGTGATGCACATGTAATCTGTGGCTTGGCAACTAGTCCACATGTCTGTTGTCAGGCGGATGTTGTGAACAGCACTCTGCTGCAAAGCTTTCCAACCAATTCCTGCACATCATGATGTAGTGCCGGAACAGCAATTCTTGCGAAATAGGACCTGCTGGGAACCTTCCATTTAGGGCAAATGGCTGACACAAATTCAAGGAAACCCACCCCTTCCACAAATGAAAGAGGCAGAAGGTCCAGTGCTAACATTTTAGACAGCTTTGCATTCTACAACTGTGCCGTTGGGTGGTTGCGTTAGAACTGCCCCTCCAACCTAAGCATGCTCTGAATGGTAGGCTGGATTACTTTCCTTTGTGGTGCTGTTGTTTTCATAAACGTTGTTTGTCTCATTGCAGTACTTGGTCACCTTGGTGTCTCAGGCTGACTCTGAGTATAGCTCTTTCAGCGGTGCCACTCAGATGTTACCAAGGAGGATGTGGGCTGTACCACTGGGACAGGGCTAGAAATGCCTCTCTCTTCTTCACCTTCCGCCGCAATAATATCGTCCCCTGATTCTTCATGCTCAACTTCAATGGGTTGAGTTTTTTTACTTTGTTTTAAGTGAAGTAGGTGATTCTCCCACACGATAGTGTGGTGTATTCTGAGATGACGTGCTTGGCCTTCGGTACCATAGTTTGTACCAAGCTTACCGCGCCAAACACCTGTGCGACAAATTGAGCATATAGCAATGTTCTCCTCCCTGGAGCTAACAGAAAAGAAGTCCCAAACTGGGGAGGAGAACTTTCGGGCGCTGCTGGATGTGCCACTTTCAATACCAGATGAACTGGAGGGTGTGCTTGGAATGTGACTCTGTGCAGCTACACTGTGTGACTTTTACGACCATCACTACCTACTGAGAGGCTTGAACTGGATGTAGTAGGTCCCTGCCGGGCCTTTGAAAATATGGCAGCTGGAGGTCGCGGTGGTGTAACCTGTGCGTGATGTCTGGCTCGTCTGACTCTTCATCAACCTCATCCCTCTCTTGTACATCTACCTCCATAACTGTAAGTTTTTCTGGAAACTTCCTTTTCAGAAGTATTGTCTTGTGCCGTGCATCACTCTCAGACTGAGCTGATGGCTGCCAAGTGGCATCACGATCATCAGAAGCGGGGCTTGAAGAAGAAGATGATGGACTAAGCCTCCTTTTCCTTGCTGGTGGTCTGGAAGACAATAGATCTTCCGAAACAGTGGTTTGCTCCACTTTGTCTGCAGGAAGCTCGATTACCTGAAATGCCCCTATTTCAGGAGCAACAACTACTATTGTGGGCTGTTCTTGCGGCTGCTGCTGTTCTTGTTGCACTGCTGCTGTTCTTTTTGCGGCTGCCATTGTTCTTGTTGCGGCTGCTGATGTTCTTGTTGCGGCGGCTGCTGCTGTTGCGGCTGCACACTTAACTGCTGAGTTTCCACCTGCGTTGATTGTCTTCTACTTTGCGATAATTACATTTCAACATCGCTGCTCGTTAGTAGACTGGCTACCTCTGCGACACTCAAGGGCTTGGGCCTAGGTTGGTGGGGTTGGACCGCTGGTGCGGAGGTGCTGCTCCCAGCTTGGTTCCGGGACAACGCTGCTGCAGGCGTAACCATTTTAGTCCCCCCAAAAAATTGTCTGGCACACCAGTCGTGGTTAATGCTAGCATCTTACATTTTCTGTTCCTTCTTCTCACCAGCAACTTTCTTGGTACTGGACCTGGTACCTTTCTTTGAAGCCATCATCTTCAGATGTCAGGCAGGACGCAGATGCACAACAAGTTGTGGTCACACGTGGACGTGATGTGCAGCAGGACTTCTGGGAAAACCATGCAGGCCTATATGGCAAAAGCAGGACTCTAATAACTCCCACCACAAAAAAAGGCCACCAGCCACATGGACACTCGCAAATCACAAGCAACAAGCAGGGGGCCTGGGAAACACCAGGAGCTGACTAAAGGCATATAAAAGCCAGGCAAAAGGATGCATGCAAAAGCACACTGCTCTGCCTTTTTAATGCAGCAAAATGCAAATACGAAAATTCACAGGCCCCAAAAAGGTCTGCAGGGTGCATGCATTGTACAACAACACACACCAGACACACACAACAAAGGCTTGTCTTTAGGACACCCAACACCAGAAAGCCCACACCAAAAAAAAACATTTCCCAACTCAATCCAATGCCATCCATGCCCTAAATGATGTCTAAAATTCAACAGACCACACAGAAACACGTGATTAATAAAGCTGTGACTACCTGCTCTGAGCCTCCTGGATGAAAGCAGGCCTGTTGGCAGACAAGGCCAGACAAGCTTGCAGACCTAGGCTTCAAAATTGCCACCATCCACATGGCCAGACCCAACAACAGAAACCCCACCCCAAAAAACACATTTCCCAACTCAATCCAATGCCATCCATGCCCTAAATGATGTCAAAAAATCAACATACCACACAGAAACACTTGCTTAATACAGCTGTGGCTACCTGCTCTGATCCTACTGGATAAAAGCAGGCCTGTTAGTAGACAAGACCAGACAAGCTTGCAGGCCTAGGCTTCAAAATGGCCACCAGCACATGGCCAGGCCCAAAATCAGAAAGCCCACCCCAAAAAAACACCCCAACTCAATCCAATGCCAACCATGCCCTAAATGATATCTAAAGATTCAACAGACCACACAGAAACACTTGATTAAAAAAGCTGTGGCTGCCTGCTCTGAGCCTACTGGATGAAAGAAGACCTGTTGGCAGACAAGGCCAGGCAAGCTTGCAGGCCTAGGTTTCTAAATGGCCACCAGCCAAAATGCCAGGCCCAACAACAGAAAGCCCTCCCCAAAAAAACACATTTCCCAAATCAATACAATGCCAGCCCCGCCCTAAATGATGCTTGAAAATGAAATACATTAAAACAATACCAAAGAAACAGTTGCTTCATCATGTACACACCCATGAGGCCATGACTAGCTCAGGCCTACTACTGACTACTACCCACAACATTTAAAAAATGGAATGATAGTTACCAAAATTAAATTGTAGTTGCAACAACTGCAATGCCCCCAATCAAACAGACACAACAAGCAACAACCACTTACTTGTAAAATATCCAATTCAAAAATCCTCAAATCCAATTGCAATGATGCAGCAGACAAAAAGAGTGATCTTTCCAGCTCAAAATCCAAAGGCAGAATGAGCAGGATGGACAAAGCACTGGGAGACTATAGTCTTATGTAAGTGAAGTTTAATATACTTACACTTTTTTCCTCTTTCTCTCTCCTCGCAATTACCTTAAAATTTAAGGACTGCCAGCGCTTCAAGTCCCCATATTAACAATATTCAGTATCCTGTTTATATCACGGAATCTGTTGACGCTAAGGTAGGCTCCGTGATTTGGTCTAATAAACTACATTGCTCAACTTGACTTGGAATGCAGTTCTAATAAAACGCTTTCTCTTTCTCTTGTTCTTACCTTTATTTATTAGTATTTTGAAGGTTTGGCTGTGCTTCGAGCCCCTCAGTTATCTATTAAGAACTATCTGCATTAATTACAGGTAAATAGATTTTGTTTACCTTAACCATAACAGGTCTTACGCGATCTATAGTTAGTCTAAATGTTACACATACCATACAGTTCGATCCTTAATTAATAGTAGATAATTTCGTCTCGACAGCTGGCAAAACTACATCTACTTGGATAAAAAAGTCGTTGTAGGTTCCAACAAATTACCAATTTCACCCTTTATAGACATCGTACAACATCAAGTCACAGCTACTTAAGAATAAGGTAATTGTTGGACAGGCCCCGGAAGGGGGCTCGCTCCCTCCCCGCAGGACAGAGCCAGGACACCGACTCTCCAGAAACCACCCCCAGAAGTAACCCGTAACCCGTCCCACACGGGACGCCTGCCCCCGAACCTCTCCGTAACACCGGCCTGGGCCTCCACCAGCACCATCGCCCAGGCCCAGCCGCCATCTTGGACACTGCACCACAAGGCCGCGTGGCCTCAGCTCGACCCTAACCCTGGGCCTGGCCAGGCCCCGACAGCCCGGCACCACCATCCACCCGGGAGGTGAGCGGACCACTTGGCAGGTCAATGGGAGAGAGGAGTTTCGATGGCTCTCCCCCTCCAGGTGCCGATCGCCCCCGACCTCCCCGGGCGCTGGCTCCACCCCCCTGCTGGGTGTCTGGACTCCCTCATCCCGGACCTCCCGACCTCCAAGTGCGAGGGTCCGGACATCAAAGGGCGCCAGCCCTATAACTGGGGCAGCTCCAGAGCAGGAAGGCAGTTGTATCCTGGAGTCGAGAGACACTGTGAAGAACTCATCCTTGACGGACTGTTGGCGCTGCCGCAGCCCTGCCTTGTGAACTGTCGTCCTGCCTGCTGGCGCTGCCGCAGCCCTCTGCAACCTTCATCCTCGTCGCGACCTGCTGGCACCGCCGCGGCCCGTTGCACCCACCATCTTCGTCGGGACCTGCTAGCGCTGCCGCGGCCCATTGCAACCACCATCTTCGTCGGGACCTGCTGGCGCTGCCGCGGCCCGTTGCCGCCTACGATCTCCTCGGGACCTGCTGGCGCTGCCGCGGCCCGTTCCCCTAGAACGCCGAGCTCGAGGATTGAGAGCTTCCCATCATCTCATCGCTACTGCAGATTGGTAACAAGACTGTCCCGCTACCCCCTTTTCCCTTCCAAGAGACTAGAATCGAGGGGACCCCTGAGTCCTGACCTCCTTGTACCATTCTACCGTACTTCAAGATTGCCTATAAAGAACGTTAAACCTTATCTTTGTGAGGTGTCCATCTGTGGGGGGGAAGTTACTTGTCTGTACGATCGCTGGAGACGGCTCTCCCCGGAGACCTCTCCCCTTGTCCTCGGCCGACCCTCCAGGTCCCGTCTAACATTGGTGGCCAGCGGCGCGATCCGAATCAACGCGTACCGTACAGAAAGTAACTCACCCCACGACTAAACCACAATGACAACCAAAGAGAGCGGATCCACAGAAAAATTCCAGATGGATAAATTGGAAGAGTACAGCCATCGAGAGTTAAAACAATTTTGCATCGAACTAGGCATTGCTACCACCGGTCTGAGCACGAAAGATGATTTCAAGCACGCCATCGAATCTTGGGCGGAAACCGGGGCCGTCAGACCCCCGGACCAAAACGTCGCAGCCTCAGAGATCAACACCACTTCTCCCGAAGAACGGAGAGCGGGTCTCTCACAGGAGGAGATCCAAGAAAGAGAAAAAAACAGACTACACGAATTAGAGTTGGCACGACTCAAGTTGGACGGTGAGCTAAAACTAGCGGAACAAAAACTGAACTTAGAACACTTACGGCTCCGAGAAGAGCGGGAAGAAAAGCAAAGACAGAGAGAACTCGAAGAAAAGAGACTGGCATACGAACACGAGCGCAAGCTAGCTGAAAAAGAACTACGAAAACAAAACAAAGAACTAGGGGTGCCCGAGCGACCGCGCACCCCGGGCACTACGGAACAAAAAGTCCACATCCCCAAGGACGTCGTCCGAGAATACTATCGGAACGACGACATACAACAGTGGTTCAAGGCCTATGAGATCGCCATGACCTCCCACCGGATCGATCGAAGTGACTGGGGAGCCGGTCTGTGGGGTAGGTTCGTCAATGAAGGCCGCGATGCCCTGCTACAGCTCCCGGACCATCAGATGACGTCCTATGATCACATGAAGGCCGCCCTCCTCACTCGTTATGGACTCACGCCCGAGATGTACCGCCAGAGGTTCCGCGACTGCACCCGGATCCCGGGTACAACTTGGGTGGAATATGTGAACTATTTTAGCCGAGCCTTCGAAGGGTGGATCAAAGGTAGCCGAGTCACCACCTACGAGCAACTCTTCAACCTCATTGTATGGGAGCACCTCTCCAACAACTGCTTCGTCGAGCTCAGGCAGCACCTCCTCGACAGTAAATTGACTGACCCTCGGCAGCTCGCCGCTGAGGCTGACCGATGGGAGAGCACCCGAGTGGCCCGGAGTGGGCCAACCGAGCAGAACCGAAACAACCAAGGCCCTCATCGTCCCCGAGGAGGAGGAGGAGGCCAGGGCCGGGGCAGAGATGCCGCCCCGGCAGCTCCCGTCAACAACACCCCGCCCTCGGCTGGGCGGGGGAACCCCCCGATGCGCCCAGGGTTCCAAGCCAATGTCACGTGCCATCGGTGCCAGCGGGTCGGACACTATGCCAACGACCCGAACTGCCCCAAGAACCAAACTCCCGGGCCCCGCCAGGTCGCGGCCGCCGCCCTAGGAGGAGAACAAACTTCCGAAGAACACGAAGAATACGACCAGGAGCAGCCCGAGTGGAAACCTGCCGCCATGGTCCTGGCTTGCCTAGGGGGAAGAGACATGGTCCCGCGGGTCCCCCTACCCGCAAACACCAGAAAATACAGCCAGTGGGTGACCATCAACGGACGCAAGGCCGAAGCCCTGCGTGACACCGGAGCCAGTGTGACGGCCGTCCGCTGTCACCTGGTGACCCCAGAACAAATCCTGCCAAACGTCCTTTGCCCTGTCCGATCAGCTGACAATTCGGAGAGCCTATGTCGGATGGCCTGTGTCCCCTTTGAATGGGGAGGAGTGTCCGGCATGCTGAAGGTGACTGTCCGCGACGATGCCCTCGTGGACTGCCTCCTAGGAAACGACCTCGAGAGTTCCCCGTGGGCGGCCGTTGAGAGAAGAGAACACCTGGGGATGCTGGGCCTCCCGGACTGGGCGTGCGTAACAACCCGGTCCATGGCCGCCCGTGCCATCCCCAGACCCGAAGAGCCTGAATGGCCAGCACCTCCTCCCCCGATCACTCCAGAGGAAGACACTGGCCGCCCTGACCCCCCAGAACAAACCCCAGAAGAGCCCACTCAGCCTCAGGACCTTCCAGACCTGGCTCAGTGGCGCCAAGAGGGGGGGCCCACCCAGGAACAATTTCGGCAGGAGCAAAAGACCTGTCCCTCCCTCGAGGGACTCAGACAGCAAGCCCTCGCCCAGAGCGCGGGAGACACCGCCGGGGCGCACTGGATCTACTGGGACAACGATTTACTGTACAGCGAGCAAAGAATTGCGGAGTTGGGGGCCAGTCGGGTGCTGGTGGTACCCCTCCGTTTCAGAGACTTTCTTTTAAACTTGGCCCACGATGTCCCCCTGGCTGGGCACCTGGGGCAAGATAAAACCTACAACCGCCTGGTGACACACTTTTACTAGCCAAAGATGCGAAATGACGTTTCCAACCACTGCCGGGCCTGCCCCACCTGCCAAGCCAGCGGCAAGAGCGGCCGAAAACTCTAGGCACCCCTGCAACCATTCCCCGTTGTCACCACCCCGTTTGAACGAGTGGGAATAGACATTGTGGGGCCCCTGGACCCCCGAACAGCACAAGGGCACCGCTTCATCCTGGTCCTGGTGGACCACGCCACCCGTTATCCCGAGGCCATCCCCCTTCGAACAGTGACAGCACCAGTGGTAGGCCGAGCCTTGATGGGGATCTTCTCGCGAGTGGGCTTCCCCCGGGAGGTCGTCAGTGACCGGGGCACGAACTTTATTTCGAAATATATGAAATCCCTCTGGCAGCAGTGCGGGGTCACCTACCGTTTCACAACCCCTTATCACCCGCAAGGAAACGGACTGGTTGAGCGGTTTAACCGCACCCTCAAGGGAATGATTATGGGGCTGGAGGAGCCCCTACGCCGCCAGTGGGACGTGCTACTACCGTGCCTCCTCTTCGCCTACCGAGAAGTCCCCCAGAAGTCCCTCGGTTTCAGCCCCTTTGAGCTCCTGTACGGGCACCCTGTCCGAGGGCCCCTCAGCCTAGTGAAAGAAGAATGGGAGATGGCCCCCCTGAAAACCCCTCCGGATGTCTACAAGTACCTCCTGACCCTCCGCAACCAGACCAGGCGATTCAGGGAGATCGCTAAAGCCAACCTAGAGGCCAGCCAGGAGGACATGAAGAAATGGTACGATCAACATGCCTCCTCCGTTGAGTTCGAACCTGGCCAACAAGTGTGGGTGATGTCCCCCACCGAACCCTGTGCCCTGCAAGATAAATGGACAGGACCCTTCAAGGTGGTCGAACGCAAGGGCCCTGTCACCTATCTCATCGACATGGAGTCCCCCCGAAACCCTCTCCGGGTCCTCCACGCCAATAGACTCAAACCACACTTTGTGCGCTCAGAGCTCAGCCTCCTGATGGCTACAGACAGTGGAGCGGAAGAAGACTCCGAGCCACTCCCTGACCTGCTAAGGACCCGTGAGAGAGATGGTTCAGTGGATGGGGTCCGACTCTCTGATGCCCTGACCCCGGAGCAGCGTCACGGCTGTCGGGACCTCCTGTTGCAATTTGCGGACCTGTTTTCCCTCACCCCCGGGGTCACCCCCTGGTGCCTTCACGACGTGGATACTGGGGACAGACCCCCTATTCGACACCGTGCCTACCGAGTCCCAGACCGGGTGCGCGTGTGCATCCAAGAAGAAGTCACCAAGATGCTCGCACTCGGGGTCATCGAGCCCTCTGACAGCCCCTGGGCCAGCCCAGTCGTACTGGTACCCAAAGCAGCCGCCCCGGGCACCACCCCCGAGCTCCGGTTCTGCGTCGACTACCGGGGTCTGAACGCTGTCACCCGAACCGACGCCCATCCTATCCCTCGAGCAGATGAACTGGTTGACCGCATGGGGGCTGCCCGCTACCTAAGCATCTTCGACCTGACAGCGGGCTACTGGCAGATCGGCCTCACCCCCAGGGCTCAGGAACGATCCGCTTTCTCCACCCCGGATGGGCACTACCAGTTCACCGTGATGCCCTTCGGCATGAAAAACGCTCCAGCCACTTTTCAAAGACTTGTGAACCAGGTATTGGCGGGCCTCGAAGACTTCAGCGCCGCCTACCTGGACGATATCGCAGTATACAGCAGCCACTGGTCAGACCACCTCCGCCACCTCCGAGAGGTCCTGCAGGCCCTTCAGCGAGCTGGCCTCACCATCAAGGCCAGCAAATGCCAAATCGGCCAAGGGTCCGCGACCTACCTTGGACACCAAGTGGGGAGCGGTCTGGTGGCCCCTCTCCAGCTCAAGATCGCTGCCATCCAGTCCTGGCAGCCCCCCGTCACCCAAACCGAGGTACGAGCCTTCTTGGGGCTCACCGGATACTATCGGAGATTTGTGAAGGACTATGGCAGCATTGTGGGGCCCCTCACGGAACTCACATCCAAAAAGCATCCCAAAATGGTCAACTGGACTCCAGACTGTCAAGCGGCCTTCGAGAAACTGAAGGCCGCCATATGCACCGCCCCGGTGCTCCAGGCCCCCGACTACAGCCGCGAGTTCATAGTACAGACCGATGCCTCGGACCATGGCATTGGGGCCGTCCTCTCGCAACTCAACTCCGAGGGGGTCGATCAGCCAGTGGCCTTCATCAGCCGACGCCTCCTGGCCAGAGAACAATGCTGGAGTACCATCGAGCGGGAGGCCTTCGCAGTGGTGTGGGCCCTCAAGAAACTCCGGCCCTACCTCTTCGGTACCCACTTCCGGGTACAAACAGACCATCGCCCCCTGCAATGGTTAATGCAGATGCGGGGGGAGAATCCCAAACTACTACGATGGTCCATCTCCCTGCAAGGGATGGACTTCACTGTGGAGCATCGTCCTGGTCAAGATCACGCCAATGCGGATGGCCTGTCCCGCTTTTTCCGCCTCGACGGAGAGAGTCCCCAAGAGGATGGGTGACTCTCCCCGCCTTCAGCTGGGGGGGACGCATGTTGGACAGGCCCCGGAAGGGGGCTCGCTCCCTCCCCGCAGGACAGAGCCAGGACACCGACTCTCCAGAAACCACCCCCAGAAGTAACCCGTAACCCATCCCACACGGGACGCCTGCCCCCGAACCTCTCCGTAACACCGGCCTGGGCCTCCACCAGCACCATCGCCCAGGCCCAGCCGCCATCTTGGACACTGCACCACGAGGCCGCGTGGCCTCAGCTCGACCCTAACCCTGGGCCTGGCCAGGCCCCGACAGCCCGGCACCACCATCCACCCGGGAGGTGAGCGGACCACTTGGCAGGTCAATGGGAGAGAGGAGTTTCGATGGCTCTCCCCCTCCAGGTGCCGATCGCCCCCGACCTCCCCGGGCGCTGGCTCCACCCCCCTGCTGGGTGTCTGGACTCCCTCATCTCGGACCTCCCGACCTCCAAGTGCGAGGGTCCGGACATCAAAGGGCGCCAGCCCTATAACTGGGGCAGCTCCAGAGCAGGAAGGCAGTTGTATCCTGGAGTCGAGAGACACCGTGAAGAACTCATCCTTGACGGACTGTTGGCGCTGCCGCAGCCCTGCCTTGTGAACTGTCGTCCTGCCTGCTGGCGCTGCCGCAGCCCTCTGCAACCTTCATCCTCGTCGGGACCTGCTGGCGCCGCCGCGGCCCGTTGCACCCACCATCTTCGTCGGGACCTGCTGGCGCTGCCGCGGCCCATTGCAACCACCATCTTCGTCGGGACCTGCTGGCGCTGCCGCGGCCCGTTGCCGCCTACGATCTCCTCGGGACCTGCTGGCGCTGCCGCGGCCCGTTCCCCTAGAACGCCGAGCTCGAGGATTGAGAGCTTCCCATCATCTCATCGCTACTGCAGATTGGTAACAAGACTGTCCCACTACCCCCTTTTCCCTTCCAAGAGACTAGAATCGAGGGGACCCCTGAGTCCTGACCTCCTTGTACCATTCTACCGTACTTCAAGATTGCCTATAAAGAACGTTAAACCTTATCTTTGTGTGGTGTCCATCTGTGGGGGGGAAGTTACTTGTCTGTACGATCGCTGGAGACGGCTCTCCCCGGAGACCTCTCCCCTTGTCCTCGGCCGACCCTCCAGGTCCCGTCTAACAGTAATCAATTTAGGGTAACAACTCATCTATAACCAGTATGCCTATACGCTGACATTCCCCTTTTTTCCCCTTACTGCTAATCTTATATACAAATCTTTTCATTCATTATAGCGCCTGGCTCTTATTTATCAACTCCAACTTGTCAGCAAGTCCCCAAAGAAGCGCATAAATAAGAATTACATGATAATAAGGTACAAAAAACATAATTTATAATATTATGTCCTCTAATGTCAGTCTGGTTTGTATGCATTAATATGTTATATAATCGCCACTGTCATTTACAACAAGTTCTTTCTTGAAATTAAACCTGCAGGCTCATTATGATATATATAAGCAAGATGTAGTGCAGTAAGTGGATTTATATTGCATAAATAGGCTAGTGCATTATACTGACTAAAAAGATGTGACTAACAGGTAACTAAATTGTAAATCGGTAATTGAAATATCACACTGATAAAAGAACTTTCTCTATAAAGTGTCTACTCCATCCCTGCCACGGTTTATTATACTATGTTTTTTTCTTTCCTTAACTCAGCAAGGTAATGGGAGTGATAACCCCTAGCTGAATTATCTATCTTGAATATAACCACGAAAATAATGTGCCTCCACATTTCTATGTAAATAGTTAATACAAAGGTATCTCCAACCTAACCTTTGTTCCAAAGCTCATATTTGTTTATTCATTTAACATGGGGTAAGAAGAGCATAACCAAATGCAATAACTCTTATACAGTACTCTTCAGGCACTAACACCTGATTTTTTCTCTTTTTCTCTTCCTTTTTTTCTCTTTTTCTTTCTTTTTTTGCTATCTTTTTCATTCATGGAATCTGTCTCTTTAGAAAGAAGGAAGATAATCTTAAAATGAAGCTTATGCAAAATTGTATATATGTAAAGAGCATTAAGCTAACCAGATATTAGATCACTTCTTGTCCTTAAAGCAATGTATGCTCAGAATACCAATGTATCATATAATAGATTACGGAATGTCTCTCTTTAAAAAGAAGGAAGAACATTTGAAAATGAAGCTGATTTAAATTGTATATATGTTAAGTCAACCAGGTATTGGATTACTCTATGTTCTTATAGCAAAGTACGTTCAGAGTACCAATGTATCATATAATAGATCACCCTATGAGTTCTATAGTAATACTCTCCCTTGTATATATAGCTGCTCCAGTGTGTATCATATGTAAATATCAAGAATACATTGAATATGGTAAGTTTGTTTTGTGTTTTTCAATATAAACTAGACCTAAGCCCAAGACAGTTACATTGTATATACAATAATTGTACAAATCCACCAGCACACTAGTTTGTGACATGTTTCTAATTGTTTTTCAGTGTTGTGTCCAATGTCCTATTGCAAATGACGAACTCCTGAAGAAGGCAAATGCCGAAACGCGCGTAGAGTTTCCATCCACCGCTTTGCTTACTCCATTAGCCCCACTTAACATCGGTGTCATTTGTGTTGTCTACTTTTCCCCTTTTCTTATTTGTAGTATAGTATGTCTTCACATATATTTTGTATTATAAATATGTTTATCACTGACTTTTTAATGCAATATATGTATATTTATATATAGGAAATGTTTACCAAAAATGAAGAAAATAATTTAAATAAAGCAAAAAAATCAATTTATACATAAATAATTATTTTTGTTTCTATTCGTTTCTATTACATGTCACAATACATATTTATTCAGCTGTATGGTTTTCTTGGGCTTGTTGGCTTATTAATTTAGCTCACTACTGTCTGCTTTGCAAAAAAGAGTTCATAATATTCCCTACAAGTAGTGAATGCATTAATAGTAGGGGCCCCCTTCTTTTCAATTTGCAAAGCACTGGGAGGAGCCTGCTGGACAGGAACAGGAAGTTGGAGATTCTGTGGCACTTCCTCCCTCTCCCCACCTTTTTAATCATGGACTCCTTGCACCAAAAAGGATAGCCAAATGTCAATCTGAGGAGTTTTTTTCATCCAAATCATCATTTGCAGAAGGTGTTATGCTGCTGGAGCTGATATTCTTCTCCAAATTGAAAAATTTTACATGTTCGAGTTCTCGAGCTTCACATTACTTCCGCCGGCACATCCAAAATGACGTGATGGCGTTCTCTCGCTCCCTGTCGCAGTGGATATGACATGTTCGGGTTCTCTCGCTCCTTGTCACGTTCGATATGACGTGTCCGCGTCCTCACGCTCTCACTCGTGGTGGAGAATGACGTGTTCGAGATCTCATACTCTCGCTGTGATCGCGGGCACCAACTCTCGCGAGATAGCAGCGAATTCAGGGATACAGGTAAGGTGAACGCGCGCGCGAGAATGTATTTTTACAGCGCGAGCAAGAAAAAAATTTCCGGTACCATGCGGATTGCGGAAATTTTTACATTTTTGCGCTCTCCTCGAATGCAAAAATGTCAAATTATTACACTTTCCGGGAGCGGAACGGAATTTGACGCCCACCCCTAATGTCATGATTCATCATTGGGCAATTCTCCTTGTCGGGCCGGCGCTGCAATGCACTATGGGTCCCCAAAGGGTGACTTTACCAGAGATCTTTTCAAGATAAAGCTGTATGGGTGCGTGGGGTATGAGTGGCAGTGGTGAACTAACATGAAGTTTAAAAGATGACTGGAGGGGTAACTAGTAAGTTTATTAAAGAAAGAATCCCTCTGCCTTCGATAAAAACCAAAAGGTTGTGCTGCTATGAGGGAGATTGTGGCCCTCTGTAGCTAAACATACAGCATACCCATAATGGGCATTTTTAGAGGTTGAGAAGTTTCCTGCAAATTTGATGGTCTCAGGAGGAGATCCCATGCACTTCTTCAGGACCAGAGAAAGTGCAGTGGTAGAAAAGGTTAGTGGCCTATAATAATTAACCTAGTAACACTAAGATAAGGAAGTAGTATTCCAAATAAAACAGGAAAGGTTCCCCATGAGATGCAGCTGTAGGTATCCACATGATATTTCTCTTATGTTAGAGAGGCCAGTTCACCTACTCGACCTCACGCCGTCTCCATAGAGATGTGTTAGGCAGCCAACAGAGGTGCCCGTGGCACATCCCAGTATAGTGCATCAGCAGCACGCAGCCAACATTGGTCTCTTTTGCACACTGTAGTTTAGTGCAGTTGAGGCAGGGGCCTTCCATATGTCCATGTGACACATCACAGCAGGGTGCAATTGCAGCAGGCAGCCAGCAGAGGTCCCCTTTGCACACCCCCGTATATTGAAGTTGCAGCATGGAACCAAGAGAGGTCCCCGTGCCTCAACGCAGTATAGTGCAGTTGCCACAGGCATCCAACAGGGTTTCTTTGGCACACCACATTATAGATCAGCTGCGGCAGGCAGCCAAAAGACGTCCCTATGTCAGGGGCGGTGGGTGACATTTGAAAGTGGTGCGGCGCAAAGTGATTTGCATACTGCACCGTAGCGAGCGAGCGTATCGAGCGAGCCCAAACCCCAAAAGGGGGGTTTGGGGGGATAACCCCCCCCAAGAAAATTTTGAAAAAAAGGAAGAAAAATCGTGCATTTTCAAGCAAATTTGAGAAAGCAGAAAGGTTAATAAAGCAATTGTGAAAGTGCAGTTATTACATTAATAGATGACATAACATAGGTAGCTTCTTATTCGGTATAACCACAGAGCTTCATACATTCCGTCCTATTATGCTCAGGTGCTGAATTCAGACTATAAGACTTTCATGGAAATCTCAGCTCTAAGAGTAGAAGAAGTTGCACAGCATTTGGGAAACAGCCTTCACAAAGCATTGGGAACCACGCCTTACCTTTACCACGTTTACAGTAAATAATGGAAATAATAAAGTATTCATTCATGAGGCATCATTATCTTTTACAATGTCCAATGCATTTCAGGCTACGCTGTAAGCCCTTCATCATGGATTAACGCTGTGGAAATAAATGATTGAGTGTAACCACTTTCTATAATTGACCATAAATCATACATTCAAAAAGACAATCAGACATGGTTGGGGTTTAACTAATGTGTTGGAGTATATGCGTGCTAGCCTCTACAATGGTAAGTGAAAAGTAAGTGTAAACGATAACTTACATGCCTGTGTCGTTTTGACAAATCAGAGATCAAATGTTGCGTTAAACTGAAAGAACGAGGATCATCTTTTCCCAGACCCCGGTTCGCGACCGAGAGTCGACTATCCCTACTTTCATTGTTATTTTTATCCTTTCTTTCACATTATTTTTATCCTTTCTTTCACTTTTCTTTATTGATATCTCACATGTATTTCCAATGGTCCCAACACCGCGCTACGTCAAGATAACGTTATGGTGAAACCTCACCGGTAGCTAACAGCAATTTCATAGTCTTTTTTCAACCTCCACCGACATGTGATCGGGTCCGCGTTTGATCTCACAAACGGAACGGCAACAATGTTGCAGTAAGAGACGCTGAACGACACAGGAGCTGTTGCTCTTGGTACTTTCGGAAATCCAATTCGCCGAACACCAGGTTAGTTTGTCAGAATGAACCCACGCGTTTGCTCTGCACATTTCAAACCACGTAGCACCAACTAACAAAACCTGCGCTTTCCTCTTTCTTTCAGTTTAACGCAACATTTGATCTCTGATTTGTCAAAACGACACAGGCATGTAAGTTATCGTTTACACTTACTTTTCACTTACCATTGTAGAGGCTAGCACGCATATACTCCAACACATTAGTTAAACCCCAACCATGTCTGATTGTCTTTTTGAATGTATGATTTATGGTCAATTATAGAAAGTGGTTACACTCAATCATTTATTTCCACAGCGTTATTCCCTGATGAAGGGCTTACATCGTAGCCCGAAATGCATTGGACATTGTAAAAGATAATGATGCCTCATGAATGAAATGAGTTATATATGTATACTAAAGAGAAATTATCAACTATTGAATATGCTACAAACCAATATTCAGTGAACATTGACAAATAAATGAAAAAAACTTGATATACACAAACCTACTGTGTGTTGTTAAGAGGAGTAAAAGGTGTTCCCAAGGGGATGGTCCCAGTGACCCACTGGTATCATACTTTCACTGTTCTATACAGGCGTTTTTAGGGGTATAAACGCCACCCATGGAGAACCCAAACTTGATGAACTGAGATAAATGGCTGTGCACCCATCCTAAATCGTTTTCTATCCTAAATCGTTTTCAATATTAAAATATTAACATATTTGTGTTTGTTAGTCACATGAAATGAGAAATGTTGCCCTGTCCAATGTATCAATACCAAAAACATGCACTTACCACTACCCTCATTTTCAGGCTACCAGACCTCTGTGATTTTGATAGCATTTAGAAGCTTAGCCCGGGATCTTAAATCTGCCCGTACTTTTGCCCAAGCCCAAGGTAGCCCTCTGTATTTGTCTACACCTTCTAAAATCAAATGCAAGGAGAATGTTCCTGTTTTTGTTCTCCTAACTGTTCTCAAAGTGGAACAGGTGATCTGAAATGTAAAATTTAGTGAGAACCCTAGTTGTCAATTTACTAAAAGGTATGTAGTGCTTCTGTTACGGCATTGGAGACCTTGGACATCTATTTATAAACTGGGCCTAGGTGGGTGGCAGGGAAAAACACAGAAAATGCTAACGGGTAAAGAAAAATACTAGCCAAAACTAAAACACACACAAACATCACTTAGAAACCGTCTCACTTTACTGCAAAATCCACCCCATACCTTATCCCTCACTTAGTCGCATTGTGACTGTTAGGCAATCCTTGATACCCCCATGGTATCCCTGGGCCTTTTGAGGTGCATCCAGTATCCCAAGACATTTCTCTAGATATCCACACCACAGCATATTTACTGAATGGAAATAATGTGTTTTTTGTGCAAGAATCATGTATTTTTTTAAAGTCAATTATCAGCCCTTTGCCCTGCCGTGGTATTTAAGGTGGTACTTTTTCGGAGACAGGTGACTGTTCAGGGGCCAAATGTGGTGAGGCATAAACTGATTTGCATACTGCACCATAGCGAGCGAGCGAGCCCAAAACCCATAAGGGGGTTTTGAAAAAAGAGAAGAAAAATCGGGCATTTTAAAGCAAATTTGAAAACTTACAAACTTGCAAGTAACAAAAGGATCTCTCTGACAAAAGCAGCGACTCACTGACCTATTTACATCATATGCATGTTGTGATCTGCATCAGGTACATGTTCTTTGCAGCAGGCACATTAACCTTCTGCGCTGCCGCCTGCTGCCCTTTTCACTACTGGGACCACAAACATAGGCTAGCTCTGCCAGACTGCCAACGCACCTCCATATATAGGCCAACAACTGATTTTATGTTTTATATAGCGAAATAGACCCGAGACATCGGGTATCAGAGCGCTTTACATGAGCACCAGTTTTGTTACATTACCATTAATGCCTAAATAAACCTCACTTTACATGAATGTGTCTTATAAAGAGTCTTGGATAAATAGGGTGAATGAGCACAACACATAAGCGGCAACTTGCTTATTCATCTCAACCCTTTGGAACCCTACATGCCTTGCCCTTTCTTCCACCCTGACGTCCATGCGGCAGCAACAAATGTCATTGAACCACTGCCACATTGTCAACTTTGAATTACAAAATATGTTAGACTTTTCGATGTAACATTCTCAACAAGCAAGGCATTGTAAGCAGCTTGAAACAAGCATTTACAATGCAATGGTTTCGCCTTTGGAAAAGTTAGAGCTATTGGCATTGTAAATGACAAAATGTGTATTTATGTGTTGGTTTTGAAAACAGATAAATAAATGGCATTGTCATTAGCTTAATCTCTGCAGTCACTCTGCAGTCCCTAGCACTCCATAGCACTCCGTAGTCACTCTGCACTCCCTAGCACTATGCACTCCCTAGCACTCCCTAGCCCTCCCTAGTCACTCTGCACTCCCAAGCACTCTGCACTCCCTAGCACTCCCTAGTCACTCTGCACTCCCTAGTCACTCCGCACTCCCTCGCACTCCGCACTCCCTTGCACTCTGCACTCCCTTGCACTCTGCACTCCCTTGCACTCCCTAGCAGTCCCTAGTCACTCTGCACTCCCTAGCACTCCTGGTCTGGTGCAGCTCATACTTCTCACTGATGACACCACCCGTGCCAGCTCTTCACAAGCTTTAGATCTTTTTTTTAAAGCTACAAAAAATATTAGGTGTAATCCATTCACACAGTAATGCCGTATTCCTTACCAATCCACTTCATCACATAACTGTTATCACAAAACATTTCTGCACACCTCTAGTCTCCAATCTGCTAACGTTATAACAATCATTCAGTGGCACTGAGTGACCCTTTGCTCTTTTATGCGGAGCACCTCAAAGTGAAACTCATACGTGCTGGTATTGATTCACATATCAGGCTGTCTGCGCCAATCCTATTCCAGTGTGACATTAGCACACACTCCACATCGGCGGGGGAGAGGCGGATCGGGGGGGGGGTTGATGGGTGAAATAGCGAGTAAATGCATTTCAGTGGATGGGTGATTATATTGGTTTTGTGAATGGGTTTATGCGTAGATGGATGAGTGGGTACATGAGTGAGTGATTCGATAGGCGAATAAGCAGATAGGTGGATTAGTGGATCGAAGGATGGGTGAATGGGCTGATGGGTGGCTTAGTAGATGCCTGAGTGGATAAATGGAAGGGTTGATACATGGGTTGATGAATCAGTAACTGGGTGGATGAATGAGGTGAGTGGATGATTGAAATGGTGAGTGACTGTGCAGATTAACACCTGCATCAGACTTCTCACAAAGCTTGATCACAAGATCTTATACTTGTGTTCCACAGCAGGGTCAGTGGAGCCACATCATATGGTGAAACCCCAAATCACAGCAGCCTAAATTTGTAAATGTTATGCCGGGTCACTCCTGGTAAGGAACTTTACTCTGCCTGTTTTTGCTTTGCAGAAGCAGTGCTGTACATTGTGGCTGAAGTAGCAGGGGCCAGTGATCTTTAAGCTAAGCACAACTGTGGTTGAAAGATAACACCACACATCAAGGGGCATGATTGTTGCCCTCTGACCCCCCCCCCGTTTGACCCTCAAACCCCAGCTGTGAATATAATGTATATGTATAGACGTTAAAGGGCTAAAAGGAGGGAGGGTGGGGTCTAATGACTGTGGCGAGTGGACTAAGGGTAGTGAAGATTATTGATAAGTAACTGAGCATTACACAACTCGCCCAAATATCCCAGAAATTATTTAGGAAGGGGAAATGCATTTTGGTTTGATTAAACCAGGCAATATACTAATAAAGTCCTTGGACCCGGTTTCGTTTTCATGGTTTTAAATTAGGTTTTTGCATGACACTCTCCCATAAAAACACACTACAGCAGTCGCCGAAACAATCAATATAACACATCCAGTCCTGTCAAGTATCACGCATCAGGTGTGACAGTCACGCATTTCAGTGCGGTGTTCCGCATCACCGCACTGAAATGCATTGTCACGCATTAGCCACCACCTACTAGCACGTGCCACCAGCGGCACCTCACCAGCTCTCTGTAGTTCATTTCTCCCGAGAGATGTGCTGCGGTTGCTGGGCTAGTTCCTAAAAAGTTAAATCGCCATCTGCGCTTAACTCTGGGGTGGCTGAGAGCGCCACATTGTATCAACTCACTCTGCTCCAGCTCCCTGGTGTTGCCAAAAATTTTATAATGCGCAATATCTAGCGGCGCCGGCGCGGCGCGCGGCTGCTTACAGAGTGGTGTCAGTCATGGCACACCATGGGGGTCCGCCTGGATTAATCCGGATGTGCAGGTAGAGTGTCGTCACGTCCTGAGTCTCTCTCATGGCTGCCCGCCGCACTAGAGGCATGACGATCGCATAGCGGCGGGCGGCGCAAAAATCTACTGCAGCGAGCTCACAGTGAGGTTGGCCATGATCGAGCAATGCCGGGGCCCCGGGAGGAGTGGCCAGGCAGCCTGAGAACAGGTAGGCTGCAGAGAGTGCACCATCGATGGGCAGCAGTGCAGTCACGGACCGCTGCAGTCTCTAAACTCAAAGTAAGTGATTTACTCGGTGACACAGTATACGGACAGGTTAGCACCTGCATGCATGCAAAATTTTTGCAAGATAAAAGTGTAGCAACAACTAATGTGGAAGTAACCCTGTGGTTTTAATGCGGTAACACTCAGATAGTGAGGTAGCAAAATCTATGTTTAGCAATGTGCAAGGCTGGATATTAGATTCGGCGAGTGAACCCGTGCGGCCGCTGCCAGAGTCATGGTGCATCATTAGTGGAGCTTACAGTCCTGGACTGCGGCAGACCGGATGTAACGGCGGGAGCTCACTCAAGTAAGTGTTAGGGCATTAGTACTAAATCAGGCCTCCAGGCTCTCAGCTTTACATTGCTGCACTACTTTGGGGTCCAGCCATCCGCACTGTGCCCGGGGAGGGGAACAGTTAGCTATAGAGGCAGTGATTGCATTACTGGAGGAGGTGGGGTAGGAGGAGGGGAGTTGTGAAACACCAAATGCCACCTCTTAATGTATTGAACCGTGTCTAGGAGTGAAATACATTTTAGATTAGTCACCACCTTTGCTCGAGACAGTAAAACTGCATTGCCACCAATAAATAGTTTGAAACACCCACGACTCTGCTGGGAAGTATCTTTACTTTGTTCATCTAATGCTGCAGACCTGGGAGCAACAGGCTGCATTATGGTGGAAAAGAAGATATAAGTATCAAAACAAAAGAGAACAAAATAAACACATCAGTAAATATAAACATGGACAGGAAAGCGGGCAGAGGAGCGGATTCTTAAAGGTGATAATAAAGGCAGTGATCGAAATGATTATTTTTTGAAAAATTCAGAGGCAGAATTTATTTAGGGGTTTTTGGAATATCAAGTGCGTGATGCGAGTGCAATGATCTGAAGGCACGGATTTCTGAACTGTTTCCACCACGCCTAAAATCACTGATCATGCTTGCGCATAGTCCAAACTTGGACATTTCCAGAATTAGCGATGGCAGGCTGGTTTCTGTGGCCCTTGGATGAGTGAGAGACATACATTATACTGTGTGCTGACTGAGCTTTGTAATTTGATTGACTTTCAAATTGTGCCGGCTAAGACATGTAAGGGCTGAGTAAAGGTAATCAAACTTTCAGTGCCTGAGCAGCACCGCTCTTTTTTTACCTAGGTTTTTTTTAAATCAAACTTCACCTCAAATGCAGACAAGGATAACAGATATTAAGAAAATTTACGTTTGTTCCAGTGGGGACTCAAGTTTATTTTTTTATTTTCTCACATTCTTACATCTTTCTGTTGTTGGCTGGGTCTTACGTGTGACAGAGAGGCCCTAGAGTTTACACTGATACTCTGCATCCTGATCTCCTTGATTGAGTGCTGGCAGCAAGGAGAATCTAGGGGGGGCAGTGTAGGCAAAGGCTGGATAAGGCATCTGTGTTTTTTAGTAGCTCAGCTAACTTGCTATGGCTGTTAATAAGTAAAACGAATGCTTCAATTATTCTAACCTACCTGCATCCCTGGTCTGTAGTGTACTGAGCCTGAGAATTGTGGAGTCACATATTCTGACTCTGCCTGCTTTTCAGTTGCCTGCTGTTAGTGCACTTTACTTAAATTACTGCTTAAATTCTTGTTGCTCAAATGGGTGCAATATTTTTGATATTTATACCTTTCCCTCATCTTCATCGTGTGATATTGCCCGTGATTAAGTGTCACTCATAGTTGTTGAAATGGCACTCATAATTTCACTGAAAATATGAAAATGTCACACACAGCAATCTGAAACCTTGGCAGCTATGCACATCTATTATAATGACGCCAGTATCCATTACTGCACCGTATCTTACCTGATCTGTGTTCATCTTGTCATTAGGCGAGCTGTGGATTTCTGCATGAAGTTTCCTTTGCACAGTCTTTCTGTTATCGCTGGGATTCAATTGTTTGCCTTGGAAGCCGTGATTTGGAGGACTGCTTGGTCTATGCTCCAAAACCCCACTACTGTCGGAATGCTGCGCGATGGCCCAGTGAGGTGAGAGCAGGCGCTACATTTATCCTCCTCGCCGGTAACCTGAGCAGAGGATTCTATGTCAGGACCGGAGGCTTCAGATTATGCTTTTCTCTCTTCGCTGTTTATTAACATCACATCGCACAGCAGCCAGAAAAGCATCAAACTTGAAACATTTTTTAGTATTCCCAACACAGGAATATCAGAAAACATTGCAATAACATCGTTTAATAACTACAAATCCCATGAGATGAACATTTAGGCAGTCCTTCTTTAGTGTCCATACATCCCAATATAAGGCGTCCAACCAACGAACTCCTCCTCTTTCTTCGCTGCTTCGCAGCCAGTTAAGTGCTATTATCCCTCTCTTGCACGTTTGTGTTTGTTGAGGTTTTTTTGTGTTTTCTTCTATTATATTTGCATTTGTTGTTGCTTTTGGGGGCCTGTGGGGTTTTTCTTCCCTTCCAGAGCCCCTTCCATCGCGGGGACGCCTTCGCCCCTTACGCGATGTCCCCGTGTGTTCCGCGGTGCTGAGTCACCGCTAGAGGGAGCCGTTGCGTGTCGCCTGCCGGTGCGCAGTTTTCGTCTCATTGATTGGAGCTGCGCTGGGGAGTCGACCTCGCAGGTGCCCTGCTGCCGCCTAACCCTGACACCCTTTTTGGGTTGTATTGTCCCGTACTTGAACGCCCCGGTGGGGTCTGTATAGTGGTTGTACCGACGTTGAAGCCTGCGGGCGATTTCAGCACCTTCTTCTGCAACAGCTTCCGCTGGGGTGTTCCCCGCTCGAGCGAGCTGGGAGGCGGTGCGGCCCGGTCTCTGGAGAGAGGGTCGGCGTGCTGTAAAGGCTGGTGCTGCCTTTTATTGGTCCAGTTCCACCGGCATACAATCTTTGCCAACCTTCAGTCGGCCCACACGTGGCAGTCTGTGTACGCCATCGGAACCCTCAGTTTCACTTTCATACCTACTGCGTAGCGCCATGGCTGAGGGGTACTACGTCGAGGAGGAGGAGTCCCACCATTACCTCCAGGACGACGAGTTTTATGCGGCTGTGGACCAGTCGATTTACCGGTGTGTGCAGGAAATCGTTGGGCCTATGGAGGACAGACTTTCAGCCCGCATTGTCCAGGAATGTGCTAAGTTGGCACCGGCCCCTGGGGGTTCCCCCGCCATCGATCCTGGCCAGCCTCCGGCGGCCAAGAAGTCACGTGGGGACGCGGGTCCCAGTGGTTCGCAAGGTGTGGATAAGGACGCTTTCGAGCGCCTACGCGACGCTTTTCTGGCCAAAGCGTCTGGGTCGACCCCCGAGGCGCCTCTGCCTCAGACACCTTCTGCACCGGCGAACGTTGTCCCGGCCTCCCCGGGGGGGGGCTTCTCCCGCGGATACTGACGACGACGACGACGATGGGGACTCCGTGCGGTCATGGCGACCGTCGTCCAATTCGACGGAGTTGCCCAAGGACACTTCGGGCATGCTGGACCCGGACGAGATCATGCACCCGCGGTCGGCCGCCTGGGCGCCTGGTGATAAGGTGGCGCAGTTTGTGGCGGGCCGCCTCCGCAAGCCCTTGGAGAAGGAGGCGCGCAGCTGTTTGAGGGGCGAATGTCCTCGCCCGACTCTGGAGGGGAAGGTGGCCATGACGCCGGAACTTGATGGGAAAATGGCCACCTTCATGGCGAAGTTCGTCAAGGACCCCCGGAAGGGGATCGACCGTTCCTGGCGCTCCTGCCAGGACAAACTCTTGGACACCATTGGCCCCCTCACCAAGATTCTCGATATGGCCGAAGAAGCCAAGGTGTCGGGCAGCGCCATTTGCCCGGAAGTATTGTCCAACTGGGCGCAGCGGGCGGTTATCTTCTTGGGGAATGCCAACTGTGCCCTGTCGACCGAGCGGCGTCGGTCGCTACTGATAAAATTGGATCCCAAGTTGGGTGATTTGGCTTCGTCGGAAGCTGGCGCTGTCGCCCAAGGTGGACTCTTTGGTGAACCATTCATTAAGGAATTGGGGAAGTTTGTTTCCACCTTCACCTCCCTGGATAAGGCCCAGTCGACCATCAAGCGGGTCTTCCACCAGCGTTTTTCCCGGGGGGCTGGTCGTGGTAGGGGCCTCACGACCGGCCGTGGTGGTCAGCAACAGCCCGGTAAAGGGCATGGCTTCGGCAGAGGAGGCTACAACTCCAGCGCGAATTATAACAACTTCTACCCCACCAGAGGTCAGCGTTTCAGAGGACGCGGAAACTTCCGGAACGATTCCGGCGGCAACAGTTCACACGGTGAGTGTTATCCCTGCAGATCAGGTGGTTATTGGGGGGAGGTTGGCGTGTTTCCCCCAAGCATGGGAGGCTATTACAACGGACGCGTGGGTCCTTCAAACCGTGCGGGGATTCCGCATAGAGTTTTACGACCAGCCGTGCCAGGCGGAGCCTCCCCGTCCTATAGTGTTTTCCCAATCAGACGCGCTCTTGATCGACGAAGAAGTCTCGGCGCTACTGCGCAAGGGGGCTATTTGTCGAACAACGCGCCACCCCCGGGGTTTCCTGAGCAATATTTTTCTTGTGGAAAAAGTGGACGGGGGCAGACGACCAGTCATCAACCTCAGGGAGTTCAATGGCTGGGTGGTATACAACCACTTCAAGATGGAGGGCATTCATCTTTTGAGGGACGTTTTGCTCCCGAACGACTGGATGGTCCATCTGGACCTCAAGGATGCGTATCTGGTGGTTCCGATTTACCCCCCGCATCGTCGTTTCCTTCAGTTCTGCTGGAAGGACATGGTGTTCGAGTTCAAGGCCCTTCCGTTCGGTCTTTCCTCGGCCCCTTGGTGCTTTACAAAGATTCTGCACCCGGCCATAGAAACCCTGCGGAGTCAGGGGATTCGGCTTATCGTCAATCTGGACGACATCTTGCTGTTGGGCCAGGACCCGAGCAAGTTGGCCGCCCATCTGTCTCAGACGATCTCCCTGTTGCAAGGTCTGGGGTTTATTGTCAACAGGGAGAAGTCTGTTTTCACCCCCGCCCAGCAAATGGTGTTTCCGGGCTTTGTGGTGGACTCGGTGAAATCAACTCTCAGTTTGCCGTCCAGAAAGATGGCCAAAATAAAGCATCTGCTTCGGAAAACTATCTCCAAGTCACACACCTCCCTCCGGCAGGTGGCCAGAGTAGTAGGCCTTCTCTCATCGTCCATTCAGGCGATATTCCCGGGCCCTCTTCATTATCGGGCCCTTCAGCGACTAAAAGCGCACCATTTGCGCAGGGGGCTTTCCTACGACCACTTGATTCCCCTGTCGGCGGAGGTCAAGGAAGAAATGTCTTGGTGGCAAGCCCACATGGAGGCGTGGAACGGCCGCGCGATTTTCGGGTCCGTTCCAGACCTAGTGATAGAGTCAGACGCCAGCAGGTCTGGCTGGGGCGCCCGCTGCGGGGATTTCTCCACAGGCGGCGCTTGGTCGTCAGACGAACAGCGACTTCACATCAACTGCTTGGAACTTCTAGCAGGCTCGTTCGCCGTCCGTTGCTGGACGAGGGACTCGGTGAAGTCATGCGTCCTTCTGCGGATGGACAATGTCTCAGCGGTTCGGTATGTGAACCACTTAGGGGGTCCGCGGTCGAGAGCCCTTGCGGACCTGGCGAAAGACTTTTGGGATTATTGCCTCGCTCATCAAGTCTCGGTTCAGGCGGAATACCTGCCGGGTCAGGCCAATCAGGTGGCGGATTGGCACTCGAGGTATCTCCGAGACTCCAGTCTTCGGAAGCTGGATGCTCAGGTGTTCCGCTGGCTGGCGGCGTGCTGGGGTCTGTTTTCCATGGACCTTTTTGCGTCCCGTCTGGACTTCCAGCTTCCGAGGTTCTTCAGCTGGAGACCGGATCCCTTGGCGGAAGCGACGGGTGCGTTCCTCCAAGACTGGAGTCAGGAACGGCCGTATGCCTTTCCGCCCTTCTCCATGATAGTACGGGCCGCGGCCCAGACCTGCCGTCAGGTGGCGGACGTGGTGATGGTGACGCCCGTTTGGAGGTCGCAAGTGTGGTTTCCAGTTCTTCTTGAACTTTCCTGGGATTCTCCAATCCTACTCCCCCGGCTTTCTCGTCTTCTCCTCAATCCAGACGGGGTCCCTCACCATCTCCTCCAGGGTTCTCTCTGCCTCATGGCATGGAGGCTTTCAGGCGACGTTGGTCGCTCCCTGGCCTTTCGAACTCAGCTCAGCACTTTTTGTCCAAGGACTGGGCAGGCAGCACTGCCAAGAGGTATAGATCGGCTTGGACCAGGTGGGTTCGTTGGTGTCTTCGACGGGGTTTGGTCGCAGGCCTCGTTCCTATCCTGAATTTTCTTGCAGAACTCTCTACTGCCGGTTTGGCATACCGGACGATTAATACGATACGTTCCGCCATATCAGCGGCTCATGTACATATAGATGGAGCGGCGGTTGGGGAGCATCCCCTGGTATGTCGCCTTCTTAGGGGAGTACGTCTGGCGTTACCGCCGGAGCCACGGTATTCCGTCCTGTGGGATGTTAACGTGGTGCTGAATCTTTTTCTTTCCTGGCAGCCTAACAAGTATCTTTCCTTAAAAGAACTGTCAGCTACGCTGGCGATGCTCTTGTGCTTAGTTTCTTGTCGCAGATTGTCTGATGTGCGTGCCCTGGATGTCACGGCGAGAGCGTTCTCCCCGGATGGGGTGACCTTTACCGTGGGTCGCCGCACTAAATCGGCTACAAGGTCTATTTCCTATCCGGCATTTGCAGATGCCCCCAAGTTGTGTGTGGTTCAGTGTTTGAAAACCTATGAAGATGTTACTACGGAACTTCGCCCTCCGGGCAAACGGCAGTTACTGATTGCGCTGCGCAAACCGCACAAGGCTGTCTCTTCCCCCACTATAGACCGGTGGGTGCGTTGGGTAATGCAGGAAGCTGGTATTGATACGAGGCAGTTCGGAGCCCACTCAGCAAGAGGGGCCATGGCCTCAAAATCCTTTGCCCTTGGGGCACGTTTAGAAGACCTCATGCGCGCTGCGGATTGGTCTTCGGATTCCACCTTCAAAAGGTTCTATTTTAAGCCAGTGGTGGATATTGCTAGTTTGGTGGTGAACAAGCTTTAAACAAGCATAATCTGAAGCCTCCGGTCCTGACATAGAATCGAAATTTGCCTAGCGTAGTAACGGTAAGTTTCAATTCTATTTAAGGACACGGAGGCGAGGATTATCCCACCCATTCCTCCTGCGGAGATCCCGCCCGTACTAGAGTAAGTAATCCGTTTTCCGACTTGCAGTATGGTTACTGTTTTCTTGACTTGCATGTCGATGACTTGACGCTACGTTTGTTGACTTGCCTTCATGCTTAGCGGTATGGCTTAGCTCACGCTGTTCTTTTTTCCGCCAGGGAATGATGGTGCGAAAAGAGATGCTTGAGACTTTGGCCTGACTCGCCACGGAGAAAGAGGAGGAGTTCGTTGGTTGGGCGCCTTATATTGGGATGTATGGACACTAAAGAAGGACTGCCTAAATGCTCATCTCATGGGATTTGTAGTTATTAAACGATGTTATTGCAATGTTTTCTGATATTCCTGTGTTGGGAATACTAAATTTTTTTTCAAGTTTGATGCTTTTCTGGCTGCTGTGCGATGTGATGTTAATAAACAGCGAAGAGAGAAAAGCATAATCCTCGCCTCCGTGTCCTTAATAGAATTGAAACTTACCGTTACTACGCTAGGCAAATTTCGATTCCAGCGGCCCTGCACGCTGAAGCGTTGCTCCGGACTGGTGGGCCCTTGGGGGCAGGTGCAGCCATCTTACCCCTTCCGGAGAGCCAGCCGAGTCTTCACAGGGTGGCGAGGGGCGGGTGGGACCCACAACTCTGTGAGGAGGCTAGCACAGGTCGGTAGACATTTCTTTTTAATTATTACCTGTGTGTGTTCTGTTTTTTTTTCCACTCAGGGTTGGGACAGTGGCTTCTATTTTGGGAGCCTGAAGAGCTGGCGCTTACATGGAATGGAGCGGGCCCGCGCGCAGGTAGTTATTTATTTCAAGCTTATTGAGTGGCGCTCGGACCCGCTGCCTGGCGTTCCACTGTGCTCCGGTGAAGAATAGGTGGCTTGCCGGTAACAGCCGTTCTCCTCTCTCGCACTTGCATATTTAATAGATTCAGCCTCACTGCCAAAGTTGCACGTAAACAAATATTTTTGAAGAGGCCCTTCACGCGATTCTTCCTTCCTTGACAGGATCAGGATCATCAGGATATCCCACCACCACCACCACCACCACGCGCGGCATCCAATGATGGATGCTGCGCGATGGACCAGCCAATCCTGGTGCTGCATACAGCGCCAGGATTGGCTAGGGGGTCACATTTGCTGCTCGCCCTGTTGCCCTTTGGAAACCTGGGCTGTGGCAGTAAGCAAGCACCCCTGGGTCCCGCTAGGGAACTTACAGTGCGCATGCTTGAGAAAGTTGCCCACTTTCCCAAGCATGCGCACTGTAAGTTCCCCAGCGGGACTGTCACTGCGCACTACGGTCGGGTCTGCTGCAGCCTGAGTGTGGACTGTCACTCAAGCTGCAGCAGGCCACCCCCCCTATGCAATTCTCGCCGCGGCTTTACTAATTAGAAGATATACGCCGCAATGCGTGCCTCCATGGTGGCTGGTGGGGCTACGCCCGTACGCCCCAATGGACGCACCGCGGCTGCCCTATGTTATATTCCATATAGGTACCCCAATATCGGCACAGGTAACATCATAACCTTTCACCTGTATTCGTCCCTACATTACATACATAATGGCTGCTAGGACTGACCCTTTTCCTAGTTACAGTAGTCCTTACAGAACGTTGTTTTTTTACCTGAACAATAGCCTCATACATTATGCATAAGGATCCTGTATTCTCGGAAACTCCGCTGGATTATCATCTCCTGCATAGTAACTATGTACAAGGTTCATTCCCAACGTCATCCTAAGTCCGACAGTGGCACAGCAAGGTAGAAACCCTGGGGATACCTTCGGGCATATAAACATCACATCCTGCTGAGATAGTCAGAGGAGATTCCGACTTCCAGGCCGACACACTGACGAGAGACACTGAGGTTCTTGCATGTAGACACTCCAGCTCGCAGTGGTTTGAACATCCCTTGCGGGGTGTCCAACTCGAGACCAAGACAGGGTCCCACAGTCTCCCACTTCAGGTAATGGGGTTGATTTTATCTTAGAGGAATTCTTGGCTCAACATCTATACAAGGTAGGTACCCTTAGGTAAATCTAGTCAGGATTGCATCATATAAATACACATTTTATTGTCATGTATTTTAAATACTTGCATGTATTCATGATTAAAGCAAGATGGTAGAAATCTACCATCCTTTTACTTTCTTAGTGCTTCTCATCATTTATATCTGTTTCTGTCTAATTTTACACTAGAATGACGAATGTTCAATAAATGCTTATTGAAAACATCCATACCCTTTGTTCTGTGTATATCTCTGAGACAAAGTGAGCACGAGTGACTGAGCAAAAAGTATGACACTGTTTCCAGGATTCTGAGGAATCATGGTTGTCATGTTCGATAGTTGCCAAGAACTATTTTTTCCTTGGTAAAGAGGAGTTAATAGTGGTACTGTAAGCTAGCTGGTACACAGGCCAACATACCCTGTGGGGGTTTCTAGAATCAGTCCAGACACAAAGCACGCAGTGTACGTTATCTAAACGTGTAGATCATGTATAGGTTTTCTAGGAACTACATGACACCTGTGGCACACCGCAGTATAGTTCAGTTGTACTAGGGGGCCAACAGAGGTCCCTGTGGCACACTGCACTATAGTGCAGTTGTAGCAGGTGGCCAAAATAGGTCCCCTTGGAAAACCGCAGTACAGTGCATTTGCGGCAGGCAGACAACAGAGGACCCCGTGGCACACCACACTATAGTGCTATTTCCATAGGCAGCCTGCAGTGGACTCTGTGGCACACCGCAGTATAGTGCAGTTGTGGCAGGCAACCAACAGAGGTCCCCCATGGCACACCTCAGTAGAGTTCTGTCCTACTGCAGTATAGTGCAGTTGCGGTAGGCGTCAAACAAATGTCTCCATGGCACATCCCAGTATAGTGCAGTTGCATTAGGTGGCCCACAGAGGTCCCATGGTACATCCCAGTATAGTGGAGTTGCAGCAGTAAACAACAGAGGTGCCCATGGCACATCCCTGTATAGTGCAGTTATAGCAGCTGGTACAGAGGTCTCCTTGGCACATCCCAGTATAGTGCAGTTGCACCAAGTGCCCAACAGAGGTCCGACTAGCAAAACTCAATATAGTGCAGTTGTGCCAGAAGTCCCTGTGACACACCGCAGTTTATTGCAGTTGTGGCATGTGGCCAAAAGAGGTCCTTGTGGCACACCACATTACAGTGCAGTAGCGACAGGTGGCCAACAGAGGTCCCCATGGCGCAACATAGTCCAGTGCCGTTGCACCAGGGGATAAACAGAAGTCCCCTTTGTACATTGCAGTATAATGCAGTTGGAGAAGGCGGACAACAGAGTTCCCTATGTCACACCACAGTATATTGCGGTTGAACCAGCTGGAACAGAGTCCTCTGTGGCACATCCTAGTGTAGTGCAGTTGTGGCAGGTGGCCAACAAATATCCCAGTGGCACACCGCACTATAGTGCAGTTGCGGCTGGAGGCCAAAAGAGGTCACCATGGCCCTCCACACAATACTGCAGTTGCAGCAGGTGGCTAACAGAGGTCCCAGTAGCACATCCTGGTATTGTGCAGTTGCAGCAGGTGAAGGAAGTGTCCCGTTTAGGGTCACCCGGGTCACTTATTACCATCTCTCAGCCTTCCGTACCAAATGAAGAGTCAGTCAGACAGTAGAGAATAGAAACGAATAATACTGTTTATACATATTCACTCAGAGCGGAACCCTGTC
This sequence comes from Lissotriton vulgaris, assembly GCF_964263255.1. NCBI lineage: Eukaryota > Metazoa > Chordata > Amphibia > Caudata > Salamandridae > Lissotriton > Lissotriton vulgaris. The sequence goes on from NC_141693.1 coordinate 699,532,713, forward strand.
TGCCCAGTCGCTAGGAGGGCTGCAGAGGGACTGACAGCGACAAGCAAAAAATATAATATGTACATCTCGCAACTGCGCGGAAACACACCCACAGTGGAATTTTCCAAGCAAATTCAGCTGGACAGTGTACTATATTTAAAAAAAAGTTTGGGGGTTCTCATATCTTACACCATCTAATACAAACCAAAGTTGTTTCACCCTGTACCCGCCACCAGACAAGTGGGAGAGGACCTCTATCTAGTGAGAAAGGTATACACTAATATGAACAGTCTATTAATTTGTAAAACAAAACCTAACATTGCTGAAATTAAACATAACAGAGGCCTTTTCTCAGAAATAGCAAATGATTAGTTTTGTTTATGATTCAAAATGGCATATAAATAGTAAAAGGTGCCAAGAATGCTAACTTACATAGGGCAATGCGCAAACATGAACATTTTTATTCTAACAGACCCTCCTTTCAGCATGAGCTAAAACATTTTCTGACAGCAACAAGGAACATATAAAACCAGGAAAACAGGAAATTATAAACAATAATAACAATAAATCCTTATGAACATTCCCTATTCTCATTATCAAGAGAAGGCACTGTAAGGTGGGAAATAGTCTCAAACGCCCTCATCGATGTTAACTAGGTTCTCTTTTTCTTTCTGTACCATGGTTGCAGCGTTGGTATCAGGAGTTGATATTTTCCATTTAGGTGTGAGATTGGTGGTGCAATAGGAGCAATAGAAGGGGAGGCACTGAATAAGGGCACAGCAAAGCACTAATATCACAATCTTGGAAATCACATTTTCAAGAATCCAGACCCTGCCACCAAAGGGAGACCAACTCCAATTTCCACTTTCCATTCCCTTGACATTCTCGAGAATATTGAGAATATGCTTGTAATATTTTTTTCCCAATTTTCTCGACCTCTACCGCACACTGGTCTCCCAATACCCCGCATACACCACCACTCTTGGCCAAGATGAAATCAAATGCGTATCTATTCTGTTCAGAATATATTTGCATGCTTTCCAACAGAGTGGTGATGTCATGTAAAACTGCCACAGTAGTATTCGATAAAATTTGTAACCAGCTCCCAAAATATTTTCTAGCTTTCTCACCCCGGGCCATAGAGGTACCACCCAAAGTAAAAATGGAAGAAAGACTGTCTCCAGAAGTGATCCCATTACTATAGTTATTGACCTCTATATTGGTCACTCTCTCACAAAATTCTTTGGTCAAGTCCTTTTAACCCAACGGACATTAAGCTTCGCATATTTACATGGTACACTGTAGGGCAACACCATCCCAAGAGCTACATCATCTGTACCATTATGGACTTTAGAATAAGTACCCTTAGACAGAAAGTAAAACCCTGGGTATGCATAAATGGGCCCTTCATAATCTACTGCAGCATGTCTGGTGCTCATTCCAAAAGTACTCAGGTCTTTTTTATTCACCAGGGGCATTATATTTGGTACAGTACTATTACGGAACAATTGGTATACAAAGGAGTGTCCGTACTATTCACAATAGGGCAACAAGCAGGATATTAACCAGCCTCCCGGGTGCCTATCAATTCCCTGTAATTTCAACCCACTGGTGTAACATTCTGGTCTTCCATATAAACATTGTCGCAGTATGTGTTGTTATCACAACCTTGATAACCCATTCCCAGTGGCTTTCTGTAATATAAACAAGGTCCTGGGAAGCCAAAACTAAAAACTCCCTTCACTTCTGTAAATTGCAGTAGACGAGTATAGGTATAATTCACAAGTGATAACGGATATGCAGTCAATAAACTAGTAATAGATTAAGTGGGGTAGCAAGCTGTCCCTTTTCCAAAGAACCTTTTGTGAGTATCTTGAAATATATTACTCATGGCTGTCCTACTCTTTCTTTTTGGGGAAATACCCTTACCTTTGGTACGTAAAGACACATCTTGATCATTTTCTAAAACCCATGACGCCCAACACAATATCATTAGCAACAAAACCAGAAGAACATGAGGTCAACTCAGTCTCGGCCTCCTGCTTTCACACCCTCCGCCTCCTATGTAAGACCTTCAAATGGATCTCCCTCGAACACAGAAAGACCGTCAGTCACACCCCGGTCACCAGAAGACTCTACTACGGCAACACACTCTATGTTGGAATAAACAAAAACCTCACCCGCAAGCTACAGAACATCCAGAACGCCGCCGCAAGACTGGTCCTCAACCTGCCAAAATACTGGCACATCTCCCAGCACCTGCGCACACTCCACTGGCTCCCCATCGAGGCAAGAGTCACTTACAAGATGCTCAAGCACACAAAGCCCTCCACGACACCAGACCAGCATACATGAACAGCTGACTCAAATTCCACGCTCCCCAAAGGACCCTTCAATCAGCCTAGCTCTCCTACGCCGTGGTCCCATGCACCAGAAAAACCAGATCAGGAGGTCGCTCCTTCTCCTACCTCGCGGCCAAAGCCTGGAACGCCCTTCCGCTCCACCTCAGACAGACAACATTGATTCTCATCTTCATAAGAAACCTCAAAATCTGGCTCTTTGACGGACCCCCTCCTTGATGAACTGGAACCTGCATCCCCCCACCCCCAGCGCCTTGAGAGCCTTATGGGTGAGTAGTTACTCTTAACAAACGTCTGATTGATTGATTGATTGATTGATGTTAATTTCTGTTTGTGGGTCCACACCATATTATGCTGGGCAACAAGAATCACTGGTTACTCTTCCTTGGCAACCATTTTACTAAAACAATGCATAACAAATGCTAAAAAGGGGGCAGAATGTAAAGGAAACATACAAGTTTCCAGTGTCCGTCAGAGCCTCATTGATAGAGGCTCCTATTATCCGTCAATACGTTGGAGCTCTTGATCACCGGCGGTGGAGCTTGCCCGATCCTAAGCTCGTTTATTGTATCCCTTGCAATTAAGATGGTATACCTCCAAGGTATCTCTAAAAAAGAGAGAGGGGTCCAACACTCCAAAGGGACAGGACACCAGGAAGACGTTAGGTCTAGAATAAACTCCCTTTGGGGTATTGTTTCAGCATTCCAATCGGACACTCACACCACAAACTCCACTCAAACAACACTGGGTTAATTCTCCAGTTGCCAGGACATCAAATAGTAAAAATATATTTATTTATTAGGTTGGTTCAGAGGAATATGTACATATATATGTGGAGAGGTGTGGCTCAGTAGAGAGGTGTGGCTCAGGGGTTAGAGGCGGCAGACCCGGAAGCTGAGATCGGCCCTGGACCAGGGTTCAATTCCCCGCCTCGGCGGGTCTTGGGCTCAAAAATCCCACGGACTCGATAATTCTCGCTCCGGTGCCTTCTCGACTCACGGGTTCACACTCTGCGACTCTGGGCAATAGCTTGCTTAATCTCCACAACGGCCCCTTGCGGCGGGATGCCTGGCTTTCACCTTGTGGATACCCTGCCGGGGTTATCTCACAGGGGAATACCAGGACGGGTTCCCTAAGCAAGCGCCGGGAAACCCTTTGTGGGTAGCTGTGCGCTATATAAGCTCAAATACATTTACATTTACATTTACATATCATTTGTCATTAAAATAAGAAATACAATATAATCACTAAAAATACAAAAAGGTAAAAATCATGTACACAGTGTAAGTAGATCAATATTCATAGCAAAATAATCAAGTTACAATCAAGTAATATTTCCTCACATAGTCCAATGCGTGTATAATACATAACACAATGAATGTCATGGGAACTTTTTTCTTCGAGTAGGCCAAAAGATTATCTCATGTCTGGAGTTTAAAATCTTATATCCATAAAAGTTGGTCCGAAGGGTATGCGTGGGCAATATCACTCTGATATTGGCAACGCGTACCCGGCGAACCAACTTTTCGCTTTCTACACTTGTGACATCAACAATAGTTTTCATCTGGATTTAAGATTTTAAACTCCAGGCATAAGATAATTCTATACATACTTTCAATCCTACTTGGATGAGAATTATTGCCCTTAAAGCTCTAATTTACTTGCCCTGCTGAAGTCTACTGTGACTCAAACAGTATAGACAAAACACGTGTTGGCATATGGGCAGCAACAATGATATTAAAATAAAGAACTTCTGAAATCGCGACCTCAGTCTACTTTCTGTATGCTTGGAGAAAATTGCCTTACAAGAGGGTGCAAGTTGTACCTGGTAGCCCCAGGCACTGTGTGATCAATGAACAAAGTCTCATGAATATCTCGCATTTCTGGAGGAACAGTCTCGTTCAACACATGCAAAAAAATTGTATCCGTCCGCGTCCATGTTAGGCGGGCATTGCTGAATGGGACGAACCGGGGAACCTGCTCACACTCTGTGCTCCGAGGCTGTCCTTGACCCACTGACCGTAGGGTAGAGGTAAAGGAACCCTCCAACAGTGGGTTGCATGAACCCAGTTCTTATAGCCAGCATCCTTCACAGCAGTATGTGTCACCAACAGAACCTGTTCAGGGCCTTTCCAGCATGGCTCCAAACATTTGTTCCTCTGGAAGTTGCGTAATAGGACAAAATCACCAGGCTGAATACAGTGCTGGGTCCTTCTGGTGTAGAAGGTAGGGACTCTTGCACCTTTTAGTGAATAGAATGTACATTTTCTGTTAACTGGCCAAGGTAATCAAGAAGTACAGGATACTCAATATCAGAAAACCCACGAGGTTACAGGACGTTCCAGACATTTGCGGGGCACACAAACACGACCTCGTAAGGAGACAATCCTGCCCCAGCATGAGCTGTTGTCCTTGTCGACAAGAGAGCTAATGGTAAAGCATCTTGCCACTTTAAACCTGTGCTCTCCTGTATTTTTGCCAATTTCAGTCTTAGAGATATTGTCATTCTGCCATACAGGGTCCAACAATTTACAAATGCTTTTGGCCCTAATATGAGCTGGGCCATGTGCCATAGTCATCACGGGAAGAACATATACATCCGGTAACATCCATCTCTGCTTCCCTGATTTATCGATCCAACATCCTTCCTCATTCAACTGTGCTGTACTCTCCTGCCATTCCACTAATTCTTCCATGGTGGCTTCAATTTGTATCTCTTTTACACTTTCAAGGGTGTTTTCAAACATGACAACTTTAGGGACCCACCTAGCTTGACCTGCTAAAAACATACATTTCATCTTTGCTTGGGCATCTCCTGAGCTGTCTAATCAGCAAAATCATTTCCTTACATCATCAGTAACCTTCCTGTGGGTCTATCTTTAATTATGGACAATTTCTTAGGGAGCGTTAGTGCGGACAAAAACATCAATATGAGGTGCCCATGCTGAATTTATGTGCAATGCGAAGTAAGGAACCCTCTGCCCAGTGTCACTCAAAATTATATGCGACCCCAAAGGCATACTGGCTGTCAGTATGGATGTTGAGAACCAGTCTCTAGTTCAATTCACAAGCTTGAATAAGAGCAGCAAGTACAGCGGCTCAAGCTGACTGCTAAGGGACCTGTGATGTCTCTATGACCGTGTGCAATGTAAGCTGCAGTCGTAGTGCCATCCGGTCATTTAAAACAAGAGCGATCGCCATATAGTTCTCCTTAAGGGTCAGTTAAGGGTACATCAGTCAGGTCTACCTCCCCCTTCGTCTCTTCTTCCTTCTGGAAAATACAATCATGTTTATCAACTGCATCATTCTCTGAAGGGAGGGGTAGTAATGTGGCTGGATTCAGAGTAGCACATCTTTTAATGTAATGTGTTAAGCAAACAATGTCAATATATAGCCTGTGAGACATGCGCTTTGTCTTTGTCTTATTCAAAAGTGTATCCCAGCAAGCAGCATCGGGGACATTGAAAGGCTTACCTGCACCGGGGGTCAACTCTCCGTGCCAGTTTCCCCCTTGTTGCCGCAAGTACAACAGCGGCCGGAGCGCGAGGGGTGGAAACTACATTCCCCAGACGCCCCAGCTACTGGCCAGACATGGGATCAGCGCGCCAGGAGGCGCATCAAAAGGACCGCAGTCCCGGGGGAGCGGATGCCAGCAAGCAGCATCGGGTACATTGAAAGGCTTACCTGCACCGGGGGTCAACTCTCCGTGCCAGTTTCCCCCTCGTCGCCGCAAGTACAACAGCGGCCGGAGCGCGAGGGGTGGAAACTACATTCCCCAGACCCCCCAGCTTCTGGCCAGACACGGGATCAGCGCGCCAGGAGGCGCATCAAAAGGACAGCAGTCCCGGGGGAGCGGGGGGCCAGCAAGCAGCATCGGGTACATTGAAAGGCTTACCTGCACCGGGGGTCAACTCTCCGTGCCACTTTCCCCCTCGTCGCCACAAGTACAACAGCGGCCGGAGCTCGAGGGGTGGAAACTACATTCCCCAGACGCCCGAGCTTCTGGCCAGACACGGGATCAGCGCGCCAGGAGGTGCATCAAAAGGACAGCAGTCCCGGGGGAGCGGAGGGCCAGCAAGCAGCATCGGGTACATTGAAAGGCTTACCTGCACCGGGGGTCAACTCTCCGTGCCAGTTTCCCCCTCGTCGCCGCAAGTACAACAGCGGCCGGAGCGCGAGGGGTGGAAACTACATTCCCCAGACGCCCCAGCTTCTCGCCAGACACGGGATCAGCACGCCAGGAGGCGCATCAAAAGGATAGCAGTCCCCGCGTCGCGGGATCGCGCGCGGGTCGGCGCCCGGGGCTAAGCCCAGGTAAAGGGCGGGCCCTCTACGGCCCTCATCGGACTGAGGAGGACGGGGACGGGCCACCCCCTTTGTCTGTTCAGAGGTAAATTTCCGACTTGTACTTTCTTTAACTATGCCTAAGCCCAAAACAGGGGAGATGTCCGATAAAATCCCGGATGATATATTTGCACATTCTCCATCTAGTTTTCCATGGCTGGATGACTTAAACAGCCTGTGTAAGGTTAAGTACGTTCCAGCAGCACTTTCCCCCACGTTAAAATGCTGAAGCTTATCACCATGTCCAAGGGAGCTGAAATCCTTTCCTGATACCCATAAAAATACCTCCCAGGGTTACACCTGCAAAAAGGAAGATCGATGGGGACAAAGAAAACGGGAGCCTTCCTAAAACACAAAAACTTGACAAACCTTCTCTAAGTCCTATACCACCTTTAATTAATTCGTCCTTTATTCCGCCACCTGTTGTTAACCTGGACGACTTATCACCATCCTCCCATCAGGCTCTTCTATCTATGATCGAGCATCTGATTAAATCTTTAATACACCCCTTGATGGACAAAATCACTACGTTGGGGGAGAAGCTGACGGGGTTGGAGAACTCTATTGAATCTCTCCTGAAATCCTCAACCCAAGTTGTAACAACTCAATGCCCGCCGACAACCGCTCCTTCAAACCTACCTAATCTGATCACTCCTTATGAAGCGGTGCCTACTCAATTGCCAACTCCCACCTCCTTGTTGCCTATCAATCCCAAAGCCCCCCCGAAATTGACAACAGCACGTCACATTCCATCTAAACATGTGTGCACCACCCATATACACTTACCTCCAGAAGCAGCGCCTTTTGTATTTGTTCTCTCGGGAGTCCCTGAACTAACAAAAGGTAAAGCTGAGAGACAACATGAACTTATGAACAAGGTCAAGTTCTGGCTATCTAAAAACAGACCTTTGCCCAACCATCTTGATGGCCGAATAATAAGTGTCCCGAGGGTGGGCTGGCTCGGACCCCTTAAAAAAGACATCTTGGGCGATTTGATCCTGATACGATTTAGGAGCAGACACATTGTGCCATACATGCAGACATGGCTATCTCAAAATGGCGATGGACTTATTTCTACCTGGAATCTACATGACTTTTACCCTAATACGTCCTACATGCTTTCCCCTAGTCCCCGGGGCATTGACAACAACCAAGTGGGTAGAGGAACCCATTTAAGTAATGGCAGTAGTTTTTCAGTGGCTTTTAATTGTCCCAAACCGTCGTACAACAGTTTTATGTATTGTAATTACTAAATCTTTCAGAACACTGCTACCTACAACGTTGCCTAAAGGTTGTGTAAAGCATGCTTAATCTTTTAACTGTGCAATTTAAAGCCATTATGAGATTTATTTTAAAATGTTATTTTTAAAATGTATTGTATTATTTGTCTGTATGCTTTTATGATTTTAAACCTAAAATCGAATAAAGCCTTTTTGATTTGATTTGAATGTATCCACAGCATGGGGTACCATAACTGTAAGGTCAGTATCAAGCATGAGTCAGCCGATTCTCTGAATGAAGTAGCCTCAGCTGTGACCGCTCTTAGACAAATCCGACGGGCCCTCACTATGGGATGAAGCACAGCAGAGAAATAAGCACACAGCCGTTTCTTATTCCCAAATTTTTGTGTTAGGACAGAAAGTGGGCAGCCAGCCATCTTGTGAATGTAGAGAACAAATGGCTTGCCGGAGTTCGGTGTATCAAGCACTGGAGCCGAACAAAGCGCAGTTTTCAATTGCTGAATAGATGCTGACATTCGGGCATCCAAGGCAAAGGCTCATGCACTTCTTTAGTAGATAATGCAAGCAAATGTTTGATTAGTAACAAGTAGTTTGGGATTCACTGGCGACAGTAGGAAGTAATACTTACAAAAGCATGTACATTTTTCTGAGTTTGTGGAATGGGACTTTTAACAATGTTACTGATGCGCTCATGGGTCATCCTCCTACCCTCCTTCGAGGAGGTGACCTAAGTAGGTGACCACCTGTGGACAGTACTGAAATTTAGAAAGGGAAACCTTATGCCCATGATGAGCCAAATGAAACAACAATTTAACGGTTCTACCTCTACAACCCCGTTCTGGATCACAAGCTAAATGAGGAGATCATCAACACACTGCAACAATATATTACCTGAGGGAAGCAACAAGGAATCCAACTGAGCTAGACTGTAGATACTAGGACTCTCTATATAGCCCTGAGGACCGCAACAGAATCTGAAGCTCCTACCAGCCAGTGTAAACCCAAACAAATATCTACTGTCTGGATGGATAGGAATACTAAATAAAGCATTTTCCAAATCAATAGCTGAGAAAAATGTAGCAGTAGAAGAAATCATTGTCAAAAGCGCAGTTATATCAGGAACCACAGGGAACTGTGGAATCACTATTTTGTTAACTTGATGCAGATCAAACACAAAACAATAACCACCATCAGCATCCTCAGGGTGCCTATTTAGGAGTCAAAAGAATAGGACTATTACAACTATTTCCAGATGTTTCCTCAACTACTCCCTTTTGATGAAATCCTCAATCAATCAATCAATCAATCATCGCATTTATATAGCGCACTCCTCACCCAGGGGGTCTCAAGGCGCTGAATAATCTGAAGCAGAGCCTGTTCTCCTGCCTGAGTATCTTATACTGAAGAATATGAGGCAAATCAACATTCTCTTTGACTTGCATAGAAACTGGTGTTATATTCAACAATCCTACATCTGTGTCACCTGTAGCCCATAGAGTGGATGAGACATCAACAATTTCAGCTAGAAGCAGTGTATTTTGAGACGAACACAGTTTAGTACTCACACCCGGACCCATATTGATATAGACCCAGAAGGAGAGCAATAGATTGTAGCATACAACTTCTTCAACAAATCCAAACCAATCAAATTCTCACCACAATTAGATGTCAACAAAAATGGAGATTCCAAGGTAAAAGGAACAACAGTCAATGCAAGGGTGCGTGAAATGGGGCTTACAACCGGTATACTTGAAAAACCTACTGAAAAATTATTGTGGCCAGACAGGGCTGCCCCAGACACTATATGTTGAGAAACAGAACACTTTGTTGCACCTATGTCCACCAAGAATTGCTTAGCCGAGCCTTGATAATCCGCTGGGATATAAGGACCACGCTTATCTACAGTTATTTGAACTAGTCCCTCTCCCTGTCCCTGGCTGTCTTAGCTATATGACATACCTGTTGCCTCATCCATATCATAATCATCATGATAACACTGGCCATCATGAGGGTCATCAAAATAGTTATTATCAGATTGGCCCTGTGAGACCGTAAAATTCTGAGCTCTCCATCCCATGAGCTCTCCCACCAGAACTGTGCCCTCAGCTGTAACTTTCTGTAAAAACACAGGGCACTGGCTATGCCAATGCCCCTCCTCCTTGCAATAGGCACACTGATTTGGTCCTAAAGGTGTTGTTGAAGGCTTTCTACTAATACATAGAAGCGGTCTAGAAGGACCACCCCATCCCCTACTAGCTCCTGTAAACGCTTGCTGCAACAACACCTTTGTCTTTAAATCCTTTCATTTCTTATTAGTCCTATCCTTTTCCTCCTGATCTCGATGTTCATAGTACTTGGCCATATTCAAAATAACAGAGGGGGAAGAGGTGGACCAAGTACTCTCAGAAGCCTGTAAACGAGTCACAATTTCAGGTAGAAGGTTAGAAACAAATCAGTCGACGAACAATCAAACTCCTCCTTCAATAGACATCCTGCCCACTATAGTCCAAAAACTTATCTTCGAACTGGGTAAATAAATCAGACACACTTTCATCCTTTTTCTATCGACCAGCTGTCAGTTTTCCCAAGCTTACCTTCTTGGGCGGAATAAGGGAATGCATATGCATAATAATGCGGTCTGGCAAAGCAAGTATCTCATCTCAGGGTTTATCACCTGGCTTCCTTTCCTGATCCCATCCCTTAATCACATCCCATGTACCACCCAACTCCGCGATATGGTCTTGAGTATGAACCTGTCTCCAGACATTAACCGGAATGAGGAGACCAAAAAAAATGTCAAAGGCTAAAATCTCACTCCTTTTCCATGGAGTATAAACCCATTGTTCCTGAAAATGGGCCGCTACAGCCTGTCTAGTAACATTGCAGTGCTGGTCCGTTATCTCAGGTATTTTTGGGTGATATATGGGATGGACCTCCCACATCGGAAACTGAGTTACCTGAGTAGGGCTCCTCTCATGTAGTCTACCCCTGTAAGCAATCAAAGTTGTAACATCCCCAAATACTTGGCCCGGTTCCAAGTCGGTTATAAATAGGTGGGTTACCCAACCCAACCCAACTGACGCTGCCTCATTCAAACCCTGATTAATTGGAGGACTTCCAACCTCGTGGTATGTCCCGTTTATAATTCCAACTATTTTCATATTAACACGACTTAGCATAGCTGGTGATATATTTTTTATTCATTATTTCGGGCTCTCCAACCAATGTCTGAATCTGATCCCTAGGCTATGTTCATACTAATTCAGATACTTTAATCATACCTTGCCTTACGTGTGAGTTGCCTTGTCGCCCACCCGCGTGCCAATTCTCAAACCCGGACGCCCTGGCCTTTCTCTAGTCAATTGCATACTATGTTCCCCATGTCAATGACTTGTTTGGACACACTGTTGTATCTATTTACGTATTACATTGACCTACATTTTCAAATGTATCGTGCATTCAGGTACTGTCTTTCAGCCCTAACCTTAGTAACTGTTTAGTATATACCACCAATTAGCATGTTGAGTAATGCTTATACTACCGCTGTGATAAATTCGAGAGGTTGGATTATTACCCCTCTAACTTTAGTTTACTTTCATTAGGTTACCTGCCCCTATCCCCTGGTCCTGATGAAGACCCCACAGCAAGGATAATAATTCCTGCATTGTTAAGAGGGTCGAAACGTCGACTGCTGGTCTATGTGTGGCAACCTCACGCCAATATTATGTAGATATATTGCACCTTGTGATGTATGCCTTTTCAAACTAAAGTCGCCATTTTTTCTTGACAATACTGCTATCTAAATATAGCTATATAGGTTCTCTTGAATGTTTGATTTTACTGTCACATAATCCTATCACTCCCTTATCCTCACCACTATCACTTCCCTCCTCCCTTCTGGGGCACTTTATAACCATTAATACAGTTGATTGTTCACAATATGTATTCATTACATTTGATCCCTCGGTAAATAAAACTCTGTGGATACAATAATTGTTTTTTGATTAATTCATTGAAATGCTTTAATTGTTTTCTGTTTTTCACTGGGACCCCTTCCTCCTAGTACTTACCGGTTCCAAGTCAGCAGAATACAAACGATCTCTAATATCAAATGAAATTTGAAGCACTTCTGTCCCAATGTGTTGTTGCCGAAGACTAATCAATGTACCAAATATATGCTTAACAACATGTTGCTGTATAAAAGGTTCAAAATCTTGCATGACTACCCAAACTTCCTCCACACTATAGATCGCATTACAAGCCCACAGCACATCCTGGTCTACTATTACTTGTTTCTCTTCATCTCCTACCCTAGATAGCACTAACACACCTATTCTTTCCTTACATTTTGTCCAATCTCTATCCTCAAATCCACGTACTGGCGTCTCAAGATTCAGAGGTATAGGAGGATGAAAAATCATAGAAGGAGAAACAACAGAAGTGACAGGTACAATTGGCGCTGGTGGGTGTACCAGAGGAGAAAGAAGAGAGGACACAGGAGTTGAAACAGCAGATGTGCTGAATGTCAGAGTTGCCCAAGATGGCGGGGACAAAAAAGGAATGGGAGGTGCCATAGCCAAAGCCGTCTAAACAACATCTGTAGATTCGGGAACAGCTGAAGCAGGCATAACAGGCTGCTGTAACTGTAAGGAAACAGCAGGATTTATCCTCTGTAGGGCATAAGGAGGCGTGGGACAAATATTTAGCAACTCCTCTACAAATGTATCACCCTCTTCCTTGGTCAAATAAGAATTATCAATATGCAACTGAAATCTCCTATCTTCACATTCAATTCCAGAATCTTGGTTTTCTCTGTCATATGCCACAGCATTCTGTGTCAATGTTTGCATTTTCCCTTTCCGTGCATCTCTCTCCATCTTTAACCGTCTGTCTAGACTCCTTCTGCCAAGTTCTGAGGGAGTCAAACATGGTCTGTCTACTTCTTTTCATAAATAATTGCTCCTGTAAAAAATCAATTTCTGTTCATCAAAAGTGCCCGTCACCTGCCACTGCAACTAGGCATTGTCCCTCGTATTTTTGTGCCATAATGTACTAAACATAATAGGGCCAAGATCTTGCTTCCATACATATCAAAATTAGGGTTGCCTCGTGGCACACAGCAGTATGGTGCAGTTACAATAGGCGGCCAACAGAGGACCCCGTGGCACACCGCACTATAGTGCAGTTGTGGCAGGAGGCCAACAGAGGTGCCCATGGCACATTGCAGTATAGTGAGTTGTAGCAGACCGCCAACAGAGGTCACCTTGGCAATCCGTTGTATAGTGTAGTTGTGGTAGTCAGCCAACAGAGGTACCTGTGGCACACCACAATAAAGTGCAGTTGTGGCAACTGGCCAACAGAGGTCCTCTTGACACACTGCATTATTGTGCAGCTGAGCCAGGAATACAACAGATGCCCTTGTGATAGCTGCAGTATAGTGAAGTTTCTGCAGGTGGCCAACAGAGGTCTCCGTGGCACACAGCAGTATAGTACATTTGCAGCAGGGCGCCAACAGAGGTCCCTGAGGCTCATCCCAGTATAGTGCAGTTGCACCAGCTGGCACAGAGTTGTCCTTGGCACATTCTAGTATAGAGGTCCCCACAGCACAGCACAGTATATTGCAGTTCTGGCAGGTGGCTAACATTGGTCCCTTTGACACACCGCAGTATAGTGCATTTGCAGCAGGTGGCCAACAAAGGTCTGTGACGCACAACGCAGTATAGTGCAGTTGCACTATGGAGCCAACAGAGGTCCCAGTGGCACACCGCAGTATAGTGCAATTGGAGCAGGTGACTAACAGATGCCCTTTTGGTACACCACAGTACAGTGCAGTTAAAGTAGGCAGCCAACAGAGGTCCCTGCGGGACACTGCAGTAGAGTACAGTTGTGGTAGGTAGCCACCAGGTCCCTGTGTAACACAACAGTATAGTGCCATTGCTACAGGCATCCACGTCAAGTCCCTGTGGCACACCGCTATATAGTGCAGTTAAAACAGGTGGGTGAAAACACTAGGGTGCCAACAGAGGTCCCCATGGCACACCACAGTATAGTACTGTTGCAGCAGGTGGCCAAAAGAGGTCCCCGTGGCACACCGCAGAATGGGTCAGTTGCAGTAGGCGGCCAATAGAGGTCCCAGTGGCACAACTCATTTTAATGCAGTTGTAGCAGCTCACCAACAGAGGTCCCCTTGACCCACCATAGTACAGTGCAGTTGCCTCAGGCAGCCAACAGAGGTCCCCGTGGCACACTGCACCATAGTGCAGTTGCGGCAGGAGGCCAATAGAAGTGCCCATGTCACACTGCAGTGTAGTGAGTTGTGGCAGATGGCTCCAGGAACAGGCAGAGAATGCAGAAAGCAGACTGTTCTCATGTAAAAGATACAAGTAGAGTCTTGCAAAATAAAGTCATGTAGTAAAATGAACAAAAGCAGACTCATGGAAGCAGAGCTTGTGATAACTTAGCAATGTCAACAATGACCCTAATGGCCATATAACAGTACCATGTGGCACAACACAGCACAGTTTAGTTGCAACAGGCAGCCGGCCAACAGAGGTCCTCATGGAACACCGCATTATAATACAGTTGAGACAGGAATCAACCAGAGGTCCATGTGGCACACTGCAGTATGGTGCAGTTGTGGCCAAGAGAGGTCCCCCTGACACACTGCACTATAGTGCAGCTGCTGCAGGTGGCCAACGGAGGTCCCCATGGCACATGACTGTATAGTGCAGCTGCACCACCTGGCCAACAGAGGTCCACTTGGCACACTGCAGTATAGTGCAGATTCAGCATGGGGTCAACAGAAGTCCCCTTGGCACACTGCAGTATAGTGCAGTTGCGACAGGTGGCCAACAGTGGTCGCCAATGCATACTGCAGTAGAGTGCATTTGCATCAGGCGGCTAACAGAGGTCCCAGAGGCACACCACAGTATAGTGTAATTGCACCAGGCGACCAACATATGTTTCAGTGGTACACCGCATATAGTGCAGTTGTGGCAGGCAGCCAACAGAGGTCCCCATGGCACAGAGCAGATTTGTGCAGTTGCACCAGCTGATTAATAGAGCTCCAATTGGCACATCACGTTATATTGCAACTGCTTGCTGGCGATCAACAGGGGTACCCGTGGCACACCTCAATGCAATTGATTAGCGGCACACTGCATTATAGTGCGGTTGCGACTGGATACCAACACAGGTCCTATGGTACACAAACGTATAGTGTAGTTGCAGCAAGCAGCCAAAAGAGGTCCCTGTGGCTCACAGAAGTATAGTGTATTTGCACATCACAGTTTAGTGCAGTTGCTCCAGGTGGCCAACAGATGTCCCCATTGCACACCACAGTATAATGCATTTTCAGCAGACGGACAACAGAGGTCCCTGTGGTACACTGCAGTATAGTACAGTTGCTGCAAGGGTCCAACAGAGGTCAACGTGGCACAACGCAGTATAGTGCAGATGTGGCACACAGTCAAAAGAGGTCCCCTTAGCACACAGCAGTGTAGTGCAGTTGATGTAGGTGGCCAACAGAGGTCCCTGTGGTACACTGCAGTATAGTACAGTTGCAGCAGGCAGAAAATAGAAGTCCCCGTGGCACACCACAGTATACTATAGTTGTGGCTGACAGCTAACAGAGGTTCCCTTCGCATATCCAAATTTAGTGCAGTTGCACCAGGTGGCCAACAGAGATCCTGGTGGAATATCTGAGTTTAGTGAAGTTGCCACAGGTGGCCAGCAGAGGTTCATGTGGTACACCGCAGTATAGTGCAGTTGCGGCAGGTGGGCAACAGAGGTCCTCGTAGCACAACACAGTATAGTTCAAATGTGGCTCCCATACACACCGAAGTATAGTGCAGTTGCCGGAGATGGCCAACAGAGGTGAGATGGCCAACCTAGGTCTTACCGTCACCGAGGATGAGATTTCCAGCATCATGGCATAATGGCATCATTAGGCACTTTTGATGGTCTAAACACTGCTGAACCATGTATCAGCAATAATGACTGGGACGAATTAGAGAAACTAAGGAGGACTCAGATAAAAACTGCCCTACATGGATTGCTCATGTCTGAATACCTCAAAGAAAATGCAGCTCCGCCAGGCTTGGTAGTGCAAAATGAACCTTACATCTTCCTAGATGATAAGAGCTTCAAGATTGGCTGGTCACAGATATCTTGGCAATGTACACGAGATTGGATCGTGCTTATAATAAAAACCACCAGCAGACTAGCATCAGAACTAAAAATCGAGATTCAAGCCATCGAGGTACGATTGAAGAGCTACGAGTCTCCTGCCAATTTGAAGAAACATTTAGAAGAATTGAATAAAACGCTCAATGATTTTGAGGCATCACTCAAATAAAGCAAATATAATAAACTTAGAAAAGAGACTAGCCGGTGGAATCAGGAGAAAACATATCCCTATATAAAAGACCACTACAGACCTGCACGAGGTAATGCAACTGATGATGAATCATCAGAAACGGGCTCCAATAGCTCGGACTCCAGCAGAGGCAGAAGCCCTAGATATCAGGGCACACGACAGAACTACAGACGTCGGAATCATCATGGATTAAGAGGATGGAATCACTTTCCGCCACAACCGATGTATCACCCTCAACAATATGGCCCACCTCCTTTCCAGCACCCACAAGGATCATATCCACCGTGGGCATATCAGCCTCAAGATTACAGTTACTTTGACCAGACCCCTTTTTTAGGCACACGCCAGGGGAGGAACAAAGGACGGAATCGAAGAGGAACCAGCGTACACTGGACCACAAGAGAAGAAGAACCAGTAAGAATGGCAACAAGAAGCATGACGGGGCATCGACAAGTCGGAAATGAGTCTAATAGTTAACCTCACAGACTTCAACCTCTCTGAGGCACAGAAGAGAGTCTTAGAAAAAGGTCTAGGATTTTTCCGACTGCAAATATGGACAAATTCCTACTGTGCAAGGAAGTGCAAGAATTCATGAGACGTTCAAAACTACAGATCTTCTTCAAAGACAAAGAACAAGGAGATCCAACAGGGTGACACAGGATTGAAACCTAGATTCAATTTCACTCCAATGGATAACAACTTACCTATTGAACTTCTCGCTTTCGAGAAAGCAGTCATGAAG
Source organism: Lissotriton vulgaris (assembly GCF_964263255.1). Taxonomy (NCBI): domain Eukaryota; kingdom Metazoa; phylum Chordata; class Amphibia; order Caudata; family Salamandridae; genus Lissotriton; species Lissotriton vulgaris. Next base: position 699,549,756 of record NC_141693.1, read on the forward strand.
GACATCATTGATCTGGACCCATTGAATAAAAGGGTGTTTCAAAATATATCTAATGACGAACATAGAGCACGACAGGAACTAAGTAACAGAATGACCTAGTAATAAAACCAGCCGACAAGGGCGGTGCAACGGTGATACAAACCAAACAACAATACGATAATGAGTGCATAAGACTCCTACAAGACGAACGCAACTATGAAGTACTCCACACCGACCCTACCGAAAGGATTAAAGTCAGAATCAACACTATGGTGGAGGAGGCTCTAGCGCATAATTGGATCACGAAAAAAGAGGGAGATTTTCTATGCCAAAATTATTCCAAGATAACCTACCTGTATACCCTACCCAAAATACATAAACATCTGGACAACCCACCTGGACGTCCAATTGTATTGGGAATTGGGTCAGTGTTGGAACCAGTATCCAAGTTCGCCGACGCCTTTCTGAGACCCATGGTTCAAAGAACTTCAACTTATCTCAGAGACACCAAGGATGTACTAAATCTACTGGAAGACTTAGTTTTCGATCCAGATACCCAACTATTGATCAGTTGTGACGTCGAAAGTCTTTATACAAGTCTCCCCCTCAACGAGACCCTCAGCATCATCGAACATGTCCTGTTTGAGGATGACTGGGAAAACCAAACACCAAGAAATGTGATTATGGAATGTTGTTCTCTGGCATTGAAGGAGAACTTCTTCGAGTACAATGGGACCTTATATCTACAAAAGCACGGGACCAGCATGGGGAGCCCCTTCGCTCCCAGTATAGCTGGTCTCTACGTGCACCACCTGGATACTACCAGAATACTTCATCCCAGGAATCTTTTCAGAAAGAACATAAGGACCTGGAAAAGGTATATTGACGATAACCTCATCGTCTGGGATGGAGATGAAAGAACTTCACAACAATTCCTCACATGGCTCAACTTGCAAGATGATTTTCTGAAATTTACCAGCACCAGTTCCAACAGTAGTCTTGTATTCCTAGATCTCAACATCTTCCCAAAGAATGAGAGATTGATGACCACCACCCATTTCAAAAATACATCTAAGAATTGCTTACTCACGTATCAAAGCTTCCACCAGAAACACCTATGGGACAACTTGCTCTACGGTCAATTTCTCAGCCTAAGGCGTAACTGCACTGAGATTGAAAATTTCAAATTACAATCTAAAGATTTACGTCACAAACTAGAAACACGCCAGTACCCAGAGAAGATAATAGACCAAGCATACAAAAGGGCCCGAAACAACTGTAGAGATTCCCTACTGGAAGGAAAATTACCCAAGGAGGAGGACAGAAGACCAATATGTATCACTACATATAATACAAGTTCCAATCAGGTCACAAAAATTGTAAATAAGCACTGGAAGATCTTAAACAGTGGTGGATTGCATATACCCAAACCAATGTTTTCCCACAGGAAGGGGAGAAGCATACGTGATATATTGGTACACACCAGGCCAAAAACAAGGAGAGACGATTCCACCAAGAATCTGAGCTTTGTCCAAGGCCACCATCCATGTGGAAAATGCAAAGTCTGTTGCCTAACGAAAAAAAGCAAAAAATTGACATTTCAGAATGGAACTACTTGGGAGCAAATAAGATTCACGACGTGTAACAGCCACAATGTGGTCTACTTAATTACATGCCCGTGTCAACTGGAATACATAGGCATGAACAGCAGGGCCATAAAAACAAGAATAGGAGAACATAAGAGTACCATTAAGTGCAAAAAAGCCAGCACAACAATGGTGATACATTTTCTAGAGAATGGGCACAAACCTGAAGACATCTCGTGGACCATCATTGAGCAAGTTGAAAAAGAGGAACACCTCTTTGAAAAAGAACAGAGATGGGTGTTTAGCCTTAATACCAATGAAGTGGGCTTGAATGATGAAATACCCTGGGGACAGCTGTAACAAGCAATGCCAATCCAACTGTATGTTCTTGCACCCTTCTCACTCCGATAATTCTGATAAGGGCAAAAGCTTCAGATAGGGTTGCATGTCAGTTGCATACCTAGCTTACATCCCTACTGATTATCACACCCACCTTTTTCTACATTAGTAGCATCTTTTTTTGACCTGTAAATTTTGTAATAGACAGGTTGAGTGCATGTCACCCTAGAAACTCGGTTAGAGTTACCCGGGCATGTGCAAATTTCCTAGACTATCACAGAGTAAAGAAGCCCAATTAGAGACCTGAGTCAGTAAGGCGATGACAACATGGGCATGAGAAAAACCTCATTTTGCCACTGTCTCTTAAACTCGACATCAAACGCAATATTATTTTTGTGGCACCCCCATCGCGCTGACCATTTGGACAACAACACACAAAACAAATGGGGTCATTAGCTGCAAATCGTCACCTGTTTTTTTTTTTAACAAAATCACCCCTTCATATATTTCTTTCAAAACATTTGTTTTTATACGATCGGAAGATTTTAAGTTATGACATTAAAACAGTAGAAAGACTACAACACGACCTTTTTCCGCCGATGATGCCGTTTCCCGGCGGCCATTTTGAACAACGTTCTAGTCTTCGAACATTAGAGTCGAGTAGTGGATGACTCGCCAAGTTTACAGAAAGCACCAGGTATGTTTCCATACATATGAAGCTTTCCAAAGCGCCTCCACAACCCATGGAGCAGCACAAGCGCCGGATTGAGGCCAATATTCCTCAGCGGTAACGTAAGTTAGACTATGGCCAAAAGTCTTTAAAACATGGCTACTTTTGCACTGGGAGTCAAACGATAACAGAGCCTCCAGTGTGACTTTACTATATACTTTCTTTACAGTGACCGCATGGAAACCTTTTGATGCTGGCTCATGGGGCACGTTATATTTCGCATGCCAGTATGTATATTCGTCATCCCTATACAATGTGTGTGAAATAGTTTGCCTTCCTTTTTAAATAACCCTCTCCTTTTTCCCATTTTTAAAAAAATGATTGTCCCCAATTACAGCAGTAACCCATTTCCCAACTCCGGGATTGGTTTCATTTCTATTTCCCGATAGGGTGCGATGTATGAATGCATTGAGGTACGTGTTTGTTTGTGGAATCTAATGGGATATAGTATACCCATTTATATACACAAAATATACTCCAGCGTCTAGAGAAACAGAGAGCAGAAAAAGGAAGTTCCTACTGTGAATCAAAATATGTGAAATGACAAAAACATACAAGTTTATGTATATGGATTCCCATCATTCACCAAGCCTGGTGATTAGCTTCATCATTTGGGTATCCCTGGGTTGTACACAATGACAGACTGGCTCTATGGATATAAGAGCCAACGAATGTCAGGTAGGTATATCAACCAAGATGAGCAAGATGTAATATGTGGGACCAAGTTTTTTTGTGATATTTTAAATGCAGTGCAGAATAATAAAGTGCGAGGAAAATAAAATTGGTGCGTGAACAGACTAACAATTCTTATGATGTCAGTCACGATCAAGAATTAAAAACGTGAGTGCCAGGACTAGTTTTAATAAATAGCTGTCCTATGCAGTGATGGTCAACATGTTTCAGCACTTGAAGGCAAAAGATAAAGCCATGTGCTTTCGTCAGGACCTTAACAAGACAAAATGATATAAACTGCTATTTATATTTATTTATTTATAAAATAAAATAAATAAATAAATAAATAAAATAAATAAATTTATAATACTTGGAAAAAGGATATGGCGTGAGTGCTGCTTCTCACAATACCGTTTTCATCTCAATATCTTCAGTTTCCTGAAAAAAATGACATAACACACATATGATTCTTAGGAACAACCAGGATATGTACTCTCTTAATATGTGGCCACAAACCATTATACCATCATATATATGTCCCTGAGTGGTACATAACTCCTTCTTACCTTAATGATAAGGAAGAGCAAGCCTCACCCCACCTGGCAACGGCTCAGGGTGTAAGAGGCACCGCTCTGAAAAGGAAGAATACACCAAACTAAAATTCTTGTGGTGTATCAGACTTTTACATCAAAAACACTAATCTTATCCACAGCACACAACACAATAACAATTTGGCACCAGATACATTCACATAGTATGTGTAGTTTAACACTGACCTAAATATTTACAGGCAGACCCCAAAAAATAACAATGTGTTTAACAATACACTGCATGGGCATATATACAGAAGGTCAAGCTCATCGAATCCAATATGGAAAGAATTATACCTTTGGAAATAGCCAATAAGAATCGCCTGCTAAGCAAGAAACCAGAGTCACCTAAGTTTTCAGTTTGCTATAAAGACCAGGCTGTCTTCATCATCTAAGTAACACTGTTTGCTAATTATCGCTCTCGTAATGAGCCTTTTCTAGATGCAGAAAAACATATGGGACCCGTACACCCATTAATGCAGTTATAGCGCGTTTGAACCAAAATTGTCTTCAAAGTTGGAAAAACAAGTCGCTTACACCTACCTATCCGTCGGTACCTCGGACGGTCAGCAGAGCCGTCGGGGAGGTACCGAACGGGTGGGCGATCGGGATAATATATCCCGTGTGATTACTGAGGCCTTCCGGGTCTCGTTCCTGTTCCCGCGATGTTGTAAGTATCGCAAGACTACGATTGGAACTTCAATAGAAATAGAAGTTTCTGTAGTTTGATAGACACGCGTGATGCCAGCTTTATACTTTGGTATTCCATACACTGACACGCGGTACTTAATCATTCAGGAGCAAAGTAATCAGAAGTATCGTAAGATGTCCTTAGACTCATCCCAGGCATTGAATATAACTATGAGACAGATATACTGGTATCATTCGATGTGGAGTCCCTTTATACCTCTATCCCACAGGATGAGACTCTCGACTCTGTGAATATGTTGTTATCACAACGTAACCTAGAGTCTATCACACCTCCACACTTCATTATGGCGTGTGCACAAATAGCCATGAAAGAAAATTTCTTTAAATTTGAGGATACCATCTACCTCCAAACATCTGGTACAAGCATGGGGAGCGTTTTCGCTCCCAGCATGGCTATTCTTTACGTTCACGTATTCGAGCAGGAACATGTCCTCAACCAGAACAACCCATATCGCAATTCCATCCGCCTTTGGAGGCGATACATTGATGATATTTTAGTTGTCTGGAGGGGAGATGCGGCGAGTGTGAACGAATTCTTAGTGTGGCTAAACAGCAGGAATAATTTCCTGAAATTCACGGTAGAGATGAGTAAACACACACTGCCCTTTCTTGACCTTTTGATCACGGCCTCACCTGATGGCCTCGAGACGGAATTGTACACCAAACCCATGGCAAGAAACTCCCTGCTGAGCTACAATAGCCACCATCCTGTAGCCCTCAGGGATAATTTGCCTTTTGGACAGTTTCTCCATATTCGGAGGAACTGTTCTACTAAAGAAAGTTTCTTGAAACATGCAAAAATACTCACATCTAACCTAATAGAGAGAAACTATCCAAAGAAAGTTGTTAGGCAAGCAGCTAAACGTGCTAGTAATAACAATCGAGAGAGTCTACTTGAGGTCAATACCAAACAGACCTTGTCTCAGAGGTTGACATTTGTGAATACATTTTCAACGATATCTAATGATGTAAAAAAATCTATTCTGAAGAATTGGAAAATTCTTAATGTTGAAGGTGACAATCTGCCTCCCCCTCTTTTTGCTTTTAAAAGAAATAGCAATTTACAAGACAAGTTGGTGCACACGAGGCCACTTGCCATCAAAGCAGATGCACAAGACACTATTTGGGGCACTCCGAACCTACAAGGTCACTTCCCCTGTGGTTCTTGTAAAGTATGTCCCATGACAAAAAAATCTAAGACCATTGACATAGGCACAGAACGCCCATGGGTACAGAATAAGTTGACAAACTGCAATAGTGAGCGGGTGATATATCTAATTTCTTGTCCCTGCAGACTTCACTATGTGGGTATGACAGCACGTAAAGTTAAGCTGCGCATTATGGAACACATGAGCACAATAAGGTGTAAAAAACAAGCCACCCACTAACTGCTCATTTTCTGGAACTGAGCCACCAACCTGAGGACTTGACATGGACCATCTTGGAACAACCTTATATTCCTCAGCATGTCACCGACATTGCTAAATTTTTATTCCTCAAAGAACAGCGCTGGGTCTTTAGACTCAAAAGTGACACCAGGGGATTAAATGACTCTATCCCTTGGACGACGCTATAATATACCTTCCTGTAACCTTGTGATCAGCTTGTTCCATCTTGGAACAACAATGCCGGAAGTATACTTAAATATACTTACATAGTTATCACACTAGCACTGTATATGAATATAACATGTGCCTAGAACAGCATAGAAAGTCTAGGTTTACATATAATCTCTTTTCTGATTTTTTCTAGGTCAATATCCTTTGCTATTAACCATGGTGTTCCAGAAGAGGCATGCCTTATTTACCCTTTATGCAATTGCTTGTAACGTCTTGAAACCTATGTCACCATGGGGGACGGACTTGATAATGACAGTAAATTAATTCCTACACATGAGTAATGAGTAATCAACACATAAAAAACTTTTTAGGTGATTGAAGGGAATATTGTAGTTAATTTGATATTCTGGTAAGAACTACAATCTCTCTCTCCTGTTGAACCCCGTTTTTTAATGATCTTGTGAGAATTACGATACTTCTGATTACCTTGGTCCTGAATGATTAATCCGCGTGTCAGTGTATGGAATACCGAAGTATAAAGCTGGCATCACACGTGTCTATCAAACTACAGAAACTTCTATTTCTATTGAAGTTCCATTCGTAGTCTCGCGATACTTACAACATCGCGGGAACAGGAACGAGACCCGGAAGGCCTCAGTAATCACACAGGATATATTATCCTGATCGCCCACCCGTTCGGTACCTCCCCGACGGCTCTGCTGACCGTCCGAGGTACCGACGGATAGGTAGGTGTAAGCGACTTGTTTTTCCAACTTTGAAGACAATTTTGGTTCAAACGCGCTATAACTGCATTAATGGGTGTACCGGTCCCATATGTTTTTCTGCATCTAGAAAAGGCTCATTACGAGAGCGATAATTAGCAAACAGTGTTACTTAGATGATGAAGACAGCCTGGTCTTTATAGCAAACTGAAAACTTAGGTGACTCTGGTTTCTTGCTTAGCAGGCGATACTTATTGGCTATTTCCAAAGGTATAATTTGTTCCATATTGGATTCGATGAGGTTGACCGTCTGTATATATGCCCATGCAGTGTATTGTTAAACACATTGTTATTTTTTGGGGTCTGCCTGTAAATATTTAGGTCAGTGTTAAACTACACATACTATGTGAATGTATCTGGTGCCAAATTGTTATTGTGTTGTGTGCTGTGGATAAGATTAGTGTTTTTGATGTAAAAGTCTGATACGCCACAAGAATTTTAGTTTGGTGTATTCTTCCTTTTCAGAGCGGTGCCTCTTACACCCTGAGCCGTTGCCAGGTGGGGTGAGGCTTGCTCTTCCTTATCATTAAGGTAAGAAGGAGGTATGTACCACTCAGGGACATATATATGATGGTATAATGGTTTGTGGCCACATATTAAGAGAGTACATATCCTGGTTGTTCCTAAGAATCATATGTGTGTTATGTCATTTTTTTCAGGAAACTGAAGATATTGAGATGAAAACGGTATTGTGAGAAGCAGCACTCATGCCATATCCTTTTTCCAAGTATTATAAATAGCAGTTTATATCATTTTGTCTTGTTGAGGTCCTGACGAAAGCACATGGCTTTATCTTTTGCCTTCAAGTGCTGAAACATGTTGACCATCACTGCATAGGACAGCTATTTATTAAAACTAGTCCTGGCACTCACGTTTTTAATTATTGATATTGACTGACATCATAAGAATTGTTAGTCTGTTCACGCACCAATTTTATTTTCCTCGCACTTTATTATTCTGCACTGCACTTAAAATATCACCAAAAAAAACTTGGTCCCACATATTACATCTTGCTCATCTTGGTTGATATACCTACCTGACATTCATTGGCTCTTATATCCATAGAGCCAGTCTGTCATTGTGTACAACCCAGGCATACCCAAATGATGAAGCTAATCACCAGGCTTGGTGAAAGATGGGAATCCATATACATAAACTTGTATGTTTTTTGTCATTTCACATATTTTGATTCACAGTAGGAACTTCCTTTTTCTGCTCTCTGTTTCTCTAGACGCTGAAGTATATTTTGTGTGTATAAGTCAGTTTAGGGGCTACATATTCCAGTTAGTCTTTAAATTTTGGCCTCTGACCCTAATTAAACTTTCTTGTTGTGTGTGGTATATAGTATACCCATACCAAAGAATTATTGGAAAATTCTTGGCACCATGGCAAATTTCAGCAAAATACTTATAAAATACGAGAAACATATATCACGATGTCTCTCCATAGGTGGAGCCACACGACGATGTTACCAATGAGTAAGATGTGTATAGATATTAACGCCTACCACTATGTGACAAATATGAATATGGGAGCACTGAGAACTGTGTTTAGAGATACCTATATCAATGACCATATGTGTTTTCTTTCCTTTTTTCCTTTTGTTCCCTTTCTCTTTCAGAGACCACAATAGGTCTACTTTTTTTGCTTTTTGCTTATGAATAAGGGCCCACTCAAGCCCTGAAGCTAAATAAAGTAGCCTATTTTTGCTGCTTTATTTTAGGACAACAGGCATACTACTTAGAGAGTTATTTGAGTTAAAATAGTAGGAACCAATAGAGGTCCTGATGAGTAAGCAGTAGGGGACTGCTTATGAAACATGTCGACCAGGTAGAGTGCATAAAAGCGCTACTATAAACCCCTTTTTTAACGTTCCCAGCCAGAGAAACCAATAAATCATTTTTTTCTACTAGCCAGGGAATTTTTATTCAACACTCACTTATTTAGGTCCCTACACTTTTTTCTAATCACCTTCACTGCCTTCACATCACACATAGCCTATCGTCAGAAAACCAAGTGCTCCCGCGTAGCTCGTAGGCCGCAGCACTCCCCGCCCCGTAGAGGGACGGGAAGACCCCTATGATAAAGCATGACACTAAGGGACATTTAGTGTGTGCGGGGTATTTTAAAAACACATAGTGCTTGACTTTGCAACCAGCAAAGGGAGTCATCCCCACTATTGTAGACACATATCATAAAAACAAAATAAAAACTATTTTCCTGTGCACATTGATAGAGTCCTTTTGTTTATTTATACAGTTAAGGAGGGTGAATCTATCACCATTACCTCTACACTTCCTCATTTTTGTTTATTGTGGAGGCCAACAGAGGTCCCCATGGTGCATGGCAGGAGAGTGCAGTTGCATCAGGCAGACAAAAGAAGTCTCTGTGGCACACTGCAGTATAGTGTAGTTGTGGCTGGCAGTCAACAGAGGTCCCTGTGACATACCACAATTTAGTGCAGTTGCACCAGGTGGCCAACAGAGATCCTGGTGACACATCTGAGTTTCGTGAAGTTGCCGTCCCTGGCCAACAGAGGTCCCTATGGTATACCCCAGTATAGTGCAGTTGCAGCAGGTGACCCAAAAGGTCAACAGAGGTCCACTTGACACATCCCTATATGGTGCATTTGCACCATCTGGCCAACAGATGTCCCCATGGCACATCTCAGGATAGTGCAGTTGTGGAAGTGCTCCCCGTGGCATACCATAGATATAGTGCAGTTGCAGCAGGCAGCCAACAGAGGTCCCAATGGCACAATGCAGTATATTGCAGTTATGGTATGCAGCCAACGGTTGTCCCTGTGGTACACCACAGTATATTGAAGTTGCAACAGGTGGCCAACAAGGTGCTTGTAGCACATCACAGTATAGTGCAGTTGCAAGAGCAAGCCAACATAGGACCCTGTGCAACACCGCAGTATGGTGCAGTTGTGGCAGGGTTCAAACAGAGGTCCCCTTGGCACACCACAGTATAGTGCAGTTGCAGCAGGCGACCTTCAGGGATCCCCTTGGAACACCACAGTACAGTGCAGTTGCACCAGCTGGCAAACAAAGGACCCTGTGCAACACCGCAGTATGGTGCAGTTGTGGCAGGTAGTTAAGAGAGGTTCCCCTGGCACCCCACAGTACAGTGTATTTATGGCAGGCAGCCAAACTAGTTAATTGTGGCACACAGCAGTATAGTGTAATTCCAGCAGGCAGCCAACAGAGGTCCACATGGCACACAGCAGTATAGTGTAGTTAGACTAGCTGGTCAACAGAGATCTCCATAGCACACTGCTTTAAAGTGCAGTTTCATCGGCTGACCAAAAGAGGTCCCCTTGGCACATCACAGTAAAGTGCAGTTGCAGCAGCAGGCCAACAGCGGTCCCCATGTTGGATTCCAATAGAGTGCAGTTGCACCAGCTGTCTAACAGTCCTTGTGTCACAAACCAGTAGAGTGCAGTTGCAGCAGCTGGCCAACAGAAGTTCCCATGGCTCATAACAGTATAGTGCAGTTGTACCAGCTAGCAAACACAGGTCCCCGTGGCACATCCCAGTATATTGCAGTTGTACCAGCTGGCCAATTGAGGTATTCGTGGCACATCCCAGTATAGTGCAGTTGCACCAGGTGGCCAACAGAGGTCCCCGTGACACATCTCAGTATAGTGCAGTTGCAATAGAGGTCCCTGTGGCATGCCTCAGTTTAGTGCTGTGAAGGCAGACAGCCAATTGAGGTGCCTGTGCACATCGCAGTTTAATGCAGTTGCAGCAGACCACCAACAGAGGTCCATGTGGCACACCGCAGTATAGTGTATTTGCAGCAGACCCCCAACAGAGGTCCCCGTGACCCTTTGTAGTATAGTGCAGTTCTGGTAAGTGGCCAAGTGAGGTCCCCATGGCACATCCCATTATAGTGCAGATGCAGCAGCCGTACAAGATAGAGGTCCTGCTGCCACACCACAGTATAATGCAGTTGCACTAGGCAGCCACGAGAGGTCCCCATGGCACACCACAGTATACTGCAGTTGCACCAGGCAGCTAACAAACATCCCTGTGGCACACAGCAGTATAGTGCAGTGGCACCAAGTGGCCAACAGGGGCCCTGTGGCACACTGCACTATATTGCAGTTGCTGTAAGTTGCCAACAGATGTCCCCTTGGCACATCCACTTTAGTACAGTTGCAGCAGGCAGACAAGATAGAGGACCCTGTGGCACACCACGGTTTTCTGCAGTTGCAATTGGCAACCAAAAGAGGTCCCTGTGACACACAGCAGTATAGTGCAGTTTCACCAGGTTGCCAACAGGGACCCCATGGCAGACTGCAGTATAGTGCAGTTGCACTAATGGGCCAACAGAGGTCCCAGAGGCACACCCCAGTCTAGTGTAAATTGTACCAGGCGACAAACAGATGTCCCAGTGGTGTAACGCGGTGTAGGGCAGTTGTGGCTGGTGACCAACAGAGGTCCAAGTGGTACTCTGCAGCATAGTGCAGTTTCTACAAGGGGCCAACAGAAGTCCTCCTGGCTAACCGCAGTATAGTGCAGTTTTGACAGGCAGCCAACAGAGGTCGCCGTGGCACACCGCAGTAGAGTGCAGTTGTGGCAGGCGGCCAACAGAGGTCCTACTCCTAGTGGCACACATCAGTATAGTGCAGTTGCACTGATGGGCCAACAGAGGTCCCAGAGGCACACCACAGTCTAGTGTAAATTGCACTAGGCAATCAACAGATGTCCCAGTGGTACACCGCAGTATAGTGCTGTTGTGGCAGGTGACCAACATAGGCTACTGTGGCACCCCGCAGTACAGTGCAGTTGCACCAACTTGCCAATAGAGGAACCCGTGGCGCAGACCAGATTTGCGCATCGCGGTATAGTGCAGTTGCTTGCAGGTGGTCAACGGAGGTACCCGTGGCACACGCAGTATAATCAATTTGCAGCAGGCAGCCAACAGAGGTCCCGACGGCATACAGCAATATAGTGTAGTTGCGGTAGATAGCCAACAGAGGTCCTGTGGTACACAACAGTAAAGTGCAGTTGCAGCAGGTTGCCAACGAAGGTCCCTGAAACGCACTGCACTAAAGTGCAATTGTGGCATGTGGCCAACAGAGGTCTCCTGGCACACGGCTGAGGTTCTTCAATTTCTGACTTCGTCCCGTATCTAGCCGCCATTTTGTGTCTCGTCGCCATTTTGTGTTGCCCTCACTAAGGCCCCACGGCAAACGCAATGTTTTTGCTTTTCCCAGCTGCTGCGTGTCCTTTCAGTTAACGAGTAGCTCCATTACCCTTGTTTACGAAACCCGATGTCAGGGTCTGGCCGAGTTCGTTAATCAAAGTCTGGGTTGACTGATCCCCGTCTTGACTGATTATTTGCCTTCTCCTATTCTTTCTTTACATTATCTTATCCGACTGGCCTTTACTATTCTCTCCTTGTATTCTCTTGTTACACAGCTATCCTTTGAGGCACACAAATACATCCTGCCACCTGCAAGCGAATTGTTAATGCTAGCACTGATTAATTTGTTGGGAGGGGTAACACACGGGGTTTGAGAGAGGGGCGTATTTGTGACACTCAATAGCTTGTTTTCCAACTTTTCCTATTGGCTAACTTTGTATGTATTGGGAGTAGACTGTGTAAGTATGTGTAGTATAAGAGATTGTGCGCCACGGATTGAATTGGCAGTCTTCTCAGAACTCACCTTGTGTGTAACTTCTGGGATAACTGTACTTAGCTGCAGCAAATAAACCTGGCTTCCACGCTCAACGAAGTGGGCCGTGTCTCTGTTCGACAAGGCAGGTGAACTCGGGATTCAAGGCGTGCCCTGCGCCACCAGGCCCATAAGGCCCGGTTCTCCAACTGCCGCCCAACGTGGGGCGGTTTCAGTGGTAGCGGTTCAGCCCGAGGGTCGTAAGAAGCCCCGCAAGAAAATTCCGGAGGATTCGCGAACCACGTCAAGCAACCCCTGTATGTCGAAGTGGACCGAAGGTCTTTTGCAGCATGGCTACTCCTTTCCGATGGCTGCTGACGACTGCTGCCCTGACTACCGCCCTGCCTTGGACCTTGGTGATGACTGGTATTGCGAGACGTTAGACGGACCTCTGTTGACGTGAGAAGACCATTTAGTTAAGTATTCGTGGGTAGCGCCCACTCCTTTATTTTGTTTTTGAAATTTTGTTATTCGACTGTTGCACTAGCCAAAGCCAAGGGGTGAGTACATTTGTACTGTGTTCTTTGTTTTCACTCCTTGAAGTTAGTAAACCGGCCGGTGTGCTTTTAAAAAATGCCTGGTCTGAGCGGATTTAGGAAGCTTTGTTGTTTTTGCTGTACTAGGGATTCCCCGCTCGAGGACTCATGTCCGATTCCTCCGGTTGAAACTCCCACTTATGAGCTCTATTCTAAACATGGTGTTGGCCCCATTGCCTTTAATGAGGCATGGATCCGATATACGAAGAAAGATGGTGTTTTGCGGTGGCCACAAAATGGTAGCTTTGAGCCCGACATATTAGATAATTTGGAAACAATTTTGTTTAAGAGAAAAGCCCGGCCGGCAATGTTTGACTCTTTCCGCCTCTGGCGTAAGCCAAACAGAGAGAAATTAAGCAAGCGAAAAGAGATAGAAAAGCGAAAGATATGACGAATCTACAGGCTGCCCAGCAATTCAAGGATAATGAGACTGAGCGAGCAATTGAAGTTTTAGACAGACAACATCATATGGCAATAGATAGATGCTACCCTGTGTTGCCTACTTCTCCACCGAATAAGGATCTTGATGAAGATCCCTTAATGTCCCATTTGCTGAGAGTGCCTCTGCCTTATGTGCAAGGTGCTAATGCACCTGTATTATTGCAACCTGCTCAGCAACCTGTTGTACATCTAGGAGCTCCGGCTCCTCCACAATTGCCTCTTCCTGCATTGCCTCCTGCACCTCCCATGCCACCAACTTCTGTACCTCAGTCTCCTTCACCTTCGGGTTCTCTTGTAACGGCTAGTTCTTCTCTTCCTTTGCTTCATACTGCATCTCCAGCTTTACTCTCTGCTTCTTCCCCAATACGTACTCGGTTCATTGATACTGTTTCTGGTCTTTTCTCTCCCCTTCTTGGGTCATTTACTGGGACTCCTGCTTTTTCTCGAAGGCAATCCCGTAGCCAACTTCCAGATTCTGATGAACAAGTTGTATTCTCCTCACTTGCTCATAATGGATGATGAGTGGTCCACTGTATAGCGTGCATGATATTCTGAGTACCTTTCTCCAGTGGAATGCGCCTACGCAGAGATACGTTTTTAATGTCATGTGTGACGCTCTTGTTAAAGGATGGAAGGATATGGAGTTGGATTTAACTCCTCAGGGTCTATTAGATATACAGGACAGGTTTGATAAGGGACTTATTGTGGGTTCTGAAGTTAAAGACGCTATAAAGACACTTGTTGCTTTCAGATTGTAATATTCGTCCCAGATTATTCCTGAACCTGATCCTGCAGTTAGACAGAGAACAAAGAATTATCCTATGAGGGAAGTTTCTCCAGTCTGGAGAGAAGAGGATCCACAGGCAGGCGCTGTTCTGCGTGTCCCTGCTCATTTTCAGCATATATGGGTACATGTTTCATGGAAGAGAGCTGAAGTATTAGCACTTAAGCAGTCTCTACCGGACCCTTGTAAAAATCCTGCAGGATATTATTAAGAGCTGTCCCAGACTGTTGAAGCGTGTATTATGAATTTGGCCGACATTGATATGCTGATGGGGAATATAGTGCCTCAAGCATTGTGGGCTCTGATTCGTAGAGAGAACCAGGTTCAAGCATTGGGTGGTAATTGGGCCGCTATAGCTGCTGCGGATGCTGCACAAGTGGGTGGTGCTAAGCCAGATGATTTGATTACACAGTTGCCTGGTAGGATCATTGCTTTAATGAAGACGATGATGTTTGCTTTACGTGTTAACTGGGATAAGTTAGCTGCGTGTAAGCAGAAGAAAGATGAGAGTGTCTCCGATTTCTTTACTCGATTTGAGGAGACGTTTATTGATCACAGTGGTCAGGATATGAGTACTGAAGGTGTGGAAAAAGGTAGGGCTGATGACCTTTTTCAGAGTTGCCCGGCGTTAACCGCCTCTATTACCACTCAAATTACCAAACAAAGAGGCAGGCGCTGGAGACTGGAAGGCAGGAAACAGAAGTTTTCTTCCGACGGAGCAGAGCACATCAAATCAGACAACAGGGTATCTTCTCGAGGTGCTCTAACCACATCTCTGAGGCCTGGCCTCTTATACACAGGTTTATGATCTTTATTACAGTTTATTGCATGCGGCACATTCTTGCAAATGCTTTGAAGTATGAAAGGACATCCTCGGAATCCCCGCTTCAGGCCCGTTCCCACACATATTTACAGTTGAAGTCCCCACCGGGTCACAACAGGTGATGATTGTCGCGCAGCTGCACATTCCGCCGATTCACGGAATGTGTGTGGTTGATCGGATCTCATGGGGTGAGGGCTTTGATCAACTCGTGGATCCATTGATGGGAGAAGCTTCCTACTGTATGGGGGGGGGCAATAAACAGCATCCGCAGGGCCAGGTGGCGGCCTGGGAACGAGTAAGACAAACGGGCACAGAGGAAAGGGGGTTTTTATCAAAGGACCCGGGATCATGGAGGGAGGTGTTGAGCTGGGAACAGGATGGGGTTCCGAGGCAGAGCTGTGCTGAAGAGGGGTTTATGGCCCAAGGCATGTGAGAGCGGGGCTGTCAGCGCGCGGGGGATGTTTGCGAGGTCAGGAGAGAGAGAGAGATGCGCTGGCTGTCGGCGATGGGCAGAGAGGCCATGGCATTTTAAAATGGCTGCCGCTTACGCGCACGAATGGGCTCGAAAAGGGGGCAAGATGGCGCCGATAATGTTGACACTGCAGTCTAGGTTTTAACAGTCCTCCCTTTTCAACATATCTAGCCAGCTTGTCTACTCAAGGTCAATCTGCATTAAATTCCTAACCTCAACATCATACAGTGCTCCCACACGTTCCTTTCCAAAGTCCACAGTCTTAGGGCAGATAGAATTCGCACATAATGAACACAGAGGCGGCAGGCATTGAATTCCTAAGCAAAACCCACATATCACAACCACAGGAATCAGGACAATGGTAAACAGTCTCCAGCACCAGTTCTTAACAGTATTCCAAAACCATCCACCAAGCGACCATTCTTCCTGCTCCTGGTGAACTTCTGAGGAGAGTCTGTGGAGATGTTCGATGGCCTTGTACACTGAGGGTGAATTGTCCGGTATATATGTACAGCAGCTGGACCCAATAATACGGCATGCTCCACCACGATCCGCTAGAACCACATCTAGAACAAGGCGGTTCTGGAGAGCCACCAGGCGGACCGCTTGAAGCTCGGCGGTGTTGTTTGCAAGGATACCAGCTGTGATGTTCATTGTTGTCTCGACTGCCTGAGTCAAATGTCGGATGGCACGGCTGTTTGCCATCGGGCCCCAGAGTGGAACGAGTCCCTTCATTGCGTCGAGGAACTGTGCTCCTGTAGAGTCGGCTTGTTCAATGTCCTTGGCTCGTCTTTGTCTATGATGATTCGCTGGAGCCACATAGGTCGGAGGAAGGATGAAGTAGATGAAACAAGTGCCCCCCCAGCCTTTGGGGAGCCAGGTGTAGGCTTTTGTGCCGCAAACGAAGTACATGTTCGGAGAGGATACAAAGGAAGGTGGATCGGTAGAGTCCAAAGTTCTGGTGAAGCGGCAAGCACTGCGGCCCACCAGCTGTGTCCCAAGCCCTTCTATGCACATAAGGCCTGTGACGTTGATGACAGATAGGGCCACAGTCAGGGTGGCGGCTGTTCGCTTCCGAAGGTAAGAGAAGGTGGGTCTGGTCGGATTTTTGAACACCTGCATTTCAATTCGTTCTTTGGCAGGGATGTCCATGTGGATGGAGTCGTTGGAGGCCTGCGGGCAGAAATGTGTCTTCGTTTTGTTTCGCCAGACCTCATGAAAGAAATGCGTCATGGTTTTGCTGGAGGTGGCATTGTCTCTATGGCTCTCTTGCAGGAGGATCAGCCAAGCAAGACAGGAGCCTTGAATTGAGAAGGGTGAAGGGATGAAGGGTATCGAATGTCCAGTGGCGTGGGGTAGCAGCCCACAGATCCAGCAGTTGGTGGCATTGGTGGCAAGATTGTGCTGGTGCAGCAGCTGCACAAAGGAGTTGTTCCAAAACTCCTTTCGCCTTTCTCTGAGTTGGGGAGAGAGAGAAATCAAATAATGCTCCTTCATGGTGGTAGGCTGTGCAGTGGTCAGGAATGTCTCATGAGCGGGTAAGTTTTCTTCCACAATCCAGAGTGTGGTCATGAGGAGAAGGCAGAAGAGGATCGTGATAAAAAGTGCAATTGTCTTTGAACTGTGGATTCTGTCTGTCTTTGGATTCCTGTAGCGAATTTTCGGATGTCCGGTTGCTTCCATCACCTTCTTATCGGGCGCTTCCATCATCTTCTTATCGGGCGCTTCCATCATCTTCAAGGGAGCTCGGTAGCGGGCAGAACCAAAAACCTCGTCTGGCTTTCTCTCCTGACAGCCTTTGTAGTGTTAGGCCACCGATCTGAGAATTATGACTTAGTCAATGGTCTGCTTAGCCGAAACTCTCTCCTTTCGTCGCAGGTTATACCCTTCTTTGGATGGCACGGTGGGATCAGGAATCTTTGCAAGTTCAAGTGTCTCTGTGTCTGGGTAGCAATTCAGCGATGGCCGGTCTTTGTTCAGGAGCTCTTCCTGGGTGGTCACGTCTTCGGTCGTTGTCAGAGTTGGGGGAATCCTCTTGCAATGGTGCGCATGCACCCAGGTCCGCTTTCCTTCCACTCGAAGAGCTGTTCGGGTGGTGAGTAGGACTGGCCAGGGGCCCGTCCACCGGGGTACCAGACTCTTGGCGCGCTGGAAGTTCTTTATGAGGATGAAGTCCCCGGGTTGCAGGTTGTGTCCGGGACCCCTGGAAGCGTCAAGGATGGCATGCAGCACCTGTTGGTGAATGACAGACAGGGTTTCAGTCAATTTATACAAGTAATCAGACATTAGGACGTCCGAGACGTCATGAATGGAAGTCGGTTTTGGTGCAGACCAGACGCTCATGGGTCGGCCGAAAACGACCTCGTAAGGTGTCAAGTGGCTTTTGGTGGGGGTGGAACGCATCGATAGCAATGCCAGTGGAAGAGCGTCTGGCCATTTCAGTCCCGTGGTAGCCACTATCTTGGCTAGCTTTAGTTTTAGCGTGGCATTGTGTCGCTCAACAAGTCCAGCAGACTGGGGGTGGAAGACTGTGTGGAACTTCTGTTTTACACCCAGCCCTTTTAAGATGAGCTGGATAACTTCGGCTACGAAGTGGGGGCCATTGTCGCTCCATAAAATTCGACAAAGGCCGTAGCGAGGAAAAAATTCCTTTAACAGTACTTTTGCAGTGGTCATAGCAGTGTTATCATGGGTTGGGTATGCTTCCACCCATTTGCTGAATGCGCACACCACAACAAGTACGTTTTTCAGGCCTTGACATCTGTCTAGTTGGATGTAGTCCATCTGCAGGACTTCAAACGGGTGATTGGGAACCCCAAACCCTCCCCGGGGTACCACAGTTCCTTTCCCGGGGTTATGTTGCAAGCATATTAAGCATTGTTGGACCAGGCGTTTGGCGGAGTCTGTGATTTTGTCGTTGTGCCAAACTCTGGAGACAAGTTCAATCATGAGGGCTGATCCTATGTGTGCAGGGGAGTGTGTCATAGTCAGTATGGGAACCAGGTATGAGTCAGGTAGCAACCATTTGTTCGTGTCTTTTGTCCGCCAGCAGCCTTCATCGTCTTTCAGTCCCACCCGTGCCCATTCAGTCAATTCGTGTTGTGTGCTAGCCATTTGAATGTCCCTAATAGTGTCCCTAGCGTTGGTCCATTTCTCGGCTTGGGACCTGGTTACGTACATGCGTGTCGTCGTCCTATTTTCAGCTGTGGTTCGAGCAGTGATATCGGCTAGTGCATTTCCCTGTCCAATAATGTCTGTCACCTTCTTGTGTGCCTGGCATTTGATAACCGCAAGTCTTTTGGGGAGAAGGACAGCTTCGATCAGGGCGGAGACTAGATCTCCATGTAAGATGGGGGTGCCTTGCGAGGTCAAGAATCCCCTTTCCTTCCAAAGGAGCCCAAAATGGTGAACCACTCCGAAGGCATACTGGCTGTCGGTGTAAATGTTTGCTGTGGTTCCTGCTGCTAGGATGCATGCTCGTGTCAGGGCAATCAGTTCCGCTGCCTGTGCAGATCGTTGTGTGATGCGGGCTGTCTCTACTACAATACGGGCTGTGGTGACTGCATAGGCAGCTGAAGTGGTGCCATTGGGGAGTTTGATGCAAGAGCCGTCCACCCACAGCTCTCCGTCAGGGTCAGGAAAAGCCGTGTCTCTGAGGTCAACCCTACTTCTAGTCTGTTCGTCCGTGAGGGTCACACAGTCATGTACAGGGGGCACATTTGGACCGTTCTCCGGTAGGGGCAACAAAGTTGCCGGGTTCAGTGTGGTGCATCTTTTCAGGGTGATGTGGGGTGCGAGCAGAGTCAGTTCGTATCCAGTCAGTCGTGCACTCATCAGGTGTTGCGTCTTGGTTTGGTTCAGGAGGGTGTCAACTGCATGGCGTACTAATACCGTGAGGGAATTCGAGAGCACGATCCCCTCACTCTGTTGGATAGAGATAGCAGCGGCAGCTACAGCTCGAAGGCAGGCAGGCAAGGCTCTGGCTACGGGGTCAAGAGTGGCAGAGAAGTAAGCGCATGGTCGTTGCTTTGGGCCAATGGACTGGGTCAAGACAGATAAAGCACACCCCTCCCTTTCGTGAGTGTAGAGGGAGAAGGGCTTTGTGTAATCGGGGGTACCTAGGACAGGGGCTGAACAAAGAGCATCTCGTAGCTCTATGAAGGAGGATTGGCATTCAGGGGTCCAAGGGAGGGGGAAGGGGACATCTTTAGCTAGCAGAGAAAGCAGCAGTTTCACAATGAGGCTGAAGTTTGACAACCACTGCCGACAGAAGGAGGTGAGGCCTAGTAGGGAGCGGACCTGTTTCTGAGTCTTTGGGGCAGGGGTTTCAAGAATGGTTTGGATCCGGGCCGGAGTAAGTTTTCTTCCGTCTTTGGACAGAAGGTGGCCTAAGTAAGTGACCTGGGGCTGGCAGAATTGCAACTTCTTCTTGGAGACCTTGTGGCCATTGTCCGCAAGGAAGTGCAGGAGTTGAATGGTGGCTGTGACTGCTAGTGGAGTGGTGTCGGCCGCCAAAAGGATGTCATCGACGTATTGTATCAACACCACCCCATTGGGTAACTGGACCTCGTCCAGTTGTCTCTTGAGGGCCTGACTGTAGATGCTGGGGCTTTCTGTGTAGCCCTGGGGTGCTCGACAGAATCTATATGAGCGGGCTTTTAGGGTGAAGCCCAAGAGATATCGGCTGTCTGGGTGGATGGGGATAGAGAAAAATGCGTTTTTGAGGTCAATGACAGTGAAGGTGGTGGTAGTAGAAGGAATCAAAGTCAGGATAGTGGTGATGTCTGAGACCACGGGGTACTCGGGTACAACTACTTTGTTGATCTCTCGAAGGTCGATGATGAAGCGGTATGCTTTCTCATCTCCCTCTCCTTGTTTCTTGATGATGGGCAAGATAGGGCTGTTGCAAACGTTGCTAACCACTTCCTCTACCACTCCTGCGTCTATCAGTGACTGAATAATCTTTACCAATGCCTTCTCGCCCTCGGGTGATATCCGATACTGTGGAAGTTTTGGGAGTATTGCGTCCGGTCGAACAGTGATGTGCACTGGGTCAATCATCATGCGTCCTACGTCCGAATCTGTCTTGGCCCACAGATACAGAGGCAGAGTGTCAAGTAGGGACGAGTCAGTGTCAGTGATGGAAAACATGCGTCGGGAAGGGCAATGTCTAAGCAGAATGGAGTTGTCGTACAGGAAAACTCGGACTCCGTCTTGGGAACATCTAATAGTCGCTCGGAAATGCTTCAGCAAGTCGAGTCCCATAATGGCGTCAGGGGTATTGTCGGAAAGCAGAAACGTTGTGTCAGTTGTATTGTTCTCTAAGTCAAAGGGGATCGGAGTGGACAAAGGGTTAGTGGAGGGCGTTCCATCGAAACCTATCAATGTCACAAGTGAGCCAGACAAGGGTGCCCTTGGAATCAGTCGTTTAGATAACGCACTACTTGTCGCGCCAGTGTCTACCAGAAATGGAGACTTTGTACCCAGGACCTTAGCGGTGACATAAGGACCTTGCTGGTCAACATAGAGCTCGACTGGATCCCTCCCTTGCCCTTGGCAGTCCTATGCGAAGTCGCGGGCATCGTTGCAGTCAGACTGCTGGTACTGGTTCTGTCTGGGTCGGTCAAATGTATTTGGTCTGCTTGATTTATCGTTAGTCGTGTCATTTGCGGGCCCCTGTTGCTGTCCTCTATTTCTCGGTCCACCCGCTACGTCCTTGGGGTCCCTATTTCTGTTCATCTCCAACAGAACCGGGAACTGGGATTTCCAATGGCCGAATCCTTTGCAGAAGGCACACTGGTCCTTGCTAATGTTTGTACGTCCAATGTGGGGTGTTGAGGTGCGGTCTTTAGGAGGTGCGTTCCTAGGGACATTTGTCTGGTAGTTTCCTTTGTATTGCTCTCATCCTATAGTCACCCCTTGCAACTGCGCAATCATCACCCTCTCTTTTAAGTCTTTCTTCTTTTTCTCTGTTGCTCTATTGTTTTCATTTTTCTGGTGCTCGTAATATTGGGCCATCTGAAGGATAGCCGCAGGTTTGGAGGCCGCCCAACTACTCTTACTGGCCTGCAGTTTCTGAGAGACCTCCGGCGACAAACCCTTAACATAATTCTGGACAAACAGGTGGTGTCCGGTTGCAGTGGTCATGTCCTGGCCGCTGTAATCGGAGAACACCGTTTCAAACCGGGAGAAGTAGTCCGATACATCTTTCTGGGGTTTTTGACGACAAGCCGTTACTATCGACCTGTCCACTTTCTTTTCTGGGATCAGGGTTTTCAATTTCTGTACAGTTTTGTCTGGGAGGTCTAAAATGGATTTCAAAGGCTTCTGTCCAGGTTCTCGTTGCCTATCTATGCCATCGAGTTGTGACCAGGTATGTCCGAACAGCTCAAGTTGGTCGACTTTCCGGATTTGCTTCCACACATCAGCTGGTAGACATAACCCGAAAAACAAGTCGATGTCAGCCAGGGTCATAATCGTTGAACCTAGGGCTGTACCTAATTCAGTGTAGAAGGCAGTGGGGTTTTTACGTAAATCGGGCAGAGATTTCCGGAACGTCAGAATATCTTGCCGATCCCATGGCTGGTAGACCCAGTTGTACACTACCCTCCCTCTTGCATCTTGGTGGTTGACGTCATCGTGTGCTCCTAGACCTCGTGGAGGAACCCAGTAGGGGGCAGCCTCTCTTATTGGCATCATGGTGCTAGCTCGCTCAGTTCGTGGTTCGGTTGCTACGGGTGTCGTGGGTTTAGCTTCCGATTCCTGTTCAGTGAGGTGGCGGAAAACCTCAAGCCTACGCGTAAGGAGGTCCGTCACATCACACTCGCCCTCATCCCCGATATCGATCTTTCTATACAGAGTCGTTAGGCTCTCTGGACCTTTTTCTCGATATCGGTCCTCATACGCATTCAGGGCATGATAACACAGTCGTACGGCAAAATGTCGTCTGTGGCTCCCTGCATATGAGTTGAACATATCCGTGATGTGCTTTTCACTTTCCTTTCTTTCTACCAGTGTCCTCACTATCTTGTCAATCCCTGCTCGCTCATCCTTGCTTAATCTGTTCGTTCTTGCGGAATCAGCCTTTCGGGTCTCTGGGTCATCTAACACTGTCGCTTGTGCTGTATCTAGTCCAAGGGGTTCGGCCGGCGCGGAGGCCATAGGGACCGAAGCTCTGGTACCACTCTCGTCTGTGCTTGGGGATAGCGGGTGCGGTGCTAAAGTTTGGGAAGGGGCATATGGAGGGGGCATGTAGATGATCGGAGGACCTAACAAGAGATCATCGTTGGCTCGCTGTTTAGAGGGTAATTCAGGGTAGAGCGTAGAGGGCGTTCTAACCGGACACTGGCTTGATGTCTCTACCTCTAGTTTCTGTTTGGCTTCTTCTCTTTCCTTAATTTCTTCTTCTAATTTCTTGGCTGCTAGGTGGGCTGCCTTTCGCAGCTCTTTTCCCAACCTACTTTCATTTCTCTTTTTACGCTGTTCGGTTTCTTTGCGCCACATGCCGAGACTATCAAGCATAGTGGGCGTTGTCTTGTGTTTCCCAAGGGCTGTTTCTAGCGCGCTTATTTTATCTTCGTCGAAGGATCCTTTCAGTGGCCACTGACTTTTCTGATCCTTCTTCGTATATTTATGCCACAGCTTGCTATAAGCTATAGCGATCAATCCATGCTTCATGAACATGTCCTTATTAGGGGTGCCTTCCAGTGGAGCCGGATGGTTCATCTCTAATAAGCGGTGGAGTTCTGGACTTTTTGGTTCCGTCCAGAGGTGTCAGGGAACAACACCCAAAGACCCCGGAGTTCCACCTGCCTTGGTGCGCAAATGAACAGAAACACGGGCTTCTCGATGGTGGCGTCAAAGACCAAAGGTTTATTACTGCAGGGACACAGAAGTCACAGAAACCACACATGGGCAGATTCTAGGAGCCTGTTCAAATTGTACAAAGAGGGTTGCTCCTTATATACTGAATTTTAAGCTGGGGGCAAATTCTTTACATGTAATACATTCCCAAAACCTTTGTATCTAAAACAATAAATATTTGGTGTTACACAAGAACCGTCGATAATATCTGATGCCAAACATTACGAAGAGGGGTTCCCACTAGTTCATCACAATCCCTTGTCAATAATGCATTCAAGAGCCGGACCGCCTCATCGTAAATTTCGTTACCTCCCCCAATAAAGATTCAGAAAGAAAGGAACGGAGCCAGGTGTGGAAGATAGAAAAGTGGGATAAGGGATGCTTGTGGGTTGTAAATGGGCAAGGCTACCGGCTTCGGCCGCCTAATCATGATCGGGACAATGGACACGAGAACCAGTTCGGTAGGGCTGGCCTCGGGCAGAGGAGGCAGCCTTTGTCGAGTCATGCAGCTACAGCGTGTTCTGTTCCAAGGTGCACGTGTCACTGAAAGAGGTGAATCTCCGGCTAAGGCTACGTGTCCTTAATCGAAATGAAATGATCAGAGGTTATTGCGTATGTGAGGGCAAGAAACACAAAATGGCTGCCATGCTCTAAGATGGATGCCGTGGGTGCATCAGAAATGTGTTCAAAACAGGAGTACTCTTGCTCGTAGCATAGCGAAAACACCAGGATATGCTAAATGGATCATTTGCGGTTCGCTGATACCAATATTATGTATTTCCGACAATATTGAAAACACGGGTTCAAATCGTCACGGAACCTCAGACCCTCCTTTTGCCCTTACATAGGCAATTACTCAGTCTATGTCAGAGTCTAATTCTATGCTCATCAGGTCAGTGACATGCTGTTGTATCATCATCCTTTCTCGTGCCTTTTCTCCAAACGCAGGTGGTTTCCTAAAACAGGTTGCAGCACAAAGACTACACAGAGCTGGACCACACTGGATAATCAGGCAGCATGAGAAGAGGAATACTAAGATTACACCAATGACCATCAGAACCTTCCATCCCCACGCTGATATCAGAGTCCAAAACCACTCCATGAAGGACCAGTTTCCCTTGTCTACGTGAATAGAATCGGAAATCTTGTGTAGCTTCGAGATCGCCTCATAGACTGTTGGAGCATTATTAGGAATAAAGACACAGCAGCTCGATTGGATCATTCTGCATACCCCACCTCGATCTGCAAGTATAACGTCTAGAACCATACGGTTCTGCAACGTCATGAGTCTATCCGCCTGAAGCTCAGCTGTCAAATTGCTAAGGGCACCAGCAGTTTCGGTAATAGTAGATTCAACTACCCGTGTTAGCTGACGTATGTTTCTACTATTGGCCATAGGCCCCCAGAACGGAAGGAAGCCTTTGAAGAAGTCTCCAGCTTCCTGACCAGCAGTATCTTCCTTGCTGAAGACACCTCTCGCTACTCTGGTCCTGTGATAATCAGATGAAGCAGTGTATGTTGGGGGCAACAATCGAGCAATGTAACATGAACCTAAAAAGTCGGCAGGCAACCATGTATAAGCTCGGTCTCGACAGATGAAGTAGGTACCCCTAGCAGTAAGAAAGGCAGGGGAAGAGTTAGCCGGAAACACATAAGTCTCTACGCACTCACTCCTCCCTAGCTGAGCTCTCGGATTTCTCCCATTACCTTGCAAACAGACCTGACCTCGGTGAGGTACGACCCAGATTGGAGTTGAGCTTTTACGCTTGCTTTCTCCCAAACTAAGGCGATACTCTGAAGAATTCCAACTTAAATATACTCGCAATTCGTCTCTAGGGTAAGATGGAGTATTATTGACGTCCTTGATCATGTCAATAATTCCCTGGACTAAAGCTTTGTTGGCAGAGTTATATTTAGTGGACCGTGGTGGACGTGGAGGATAGGTTTCAAGGGCATAAGCAAAGATGGTTTGAAGGGCCTGAAATGATCCATTGTAGCTGAAAGGCAAAACCAGATAGGGAATACCTTTATCCATAGTGTGGGGTATCAAGCCACACACCCAGCAGTCTGTAGTGTTAACTACCAGTTGGTGTTGATACAAGAGTTGTACAAAAGTGTTATTAATGAATTCTGAGCGTCGAGCTTGCTCATGTTCAGGAAACGAGTGGAAAGAGTGTATAGAAGAAACAGTAGAAGTAGCAGGATCAAGGGGAGGTACTGTAGTTACTGGCACAAAAATCAAACTTATACCGAAAACGATTCCACCCACCAATGTTATCAAAACAATCAAAAATGTAATGGCACATTGTATTAAAAAGCATTTGCTGTGAAGAACTCTGTAAAGTCTGTTTCTGCGAACATAAATCACATTTTCTCGTTGCAGCGCAGGAAGCTCCATCTTCTACAATCCGCTCGCGACCACTGATGATGTGTACGTAGATGAAAATGCCTCTATCAGCCCTGGGAGTTCCCAGAACCAACAGAAGGATCGACCTTGTGTCAGACCCCCGCAGATTCAACTAGGCACACAGCCACGACCCTACGGCTACCCAGACGGCAAGGCAATTTTAAAAACAATAAAACAATAGCAAACTTCCTGGCTGAAGGCAAAAGTTCAAAATTTCAAAATATCACAATGGGCAGTTGCCTGCTTTATTTGTCCATATTACGAGGTCGTAAATTGTATCTTTGCTTTGCAGGAACTGTTTGGTCGGCAAATAGTATATCACTAGTAGTTGTTGCAGTGTTCAGGTTCGCAGATGACAGAGTTCTTTCTGATGCAGGGGACAAATGTTCAGAGTTCAAAGGAGTCTTTTCAGGAGGAGAGTCAGAGTTTGGAGTGTCGTTAATCAATTCGGCATCACTGAAAGGGATGAACTTTGGTGTACGTTCAAATTCGGAGGCACCAATTCCCTTCTTCACCCAGTCGTCGTAAGGAAGTGGCAAAGGTACACGCTTGACATGAGATGCGTGCACCCAATGCTTGCGGCCAGCTACACGAACTGCTGTTCTTGTTGCAAGCAGGACTTGGAAGGGGCCGACGTATCTGGGCTGAAGGTTCTTCGTCCTCGCGAAGTTTCTGATCACGACTTGATCGCCGGGTTTCAGCTGATGCCCTGGACTCTCCGGAGGCTTTGGCAATGCATCGAAAACCTGTTGGTGAATAAGACTCAATTTAGCAGTCAAGTCGTAAAGGTAGTCTATCAACATAGGGTATTCCAGAGAACAAAATTCCTTAGGCCTCGGCACTCCCCAAATATTTGCCGGGCGGCCAAAAACTATTTCATAGGGGCTAAGCCCCACTCTAGAATGTACAGTTGCTCTCGTTGATAGCAAAGCCAAAGGAAGTGCGTCTGGCCAGGGTAAACCCGTGGATGCTTGTATTTTAGCTAGTTTCAGCTTGAGGGTGCCATTGTAACCCTCCACTAAACCAGCAGACTGGGGATGGTTTGCACTGTGGAACTTCTGTTTTATGCCTAGGCCGGTACATACACTCTGCATAACTTTCCCTATAAACTCACTTCCGTTATCTGACCATACAATCCGTGGCATTCCAAATCTAGGAAAATATTCTTTGAGAAGAATTTTGGCAGTTGATAGGGCAGTATTGTCCTTTAGTGGATATGCTTCGATCCATCTGGAAAAAGCACAGACTACCACCAGGACGTATTTCAGATTATTACAGCGATCCATGTGAATGAAGTCTAACTGAATCACTTCAAAGGGACAGGAAGGAGGAGCGAAGTGACCAGCAGGAGTTGGGGTTCCCTTGCCAGGATTATGCATCAGGCATACCATACAATTTTTCACCACTCTCTCTGCACATTTACTGATCCCATCATTCTTCCAGACTGGAGCCAACATCTTACAAATTCCTTTAGAACTTATATGCGCTACTCCATGCGCCATTGTCACCACTGCAAGCACATACGCATCAGGCAACATCCAACGCTGCTGTTCCGTCAAATCAATCCAACACCCATTCGAATCCAACTTGCCCGTACTTTCTCTCCATACACGTTTTTCTTCCTCAGTTGCCTCTTTCTGAATCTCTTTCACACTTTCCATTGTATCCTCACACATTCCAGACTCAGCAATCCATCTTGCAGACGTAGCAACATACATTCTGCTCATCATGTCTCTAGCTGTCTGTTTAGCAGTCTCATCAGCAAAAGCATTCCCACGACCAACATCATCCGTGATTGCTTTATGAGCACTGCACTTTACAATCGCAACTTCAGTCGGCAAGGTTAGAGATTCCAACAGGTCGTTAACTAGCTGACCATGTTGAATCTTAGTCCCATGGGACGTAATGAAACCTCTTTCTTTCCACAAACGGCCAAAACTATGGGCCACGCCAAATGCGTACTGACTATCTGTGAACACATTCACTCTCTTTCCCTTAGCCAAAACACACGCTCTTGTTAGAGCTATTAATTCTGCAGCTTGGGCAGAATTCTGACTCACTCTTGCAGTCTCCACAATCGTCTTCAAAGTCGTTACTGCGTAAGCAGCAGTCACATCACCATTCTCCAATTTAAAACATGATCCATCCACATACAGCGTACCATCTGGATCTGATAATGGAGTATCCTTTAAGTCAATGCGTCCTTTTGTCTCTTCCTCCGTTCTAAAACAACAATCATGTGGCTCGGAATCACTCGATTCTTGATTAGCCGGCAACAACGTTGCTGGATTCAATACATTACATCTTTTGATCTGAATATGACTCGCTAGTAATGTCAGCTCATAACCAGATAGTCTCGCACTGGTAAGGTGTTGTGTCTTAGTTCGGTTCATGAGTGTATCCACAGCATGAGGAACCATGACCACTAGCATGTTGTTCATCACCAAACCAGCAGATTGTCGAATGGAAGCCGCAGCTGCCGCTGTAGCTCTCAAACAACTAGGTAACGCTCTAGCTACCGGGTCTAATGTTGATGAAAAATACGCACAAGGGCGTTGTTTATCACCAAATGTCTGTGTCAGAACACTCAACGCGCAACCTTCTCTCTCGTGAACGTAGAGCGTGAATGGCTTACTGTAATCAGGTGTACCCAATACAGGAGCTGAACACAGTGCTTTTCGTAATTCAGTAAAACTCTCCTGACATTCATCAGACCATGGCACCGGACTCGGAACATTTTTCCCAGTCAAAGCTACCAAAGGTTTTGCTAAAAGAGAAAAATTTGGGATCCACTGCCTACAGTAAGAGGTAATACCTAAAAAGGCACGTACTTCTCTCTGTGTGCGAGGAACACTCATTTGCGTAATTGCTTTTATTCTCTCTGGGGTCAACTTCCTTCCCTCCTTTGACAAGAGATGACCTAGGTAGGTCACTTCTTGGCAGCAGTATTGCATTTTCGAAGGTGACACCTTGTGATTCAAATTAGACAAATGATGTAACAACGAGATCGTAGCTGCCTTGCAAGTTTCCTTATCATCAGCAGCCACTAGAAGATCGTCTACATACTGTACTAGAGCGGAACCTGGAGGAAGGACAAAGGCATCTAACTGACTTTTTAATGCTTGACTGTAAATAGATGGGCTCTCACAATAGCCTTGTGGAGCGCGTTTAAATCTGAAACTTCGACCTCCTAGACAGAAGCCAAAAATATCTCTGCTTTCCTCGGCTATCGGAATGCTGAAAAAGGCATTCTTCAAGTCAATGACTGAAAACCAAGTAGCTGTAGCAGGAATTAATGTTAGCAAGGCAGTAATGTCTGGAACCACAGGAAACTGCGGAACTACAATCTTATTAACTTCTCTGAGGTCGATAACAAACCTATACACTGGAGGCTTTGTAGGATCAGTTCGTTTCAAAATCGGTAATACAGGACTGTTACAGACATTTCCTCTAGTTTCTTCAACCACACCTTTCTTAATCAAATCTTGTACAATCAATAAAATTGCACGTTCACCTTCAGTAGAGATTTTGTATTGAGGAATTCTTGGAAATTTTACATTCGCTTTCAAAGTGACTACATATGGTGGTATTTCCAAAAGGCCTACATCGTTAGGACCAGTCGCCCAAAGAGTATCAGGGAGTGAACGCAGCTCTGGCGGGAGTGTATCCATTGACAAGTACATCGGAGAGGTGATTCTTTTACCCAATGTAAGCTGTACTCCTTCCGGAGAACAGTACAATGTCGCATATAGTCGTTTTAACAAGTCTAAACCAAGCAGATTTTCATTACAACCTGTCGTCAAAATCAGGGGTGCTTTCAATTGACACGGTCCAACAGAAATAGACAAAGGACCAGATATGGGGTTGTAAACAGGGGCGCCTGAAAAACCTACAGAAACATTTGTTGAGCCGGACAAAGGTGCGCCAGGGAGTTTCGCATGAATGATAGAACTTTTTGCTGCACCAGTATCCAACAGAAACGGTTCGACTACACCTGATGTTGCTACTGCGACATAAGGCCCACTCTGATCCACTGGAACTGATACTACTCCCTCTCTCTGTCCATGGCTGTCCTAGTACCCATTTTGCTGAAATCCCTCATCCACTTCACAATAGTCTTCAACAAGATACTGTTGAGATCTATTTTGCTGGGCAGACTGTCCATTTCGTTGATCAAAGTGATTGGAAGGACGATCATTCGTTTGTGGAGGCATAGCACCTCGCCCTCGACCTCTAGAATTTTGCACAAAACCACCACGACCTCTCTGAGCTGCTGCTGCATTATTTTGCGCTAAAATCGGACACTCATTTTTGTAGTGACCCTCTTTCTTACAGTACGCACACTGGTTCCACTGATATTGAGGCCTCGGTGAACTATAATCTGTTCTTTGATATGAACCCTGTTGCGTATTATTCTGATTCATGCGAGGCGGATACGCCTGTTGCAAAAGAACTTTAGTTTTTAAATCTTTCGTTTTCTTATCTGATTTTTCTTTTTCCTCTTTATCTCTATTTTCATAATACTGTGCAGTTGCAAGTATTTGCGCAGTTGTAGAAACAGCCCACGCACTCTCGGAATCTTTTAATTTATTGCATAATTCAGGTAACAAATTATGCACAAATTTATCGACAAACAGTCTCTGTCCTCCTTCTGTGCTCATATCCTGACCACTGTGATCTACAAAAGTCTCTTCGAACCTCGTGAAGAAATCGGAGACACTTTCGTCTTTCTTCTGCCTGCATGCTGACAACTTGTCCCAATTAACACGCAATGCGGGCATCAGAGTCTTCATTAAGTCTATTATCCTCCCTGGAAGGTTAGCAATTAGAGGTTCGGGTTTTGCACCACCTACTTGCTGGCCATCCGCTGCAACAATAGCTGCCCAATCACCACCTAGGGCAACTGGATGATTCTCTCTACGAATTTTAGCCCAAATTGGTTGAGGAACTACATTACCAAATAACATATCGATGTCTGCTAAGTTCATTATACAAGCCTCAACTGTCTGTGTTAGTTCCTTATAGTATCCAGCAGGATTCTTACGCAGGTCTGGCAAGGCCTGCTTCACTGCTAGCACTTCTGCTCGTTTCCACGGAATGTGTATCCACACTCTTTGGAATTGCGCCGGAGCAGCAAGAATACCATTTGGTACATCAGCTTGCACAGCTTCGCGCCAAATTGGAGGAACCTCCCTCATTGGATATTGGCGACTTAGCTTCGTCTTACTTTTCTCTAAATCTTGCGGTGAACAAAGTGATGGATCATTTCTATAATTTAAAATCAGTTCCATCGCTTCTTCTATATTTTCACCTACTATCATTCCTGCAGCAAACTCTTTCTGAACCTTAATTAAATCTTCTAAATTTGATTCAACATCATCTTCTTCTATTTCCTCTCGTAACAGCGAGCACATCTCATCAAAGACATACCGTTGTGTTGGTTCTTTCCACTGCATAAACGTGTCTAGCACATCTCTCGTACTATATCTCCTACTCTTCGAAATCCATCTGAGAGCCGTGGAATCTAGAATTCCCCGTTCTTCAGTACTCGGAAGCTGACTACGTCTCTGAACAGAGTCAGAAGTAGGAGTCTTGATTAAAGTTTTATATAAAGGAGACAGAATGTTAGAAACAGAATCAGTGATTCTTCGACGAACAGAAAGTGGAGTCAACACACTCGCAGACGCAGAGAACACAGTAGAGGTAGGAACTGATAGCGGGACAGTAGAAGTATCGAGAAAGATAGTTTGTGGAACAGTAGGTGTAAGCGAGACAGATACAGGTATAGAAGTTGGCAACCCAGGAGGAGGAGGAGCCGTAGGAACATTCACATTGACCACAGGAGGTACAGGAACTTGATTCTGAGGGGCAGGAGCAGGAATACCAGGTTGTCCAGCAACCGGCAATTGTACATTCGGTAAAGGTGGAGCCGTAGCACCCTGTGCATACGGTGGAGGTGACCGTAACAAATAAGACAACAGAGGATCGTTTTCAGAATCCTCTAGTATCTTAGCTGTTTTTGATGGCAAGGCAGGGTAGCACTTGTCAATCGCTAAATTATGCTCTCTAATGGCCACCTCTATGGCCTTCTCTGACTCGTTAACTTGCAGCTGCTTAGCCGCTTGCTCCAGAGTCAACTCTTCTTGCTCTTTTTGTTCTTTCTTTAACCTCTTCATTTCTCTCTGTTTGGATTCTTTTCGCCAGTAACGGAAAGAATCAAACATTGCCGGCCGGGCTTTCTTCCTAAACAATTTCGCTTCCAAATTGTCAAGAATTTCGGGTTCAAAACTACCATGCAGTGGCCAACTAAGGACACCATCTTTCTCAGTGTATCGGACCCACACCTCATTATAAGATATAGGACCCACACCATGTTTACAGTACAAGTCATATAGGGGAGTCCCAATCGGAGGAACCAGACATGAGTCCTCCAATCGTGAGTCACTGTTGCAACCAAAACAAGACAACATACAGTTTCTCCGACTTACCATTTTGCAATCCGGAACACAGAACAAACAAAAACAAGAAACGAATATGTGCACTTGAACCAAGAACTTAGGCCTACCAAAACGAACTGATGTATCGATACCCAAACTAAACCAAATAGATTATCGTAACCAGAACAACCAGTGATAATCTTACGAAACCAAACCAAACCAAGAACAAAAAAAAGATTTTAACAACCCTCACGAAGTAACCAGCTAGCAACCACTAAATACTTAACTGAGGCACTGAAGACGTCACCAAGGAGAAACCCGTCACGTTTCGCTGTACTAAGGACTGCACCTCGGGTCCAAGACAGGGCGACGGTCAAGGCAACGGCCCACTGCAGCCGTCCTGAACGGGAACCCTCGTGGAAGAGAACTTCGGGCCACTTTTGCGATATGCCGGGATCGATGAAGTGGGGCGCCTCCCTCAGGAATCTTCACACGAAGCTTCTCGAACTCTTCAGGCTTTTGGACCGGTACCGAATGACGTCGCCCCACATTGGGCGCCAATTGGAGTTCTGGACTTTTTGGTTCCGTCCAGAGGTGTCAGGGAACAACACCCAAAGACCCCGGAGTTCCACCTGCCTTGGTGCGCAAATGAACAGAAACACGGGCTTCTCGATGGTGGCGTCAAAGACCAAAGGTTTATTACTGCAGGGACACAGAAGTCACAGAAACCACACATGGGCAGATTCTAGGAGCCTGTTCAAATTGTACAAAGAGGGTTGCTCCTTATATACTGAATTTTAAGCTGGGGGCAAATTCTTTACATGTAATACATTCCCAAAACCTTTGTATCTAAAACAATAAATATTTGGTGTTACACAAGAACCGTCGATAATATCTGATGCCAAACATTACGAAGAGGGGTTCCCACTAGTTCATCACAATCCCTTGTCAATAATGCATTCAAGAGCCGGACCGCCTCATCGTAAATTTCGTTACCTCCCCCTAATAAAGATTCAGAAAGAAAGGAACGGAGCCAGGTGTGGAAGATAGAAAAGTGGGATAAGGGATGCTTGTGGGTTGTAAATGGGCAAGGCTACCGGCTTCGGCCGCCTAATCATGATCGGGACAATGGACACGAGAACCAGTTCGGTAGGGCTGGCCTCGGGCAGAGGAGGCAGCCTTTGTCGAGTCATGCAGCTACAGCGTGTTCTGTTCCAAGGTGCACGTGTCACTGAAAGAGGTGAATCTCCGGCTAAGGCTACGTGTCCTTAATCGAAATGAAATGATCAGAGGTTATTGCGTATGTGAGGGCAAAAAACACAAAATGGCTGCCATGCTCTAAGATGGATGCCGTGGGTGCATCAGAAATGTGTTCAAAACAGGAGTACTCTTGCTCGTAGCATAGCGAAAACACCAGGATATGCTAAATGGATCATTTGCGGTTCGCTGATACCAATATTATGTATTTCCGACAATATTGAAAACACGGGTTCAAATCGTCACGGAACCTCAGCGGTCCGGGCTAAACAGGCTACCAATCAGTGGGGAGAAGATAGGCAAGACGGATTACAACGGGGACAAAAGTCTGCACTACCTATCTTATCACTGCGTGCAAAGACTAGACAGAATATTTCTATTCTTCGTTGTTTGCAGGCGGTGAATACCTCAAAAGAACCTATATTGAACAGTCAATGTTCGGTCAATCAAACAATCAATGCGGAGAATAAGTAGGCACGACGGGTTACAACGGGGACAAAAGTCTGCGTTACCTACCCTTTCACTACCTGCAAAGAGAGAACCTGTTCTTCCCTGTTTGCAGACAGAGAATCTCCAGAAAACAATCCGCGAACAACAGTTCGGGCCAAACAATCAATCAGTGGGGGAGGAAGATAGGCACGACGGATTACAACGGGGACAAAAGTCTGCGTTACCTATCCTTCACTGCTTGCAAAGAGAGAGCCTGTTGTTTCTCCATTTGCAGACAGTGAATCTCCAAACAAACCAACAAAAGAGTAATACTAGTATTATCCAAATCAAACAATCATTTCGCAATTTGTCGCGTTTACACGACCTTACCCGGACCCCATGGACAGTTTCTTGTCTTCCTAATCCAGCGCCCGATCGTCCTCTATTCTTCGTGATCTTCGCGGCACTCCTGATGGTTCCCAGTCAGGACCGTAGATCACTTGAGAGAGGTCTGTTTGGAACCAGTGAAGTTCGGATGATCGGCTGTCAGACGACCGTCTATCGGACAGGAGCTCTCCCGATCGTTGCAGTCGTTCACTCTGTCGTCAGGACCTCTCCCACTGGATCCACGAGTCGCTGATGGGCCCCACGTTGGGACGCCAATTGTGGAAAAAGGTAGGGCCGATGACCTTTTTCAGAGTTGCCCGGTGTTAACCGCCTCTATTACCACTCAAATTACCAAACAAAGAGGCAGGCGCTGGAGACTGGAAGGCAGGAAACAGAAGTTTTATTCCGACGGAGCAGAACACATCAAATCAGACAACAGGGTATCTTCTCGAGGTGCTCTAACCACATCTCTGAGGCCTGGCCTCTTATACACAGGTTTATGATCTTTATTACAGTTTATTGCATGCGGCACATTCTTGCAAATGCTTTGAAGTATGAAAGGACATCCTCGGAATCCCCGCTTCAGGCCCGTTCCCACACATATTTACAGTTGAAGTCCCCACCCCGGTCACAACAGGTGATGATTGTCGCGCAGCTGGACATTCCGCCGATTCACGGAATGTGTGTGGTTGATCGGATCTCATGGGGTGGGGGCTTTGATCAACTCGTGGATCCTTTGATGGGAGAAGTTTCCTACTGTATGGGGGGGGGGGCAATAAACAGCATCCGCAGGGCCAGGTGGCGGCCTGGGAACGAGTAAGACAAACGGGCACAGAGGAAAGGGGGTTTTTATCAAAGGACCCGGGATCATGAAAGGAATGGAGGGAGGTGTTGAGCTGGGAACAGGATGGGGTTCCGAGGCAGAGCTGTGCTGAAGAGGGGTTTATGGCCCAAGGCATGTGAGAGCGGGGGCTGTCAGCGCGCGGGGGATGTTTGCGAGGTCAGGAGAGAGAGAGACGCGCTGGCTGTCAGCGATGGGCAGAGAGGCCATGGCATTTTAAATGGCTGCCGCTTACGCGCACGAATGGGCTCGAAAAGGGGGCAAGATGGCGCTGATAATGTTGACACTGCAGTCTAGGTTTTAACAAAGGCGGACAGCGATTATTTGTGGATACATTTTTATTTAACTTACTTCCTGAATTGTCCCATAAGTTGAAAGACTCTGAAAGTTCTTGGGCTGTTTCTTCTTCTGCACAGATATTAGCTACTGCTCAGCATTACGAGAATAGGGATAAAGAAGAGAAAGATAAGATGGAAAAGAAGACTAAGGAATTAAAAACGAAGGTTCTTCTTCAACAGGCTTATCCCCCTCGCTCTGGCCAGCGTCAGTTTCAACAGCCTCCTCAGACTCAGAGGTTGTTACAGAAACCTGTACATCTTGCTCCGCGACCTTTGCTTGGTCCTAATCAATGTGCCTATTATAAAGAAGAAGGTCATTTTAAGAATAGCTGTCCGGTTTTATTGCAGCGTAATGGTGGATTTCCAGGATGGCGAGGCCGTGCTGGGTTTCAATCAGCCCCTAGAGGTAGAGGGCGAGGTACGTTGCCTCAAGGACAGCGTTCCTTTCCCCCTCAGAATTCTTTAAATTATTTTGATCAGCAAAATACTCAGTCTGCGCAATATTACAATGACGATTATTGTGTTGAGAGTGAAGTTCAGGATTTTCATTCTAGTTAGGACAGCCATGGACAAAGTAAGGGAGTCGTATCAGTTCCAGTGGATCAGTATGGACCTTATTTTGAAGTAGTTGCATTGGGTGTTGTAGAGCCATTTCTTTTGGATACTGGTGCAATGAGAAGTTCTATCATGCATTCCAAACTCCCTGGGGCACCTTTGTCTGGCTTAACAAACGTTTCTGTCGGAATTTCTGCCGCCCCAGTTGCTAACCCAGTTTCTTGTCCTTTGCCTCCTTCGATTGGTCCTTACAATCTGGAAGCTCCGCTTATTCTAACGACTGGTTGTGGTGAAAACTTATTGGGTTTGGATTTGTTGAAATGTCTTCATGCAACGTTGTATTGTTCCCCCTCTGGTGTGCATCTTACCTTGGGTGAGAAATTGGTTTCTCCTACATATCTATCTAAAGATCGATTTCTGCCTGAGTTGCAGTCTCTTCCTGCTACGCTTTGGGCTACAGGTCCGAATGATGTTGGTCTACTTCAGATTCCACCTTATGTGGTTACTATTAAGCCTGATGTTAAATTACCACGCATTCCTCAGTATAAGATTTCTAATGATGGTGAACAAGCTTTGTTGGCTATTATCTATGATTTGGTTCAGAAGGGTGTGGTCAAAGAAACAAGGGGTAATGTTTGTAACAGTCCTGTTCTACCTGTTCTTAAACGCACTGATCCTTCTCAGCCTCCTGTGTATTGCTTTGTGATCGATCTTCAGGGGGTCAACAAGGTTGTTGTCCCCCAGTTTCCTGATGTCCCAGATATCACTGCTTTGCTTACTATGATACCCGCTTCAGTGGCATGGTTCTTGGTTATCGACCTGAAGAATGCTTTCTTTAGCATTCCTATTGCTGAGGAAAGTAGGGATATTTTTGGCTTCTCTCTCGGAGGCCGAAGTTTTCGGTTCAAGCGTCCACCTCAAGGTTAGGCTTTCAAATCTCAGCTTGATGCTTTAGTTTTGCCTCCAGATGCCACTTTGATTCAGTAGGGTAACGATTTGTTGGTTGCTGCTGATTCGGAGGATGTCTGTAAGGATGTGACTGTTTCTTTGTTGCATTATATTAGATCCACTGGTGCACTCCTTGTTTAAACTGTATGAATCCTTATAATTTATTTAGTTTAGTGCACTCCTTCCAAAGTGTTGTGTCTAAGAACACTGTTAAGTAACTGATTACTAGGAAAGGTGGAGGTCCCCCACCTTTAAAGGTCGTGTGCACCAGTGTTCAAAATTGGCCTGAAGAGGTCATTCCAAAGTTTATCATTTATTCATTTCAAACACGTATCTCAAATGAATTCATCCAAGTCATCGTTTGATTATTCTTTTCTTGTGATCATTTATTTGTTTGTATTTGACGTGATCATCTTGATTAAATCATATTCACTTCTCATTTACCCAATGCATTTCGGGTCAGGGACCCTTCATCTGGGGTCTCTATAAGGAAAAACAAGGACTTTTATGAGCTACCCTTACATATCTCTTATTACAATGCTTAAACATTAGAAAAAACTAGAAAAAACTTAACAGCAACTCTATAAGCAAACCATTCGATCAGTGGGTGTATCTAATCGCTTTACAATACTCTCTGTACTCAAAATGGTCTCGACATTTCACGGGGAACGTTAATTTAACCAAACTAAGTTTCAAAATCTAAAAAAACTGCATAGCTTCTTAAACTCGCTAAGATAGTTTGTTGCGCAAAATTATAAAGCCTCTGTTCGCTGTTAGTACTCACGGAAGTGAAAATTCGTGTCAGCTTCATGGTGTAGCCATTCCTTCATGTGCTAGCAGTTTAGCTGCATGTCTGGTTTAAAAACAGTGCTGTGAATGGGTCACGTGTGTGTCACATGATCGCAACTTGATAGCTCTCAAGTTTAAACTCAAAACTAAACGCTGATGGAACATGAGAAAAATTAATAACAGTAAATAAACTGGGATCAAGAAAGTAGAATTGTAAAATTACAATTACAACGTAGTGTGATGAAATCCTTACGCGCTGGCGTTCTACTGAGAGTAATGCTATTGGAAAACTCTCCACTGATTGGATATTATGCGGGTCACGTGATCTCAACCTGTGTATGTAGATAAACTCAAAATACGATGTAAATTATGTACTGAACCTAACGGGGTACGTAATATATGGGTGACAATATCTAAACCATAATGAACAATGGTCCCAGTAAATTATAATATATCAGTAAAAAAATTAGTGAAAAAATTATGATTTTTCCGTGAATACATTTTTCCGTGAATTAATTTTTTTACATAATCGCAGGAAATTAATATAACCAAACACCCAAAGGAGTGTAATCAGAAGAAAAAAGCTATATCATTGCAATCCTAAAACATGAAATAAAACACAGTAATGTCGGCCATCTTGAATTGGGAAATAGTTAGCAGAAACAACAGTCAGTAATGTTTATTAAAGAAAACAAGATAATTTAATCCTGTCATTTAGTCCTTGTGGTTGTAAACTGCACATTTTACGAATCCAAAAATATTCTGCTCTTAATCTTTTCTTGTGACTGTCAGTGTCTTCTTCTGTTGTGATCACTTCAAGTATGGTAAAAACGAAGTTGAGAAATGTTATGTTTAGCCTCCAACCAATGTACCGCTATGGATGACTTCTGATTCCTTTGCCTGATGTTACTCTTGTGTTCTGTTATTCTCACTTTAATTTTTCGTTCGGTTTGGCCTATGTACAATTTACCACATGGGCATTTAATGCCATAAATGACATTTTTTGTATCACAAGTACTTGAATGGAATAAAGGAATCTGTTTTCCTGTCATTGGATGAGTGAATACTCTTCCCAGTATCACATTATTACAATGTACGCAGTTCATACATTTCTGCATGCCTTTATGATTTCCTGTTATGCTTTTAGATTCCTTTCTCTTTAACAGTTCATTAATGTTTCTTGATCTGTTGAAAGCGAATGTGATCTGTTCAGCAAATAATGGTTGGAGATCTGGTTCTTGAGTGATCATTGTCCAATAATGTCTCATTATTCTTGTGATTTGTTTAGATTGTGTAGAGTGTTTGAGCACACAAACTGTGAGTTTATTATCTTTTTTCTCTTTAGTTTTAAGAAAATCTTCTCGATTCATTGCCATTACTTTGTTTTTAGGTTCTTCAAGTATCTTTTTCGGTATGCTCGTTTAAGATATTTTTTGATCTGATTGTCAATAGTGGATGATACCTCATTAGGATCTGATGTAATTCTTTTTTGTCTGATGAACTGTGAAAAAGGTAAATGTTTTTTTCAAAGAATAATGGTGAAAACTTTCAAAGTGCAAACTGCTGTTTCTATCTGTACTTTTTATGTAAACACTCGTGATGAGTTTCTTGTCTTCAATCCTTATTTTTACATCCAGAAAAGCCAGTTCTTTATTATTTATTTGATGAGTGAATTTAATTCTTTGATGTTGTTGATTTAGCATTGTTATGTTCTCCTCCAATTGTTGTCTTGATCCTTTCCACAATATGAAAATGTCATCAATATATCTTTTGAATAACATTAATCCATCTTGCCAATTCGGATTCCCAAGAATGTGGTCACTCTCAAATTTTGCCATGAAGGTGTTTGCGTAGGACGGGGCCCCCGCAAACCCCATAGATGTACCACTGATGATGGAGATGTCTGAAATCACCATACAAAAGGCCGATAAGGGGGCAGCCCTTGTCGTGATGAATACTGAATATTATGAGGAAAGCGTGAGAGTGCATCTGCAAGATACAAATACTTATCGTAAACTTGATCAAGACCCAACACATACATATGCCTCCACTTTGAAAACTATATTAGACCATGCGTTGGAAATGAAATGGATTACATTCAAGACTCATCAATTTTTGAACATCAAATATCCAAGGAGACCACAATTTTACATGTTGCCCAAGATTCATAAAGATGTCAAAAAACCACCTTTTAGACCAATAGTGTCAGTCAGTCAGTCAGTCAGTTATCTTTATTCGATTATTAAAATTCATAAAAGAACGAGCATTTTTACATAGCAACATTTCATCAGAACACGAATTAATACATCATTTTAACAGACAATCAATATTTAAAAACTCTAAAATCACAATGTACAAAATGAGTTATACGAAAATATTAAAAATATTAGGAAGAGACTTTTTTTAAAAAAGCATTTAAAATCAATGAGATTAAAAAGGGAAATCAATGTTCGTGAGTAAGGTGCCTAGTTCTTGTGCGGTGCTTATTTATACGTGCTCCTGCAACTAAAAAACTAGCAACATGAAAAGCTACTCTTACATTGGGAAGGAGTTGCAGGAACATCAGGGCTGGTTTTACCTGAGTAAAACCTAGTTTGCACAAAATTGGAAGCAAATATCTTTTTCTAATCTCAGTATAATGGCCGCAGAACATGGTAAAGTGAGTCGTGTCCTGGGTGGAGAAGTGATCACAATCACATGGTTCAGCATTATCGGGTCTATTCCATATTTTAAAATTGCCCAAAATGAAGTGGATCAAATCAAAACGAAATCTCGTTAGAAGGAAACGATGGTATGGTTTAGTTACCAGGAAAAGGTATGGTTCCATTCCTGGGACAGATGTCAACAAACAGTGTTTCCTAACCATGTTTTTTTTTAGCTCTGTGGCTTCCCTCTCCATAACATATAAATTTGTCAGGGTATTTTTTACTATTTTAAGATCTTCCTGCCTTATCAAATCTGGAGATGAGAAAAGCTCCGGTCGGCCGGCTAAAATTAGCTGCGTTTGTACATATTTTACCCACGGAATGTTTTGGGCTCTGTCCAGGGCTAAACAATCTTTTAAGATGATGTGATTTAATGTAAGCTCCTTGTTAAGCCAAGTTTTCATCCATCCAATAACTGGGGCTAGTTTTAAGGTGTCAGTTATATAGCCCAATCCTAGCTCTGTATGTATTACATAGGTGGAAGTCGATTGGGGGACAGAAAGCAGGGTACTCAGAAATTTGTTTTCTACTTTCTGAATTTTGTCATGATTAGTGTACCCCCAAATAACAGAACCGTACTGGGCAACAGATAAACATTTTGCTTTATAGACCTTTATAATGCTTTCCGTGGGGCGGGCTCCCAGTTTTTTTAGCAAAGCCAAGCAACCCTGCTGCCGCTCTTGCAACAGCGCTGCTTTTAACGGAATGCTGGGGGCCCCAAGTGCCCTTTTCATCAAAGGTCACCCCTAAATATGGAAAAGATGGAACTCTCCTGACCTCTTTCCCAGCACCGAAAAATGTTTTCGACTTTCTTTTCCTGCCTGCAGCTCCTGCAATCATTACGTGAGATTTCTCTGTGTTGGTTTTCATGTCCAATGAGGACATGAAATCCCGAAAAGATGAGAGGAGTTTATTAAGTGCCACTCCGGAGCGTGCCAAAAGAACTGCGTCATCCGCGTACAGGAGGACAGGTATCTTTGTCTCACCTGCACGCGGGATGTCGGTATGGGATGCTGCCAAGACTGCCTCTAGATCGTTTATGTAGAGTAAAGAGGAGGGGGGCAAGGATACACCCTTGCCTGACCCCCCCTCTCTGACTTAAAGTGGCAAGTGCATATCCCTTCCCTAGTCACTCTGACCGAGGTCATGAGATCCCTATGTAGCTCAGCCAGGTATCCAACCAGAGGGGGATCAATACCCATGGTCAAAAGGACCCTCCACAGCTTAGCCCTGTTGACCAGGTCAAAGGCTGAGGAGAGGTCCATAAAGGCCATGTACAGAGAACCCCCCTTGGCGATTACGTATTTATTTATGATCAGTTCTAGGTTTAGGCACTGATCTAAAGTTCCTCTTTTGGCTCTGAAACCGTATTGCGCATTTGATAGGGCACCCTTCCCTTCTAGAAGCTGAGTCAGTCTTCCTAAAAGGACTCTTCCCAAGATTTTGACACTGGAATCAATGAGAGAGATTGGCCTATAACAGGCCGGGTCTGTCCTCTGTCCTTTTTTTAAAGATCGGTACTATCGTGGACTTGGCCCAACTAGTAAGAAAAATAAGGTCCCTTGTAGCATTAAAAATGTTTGTGAGAATCTTGGCACTTAGTACAGGGGCACTCTTAATAGTGTCTGCTTGTGGGTCACTTTCGGAACCATTGGGGCAATATTTGGATTATTTCTTGCAACCGTTAGTGCAAAATTGGGTAACCTATGTGAAAGACACTTCTGGATTTCTTAACATGTTAAAAGACCTCGATCTCACAACTGCTGAAGAACTATTATTATGTTCTATAGACGTTACCTCACTAAACACCTCGATCCCTCATAATGAGGGACTGGAAGCAATTGAGTGGCGATTATTGCAGAATGATATTGATGGATCAGAAAAAGTTTTCCTAATGGAATTGATGCAATATGCTTTGTTCCACAGTTACCTACAATGGAAGGACGAATTTTTCGAACAGTGCAGTGGTACATCTATGGGGTTTGCGGGGGCCCCGTCCTACGCAAACACCTTCATGGCAAAATTTGAGAGCGACCACATTCTTGGGAATCCGAATTGGCAGGATGGATTAATGTTATTCAAAAGATATATTGATGACATTTTCATATTGTGGAAAGGATCAAGACAACAATTGGAGGAGAACATAACAATGCTAAATCAACAACATCAAAGAATTAAATTCACTCATCAAATACATAATAAAGAACTGGCTTTTCTGGATGTAAAAATAAGGATTGAAGACAAGAAACTCATCACGAGTGTTTACATAAAAAGTACAGATAGAAACAGCAGTTTGCACTTTGAAAGTTTTCACCATTATTCTTTAAAAAAACATTTACCTTTTTCACAGTTCATCAGACAAAAAAGAATTACATCAGATCCTTATGAGGTATCATCCACTATTGACAATCAGATCAAAAAATATCTTAAACGAGGATACCCGAAAAAGATACTTGAAGAATCTAAAAACAAAGTAATGGCAATGAATCGAGAAGATCTTCTTAAAACTACAGAGAAAAAAGATAATAAACTCACAGTTTGTGTGCTCAAACACTCTACACAATCTAAACAAATCACAAGAATAATGAGACATTATTGGACAATGATCACTCAAGAACCAGATCTCCAACCATTATTTGCTGAACAGATCACATTCGCCTTCAACAGATCAAGTAACATTAAAGAACTGTTAAAGAGAAAGGAATCTAAAAGCATAACAGGAAATCATAAAGGCATGCAGAAATGTATGAACTGCGTACATTGTAATAATGTGATACTGGGAAGAGTATTCACTCATCCGATGACAGGAAAACAGATTCCTTTATTCCATTCAAGTACTTGTGATACAAAAAATGTCATTTATGGCATTAAATGCCCATGCGGTAAATTGTACATAGGCCAAACCGAACGAAAAATTAAAGTGAGAATAACAGAACACAAGAGTAACATCAGGCAAAGGA
This sequence comes from Lissotriton vulgaris, assembly GCF_964263255.1. Lineage (NCBI taxonomy): Eukaryota > Metazoa > Chordata > Amphibia > Caudata > Salamandridae > Lissotriton > Lissotriton vulgaris. The sequence continues at coordinate 699,593,365 of NC_141693.1, forward strand.
ATCAGAAGTCATCCATAGCGGTGCATTGGTTGGAGGCTAAACATAACATTTCTCAACTTCGTTTTACCATACTTGAAGTGATCACAACAGAAGAAGACACTGACATTCACAAGAAAAGATTAAGAGTAGAATATTTTTGGATTCGTAAAATGTGCAGTTTACAACCACAAGGACTAAATGACAGGATTGAATTATCTTGTTTTCTTTAATGAACATTACTGACTGTTGTTTCTGCTAACTATTTCCCAATTCAAGATGGCCGACATTACTGTGTTTTATTTCATGTATTAGGATTGCAATGATATAGGTTTTTTCTTCTGATTACACTCCTTTGGGTTTTTGGTTATATTAATTTCCTGCGATTATGTAAAAAAATTCATTCACGGAAAAATGTATTCACGGAAAAATCATAATTTTTTCACTAATTTTTTACGGATATATTACAATTTACTGGGACCATTGTTCATTATGGTTTAGATATTGTCACCCATATATTACGTACCCTGTTAGGTTCAGTACATAATTTACATTGTATTTTGAGTTTATCTACATACACAGGTTGAGATCACGTGACCCGCATAATATCCAATCAGTGGAGAGTTTCCCAATAGCATTACACTCAGTAGAACGCCAGCGCGTAAGGATTTCATCACACTACGTTGTAATAGTAATTTTACAATTCTACTTTCTTGATCCCAGTTTATTTACTATTATTAATTTTTCTCATGTTCCATCAGCGTTTAGTTTCGAGTTTAAACTTGAGAGCAATCAAGTTGCGATCATGTGACACACACGTGACCCATTCACAGCACTGTTTTTAAACCAGACATGCAGCTAAACTGCTAGCACGTGAAGGATTGGCTACACCACGAAGCTGACACAAATTTTCACTTCCGTGAGTACTAACAGCGAACAGAGGCTTTATAACTTTGCGCAACAAACTATCTTAGCGAGTTTAAGAAGCTATGCAGTTTTTTTAGATTTTGAAACTTAGTTTGGTTAAGTTAACGTTCCCCGTGAAATGTAGAGACCATTTTGAGTACAGAGAGTATTGTAAAGCGATTAGATACACCCACGGATTGAATGGTTCGCTTATAGATTTGCTGTTAAGTTTTTTCTAGTTTTTTCTAATGTTTAAGCATTGTAATAAGAGATATGTAAGGGTGGCTCATAAAAGTCCTTGTTTTTCCTTATAGAGACCCCAGATGAAGGGTCCCTGACCCAAAATGCATTGGGTAAATGAGAAGTGAATATGATTTAATCAAGATGATCACATCAAATACAAACAAATAAATGATCACAAGAAAAGAATAATCAAACGATGACTTGGATAAATTCATTTGAGATACGTGTTTGAAATGAATAAATGATAAGCTTTGGAATGACCTCTTCAGGCCAATGTTGAAGAGTGCACACAACCTTTAAAGGTGGGGGACCTCCACCTTTCCTAGTAATCTGTTTCTTTGTTGCGTCATTTGTCTGACCTGCATCACAAGGTGTCCCCCTCTAAGTTGCAATATTGCTGCCAAGAGGTTACCTATTTAGGTCATCTCTTGTCGAAGGAGGGAAGGCGGTTGACCCCAGAACGAATTCAAACGATTGCGCAAATGCCTGTGCCATCCACACAAAGGGAGGTACGTGCCTTTCTGGGCATTACCTCCTATTGTAGACAATGGATCCCGAATTTTTCTTTGCTGGCTAAACCTTTGTTGGCACTCACGTTGAAAGATACACCACAACCTCTTCCTTTGACTGATGAATGTCAGAAAAGTTTTTCTGACTTACCTACTGCCTTGTGTTCTGCCCCTGTGTTAGGTACTCCAGATTACAGTAAGCCTTTCACACTCTATGTTCACGAAAAAGACGGTTGTGCGTTGTCGGTTTTAACGCAGCAATTTGGAGACAAACAACAGCCATGTGCCTATTTTTCGGCTACGTTGGATCCAGTAGCCAAGGCATTGCCCAGTTGTCTCAGAGCTACAGCAGCAGCAGCGATCTCTATCCGTCAATCTGCTGGATTGGTATTAGATAACACTCTTGTTGTCATGGTGCCACATGCAGTAGATACTCTTTTGAATAGGACGAAAACACAACACCTCACGAGTGCTCGCTTGTCTGGATATGAGCTGGCGCTCTTGGCCAGCCATATACACATCAAGCGGTGTAATACTTTGAATCCAGCAACATTGTTGCTCATCCCGGACGAGAAAGGCATTCAAGAACAGCATGATTGTTTTCTCCGAACAGAGGAGGAAACAGAAGGTAGAATAGATTTAAAAGACACACCACTTATGGACCCGGATGGGATCCTATGGGTGGATGGGTCTTGTTTCAAGCTTCCAAATGGTGAGACGACTGCAGCTTATGCTGTTACTACCTTGCATACAGTAGTAGAGACAGCACGTATTGCGCAGAATTCAGCCCAAGCAGCTGAATTAATTGCCCTGACAAGAGCATGCGAATTGGCTAAAGGAAAGAGAGTGAATGTTTACACTGATAGCCAATATGCTTTAGGTGTGGCTCATAGTTTTGGTTGCTTGTGGAAGGAAAGAGGATTCTTTACTTCCCATGGGACTAAGATACAGCATGGTCAGTTGGTGACTGACCTTCTCGAATCACTTGCGTTGCCTACCCAAATAGCAATAATCAAGTGTAGTGCTCATAAGAAGATTACTGACGATGTGGGTCATGGGAATACTTTTACAGATGAGGTAGCGAAGGAAACAGCGAGAGATGTTACGAGTTGCATGTGTGTTGCGGGTCCTGCAAGATGGGTCCGAGAAGAAGGAATGTGTGAGGACACAATAGAAAGTGTGAGAATGATTCAAGAAGAGGCTACTGAGAAAGAATTGAGTAAGTGGAGAGAAAGTACGGGAATGTTGGACGCGACTGGGTGTTGGACGGAATTGTCAGAACATCAGCGTTGGCTGTTACCAGATGCCTATGTACTACCTGTAGTTACTATGGCGCATGGTCCAGCCCACATCAGTGCAAAAGGCATCTGCAAACTTTTGGCTCCAGTATGGCAGGATGAAGGAATTCCTAGATGTGCAGATAATGTGGCGAAGCATTGCATTGTTTGTTTAATGCATAATCCAGGAAAGGGAACTCCAACTCCAGCAGGTCATTTTGCTTCCCCTACGTACCCTTTCGAGGTGTTACAAATCGATTACATTCATATGGATCGTTATAATAACCTCAAGTATGTTCTGGTTGGGGTGTCTGCCTTTTCCAGATGGATAGAGGCCTACGCCCTAAAGGACAATACTGCTTTGTCTACTGCCAAAGTCCTTTTGAAGGAGTTTTTTCCAAGGTTTGGTTTGCTGCACGTTGTCTGGTCTGACAATGGGAGTGAATTCGTAGGCCAAATTATGCAGAAAGTATGTACAGTTCTTGGTATTAGGCAGAAATTCCATGCGGCAAACCACCCTCAGTCAGCAGGTTTGGTAGAGTGCTATAATGGCACTCTCAAGCTCAAATTGGCAAAGATTCAGGCCAGCACGGGCCTTGCTTGGCCTGATGCCCTACCATTGGCACTTCTGTCCACGAGAACTACTTTGCATTCTCGTTTGGGTCTTAGTCCGTATGATGTCGTTTTTGGGCGCCCAGCCAATGTCTGGGGAGTCCCTCGACCTAAGAAGTATTCTGACATCCCATACCCAATGCTGATTGACTACTTGCATGACCTCACCACTAAATTACGTGTTCTTCATCAACAGGTTCAAAACGCTTTGCCAGAGGCCTCTGTGGACCCAGGTCACTCCATCCAACCTGGCGACTGGGTCTGCGTAAAGAATTTTCAGTGGAAAAAGAGTCTGGAAGCCCATTGGGGCCCGCCGCGGCAAGTTTTATTGACAACACGTACAGCAGTAAAGTCGTTGGGAAAAAGAACTGGGTCTACGGCGTGCACTGTAAGAGGGTACCTTTGCCTTTATCTTTTGACCAATGGGTTCGCAAGGGCATGAGTGACAGTGAAGGCAAAAGAGTTCCTCGATTTGTACCTTTTAGTAGTGCACGCCTGGATCAAACGAACTCTGAGAAAGAAGACGACGACATGTTGCAAGAAGCTGTGCCATCACACCTGCGATTGAACACGCCCAACCCAGAAAGTTTGTTTAACCCCTTGACTGCTGGCCGGTTTTCGCCCCTGTGCTGTAAACAAATGAACAGGGGCGGGCCATGACGAACCCCAGCCGTCATCAGCACACGAGCACTGTAGTGCATGACGGCTGGGGTTCGTCATCAGCATGCAAGGGGTTAAAGAGCAAACGATCCCTAATAAGACTCGGTATAATTTGCGACCAAGAACACCAAAGGACAATAGAATTTTTCATTTTCTGATTACGTTTTCTTTTCCTTTCCTTTCCTGAGAGACCTTTTTATTTCTTCCACTATCCATCAAGTTGCAGGGTCAGGGTAGGAGTCTTAAGCTGTGACCTGAGTAGTGACATAAGTCTGCAGGACTTGCAGTGTCATAGGATGGCTAACAAACACAGCTAAGTGATCTAGGAAGATTGCCGTGAGCAACGCTTTAGAGTATGGATATAAAAGTGGAAATGAATGACACAAAAATCGAAAATGAAAAGTAAAATTAAGAAACACTTGATTAGTCCATGTGGCATAGTGTTATGTATTTTAATATGTTCATGTGTTTCATTAGCGTGTGTAAGTTGGGTTGTTTATGCTTTGCAGCCATCACCTGTTCCAACCTCTGTCTCTTTATCTTTCTTTACTAGTGCCTCGCCACATCAGTTTCATACTTTTCCAGAACACGAACACATTAGGAGAACCGAATACTTCAATAATTCATTTATTCAGTTATTGCATCAGCATCAACTGGTAATGAATACCACAGATTGTTGGATCTGTGGGCTCATGCCTCATAATACAGAGAGAGGTATGCCATATTTAGTCCTTCCATTCTCCTATGAGGGCTCTGCTTGGGCCTATTTGGCTATGTTCTCTAATGTCTTTCAGAATCAACTACGATATCTTCCTGGTAGTCCATATGGTGGTGGAGCAGACTTCAGTCACAGCTCTTTGATAAAGGGAATGGTGGCTATGGCTAAAATTGCTGAGATTAGTAAGATTCCCGTGGATGAGAAAAGAGCATATGATGGCTGGAATATAACTCGTTATGTTACTAGCCTCACAGATAAGGCTAGGCGAAGGAGATCCCCACCAATTTGGGCTGCGCCTCATCAAGGTAATTTTTGTCTACAAATTAATGGTCAGAATGTTGAGAATCAACAGGAGAGAAGTGTCTGTTCCCATATTTATGTCTATACACCTCAGATTCCCTCACCATTAGTGCTATCACAAGGTGCATATTTTATCTGCCATGATAGAGCCTACTCATGGCTTCCTACTTACTTTTCAGAAACTTGCTATGTGGCTTTTCTTCTTCCTCCAACATATACTGCTCCTTCAGGTCATCATAGGAAAAGATATGGCAGGGGAGTTATTGATTCAAAAGACACAGCAGGACAAGAGGGAGGTGACTTTATTAAAGGGTTGCTTCCTTTTTGGGGCCCAATGGCCAATAGCAGAGACATTATACAACTAGTTTGTGTTGTTGAGGCTACCATAAATGTAACTTTTGGAGCCTTGAGTAATCTGACAGCTGAACTTCAGGCGGATCGCCTCATGACTTTGCATAACCGAATGGTTCTAGACATTGTCCTTTCAGATCGTGCTAGACATTGTCCTTGCAGATCGTGGAGGAGTCTGTAAATTGATTGAGTATAGTTGCTGTGTTTACATTCCTGATAATGCCCCTATGGTATACCAAGCTATCTCCAAGTTACATATCATCTCCGAGTCTATACATCAGAACACGGGAGATTAGTCTGTGATGGGATGGTTTTGGGGACTACTGTCCACATGGGGATGGAAGATACTAACTTTCTTTGGAATGGTTTTGGCTATCATTTTCTCTTGTTGTCTTTGTGTACAGTGTGGACCTGCCATCTATGGTCTTTGTGCCACTATGTGTGTCCCAAAGCCTGTGTCACAGAAAACAGAGAATATTAGAATGATGTTACAGCAACAGCTTTATGACCTCATGGCCATTGACATCAACTCAGACTGACTTGAGTCCCTAGTGTTTTGCCTGAGTAATGGCAAAAGGAGGGTCTGAGGTTCTTCAATTTTTGACTTTGTCCAGTATCTAGCCGCCATTTTGTGTCTCGTCGCCATTTTGTGTTGCCCTCACTCAGGCCGCACGGTGAACGCGATGTTTTGCTTTTCCCAGCTGCTGCGTGTCCTTTCAGTTAACTAGTAACTCCATTACCCTTGCTTACGAAACCCGATGTCAGGGTCTGGCCGAGTTCGTTAATCCATGTCTTGGTTGACTGATCCCCGTCTTGACTGATTATTTACCTTCTCCTATTCTTTCTTTATATTATCTTATCCGACTGGCCTTCACTATTCTCTCCTTGTATTCTCTTGTTACACAGCTATCCTTTGAGGCACACAAATACGTCCTGCCACCTGCAAGCAAATTGTTAATGCTAGCACTGATTCATTTGTTGGGAGGGTTAACATACGGGGTTTGAGAGAGGGGCGTATTTGTGACTCTCGATGGCTTGTTTTCCAACTTTTCCTATTGGCTAACTTTGTATATATTGGGAGTAGACTGTGTAAATATGTGTAGTATAAGAGATTGTGCTCCACGGATTGAAGTGGCAGTCTCCTCAGAACCCACCTTGTGTGTAACTTCTGGGATAACTGTGCTTAGCTGCAGCTAATAAACCTGGCTTCCACGCTCAACAAAGTGTCCCGTGTCTCTGTTCGACAAGGCAGGTGAACTCGGGGATTCAAGGCGTGCCCTGCGCCGCCAGGCCCATAAGGCCTGGTTCTCCACTGCAGTATAGTGCAGTAGCTGCAGGTGGCTAACAGAGGTCCTCGTGGCGCACCATAGTATATTGCAGTTGCACCAGGTGGCCAGGTGGCCCACAGAGGCGCCCATGCACATTGCTTTAGACTGCAGTTGCACCAGCTGGCCAACAGAGGCCCCCATGCACATCCCTTTATAGTGCAGTTTTACCAGCTGACAACAGAGGTCCCCATGGATATCACTATATAGTGCAGTTGCACCAACTGGACAACAACGGTCCCTGTGGTACATCACAGTATAGTGGAGTTGCAGCAGGTGGCCAACAGAGGTCCCAGTGGCACACAGCAGTATTGTGCAGTTGCACCAGGTGACAAACAGAGGTCCTTGTGGCACACCTCAGTATAATCCAGTTGCAGTTGGCAGCGGACAACCGTACCCTGTCACATCATAGTATACTGCAGTTGCAGTAAGCTACTAACAGAGGTCCCTATGGTACACTGCAGTATAGTTCATTTGTAGCAGGTGGCCAACAGCGGTCCTAATGGCACACAGCAGTATAGTGCAGTTGGACTAGGTGGCCAACAGAGGTCCCTGTTATGTGCCTCAGTTTTGTGCATTTGCACAAGCAGATGAACAGAGGTCGCCATGGCACATCGCAGTATAATGTAGTTGTGGAAGGTAGCCAATAGAGGTACTCATTGCACACAACAGTAAAATGCAGTTGCACCAGCTGGCTAACAGAGGTCCCTGTGGCACACCGCAGAGTAGTGCAGTTGCACCAGCTGGCCAACAGAGGTCTATATTGCCCATTGTAGCATTGTGCAGTTGCACAAACTCCCCATGGCACATCGCAGTATAGTACAGTTGCAGCAGGCAGCCTACAGAGATCCACCTGGCACACCGCAGTATAGAGCAGTTGCTATGGTGGCCAACAGAGGTACCCGTAGCACACCGCAGTACAGTGCAGTTGTACTAGGTGGCCAACAGAGGTCCAAGTGGCACACCAATATATAGTGCAATTGCTTTGGGTGGCCAACAGATGTACCAGTGGCAAACCCCAGTATAGTGCAGTTTTGGCAGGTGGCTAACAGAGGTCCAATTTGCATACCACAGTATAGTGCACTTGCAGCAGGTGGACAAGATAGAGGTCCCTGTGCCACACCACAGTATAGTGCAGTTGCACCAAGTAGTCACTAGAGATCTGCGTGGCACACCATGGTATTCTGCAGTTGCAATAGGTGGTTAAAAGAGGTCCCTGTTCCACACAGCAGTATAGTGTTGTTGCACCAGGTGGCCAAAGGGAGCCCGTGCCAGGCTGCTGTATAGTGCAGTTGCACTATGAGGTCAATAGAGGTCCTCATAGCACACCAAAGGATAGTGCAGTTATGGGAGGCTGCCAACAGAGGTTCCTGTGGCACACTGCAGTATAGTGCATTTGCAGCAGGCAGCCAACAGAGGTCCCTGAGGCACACTGCAGTATAGTGCAGTAGCTGTAGGTGGCCAACAGAGACCCCAGTGGTGCACCATAGTTAAGTGCAGTTGCACCATGTGAACAAGAGAGCTCCCAATGCACTTCACATTATAGTGCAGTTGCACCGTCTGGCCAAGAGAGGTCCCCATATTGCTGTATAGTGCAGTTGCACCAGGTGGCCAACAAAGGTCCCTGTAGTATATCGCAGCATAGTGGAGTTGCAGAAGGTAGCTAACAGAGGACCCCGTGGGAAACAGCAGTATAGTGCAGTCACACCAAGCAGCCATAAGAGGTCCCTGTGGCACACCACATTTTAATGCAGTTACAGCAGACACCAGACAGAGGTCAACGTGTCACACCACACTATAGTGCAGTTGCAGCAAGCTGCTAACATAGGTCCCAATGGCACACATCAGTGTAGTGGAACTGCACTATACTGCAGGCGGCCAACAGAGGTCCCCGTGGCTTATCCCTGTTTAGTGCAGTTGCGGCAGGCAGCCAACAGAGTTACCCATAGCACATCACAGAAAAGTGCTGTTGCGGCCAACAGAGGACCCCTTGGCACATCCCATTTTAGTAAAGTCACAGCAGGGGGCCAACACAGGTCCCCATGACACATCCTAGTTTGGTACATGTGTGGCAGTTGGCCAACAGTGGTCTTTGTTGCACACTGCATTATAGTACAGATGAGGAGGTTGACAAACAGAGTCCCCCTGCCACTCCACAATATAGTGCAGTTGGGGCAAGTGGCCAACAGGTCCAGGTGGCACACCAGAGTATAATGCAGTTGCAGAAGGCGGCCAACTGATGTCCCCGTGGTACACTGCAGTACGGTACAGTTGTGGCAGGTGGCCACTAGAGGTACCTACGGCACACCTCAGTATAGTGCAGTTGAACCAGCTTGCTAACAGAGCTACCTGTGGGTCACTGCAGTGTTGTGGAGTTGCACAAGCAGGAAAACAGAGATCACCATGGCACATCCCAGTATAATGCAGTTGTAGCAGGTGGCCGACAGGGGTACCCATGCCAAACCACAGTACAGTGCTTTTGCACAAGCTGGCCAACAGAGGTCCATGTGGCACACCACAGTATAGTGCAGTTGCATGTGCTGGCCATCAGATGCCCAGAGTGCACACTGCATTATAGTACAGTTGCACAAGCTGACCATCAGACGTCCTCATGGCACATCGCCGTATAGTGCAGTTGCGGTAGTCAGCCTAAAGCACTCCACCTGGCACACTGCAGTATAACGCAGTTGCTTCCAATGGCCACAGAGGTATGCGTAGCACAGTGCAGTACAGTGCAGTTGCACTACGGGGCCAACAGAGTTCCAAGTGGCCCACCATAGTATAGTGCAATTGGTGGCCAAACAGATGTCCCTGTGACACACCACAGTTTAGTGTAATTGTGCAGGTGGCTAACAGAGGTCCCCGTGACAGATCCAGGTACAGTGCAGTTAATGTAGCTGGCCAATGGAGGTCTCTGTGGCACACCACAGTAGAGTGCAGCTGCAGCAGGCAGCCAACAGAGGTCCCCATGGCACACCACAGTAAAGGGCAGGTTTGGCAACGAGGTCCCTTTGGCAGAGCGAGTATAGTGCAGTTGCAGCAGGAGGCCAAACGAGGTCCCCATGAAACACCTCAATATACCTACAGTTGCGGCACACATTCAACCGAGGTCCTCGAGGCACACCACAGTATATTACATTTGAGGCTGGCAACAGAGGCCTCCCTGGCACACTGCAGTATAGTGCAGTTGCTACAGGCGGCCAACAGAGGACCCTGTGGCAAATCTTAGTAAGTGTAGTTTTAGCAGGCAGTCAAAAGAGGTGGCTGTGGAACATCCCAGTATAGTGCAGTTGCACCAGTTGGCCAACAAAGGTCCCTGTGGCACATCCTAGTATAGTGCATTTGCACCAGGTGGTCAACAGATGACCCATTGTCACATCCCGGTATAGTGCAGTTGCGGCAGGTGACCAACAGAGGACACCGCAGTATAGTGCACTTATAGCAGGTTGCCAGCAGTGGTCCCCGTTGCACACTGCAGTGTAGTGCAGTTGTGGTAGGTGGCCAACAGAGGTCAGCATTGCGCATCCCAGTAGGGTGCCAATGCGGCAGATTGCCTAAAGAGGTCACTGTAGCACACTGCAATATAGTGCAGTTGTGTCAACAGATGTCACCCTAGCCCATCCCAATATAGTGCATTTGAGGCAGGCAACAGAGGTCCCCTTGGCACACCACAGTATAGTACAGTTGCTACAGGCGACTAACAGAGGGCCCTGTGGCAAATCTTAGTATAGTGCAGTTTTAGCAAGCGTTCAAAAGAGGTGGCTGTGGCACATTCCAGTATAGTGCAGTTGCACAAGTTGGCCAACAGAGATCCCTGTGGCAGATCCAAGTATAGTGCCTTTGCACCAGGAGGCCACCAGACATCCCTTTGTCACATCTCCATTTAGTGCAGGTGCGGCAGAGGTTCCAGTGGCACACCACCGTTGAGTGCAGTTGCAGCAGGCAGCCAACAGAGTTCCCGTGGCACACCACAGTATAGTGCAGTATAGGCAGGAAGCCAGCCGAGATCTCCATGGCACACCGCAGTAAACTGCAGTTGCAGAAGGTGGCGAACCGGGGTCCCTGTGGCAATAGAGGTCCCCATGGTACATCGCAGAATAGTAGCGTTACAACAGGAAGCTAACAGAGGTCCCTGTGGCACATCCCAGTATGAGGCAGTTACGGCAGATTGTCAAGAAACATAATCGAGTGCATTTCCCAGTAGAACTTTGTTGCAGCGGGCGGCCAACAGAGGTCCCCGTGGCAAACCCAAGCATAGTGTTGTTGCACCAACTGGCCAGCAAAGATCCCAGGGGCACATCCCAGTGTAGTGCATTTGCACTAGGTAACCAAAATAGGTCCCCATGTCACATTGCAGTACAGTGCAGTTGCAGCAGGCGGCTAACAGAAGTCCCTCTGGAAAACCACAGTATAGTGCTGTTGCGGCAGGCAGACAACAGAGGTACCTGTGGCAAACCGCACTATAGTGCAGTTGCAGCATGCTGCCAACAGAGGTCCCAGAGGCACACCGTGGTATAGTGTAGTTGCAGCAGGTGGCCAACTGAGGTCTCCCTGGCAAACCATAGTATAGTACAGTTGTGCGTGGAGGCCAACAGATGTCCCAGTGTCAAACTACTGTTTAGTACTATTGCGGCAGGTGGCCAACACAGATCCCTGTGGCATATCCCAGTATATAGTAATTTGTAACTGCTGGCGAATGGAGGTCTCCATGGCACATCCCTGTATAGTCCAGTTGTGCCAGGTGGCTAATAAAGGTCACCAGGGCATACCACAGTATTGTACATTTTTATCAGGTGGCCAACAGAAGTACCCATGCCACACCTCAATATAGTGCAGGCATCCAACAGAGGTCCTTGAGTCACACCGCAGTATAGTACATTTGAGGTGGGCAACCGATGTTCCCTTGTCAAGCCTCAGTATAACGCAGTTGCTGCAGGCAGCCAACGGAGGCCCCTGTGGCACATCATAGTATAGTGCAGTTGCAGCAGGCCGCCAACAGATGTTGCAGTGGCACATTCCGGTATAGTGCAGTTCCACCAGTTGGCCAACAGAGGTCCCTGTGACACATTGCAGTATAGTGCAGTTGCACCAGGTGGCCAACAGAGGACCCATTGTTACATCTCCGTACAGTGCAGTTGCGGCAAGTGGCCAACAGAGGTCCCTGTGGCACACCACATTATAATGCACTTGCGGCAGGCGGCCAGCAGTGGTCCCTATTGCGCACTGCAGTATAGTGCAGTTGCGGCAGGAGGCCAACAGAGGTCTCTGTGGCACACCACAGAATAGTGCAGTTGTGCTAGGGGGCTAACAGAGGTCAGCATTGGACATACCAGTATGGTGCAAATGTGGCAGATGGCGTAAAGAGGTCCCGCAGCACACAGCACTATAGTGCAGTTGTGCCTACGAACGTCCCCATGGAACATCCCAGTATAGTGCAGTTGCACCAGTTGGCCAACAGAGGTCTCCGTAGCACATTCCAGTATAGTGCAGTTGTACCAGGTGGCCAACAGAGAACCCATTGTTACATCTCTATATAGTTGAGTTAGGGCAGAGGTCCCCGTGGCACACTGCAATTTAGTGCAGCTACTGTAGGCGGCCAACTGACGTCCCCATGGTACACAGCAGTATAGTACATCCCAATATAGTGCAGTTGCAGCAGCCGGACAACATAGAGGTCCCTGTGCAACACCACAATATAATGAAGTTGCACCAGGCAGCCATCAGAGGTCCCTGTGATACACAGCAGTAGAGTGCCGTTGCACCACAAGGCCAACAGAGGTACCAGTGGCAAACAGCAGAATAGTACAGTTGCAAAACTTGAAAAAAATGTCCCTGTGATACATCGCAGTATAGTGGAGTTGCAGAAGGTGGCCAACTGAGGTCCCCCTGGCACACAGCAGTATAATGCAGTTGCACCAGGTGGCCAACAGAGATCCCCGTGGCGTACCACAGTATAGTGCAAGTGCACCAGTCAGCCAACAGAGGTCCCCGTTGTACCAGCTGGACATTAGAGGTCTTAGTGGCACATCCCAGTACAGTGCAGTTGAGGCAGGTGACAACAGACGCCCACGTGGCACACTGCAGTATAGTACAGTTGAAGCAGGCGACCAACAGAGGTCCCCATGGCCCACCACATTATAGTGCAGTTGCGGCAGGTGGCAAATAGTGGTCCCTTTGTTACTTCCCAATATAGTGTAGTTCCAGCAGCCAGACAAGATAGAGGTCCCTGTGCTACAGCACAATATAATGCAGTTGCACCAAGCAGCCACCAGAGGTCCCTGTGACACACAGCAGTATAGTGCAGATGCACCAGGAGGCCAACAGAGAAGCGAAGCCAGTGACACACCGCAGAATAGTGCAGTTGCACCACTCGAAACAAATGTCCCTGTGAAACATCGCAGTATAGTGGAGTTGCACCAGGAGGCCAAAAGAGGTCCCTGTGTCAAACCACAGAATAGTGTTGTTGCACCACTTGAATCAAAGGTCCCCGTGGCCCATATCAGTAAAGTGCAGTTGCACCAGCTGGCCAACAGAGGGCCCAGTGGCACACAGCAGTATAGTACAGTTGCACCAGGCGGCCAAGAGAGATCCCTGTAGAGCACCATAGTATAGTGCAGTTGCACCAAGCGGCTAACAGAGGTCCTTGTGGCACACAGGATTATAGTGCAGTTGCACCAGTAGGCCAATAGAGGTCTCTGTGGCACACCTCAGAATAGTGCAGTTGCACCACTTAAAACAAAGTTACCAGTGATACATCGTAGTAAAGTGGAGTTGCGGAAGGTGGACAACAGAAGTCCATGTAGCACACACCAGTATAGTGTAGTTGCATCAGGCCACAAACAGAGGTCTCTGTGGCACACTGCAGTATAATGCAGTTGTAGCAGGTGTAGGAGAGTCGAATTTGCTTCTTATAGTTACCCCCACTTTTTGCTGATGTATCACTGTTTTCGACTTAGACTGAATGGGATTCTGCTATCCAGGACCCAAGTCTAGCTGCTTTCTCCTCTAAATTGATTGCATTTACTTTAGGTACACTCCAGATTCGATACTGGGGTGCCCTTATCAGTCCCTAGTATATGTAATACTATGTACCCATGGGCATAGGTACCCCAGAGGCCTCCAAGGGGCTGCAGCATGTATTATGCCACCCCTGAGAGACCAATCAAACTGACACCACAGGTCTGCTACTGCAGCATGTGTAAGGTGGTGCATGCACCCCTTACTTAGATATAGGTTCACTATATCTATTCTAAATCACTGCACATATAAACCTATCAGTCACCCCTATGGCAGGCCTTATCAATCCTGAAAGCAGGGTGCTTGGTTTTATGTTAGAGGGAGCCCCTGCCTTCAGAACCTATTTTTCGGGTTTGTTTGTGATGCAGCTACAATATATATTTAAGTGCATTATAACCTTGCTGTAAATGCTAACTTTAAAACGGCTGCTTAGAAACATGTCATGTTTGGTGTAAAACACCTTGGAATCATACCTCTACATCCCGTAACTGGCGTTGGAGGTATGATTCCACCCTTCTAGAGGGACTTATGTGAAGCACTGGTACACCCGGTACCAGCTATCTCAACATGGGCATCACAGAATGGATGCTGCCAGACACAAGTCTGCCCTCCTGCTGCTGAGCCAAGCTTGAGCAGGGGAAGGCTTGACAATAGGTTTCCTGTCACAGGGAGATGTGACCCCCTACCAGACAGGATTTAGTGTATTGGGGTTGGATGGGTGCACTCTGAGAGTGTTTGAAAGTCTGCACTGGAGGCACATTTGGTGTCCCTGTGCATAGTCCAGTTCAAACCGGTTGCAGGAGCCATTTGCTCCTGCTCTGGAACAAAACTGGACAAAGGACATGGGTGCAGCCACCCCTCTGTCCTGACCCTCCCATAGGTGGATCCCCGGAGTTTGTCCAACCCCTTTCTTGGGTATAAAGTAGGAACCCTGACTACAGGACTTTCGATTTTATCTGGAGTAAACTCTGCTACAGAAACCAAGTACTTTGATGATCTACACTTCGCTGGACGACTGAAGAATCTCCCTTGGAGTGAAGGAGTTACTGTGGTGTAGTTCCTAGTTTCCCACTAGGCCCTGCGCATTGGAATAACATAAACAGTAGTATCGACGTGGAACTGCGGATATTCCAGGCCTCCACTGACTATGCTAAACTTGATTGGGTGTGTTACCAACTAGCTCAGAGGTCACTGGAAACTTTCTTCTCTGCATGGGAAGTGATCAGCTTCCCTGGCACAGACAAGAAGGGATTCAGTTTTCCAACAACCGTGCAACATGACAACTTTGCTCCTCAGATCAAGAGTCAATCTCTAGGGTCGTGTGAAACAATAGACAGTTATTTTACTCAGTCAGATTAGTGCAGTTTACTTTCACGAGATGTAGAGAATAGAGAGACGGGCGTTTGCCAATAAAGGGTTAACATTTATTGAACAGTCTTTCTTCTCGTACAAGAGAAATGTATTGCCACAATTGCAAGACTTGTTATTATAAAAAGTACGTACAGTAAGATAAGGATTGCGAAATAATACTGTAAAAGCATTGATATGGTTTCTTAGCCATACAATGGTTTAAAAGTAATAAAACATATATACAGTCATATATACATTAGGCTAAAATACTCAACTGGTGCTTCTAACTACGCCTACCCCAGTGTGCCTGACCTAAGCCTAACACGTGGAAGGGGAGTAAGTAAGTAGCTTTAAGTTAAGTTGGTTTTGCCAAGGTTTGCTTCAATAATTCTCATCTAAGGGTTTAGTCAACACCATACCTCTGAATAGAATGATGGAAGTCTGGTATTTCCTTCAGGGGGCACTCAATATCCCAGTCACCCGCGAGGGCAGACCGGAAACGCTGGAGCTGGATTTCTCAGCACGAGAAAGGCAGCGGCTCTCTTCTCAGCGCGTCGGGAGGAGGAGGCGGGGGACAGCGTCCGCGGCAGCTGGAATCTGCTGGGCTCTTCACAGAGGGACGGCTGTTCAGCTCCTAAGCTTACCACACCATCGTTCGCGCTTTAGCAGCGATAATGATATCAGTAGCTTCACCACCACGGGGACAGCAGCAGCATCAGCGTACTGCATACAGCATACAACAGCAATGGTACACCAGCAATTGCTTAAGGCAACATTGGTAGTATTTATACCTGACAGGTGCCTGGTTTGACGCAAGTTTGCTGGACATAAGACGTCAATTAAAGATGTCACTAGGAAGTGATAGCTATCAGTTGCTCATTAGAGTTCCATTACTAATCAAAACACAGCAAGCGGGGATTTCCAGGTTTGCTGAGTTTTTATCTTGTTGAAGAACTCGGATTGTTAATCTAGGAATATCAGATAGTGACTTCTGCTCTGTCATTGCACTAATTGGTTGCAAAGGAAGTGGCAGAGAACTATGCTGGAATGTGGCTCTGTTCGTGTGAGGCCAGAGATGGCTTTTCTGAATATCGCACTTGAACGGTTATGCCAATATAGGGAATAAATGGATTTATAGCCGAATAGGGGCATAAGGTCGCAGTATCGATCAGGAACCTAGATAAACACGCAACATTACACCCCTGCAGCTGCAGGCACCTAAACGCATCTGACCGGTTTGCATCCCCTGAGCTCCTGAGGACTCAGAAGATTTCTGCAATACAGGAGGTGTGTTCCGGAGTGTCCCTGAGGTTGATCTGACCTCTCAGCAATTCTGAGACCGGTATACCTTGTGGGGACCGTGCAACCCGAACCCCTGTGCACCGTGTACTTTTGCAGCAGCATATGCTTTTTCGCGACCCTTGAGGCTGTGCTTTGGGCTACATATAGTCCTGACCGCAAGCAGTATTTTTTTTAGTTCTTTAGCTTTATTCGATTTTGGTTAAAATCATAAAAGCATACATTTAAAAACATTCATGACAAAAATTACATACAAAAACACAAAGTGGAAGAAAGATAAAACATTAGTCCATGTTGCATGAATAAGTTCCTTTGTTTCAAAATAGAATTCATGATTTTCCATACCCATGGCCGGTGTACATTGTTACAGGGTGGTTAAAGGTGGAAAAGCCATGACCACGCAGTTCACGAGTATTTCTGCCCTTTGGGTAAGCTGACTCTGCCCTTCGTTTTAGTCTAGGGCAGCAGTCTTCAATCTGTGGGGCGCGACCCCCAGGGGGTCGTGGAGTCCTGGGAAGGGGGTCGCAGAGTGCAGTTCCTGGCTGATCGAGGGTGCTCACGGCGGAGGCCTGATTCACACCGAGGTGTGAAAAACATCAACGCCTCATTAACAAGTAAAAGGTATTTTAAAGACCTGTCAAGTACTTGGGTGTGACTGTGTGTGTGTCCCTGAAGCTGTTACAGCCGGGCTCACATACACGACCTAGGGAAGGGGGCTGGGGGGTGGGTTCTGGGGGAGCAGGCTGTAGTGTAGCCCTTTGAGTTCAATGGATGTTGCGCACCTGGAGCTGTGGGTCCCGTGACACGTCCCCCGCCCCCAGCAGGGAGGCACAGAGATGCCCTCCCATGAGTGGGAAAAAAGAATGAAGACGACGCAGAGAGATACTGTTTTTCCATGTTTGATTTCTGGGACTCCCGCAAGAACACACACAAAGGGTGCAGCCTCCGGGGGTAGCTGTATGTGAGTTGTTTTCTTATTAGAGTCTACTTTTATGGCGGTATATTTTAAAAGGCCCGGTTTATGATTAGCTTTAGGAGCATTGGGGGATGGAAGGATAGGGATTAGGGGGCGTGTTTGATTGTTACTTTTAGTACCAAGTGGGTTGGGACCGATTGATGTTAAAGAATTTTCAGTGCGGGTTTGGTTGGCCTTTAAACATTTCTCTATTCCCAACAGCCTATCATCTAGGGTGGTAATTTTGACAATCAGTGGAGAAATGAGTGAGCCAACCGTTTGTTCAATCTGGGCCAAAAAGTTCGAATTGAAGGAGGTAATCCATTGGTCTATTTTTGCTTCCAGATTTTGAAGGGGGTTAGTTGCAGGCAATGGAGAGCTAAAACAGAGTTTTTGTTGTTTTGATTTATTCCCTGTGGGCTTGACCCCATCCCACTTCCTTTTGCTAGATGGAATCTGCAAGGAAACTGTGTTTGGTGTGTTAACATTTTTGGGTTGGGCCAGGGGGCTGACGATTGGGGTTGGGGTTGACATACTGGTTCGTTTAGCGAGGCAAGGGGAGGAACTTTTGATTTCGTTTCTGGGTTCCACGGTGGCATACCTTGTTTTGCAGAGGGAATTTAGTTCATCCAGCAGCGAGAGGTGTTGCGGTATGCCATTGGTTGGGTCGGGCGATTGGTTGATGGATATGCTAGACTTGGCAGATTCATTCATATTGGTGGTGGGCAGCGATGGCCTGCATAGAGCTTGTGACCCTGAGTGCAAGCCTCTCTGGCTTATAGTATTATTGGTCACCTCCTGGTGTGTCATCCTGGGGTGTGCAAGAGTTAGGCTATAACAAGGTCTCGAGAAAATCTGAGGAGTTTAAAAAAAAGTATCCAACTAAAGTTCAGTTTGTGATCCCTTGCCAATATGTCAGGAAGGTCATAAAGTTATTACCTTAGCGGTGTGATGGGGTCAGGGGGAGTGGCCCCGTCCCGTCCTCCTCGTGCCTCTGAGGGCCACAGAGGGCCCGCCCTTTGCCCGGGCTTTGCCCGGCGCCGACCCGCGCGCGATCCCGCGACGCGGGGGCTGGTTTGCTTATCTAGCTCCTCCTGGCGCGGGATTCATGTGTGGCGTCGCGTTGCGCCACTACGGCGTCTGGGGATTGAAGTCCTCTGTGCTCCCCTCACACTGCGGCTGCTAGGATGGACTTGCGGCGGCAGTTAGGAGCTGGGCGCTGGCGGTGGGTAAGTCCCCCACAAGTGTTCTGCTGTCCCCCCCGCTCCACCGGGGCTGGTCTGCTTATCTAGCGCCTCCTGGCGCGGGATTCATGTGTGGCGTCGCGTTGCGCCGCTAGGGTGTCTGGAGATTGAAGTCCTCTGTGCACCCCTCACACTGCGGCCGCTGGGATGGACTTGCGGCGGCAGTTAGGAGCTGGGTGCTGGCGGTGGATAAGTCCCCCACAAGTGTTCTGCTGTCCCCCCCGCTCCACCGGGGCTGGTCTGCTTATCTAGCGCCTCCTGGCGCGGGATTCATGTGTGGCGTTGCATTGCGCCGCTAAGGCGTCTGGGGATTGAAGTCCTCTGTGCTCCCCTCACACTGCGGCCGCTGGGATGGACTTGCGGCGGCAGTTAGGAGCTTGACGCTGGCGGTGGGTAAGTCCCCCACAAGTGTTCTGCTGTCTCCCCCGCTCCACCGGGGCTGGTCTGCTTATCTAGCGCCTCCTGGCGCGGGATTCTGTGTGGCGTCGCGTTGCGCCGTTAGGGGGTCTGGGGATTGAAGTCCTCTGTGCTCCCCTCACACTGCGGCCGCTGAGATGGACTTGCGGCGGCAGTTAGGAGCTGGGCGCTGGCAGTGGGTAAGTCCCCTACAAGTGTTCTGCTGTCCCCCCGGCTCCACCGGGGCTGGTCTGCTTATCTAGCGCCTCCTGGCGCGGGATTCTGTGTGGCGTCGCGTTGCGCCGCTAGGGCGTCTGGGGATTGAAGTCCTCTGTGCTCCCCTCACACTGCGGCCGCTGGGATGAACTTGCGGCGGCAGTTAGGAGCTGGGCGCTGGCGGTGGGTAAGTCCCCCACAAGTGTTCTGCTGTCCTCCCCCAAGCAGTATTTCCACTGAAGATTTCCGGCTTACACTCCATAAGTGTTTCGTGGGCTGGTATTTCGTGATTCAGCTCAAGGTCCCTTCACCATTCCTGGTCTGTTGGCCTGTGGGTCCCTGTAAAGGTCACTTTGACATTCCTTGGGCTTTCCTGGTTGCTCCAGACATGCCCTGACTCTCCATTGCTTGGAGAGTCCCCAGGAACTTGCTTGTACTCACCGTAGCTTGTTTCCAATGCCCGTGTGGGTTGCAGTTGCCGAAGCTTGTTGGTGTTCGATCCGGACACTGACCCCCAGCACTCAACATCCTTCGTGGGACAGCTCAGCTCTCGACTTTGGCTGTTGTGGATGTCTCCTGGTCCATGTGGCTGCAGAGTCAAGCATCCAATCTTTTCACGTGAAGCACCCGACATCGGTGGGCATTTGTCTACTGATCCTCTGGTTACCCTGAATGGACCCTGACTCTTTCCCCTCTGCTTTCAGGTTTTTCTCACCTTGGACCCAGGCTTGGATTCCACGGGACACTTTTCATCTTCCCGGCAGCAGCACTTCCTTGCATCACACCATTGAAAACCACAGAACAATGTCATACATTCACCCTAGAACAGAGATCTGAGCCTAAATCCATCGTTTTTTTGCTCACCATGCCATTCCTGTTTGAACCCAGCCATATGCAAATCAGTCTTCACCTTGTGCCCCATGGGAACAGTCCAGCCCTAACTGCCAAGCCAGGTCCTCCCTGGACTGGAAACAAGCATCCTAGGACCGGTTTTGGGCTTTCAGCCCTCATCTGCTAGGATAGCTTGATTCCAGTGGCATGGAGAGTATGGGACTCACGTCTGAGCATACCCGTCCCACTCGGGGTGACAAATGCAAAAACAACAGTTGATGGACAGAAAGTAGAACACTGTCATACATTCACCCGCGTACAGAGATCTGGGCCTAAATCCATTGTTTTTTTGCTCACCTTGCCATTCCAGTTTGAACCCAGCCATATGCAAATCAGTCTTGACCCTGTGCCCCATGGGAACAGTCCAGCCCGAACTGCCAAGCCAGGTCCTCCCTGGACTGGAAACACGCATCCTAGGACTGGTTTCAGGATTTCAGCCCTCACCAGCCAGTATAGCTTGGTTCCAATGGCATGGAGAGCACGGGACTCAAGTCTGAGCATACCCGTCCCACTCGGGGGGACAAATGCAAAAACAACAGTTGATGAACAGAATGCAGAACAATGTCATACATTCACCCCAGTACAGAAATTTGGGCCTAAATCTATCGTTTTTTTGTTCATGATGCCATTCCAGTTTAAACCCAGCCATATGCAAATCAGTCTTGACCCTGTGCCCCATGGGTACAGTCCAGCCCGAACTGCCAAGCCAGGTCCTCCCTGGACTGGAAACAAGCATGCTTGTTTCCGGTCCGTGGAAGACATGGCTTGTCAGTTCGGGCTGGACTGTTCCCATGAGGCACAGGGTCAGACTGATTTGCATATGGCCATGTCTGAACTGGGGTGGTGGAGTGAGCTAAAGAATGATGATGGATTAAACCCAGATCAGTTGACTGGGGTGATTGTTTAGTTTGCTCAAGCGCTCCGTCCATCATCCCCTTCGGTATCGCTTTGTTCGTCCTAAGTTGGCAGGGTATGCCCAGACGTGGGTCCCTTGCTCACTTTGCCCTGGATTCAAGCTAGCCTGGCTGATGACGGCTGATTAGCCAGAAACCGGTCCCAGTATGCTTGTTTCCGGTTCAGGAAAGACATGGCTTGGCAGTTCGTGCTGGACTGTTCCAATGAGGCATAGGGTCAGACAGATTTGCATATGGCCATGTCTGAACTGGGGTGGTGGAGTGAGCTAAAGAATGATGATGGATTAAACCCAGATCAGTTGACTGGGGGTGAGTGTTTGATTTGCTCAAGCGCTCCGTCCATCATCCCCTTTGGTATTGCATTTCTGTGGGACCCCACCCACCTTGGGCACCCATCTCCTCCCCACCCAGTGCTACTCTGGCCATCTGACGGGGTGGTGCACTGGGTGGTGCACGGGGTGGTGCATAGGGTGGCACATGCTGACTCTTTCGGAGACATTGGGGATCATACCAACGGTGTCCCTCTTGCTTACACTGAAAGCATGTAGCAGGCCCCCTATGAACAGGTTTACTTGTTGGGGGCTCTGACTTTTTCTCAGAGGGTGTCACGACCGGACTTCCTCAGGATCAGGATGATGCTTAAAAGGGGTCCACCTCCAGATTGCCCTATGCTCTGACTAGTATATATCACAGAGCATAAGGGGAATCAGGCAAGGGAAAGGTAGGGAAGGGTCTGGAACTGGAAAGGGAGGCTGAAACGAGAAAAGAAGAAAAAACACACAAGGTAAGTTCATTAAATTGCTGACTACTCTCATTCAATTCTCGCTAAAACACCACCTACCAAGTCGACTATCTGTGGACTATCTCCTCCTCTTTCTTGGTAGGTGTAGATGAACGTCTCTATACTCTAGTAACAACTTGCGATTCTCCTATTAACATGACCAGAGAATCTGGATTTCATTAAAGACACGGAGGCTAACATTATGCATTAATCTTTTTAATGCAGCTCACAGCCGCTTACATCACAAAGGTTAAGAATAGAACTAAATGACATAACAGTGTCCATAAAAGGCGTGTGCCAAGATAAATCAGCCTCTTTTAGAATGCTTTGAACGAAGAACAGATCTTGAAACTTGAAGGAAGTATACTTGAAACTTGTAAAATCCATGCGGGTCATCAATTCGAATTGTCTGAAAGAAAATAAGGCAAGTCAAGAAAGGCACAAGGAAACCTTCAGAAGCAAAGAAAAGCAAGGTTAAAGGAATGAAACATTCAAAACATTGTAAACCAAATTAATCCTCAATATCCCTCAAGGGAGGGACGGGAGGGATAATGTTAGCCTCCGTGTCTTTAATGAAATCCAGATTCTCTGGTCATGTTAATAGGAGAATCGCAATTTCATTACAAGACAGGAGGCTACATTATGC
Organism: Lissotriton vulgaris; assembly: GCF_964263255.1. Lineage (NCBI taxonomy): Eukaryota > Metazoa > Chordata > Amphibia > Caudata > Salamandridae > Lissotriton > Lissotriton vulgaris. The sequence continues at coordinate 699,615,951 of NC_141693.1, forward strand.
ATGTTGGTAGCCCTGAATCACAACATCAGAAACATGTTCAATTGGTTTACAATAATGATGAGCGAAGGTAGAAGCATTAGACCAATCAGCAGCTTTAAGGATAGTATCCAACTTACCACCTGACCAATATGATTTGCTGGCCATTGCACTTCTTAGTGAATGAGCTTGAAATTTTGAAAGGTACCAGCGAAATTCATAGCCAATTTAACCCACCTTGCGATAGAGGAGGATGAGATGGGTTTAAAGGGTTTAACGTAGGAAACGAGGAGTTGATTTGCATCAGGGGGTCGAAGATTAGACATCCTGGAATCGTATTCCTTCATGCAATCAACCACACAGAGCTTTTTACAAAAATCAAAACGTGGATAGAAGATAGAGTCAGACATGGTCTTAGTTCTCCTAAAAATTTAACACCGAACATCTCATAACATCTATCGGAGATGTCCAAAGCTTTAACATCTGAAACTCTGCGACAGGAGATTAAACAAAGAAGAGAGGCAAGTTTAATTGAAAGACATTTTCTGTTAAGAAGGGAATTATCAGGCCAGGAGCAAAAAAGGTCAAGTAACAATTTAACATCCCAAACAGATTGATATTTAGGTCTGGGGGGTCTTTTAAGTCTGATACTTTTAAGGACCCTACAAACAATAGGGTTTTTACCTACCGTTTTACCGTTGACAATAGAGTGACCTGCGGAAATGGCAGACCTATAACAGTTAATGGATCTATAAGAGAGGCCACTGTCGAAAGTTCCACTAGGAAATTGACTATATTAACGATAGGAGCTTCCACGGGATCCAAGTCCCTTTCCAAGCATCAACTAGACCATTTTTTCCAGATGTTATTATATCTGTAGTGTGTTCCAGGTGCCCAAGATTCTCCGAGGAGTGTAAGAGCAGATGACGAAAGTCCAGACAATTGGTTAGATTGCCTGACACTTTCCAAGCAAGAAGGTTCAGGCTCCCTGAAAGAACCAGGTGGTGATCTTCTCCGTTTGCGTTTAGGAGGAGACCTTGAGAGGCCGGGATTAGGAGAGGAATGTCGTAAGAGAGTTCCAAGGCTGTGGGGAACCAAGCTTGAGACGGCCAGAAAGGAGTTATCAGGACGAGGGAGCACTGTTCTTGTCTCACTTTCTGAAGAACCCTCTGAATCATGGCAAAGGGGGGGAAGGCGTACGGTCTGAGAGGGGCCCAAGGTTGGAGAAAAGCGTTGACAGCGAGAGCACCCGGGTCTGGCATCCAACTGAAATACTGTGGAAGTTGGGAGGACAAGCGACTCGCGAAAAGGTCCACATCGAAGGGGCCCCAAAGGTCGGATAGGGAATTGAAAATGGTTGGATTGAGTTTCCAATCGCTGAAGTCTACTAGGAACCTCGAGTTCCAGTCTGCGGAGAGGTTGGATTTTCCGGGGAGGTATTCGGCCCTCAGGGAGATCTTGTGTTCCAGACAGAACATCCAGAGTTTCTTGGCTAGGTCCGAAAGGTCGGCAGATTTCGTACCGCCAAGACGGTTGATATACGACACTGCGGAGATGTTGTCCATCTTCAGGAGGACGGATCTGCCTTGGAGAGATTGTCTGAAGCTCATGAGAGCATAGAGCCCGGCTGTCATTTCTAAGAAATTTATGTGGTGGGAAGATTCCGAAGGGGTCCATATACCACCAGTGTCCTGGTCGAGAAGACGAGCACCCCAACCGTGAAGGCTGGCGTCTGACTCTAGAACGAAGTCTGGAGATGAACCAAATATAGCTCTTCCATTCCAGGCGTCCAAATTGTCCAGCCACCAGGAAAGTTCCAGTTTGGCTTCTTCGTCTATGTTAGGATTCGGGCTAGTCCCTTCTTTGTGACCATGCTTTTACATCACATGACCGGGGATTGGGTTACAAAAACTAGTCCTACCTTTGGCTCAGTGCTCGATATTGCCAGTGTTTAGATTCCCTTCCTGGTTGTTGGTTGCAGAAACGTGCTGAGCAGAGCCTCCTCTCTGCTCCCCTAATCCTTTGTAGTTTACCCTTTCCCTCTCACGGGTTCGTGTAGAGGCTTTTTCCCTTTTTGTTTCCAGATCCTGCCTTGCTTTTGACCCGTTTTTTGTGTTGCGTGTTGTCTGTCATTAGAGTGTTAGAGGTATCCAGGTAATTTTCCCTTTGTTGTCTCCCCTTGTCTTTTATTGTTCTAGCACCTTGTGTGTGCAGTTATTGAGGGTTCGGGGGCTCCCGTTCTCTACAGCGTGTCTACTACGCTGAAGTGCTGAGGTACGCTGCAAGCGCGAGCGCGTCTCTGTATTGAAGGCGTTTCGCCTCTTTGTGTGCGGTAGTGACGTTTCGGGTCACTCCGCGGCTGTTTGTTTTGGAAACGCGCTGAGATTGTAGCGCTACGGAAGGCTCCCCGTTCTTAGTCCTTCCTTGTTCTGTTTAGTTTTCACGGGGTTTTTCGGTAAAGGCTGCTCACTAAAGCCTACCTTTTTCCCCTCATTATTCTTTTTTCGGTACGAGGACCTTCCGCTAAACGGCCCCTTCCCCTGCTGCCCAGTATCCCAGAGCAGCTACAGGAGTACATATTGATTGAAGTTGCCGTACTCCATCTCTTTGCAAGGCAGAGCCTGCATGTGCCACAGGTGAGCAGGGTTGTGTGTTTGTTAAAGCGTGGTCACAGGGGGTTGGATATATGGGTGTACAGTGTACATAAATGGTATTGTTCTGTCCTGCTTATACCTAGGTGCAGAAGTGTAAAGATCCAGGAGGCCGGGTCCCGGTACCAACAAGGGTGGAAGACTTGGTGTCTTTTCAACTTACCACCCTCTTTTCAGGTCTACCGGTGCACCCATAGAGTTTACCTGTGGGTGTCCTGTGGGCTGGGGAAGGGGACTGGTGCATGCTACGTTCCTGCAGTGCTTGGGCTTCGTGGAATCTGACAGTCTAGAGAGACTTGGTCTCCATACCAAAGTCCATATCTGAGAGCTTTGGCTTTTACTCTCTGAAGAGCACGGTAGTCGAGGGGGCCAGGGAAGATAGCTTGTATCGAGGAAGAGAGTAGACCAAGGAGTCTGGCTAGTTCTCTCAGGGATAAGGAGTGATGTTTGAGAACAAATCTGATTTCTTTCCGAATTTTGGCAATCTTCTTCTTGGGAAGTAAGAGAAGACAGGTCGAAGTATCCACGGTGAAACCGAGGAACTCCAAAGATTTGGAGGGTAAAAGGATTGATTTTTCCCTGTTTATAATGAACCCAAGACTTTCTATGAGGTTCATAGAGGTTTGTAAGTCTTCTAGAATTTGAGAGTGAGATTGGGACATTATTAGTATGTTGTCTAGATAAATGATGAGACGAATACCCCTGGCTCTTAGGATGGAGACTATCGATCTCATGATTTTGGTGAAACACCAAGGGGCGGAAGAAAGACCGAAAGGGAGGGCCTGAAATTGAAAAAGGCGATTGTCCCAGATGAATTGGAGAAAGGACTGATGTTCTATTGCCATGGGAATGGTAAAATAGGCGTCTTTTAAGTCCAATTTGACTAGCCAATCTCCATGGAGAAGAAGGTCTCTGAGCAGATGGATGCCCTCCATCTTGAAATGACGGTAGACGAGGTACTTGTTTACCTCTCGAAGGTTTATTACTGGGCGCCAACCCTTGTCTTTCTTTTTGACTAGGAAAAGGGTACTCACAAAATTTTTTTGAGACCAAGGGACCTCCATTATTGCGCCCTTCTTTAACATAGAGGAAACCTCTTCTTTGACGATTTCTAGATGCTCCGGAGAAAGAGTCATAGGATTGGGAGTGGTAGATTGGAAAGGAATCTCTGTGAAGTCTATTTTGAAGCACTGAACTGTTTCTAGAACCCATGGATCTTGGGTCAGGGATTCCCAAACATGAAGGAAATGTTTTAGTCTCTGTAATACACAATAAAGAGTGTGGTCATGCATTTGATTCAACACACCAGGAGGGCCAACTATCACCTCTCTCATATGTCATGCATACCTTCCAGTCTTCTCTTTAATAACCAAAAACAAATGAATGAATGAAATGAAATGAAATGAAATGAAAAGGAATTTATAAAGCGCATGGCTGCCCTCGAGCGTCCCAGCGCTAAAACGAAACACAGGACCATCACCAAATGTAACTGAAGAGAAAGCCTACAGGGGGAAAAGGTGAGTCTTCAATGCTTTGCGGAATGTCACTAGGTTAGGTTCTTTCCGTAGGGCCAGCGATAGAGCATTCCATAATTGGCCTGCGTTAATGGAGAACCGGCGGCCGCCGGACCTCACCTTTTTTGCTCTGGGTATCACCACAAAGTTACCATCATCCGAGCGAAGGGCTCGCGTTGGTTTATAAGGGCGAACCAGGTCCCTAAGAATTGGAGGGCCCGATCCTTGCAAAGCTTTAAACACAATGCAGAGGGATTTGAATTTTATGCGAGCTCGGATTGGAAGCCAATGCAAGGCCTTAAGTGCAAGCTTGGCTGAGGATCTTTTGGCAGTACCAGTGAGCATTCGTGCTGCCGCATTCTGAGCTCTTTGGAGCACATTCAAAGTGGATTCTGGTGAAGCAAGGAATAGGACATTGCTATAATCCAGCCTTGATAAAACTAATCCTTGCACCAGTAGTTTCCGGGAATTTTCAGGGAGTAGCGGTAGGATCTTCCGCACCGACCGGAGCAGTCAGTAGCTGGTCCCTACCACTCGTTTAGCTTGAGTACTCATTGACAGCTCAGGTTCCAGCCATACCCCAAGACTTTTTATTGCTTTTTTGGGAGCTGGGGGGGCACCTAGACTGGCCAGCCACATGAATTTAGGAAGTGTCGTACACAGGTTTCCAAGGAGCATCAGCTCCGTTTTAGTCCCATTTAGTTTAAGCCGGGAATCCGACATCCATGACATGATGTTAATTAAACAAGATGCGAACTTTCCCCCCTGGCTTTCCAAAAGGGACACCGAGACGATCAGTTGGGTGTCGTCTGCATAGGTTGCGATTTTCACCCCGAAGGGTGAAACCACCGCTTCCAGTGGGGCCATATAGACGTTAAAGAGCGTAGGGCTCAATGAAGAGCCCTGCGGTACTCCGCACTGAAGGGGGGTAGGCAAAGATCTGAAATTGCCTTCGCAAACCTGATATGTCCGGTCACTCAAGTTCGACAAGAGCCATTTAAGGGCAGATCCTCTCACTCCAATCTTCCCCAAACGGTGGATCAGAATATTATGATCCACAGTGTCAAATGCAGCGCTTAGATCCAGGAGGACCACCGCAGCGGATCCTCCCGAATCCAAGATGCATCTGCCTTCCTCCACCATCGAGATCAGGGCCGAGTCGGTTCCCTGGCCAGGAGGAAAGCCCGTCTGCGTCCGACCTAGTAGATCGTTGGATTCCAAGAAGTGCGAAAGCTGGCGATTAACAAACTTCTCGGCGATCTTATTCAGCCCAGGCAGGAGCGAGATAGGGCGGTAGTTAGCCAGATCAGCCGGGTCAAGGCCTGGCTTTCTCAGAAGGGCCTTGACAATGGCTTGCTTCCAGCTGGGTGGTACTATGCCATAGGTGAATGAGGCATTCAAAAGATCGATTGCTGGGCCTGCAATGAAATTCGTGAATTGTTTGAGGATCCGAATGACCCCTTAGTCACTGTAATCCAAAATAAGAGAGAGTAAAAGTTCTTTAAAGAATCCAAGAGATAAGTGGAAGTCTTGCGCAAAACAATCCAATCAAAAGTTAAAGCTTAATTGCTCCTTCTTCTTAAAGGTATCAAAAGTTCGAATGTTAAGTACCATTCGCTGCAAAAAACCAAGTTCTTTACTTTTGCAGCCCAGGACAGCAATAGTCAATTGCGCGTCTCAGCCGAGAACGCTTGTACTCACGTTGCGAAGAGAACACTGACAGCTTTCCGACAATGCCAGACTCTAGGATTCAAAAAGGGTAACGAAGCGTCTCCGCCGAGAACGCGTTTGTTAACAGTCTCCTTTTCCCGGCAATGGAGAAAGGCTCCGGGATCATAAATCAGCAGCTTTTCTCGAGTTAAATCAAAAACGCCAGAGACTTCAAAGGACTTTCGGCATATCCGCCGAACGATAGATGAACGGCTGTAAACAACCGCAAGGTCAGTGTTTTCTCCAGAACACGATAGTGCGAACAGGAAGCAAGGCATTCAGCAGCCGCTGAACATTAACCAAATCCAAACACTAATCCCAGGAACTCCAATTCGGGTAACAAAGCACGTACAACGAGCCGTGTTAAAATGGCCACCTAAATAATGTACACAACTCCTCCCAGTGTCTAGGCCTTATGGGAGATGTAGTCCATATTTACATATGAAAGTTATAATGCAGTTCCAAACCTATTATCATGTAGGCGCTTTACGTATTCAAAAGGCAGTTCATGACAGTATGTCCCTCTCTCTAGCGCCTTCTAGCACCAGGCTTCTCCGGATGTCGGGCGTAGAACCGGCGAACAGAAAGAGGGGCATAAACCCCGGAGCTCGGTTTCCACAAATTGTCCTCTGCAGTGTACCCCTTCCACGACACCAGAAACCACAGGCGCCCTTGCCGATAACGAGAATCCAGTATCCGACGTACCTCATATTCCAAGTTCCCGTCACGGAGCACTGGAGAAACAACCCTCCCACAAGCCGAACGAGCCGGTTTCAGCAGGCTACAATGAAAAACCGGGTGGATTCTCAACGACGCCAGAAGCTTCAGCTTGTACGCCACTGGATTCACACGGCGTATAACTGTATAGGGCCCAATAAACCTGGGATGGAAAATACTCCGAAGACGAAATTTAATGTTCTTGGTGGAAAGCCACACACGGTCTCCCACCTTGTACACCAGACCCTCCTGTGGATGAAGATCTTCCCATTTCTTATACGTCTCTTTCGCCTTCTCCAAATGCGCCTGTACCTCCTATGTATCTTCAGGAGAGCCTTTACCTGGCCCGCCACCGTTAGATGGTTCATCACATCGCTCGGGATTGTCACAGGCAGCGTATTTGCATGGAAACCAGAGTTGGCACGAAATGGTGACTCACCAGTGGAACAATGCCAAGCATTGTTATATGACAACTCGGCCAACCATAACAAGGAAACCCACGAATCCACTGCCTCATCGGCATAGCATCGCAGATATTTTTTCAAGGTCTGATTCAACCGTTCAGTCTGGCCATCTGACTGCGGATGGAAACTTGTCGAAAGGGCAGCAGAAATATTCAACGCCGTACACCAGTTACGCCAAAACCTGGTGATAAACTGGGGGCCCCTGTCTGAGATGATAACTTGAGGGAGTCCATGAAGACGAACCACGTGGTATAACAGCAACTGAGCAGTTTGAGAAGCAGTTGGGAGGTTTTTACAGGGAATAAAGTGTCCCATTTTTGTGAAGCTGTCCACCACCACTAAAATGGCATCGCTACCTTTATCCAAGGGCAGACCCAACACGAAATCCAAACTGATAACTTGCCATGGTCGTGAGGGAGTCGGAAGTGGCATGAGCAAACCTGAAGCTTTCGATTGCACACTCTTAGCTCTTGCACAGGTCTCACATTGGTTTACCCACAGTTTGACGTCCTTGGCCATGCCTTCCCACCAGAAGTGACGTTGTAACGCATGAACAGTCTTTTGATGGCCCTGGTGCCCAGCCACCAATGCGTTATGGCACCAATTGAAAGCCATTAACCGAAGAGAATGCACTGGAAGGAACAGTCGATTCATTACCATCGGCAAACCATGTTTGAGAGAACGATACGTTTTTGCAGCGGCCCACTCCTTCCATTGCTGCAAAGACCATTGATTAGCCACCACCTCCAGAAACTGTTCCACTTGAATGGAACACAACACCACCTCCGGAGAGAGAATAGGTCGTGGATCAGTTTTGGTAGGACTTTACGGATTCAGTTGTCTAGACAATGAGTCTGCTTTTCTATTCTCTATTCTTGGACGGAATGTGATGGTAAAGTCATACTCCACGAAAAAGAGCATCCAACGCATCTGGCGTTGGGACAGATGCTTGCAGTCTTCAGGTATTGGAGATTCCGATGGTCGGAATACACTGTTACTGGATAAGTCCCACCCCACAAGTAGTGTCTCCATTCCTGAAATGCCTTCTTCACCGCCAAAAGCTCCTTCCCAGCGATGGTATAGTTTGCTTCAGCAGAAATTAGTTTTTTCGACAGAAAGGCCACAGGATGCAACTGGCCTGTCAGTTTATCTCTCTGCGACAAGACCGCCCCTATTGCCATTTCAGAGGCGTCAGCTTCCACCACAAAAGGCACATCCATCGGAGGATGAGTCAGAATGGGAGCAGTACTGAAAGCTGTTTTCAAGTGTTTAAAAGCATCCGCGGCCTCAATTGTCCAAACAAAAGGAGCACCTTTTCTCAACAAACTAGTAATAGGTAATGCCAGTTGTGAAAAATGGGAAATGAACCTCCTGTAGTAATTTGAAAACCCCAGAAAGCACTGGACATCTCTCACATTCCTAGGCACCGGCCACTCCAAAACTGCCTTCACCTTTCTCTCCGCCATCCTAAATCCTCTCGGGTTAAGAATCACTCCCAAAAACTCCACCTCTTCCGCATCAAACTCACACTTGCTTAATTTACAATATAAGCTGTTTTCCTGTAACCTCTGCAAGATCATGAGAACATGACTAACATGTTGGGCCGGGGACTCAGAGTATATTAACAAGTCGTCGATGTAAATGACAACAAAACTGTCCGGATACTCTTTCATGATGTCATTCAAAAAGTATTGAAACGCCGCTGGGGAGTTGCAAAGCCCAAACGGCATCACCAAATACTCATAAAGGCCAAAACAAGTTTTAAAAGCCATTTTCCACTCATCTCCCGCCCTGATGTGGACCAGATGATAGGCCCCCATCAAGTCCAGGTGTGTATAATTGGCTGCCTTTCGAACCTGATCCAACAGGATGGGGATGAGCGGAAGCGGGTATCGATTACGAATAGTGACCTTGTTTAGTTGCCTAAAATCGATGCATGCCCGCAATTCCCCGTTAGCTTTTGAAATGAAAAAAAGTGGCGAGGCTGCAGGAGAGCGTGATGGACGAATAAAGCCCATTGAACAAAAATGCTCCAAGTAATATTTTAAATGAGCTGTTTCTGACACTGACAAGGCATACACCCTACATGAAGGCACCACTGCCCCTTCTACCAAGTCAATCCAGCAGTCGCACTCTCTATGCGGGGGAAGTATTTCAGCCTTTACCTCACTAAAAACATCAGTATAACCCATGTATGCTTGAGGCAACATAACCTCCTTTTCTGCTGCAGTAGCAACGATGTATGCTTGGGCCAAAGTTGAAACCTGGGACATAGACGACTGCAAACAATGAGACACACAACCCACCGACTCAAAACTGACAGATTTATCCTTCCAGTCTATAGATGGGTTATGTTGCCATAACCAAGGCATACCTAGGATGACCTCATACTGAGGAGCCTCAATGATGTTTAACATTATCATTCCCCTGTGATTGTTCACCTCTCCTGGCATAACAAGTTCCAATACCTCAGTATGAGCGATAATAGGGCCTGACTTTAACTGAGTGCCATCCACCGCCAAAACCAACTCAGGTCTTAAGGTCGGCACTCTCACTAACCCCAATTTGTCCACCAGGCTTTGATCGATAAAATTCCCAGTGGCACCCGAATCGATCATGGTCGATACTAGGTAACTGTTATGTACAGTGTGCAAAAACATGGATAGCACTATGTGTGTTTCCTTATGCTTACATGAGGACACCTCCAAGGAAGGAATCTTCCATTCCTGGGAAGGCCTACCTTCGGTCTGTTCTGTCCTATGCTCTTGCGGGCAGCTAGGGTTTTCAACTGCCTTCAGTATTGCAACCTTTTTACCAGGGAAAAAAGGAGTACCCTTCTTTGGTCTCATAGTACATTCCCAAACATAATTCCCCTTTTTTCCAAAGTACATGCAGAGACCCTGTGCCCTCCTGGTTTCCCTCTCTGCCTTGGTCAAAGGAGGTCTAACGGCCCCTATCTTCATAGGCTCAGAACCCTCCTCTGTCTTCCCCGTGCGTCCAGCCATAACAAAACCCCCACCTACTCTATCACCCTTCTTGCGTTCTCCCCCCTCTCTGACATGCGATGATCCAACTGCAAGGTAAGGTTTATTAGAGCGGTACAAGTGGTAGGTTGAGGATCGATTTGCGCTAATACGTCCTTAATATCTTCATTCAGACCCTGATAGTATAAGGCCATTCTTTTTGCTTCGGGCCAAGATGTTTCCGCTACCAACCTATTAAAGGCAGTCATGTACGTAACAAGCTCCTTCTTGCCCTGTCGCAGCCCCAACAGCTCTCTATCCGCGCTAAGCGTAGTAGCTTGCCTATCAAAGACTCTTTCAAATTCTCTACGAAAGTCATCCCAATCTGTCAACAGCGGATCATCATTACGCACTAAGGGCACCGCCCAACTTGCAGCATCCCCAGTCAAGTATGATATCGCAAAAGCAACTCGAGAAATATTAGTAGGAAATGAAGCCGGTCTACATGAAAAATGTAACGCTCTCTGGGTTAAAAAGGTTTGTATCTTATTAGGATCACCAGCATAACGTTCAGGACTAGCCAAGGGTACGGGAGGTGACACTGTGACTTGGATAGGAGAACCACTAGCTGTTGCATCAAACGGATTCCTCGCCTGTCTATCCAGCCTTTCCTTTAATGCGGCTGTTTCAGCCCGTGAAGCTTCTAACTCCTGCTGCACTAGCACTAAACCCAAAGCGTGCAACATATCGTCCATTGTGGCCATCTTCTAAACACCCCTGACCGGGAGGAAGAATATTCTTGGGTACGTGATTCTGTCACGACCGGACTTCCTCATGATCAGGAGGATGCTTAAAAGGTGTCCACCTCCAGATTGCCCTATGCTCTAACTCAGTGGTTCCCAAACTTTTGACTCCTGAGGACCCCCATTGAGTCACTACTGGAAGTCGGGGACCCCCACGCAATTTGTAGGATTTAAATTCCAAACATTAAAACAGTAATTCGGAAGAAATGAACAAACGTGTGCACACGAAACAAATACTCAAATTACAAAAAATTTAGGGGCATATTTACAAGCCCCGATCACCATGGGAACATCACCTTTTGATATGTTCCCGTGGAGATAGGGGCTTTGCCTTATTTACAGGGCAACGTTAAACCACTTAACGTGGCTTAACGGTGCCTTGTAAATAAGACCCCCTTTCATCCAATGCTTAGCGTGAAAGGGATGGGCAGTGGGTGTTGCGGTGGGCGATTCCCCTGCAACACCCATTGATTTTGACGTTGTCCCCTATTTACAAGGACAACGTAAATGGGAGGCAGCGCCAAAATTAGGACCAGGGACAACCTGGTCTGAACATGGTGAATCAAGGAGAAATGCTTAATTTCTCTTTGTTTTTGAAAAACGCCTAGGATTGTTTATGTTCAGGAAGGTGACCCTTCCTGCACATCAACAACCTTTAAGAAAATTACATTTTGTAACTTCCATGTGTGCTGCATTAAGCATCAAGATTGTTTTTGTGCAGGAAGGGGGACCTTCCTGTACATAAACAATCTTTCCATGTGAAGTGTAGTGCCAGCCCAGGGGAAACGCAGGGCTGCACCATATTCTTGTAAATATGGTGCAGCCCTGCGTTTCTGAAGTGGCGAAGTGTGCTGTGAAGCCAAGGAGGCTAGTGACACTCTCCGCCTCTACTGTTGTATTTTATATTGAAAAAATTTGCAAGAAAACAAAAAAAGTTAATGGGAAGGTTGGTGCTGCATCTCCGTGACTTTTCAATGGTTGGCTTTATTTCGCAGTACAAGGCTCCTGCCAGGGCCAGACTGGACACTCCAAGCCGCCCTCGCAAATGATTTCAGACCAGTGCCCATACGGTGCACACCAAGTGCAGTGATTGAGCCTGACGCCTACAAAGTGGCCTTTGGAAGGCTCTCCCCTTAAGAAATTTAGGAAACAATGGTGCATTCTACAACACATTTATCGTTATATATTGACTTGTAATAGCTTTTAAAGAATAGTAAATGAAGACCCGACTATGCACAAAAATACGACAATCTTTCTGGGGGTTCTTCAATGATTCCCCCACTATCACCCTCCAACCCTCTCATCTCTCCATAGCCCCTTTGTTCCATGTATTTCATTTGTTTTATAGCATCTCTAATACCATTGTACGGTGTCAGAGCACTTTACATCACACACATATAGAGTCAGTGAGTCATATGTGTCAAACAGTGTATACAAAATGTTACATATGGCACAGGGGACTACAAGGTGTAGAATTCACATTTCATTCATACTAGTAGGCATTTTTAAAGAGTGCTGGTCTGGAGAAAAACAAACTCAGAATTCAGAACATAACACAGTGGTTAGCATTGGCTTTAACAATTATAATGTTTTTCAACCCAAATAAACCTTTCTAGAAGCATCAGGATAATGAAAGACTGAGAAAAAACAAATCACTAACTTGCACCTTGCAGTTTGCAAGCAGCTGTTTGATGAGTTTATTGGTCACTGTGCTAGATTACGATTGTCACTTATGAGCTGCACTGTAACAAAATAATCTCTCCGACAACGCAGTAACCCACTGACCTATGCATATAAAATACTGTTTTTGAAAATGCATGGTACACGTTCTTTGCAGTAGGCATATAAACCCTCTGTGCTACATTTCTTCAGTCAAAGCTGCCACCAGACAAAACTCTCATGTCTCTCCAGCAGGTACATTAATCACTGTTATCTTGACACTTTTATTGTTCTTTGAATACTGCTAATTAAACAAGATGCTTTGCAGTGCTTTTAAAACTGCTGCCTGCGGACCCCCTGGGAATGTGTCAGGGACCCCTGGGGGTCCGCGGACCACAGTTTGGGAAACACTGCTCTAACTAGTATATATCACAGAGCATAAGGGGAATCAGGCGAGGGAAAGGTAGGGAAGGGTCTGGAATGGGAAAGGGAGGCTGAAACGAGAAAAGAAGAAAAAACACACAAGATAAGTTTATTAAATTGCTGACTACTCTCATTCAATTCTCGCTAAAACACCACCTACCAAGTCGACTATCTGTGGACTATCTCCTCCTCTTTCTTGGTAGGTATAGATGAACGTCTCTATACTCTAGTAACAACTCTGTAATACACAATAAAGAGTGTGGTCATGCATTTGATTCAACACACCAGGAGGGCCAACTATCACCTCTCAAAAGCAAAAAAGGTAAAGCACGGCGCACTGCTTCGGTGAGATGTAAAGCTTGTTAGAAAGTTTGAAGGAAATTAAACAATTTAAGGTGCTCCTTACAGGTAACGCAACTGTTCAGGTGCGTCCAATAGGTTTGTGGGGTTGAGTGCGCTACTAGGGTGTGAGCGCATCCCTGTGGCGGGCACACTTGTGTGGACCTGTGTGTGTGGTAACAACACAGTGTATTCCAAAAGATTCAGAGTTCCAAAAGTTTAGGAAGTTTTCAAAGTTTTAATTCGGATTTCCATAGGTATATATCATATTATCATCATATGAATTGGTTAACGTATGTTGATATCATCGTTAAACATGGGAGAAGCTCCAATGCATTTCGGACCAAACGTCCTTTTTCAAGGAGCACTGCAACAAAGAATACACGAAAAAACAAATAAATATAATGTCTTCCTATCATTGTCAACAAACAGGGTAACTGCACTACAGTGTGCAAATGCGTGAAAAGCCTCATGCACCCCAGTGGGGGAAAGATCGAGTCGAGTAAAGAAAGAATAATCCGTGTGTTGAAAGGAATTAGCAAACGGGTGAAAAGCGTGTCCAAAACGAGTTTGGAAATGAAAGGTGAAGGTGACTTCCAAATAACGTGGTTCCTAGGGTGGAACGGGTGATATTTAAAACGGGTGGGTTAAATCGAGTGAGACGCGGCTCGCGGGAGCATGCAAAGTGCAACCGGAATAACGCGGTGACTTCTTAAAAGACAAAACTTACTTGGTGAAAGCAAAGGTTAGAACGCATCGGACTCCGGTTTGAACAGTGACAGACTTCGCGGAGTGTAAGCGGAGTTATAAAAAACTACTGGCGAGGTAATAGAAATGAAAGAGGGGTTAAAATGAAAGAGGTGTAAAACGTGGCCATCTTAGAATGGTGTGTGATGAAAAAAAGTGAAGATATTCAAAACATGCAGTTACAACAGGCAACAGCAAAACAGGAAATGGTGCATCAAGAGATGCCCAAAAGGGCATATTATAGGTAACAGCTTAATTCTGTACGGTCATTAAGACCAAAGGGTTTTTGAGATTGCAGTCTGTACATCCATGATGTTTCACGCTGTAAAAGGGCTTTGTTGTTATCTCTCCCTTCAGTCTTAGGGACGATTTCCAGCACTAGATATTTGAGTTGTGCCACACTGTGGTTAGCTTCGTTGAAATGAATAGCGATGTTAGATTTCATATTCTTGGTACGGATATTAGACTTATGTTCATTGAGTCTAGTTTTAATCTTCCTACTGGTTTTTCCCACGTAGGTTTTGCCACATGGGCATTTTAGGAGGTAGATCAGATTTGCAGAATCACACGTGGCATCAACGTTGAGCTTGATATTGAAACCTCTCATGGGATGGCTGACGGTGTTCCCTTTAATTACATTATTGCAGTTACTGCAATGATGACACGGTCGTGTGCCCGTGTGGTGTGTTGAGGTCGGTTCGGTGTCACATTTAGAAAGGATCTCCTTGAAGTTCATTGGTCTGGTATAAGCAAAGATAGGAGGGTCTTTGAATAGTTCACCAAAGTCTGGTTCAGACGACAGTATTCGCCAATGTTTTAAAATGATCCTCTTGTATTTGTTACTGGAGGTAGAATACCTTGAGATGAGTACCATTCTCTCGCTGTTGGTTTTAGGTTTGTTTTGCAAAGCCTCCGTCCGAGGAATTGCTAAAGTTCGATCAATGGCTTCTTTGAGGATAGTTTCCGGATAATCTCTCTCACGGAATCTGGATGCCATGGATAGGATTTGGTTAGTTCTGGTGTCGGGGTCTGACACAATCCTGGTGACCCTTAACATCTGGCTGTAAGGTAAGTGTCTCTTGAGGGAGTTCTGATGGAAGCTGCTGAAGAGCAAGGCGTTGTTGCGGTCGGTATTCTTACGGAAGAGATCTGTTTGTATGCCATGGGGCTTGATTTTAATGAGAACATCCAAGAATGCAATTTCATTGTGGTTTATGTTCCAAGTGAAGTCGATTCGGTCATCTTTGGAGTTGAGTTCAGTAAGGGCCAATTTTAAGTTCTCTTCAGTGTTCTTCCAAATAAAAAGCAAATCATCAATGTAGCGAACATAAAGTTTAAGGTTATCCGTCCAGGTGCTGTTTTGATAAATGTGATTAAGTTCAAAATTCCCCATATACAGATTAGCGTAGGTCAGTGCTGCGCAATTGCCCATGGCCATCCCGGACAATTGCAGGTACCAGTTCTCCTCAAATTTAAAGTAACTGTGATATAAGGTATATATCATTAATTCGAGGATGAAGGGTTTCAGGGAATCATCAATGTTGGATTGAAGTAAGGCCTGTTCTACAGCGTTGATTCCACCTTCATGGGGGATTGAAGTATATAAGCTTCTTACATCTGCAGTACACAGGATTAGTTTTTCATTTTCCAGAAGTTGGAGATCAGATAACTTATTGAGTAGTTCAGTGGTATCCTTGATGTAGCTGGGTAGACATGATACCATAGGCTGAAGATACCGGTCAATGAATTTCCCGGTTGGTTCATGTATGGAACCTCTGGTAGATACGATCGGACGGAACGGAGGGTCCGTCAGATTTTTGTGGATTTTAGGCAACATAGTGATTGAAGGGCTGCGGGGGTGTTCTGTAGTAAGGTATTTCCTCGTTCGGTCGTCGATGATTCCATCGGTGGTAGCCTTTTCAATGATCTGGGACAATTCCCTTTTGAATTCGCCAGTTGGATTTCCATCGAGTGTTAAATAGACATTAGAGTCCATGACATGTTCTTTCGTGCGTTGATTGTATAAATCAGTGTTCAGAATGACAAGGGCACCTCCCTTGCATAAAAGCTGACAAGGGAGGTGCCCTTGTCATTCTGAACACTGATTTATACAATCAACGCACGAAAGAACATGTCATGGACTCTAATGTCTATTTAACACTTGATGGAAATCCAACTGGCGAATTCAAAAGGGAATTGTCCCAGATCATTGAAAAGGCTACCACCGATGGAATCATCGACGACCGAACGAGGAAATACCTTACTACAGAACACCCCCGCAGCCCTTCAATCACTATGTTGCCTAAAATCCACAAAAATCTGACGGACCCTCCGTTCCGTCCGATCGTATCTACCAGAGGTTCCATACATGAACCAACCGGGAAATTCATTGACCGGTATCTTCAGCCTATGGTATCATGTCTACCCAGCTACATCAAGGATACCACTGAACTACTCAATAAGTTATCTGATCTCCAACTTCTGGAAAATGAAAAACTAATCCTGTGTACTGCAGATGTAAGAAGCTTATATACTTCAATCCCCCATGAAGGTGGAATCAACGCTGTAGAACAGGCCTTACTTCAATCCAACATTGATGATTCCCTGAAACCCTTCATCCTCGAATTAATGATATATACCTTATATCACAGTTACTTTAAATTTGAGGAGAACTGGTACCTGCAATTGTCCGGGATGGCCATGGGCAATTGCGCAGCACCGACCTACGCTAATCTGTATATGGGGAATTTTGAACTTAATCACATTTATCAAAACAGCACCTGGACGGATAACCTTAAACTTTATGTTCGCAACATTGATGATTTGCTTTTTATTTGGAAGAACACTGAAGAGAACTTAAAATTGGCCCTTACTGAACTCAACTCCAAAGATGACCGAATCGACTTCACTTGGAACATAAACCACAATGAAATTGCATTCTTGGATGTTCTCATTAATATCAAGCCCCATGGCATACAAACAGATCTCTTCCGTAAGAATACCGACCGCAACAACGCCTTGCTCTTCAGCAGCTTCCATCAGAACTCCCTCAAGAGACACTTACCTTACAGCCAGATGTTAAGGGTCACCAGGATTGTGTCAGACCCCGACACCAGAACTAACCAAATCCTATCCATGGCATCCAGATTCCGTGAGAGAGATTATCCGGAAACTATCCTCAAAGAAGCCATTGATCGAACTTTAGCAATTCCTCGGACGGAGGCTTTGCAAAACAAACCTAAAACCAACAGCGAGAGAATGGTACTCGTCTCAAGGTATTCTACCTCCAGTAACAAATACAAGAGGATCATTTTAAAACATTGGCGAATACTGTCGTCTGAACCAGACTTTGGTGAACTATTCAAAGACCCTCCTATCTTTGCTTATACCAGACCAATGAACTTCAAGGAGATCCTTTCTAAATGTGACACCGAACCGACCTCAACACACCACACGGGCACACGACCGTGTCATCATTGCAGTAACTGCAATAATGTAATTAAAGGGAACACCGTCAGCCATCCCATGAGAGGTTTCAATATCAAGCTCAACGTTGATGCCACGTGTGATTCTGCAAATCTGATCTACCTCCTAAAATGCCCATGTGGCAAAACCTACGTGGGAAAAACCAGTAGGAAGATTAAAACTAGACTCAATGAACATAAGTCTAATATCCGTACCAAGAATATGAAATCTAACATCGCTATTCATTTCAACGAAGCTAACCACAGTGTGGCACAACTCAAATATCTAGTGCTGGAAATCGGCCCTAAGACTGAAGGGAGAGATAACAACAAAGCCCTTTTACAGCGTGAAACATCATGGATGTACAGACTGCAATCTCAAAAACCCTTTGGTCTTAATGACCGTACAGAATTAAGCTGTTACCTATAATATGCCCTTTTGGGCATCTCTTGATGCACCATTTCCTGTTTTGCTGTTGCCTGTTGTAACTGCATGTTTTGAATATCTTCACTTTTTTTCATCACACACCATTCTAAGATGGCCACGTTTTACACCTCTTTCATTTTAACTCCTCTTTCATTTCTATTACCTCGCCAGTAGTTTTTTATAACTCCGCTTACACTCCGCGAAGTCTGTCACTGTTCAAACCGGAGTCCGATGCGTTCTAACCTTTGCTTTCACCAAGTAAGTTTTGTCTTTTAAGAAGTCACCGCGTTATTCCGGTTGCACTTTGCATGCTCCCGCGAGCCGCGTCTCACTCGATTTAACCCACCCGTTTTAAATATCACCCGTTCCACCCTAGGAACCACGTTATTTGGAAGTCACCTTCACCTTTCATTTCCAAACT
This sequence comes from Lissotriton vulgaris, assembly GCF_964263255.1. Classification (NCBI taxonomy): domain Eukaryota; kingdom Metazoa; phylum Chordata; class Amphibia; order Caudata; family Salamandridae; genus Lissotriton; species Lissotriton vulgaris. The sequence continues at coordinate 699,634,229 of NC_141693.1, forward strand.
CGTTTTGGACACGCTTTTCACCCGTTTGCTAATTCCTTTCAACACACGGATTATTCTTTCTTTACTCGACTCGATCTTTCCCCCACTGGGGTGCATGAGGCTTTTCACGCATTTGCACACTGTAGTGCAGTTACCCTGTTTGTTGACAATGATAGGAAGACATTATATTTATTTGTTTTTTCGTGTATTCTTTGTTGCAGTGCTCCTTGAAAAAGGACGTTTGGTCCGAAATGCATTGGAGCTTCTCCCATGTTTAACGATGATATCAACATACGTTAACCAATTCATATGATGATAATATAATATATACCTATGGAAATCCGAATTAAAACTTTGAAAACTTCCTAAACTTTTGGAACTCTGAATCTTTTGGAATACACTGTGTTGTTACCACACACACAGGTCCACACAAGTGTGCCCGCCACAGGGATGCGCTTACACCCTAGTAGCGCACTCAACCCCACACAACTATCACCTCTCTCATATGTCATGCATACCTTCCAGTCTTCCCTTTAATAACCAAAAACAAAAACCCCTTAGTCACTGTAATCCAAAATAAGAGAGAGTAGAAGTTCTTTAAAGAATCCAAGAGATAAATGGAAGTCTTGCGCAAAACAATCCAATCAAAAGTCAAAGCTTAATTGTTCCTTCTTCTTAAGGGTATCACAAGTTCGAATGTTAAGTACCATTCGCTGCAAAATGCCAAGTTCTTTACTTTTGCAGCCCAGGACAGCAATAGTCAATTGCGCGTCTCAGCCGAGAACGCTTGTACTCACGTTGTGAAGAGAACACTGACAGCTTTCCGACAATGCTAGACTCTAGGATTCAAAAAGGGTAACGAAGCGTCTCCGCCGAGAACGCGTTCATTAACAGTCTCCTTTTCCCGGCAATGAAGAAAGGCTCTGGGAACATAAATCAGCAGCTTTTCTCGAGTTAAATCAAAAACGCCAGAGACTTCAAAGGACTTTCGGCATATCCGGCGAACGATAGATGAATGGCTGTAAACAACCGCAAGGTCCGTGTTTTCTCCAGAACACGATAGTGCAAACAGGAAGCAAGGTGTTCAGCAGCCGCTGAACGTTAACCAAATCCAAACACTAATCCCAGAAACTCCAATTCGGGTAACAAATCACGTACAACGAGCCGTGTTAAAATGGCCACCTAAATAATGTACACAACTCCTCCCCGTGTCTAAGCCTTACGGGAGATGTAGTCCATATTTACATATGAAAGTTATAATGCAGTTCCAAACCTATTATCATGTAGGCGCTTTACGTATTCAAAAGGCAGTTCATGACAGAGGGAGGCTGGGAACCCTTCCCTTGGTTCCCTTGGGAATTACTTTGGGGCCCTTTCTGGAACTCCCTCTGTTTACTCTTATCCCCCCACTCTTCTGCTGGGGACCCTGCCCACCTTTGGCGGAGTCTCCCACATGACCCTTGTGGACCCGGGTACTGACCCAGCGGTCCGCCTCCTAAGCAAGCTTCCTAGGGTTAGTCAACTTGCTATCAATAAGGTGCTGGCATAGCTCTGGAAAACAATTAGCAGACAAGTGCTCCCTTGCAATCAAATCATAGAGTGCTTCAAAAGTAGGTGCTGGCATAGCTCTGGAAAACAATTATCAGACAAGTGCTCCCTTGCAATCAAATCATAGAGCGCTTCAAAAGTATCCACATTCCTACTCTTCACCCAACCATCCATAGTTCTGCAAAAGAAAGATACATATTCTATCCAAGTGATTCCTCCAGCTTCTTACAATTCCTGAATCTCTGTCTATAGAGTTCTGGGGTCAAACCATACCTTGTCATCAGGGCTTCCGTCATGTGGGCATAAGACATCCTATTCTCACTTGGAAGTTCTAACAAAGTATCCCTCACCTCACTCACAAAGCGGCCCCACAACCCCGCTCCGCAATCTTTCTCAGGGACCTGGTGGGCCAACATTGCTATCTCATAGGTTGCAAACCACTGCCCAATATTTTCATGCTCATGGAAATCTTTGATGACATCCTTGGCGATATATACCCTGCCTTCTGAAGGCACAGATGGTGCGCTGCCAACAGAGGGATTGATCTCTAAGCCTTCTGCCTTGCTCTCTAACTCCCTCAACATCCTCTCCTGTTCCATTCCCATTCTCTCCCTCTCCAAAGACAATCTGTTATTCTCTAAATCCCCCTGACCCTCCATCTTAAGCTTAGCCATCTCCATCTTGTGTGCCCTATTTCTCTCCCTGTCTTCCAGCTCTCTGTGGGACAGGTCTTTGAAAGAGGTACCACTCTCAGGTGGGGACGGTACCCCTCCCCTGGTAGGAAACACTGGACAATCCAGTTGCCCATCTGCATCCCCAGCTGGCTCCACCACAAACTGATGGGCATGTCTTGCTTCTACCCAAGCCCTCAGCGCCTTTTGGTAGTCATCCTTTTTAGAAATGCCTGGTGTAGCAATTTTCAATTTCTTGCAGAGATGCTTGAGCTGTTTCGAAGTGTAGGTTTTCAACCTCTCTTCCTCAAAATCTATATCCATAGATGCAACAGTTGCTGGTTTACTCGTGGCAGTAAGAATCAGCAGTTCTCAGGAAAAATAACAGTCCAAGGAAAAAAGATTCTACCCCCAAAAAAGTATGTGGTTGAGTTTGGTCTGCCCTCAATAGTAGGGTACACCAATTACTGTGTATGAGTCACAAATGCAGGTCCAAATCCTCACCTCTGACCACCATTGTTAGAACTGGGGGTCTTTAGTTGGCAATGGTGTACACCTTTGGACAAATAGGGATCCTTGCTTCTAAGTCAGGGAAAGGGGATTACACTATTGGATAACCCGTGCTCACCCCCTTGGTAGCTTGGCACAAACAGACAGGATTGTTAAATATTGGACGGATTTGTTAGCACGAGCTGAAAGCCATTTTGTATTTCTGGCAGCCATTTTAGTTAGCCATGTGCTGCCGCATGCTCGCCATGTTCTCTGTCCGTCTCAGTGTTGACTGCTCTTGTAATCTGCCTAGAAACAAACTATATTCAGCATCTTCCACCTTCGCACATGCTCAGTTGAGCTTGTAGCTGTCCTTGCAACTGTTCCTAGTATGTAAATGTCAGGATGTGTTTGCCAAAAGCAGCCACTGTTAGCTCCTCTCACTTTGTTGAGCAAGCAGATCTTGTATGCCCATATTAGTCATTTTGCATGCTTACATGAGCCAGGACTGCCCCTTGGTCTTATGCTGACTATGTAACCCTAAGCAAATATAAGGCCCCAGTTTTCTGTACTCCTGAGACTGCCTCATTCAGTTGCTAAAGCTTCTGTGTGACGTAGTCTACCTCATCTGAGGTCAATAAATGTATTCTTTGTATATTACAGCTTCTGTGCCAATTTCTTCCTTGTTGGTTTAAAAGGACCAAGTATCAGTAGGACCCCTGAGGAGGTTGTGTTGTTTTCTTCAGGCTTATCTCAGAGGCAGTGTGTTAAGCGTTTGTGAACACATACAGCAATACAGTGAAAACACTACAGATGGACACAACAAAGGTTTTTATAAAAAGAAGTATTCTTTTATATAGAATTATCACAAGACCATAAACAACAAAAATCTACAATACTGTACTCAATAAGAATTCTTCAAGATGGTAGAAATAGATAAAAAATCAGTTATTCGCTTAAAACAGTCTTTAGCAATAGATAACCCCAACTGGAGTTATCACGACGTCAAGGTCAAAGAAATCCCAAAGTACGTCGCCGACCACTAGGTACGCGGTGTTGGGCCCGGAGTCAAAACAGACCCACAGAGAACAGTACCTTGGAAAAGTGAAAACAAAGACAGCTCACAGCATCGGGGAGGTGCTTTGTCGTTGGCCCATTGCGGAGTCAGCTCCTTACTTCGGGGGAGATGATGCGTCGGGACCTGTATGGTTGCACATGCAGGGGAGGCGTCGGTTCCGGGCCGCAGAGGAGGTGACATCACGATGGCGCCAAAACCATGGTTCCGTACGATCTCACGATGTCGATGGAATCTTGACCACCCACGTCGGCGATCGGCTCCGCGATGATGTCGGCTTGGGAGTTGATGAGGCACAGCAGCAGTCATAGGGCCGGCGTCGTAAGTCAGAGCAGCGCTTACGGCTATGGCAGGCTTACGATGTTGTTCGCTGGCATCGATGTGGCACGGTGGCCGGCGTCGGGTCTACGTTGCAAGTCGGAGCAGCGCTCACGACTTCAGAGCAGATTACGGCATCGCTCATCAGCATCGGTATTGCAGATTCCTTCTGTAGCACTAGAACAGCAAGTTCCAGATGCAGGCAAACAGAAGGGGGTGAAGTCTGGTATCCCTGAGACTTCGGTCAGGAGGCAAGCTCAAATCAAGCCCTTGGAGTAATATTCTGCAAGATGATGAAAGTTCTTTAAAAGTTCCTTCTCCTTTCCTTGGCAAAGAAGAGACCACTGCAGGCCAACCAAGCAAACAGGACATTGGCAGAGGGGCAGTCCAAACTCCTGCAGCTTCCCTGGTTCTTCTCCTTGGCAAAAGGTTTGTCTTATTCCCAGAAGTGATCTAAAGTCTTGGGGTCTGGGTCCCCATATTTAAATTACTACTCTTCTCTTTGTTCTCCGAAGGCAGAGAGGCCTCTGCCTAGTCCAAAGCAGTTCTGGTCCGTCCTGGAGCACTTTGTTGACAAGACTACTTATTTCCTTTCACAGTGTAGGCCAGGGACATCAGACACACCACAGAACGTGGAGCCAGCATTGTGGAGGGAAGGCACTGCCCTATTCAGGTCCCAGGTGCAACTCCTCCCACCCATCTAGATGCATATCTCTCTATTCAGCACTGTGCTGACTCACCCTGTCTCCTGGAATCCCCCAGCCCCTGTCACTCAAACTCCAAACAAGGAATACACAACCTAGCAGAGGCAGGCTTGGATAGTTAGGCAAGAAAATACCTACTTTCTAAAAGTGGTATTTTCAAATTCAGAATGTTAAAACCAATTTCACTAAAAGATGTATTTTATCATTCTGAGTTCAGGCATACTCGAATTTCTACCAAGTTCCCTGAGTCAGTTAGGATTATAAGATGTAATATTCAAGCTGCCCATTCTAGCCTATGGGGAACAGGTAGCCTTGCAATAGTGAAAAACAAAAATGGCTGTAATTGACTATTAGGACATGCTACACACACCAGGGCGTATCCTACCTTATCCTTACAATGCACCCTGCCCTACCATAGAGGTGTCTGATATGAAGAAAAGGGAAGGTTTAGGGACTGGCAAGTGGGTGCACTTGCCAAGTCGACCTGGCAGTCACAGACTTCACACAGGCCCTTCAATAGCAGGCCTGAGACACACTTTACAAGCTGCTTTGGTGGGTGGCACAACCAGTGCTGCCAGCCCACCAGCATCATTTGATTTACAAGCCCTGGGCACACATGGTGCACTGTACTAGGGTCTGACAGGTAAATCAAATAACCCAATCATGGAGTCACTAATCAATACATCAATTTAACATAGGGAGCACTTGCACTATGGCACTGAATAGCAGTGGCACTGTGCCCAAAGCATCTAACCAGAAAAACGTATACAAAACAGAGGCGGCAATCAGTAAAAAACATGGAAGGGAGACTCACGCCAATAATACCAGGTCTAACAACATACAAACAGAGCAAACTTCTATTTAAAAACCAGCTTGAGTTAAAAACTTTATAATACCTGTAAAACACCTCAAATACTTTAAAAGTTCTTGTAAAAGCAATATAATCTATCTAACAATTATATAGATTCCAAGTATCATTAATAAAGACTGGTGTGTATTTCATCTACTCCATGCTAGTGTTAAAACATCCACTCTACGCATTTTTAAAAATGTTTTTAACTTCAAAAATACACTTCCCCAATAAACATGCTACATCTAACGAGTGCCTTTCAGGTAACAAGTCTCGTGCCTGTGCACGATTCCTAACCTCATATTTTAGGAAGATTGGTTGTAGCCACAGTTACCGAGCATCAAGAACATGTAGACAATCTAATAAGATTTGCAAAATATCAAATTTTGTCCTTATGTTACAGGTACACTTCCCTTTGAGGTCGATCATAGCTCTCTTAATCCTATCATTCTTGGGAAGAATATCCATGAATGGGAATTATTGGCATTGTTGCTATGTTCTCATCATGAAACAGATAGATCTTTTCCCTTCCAAGTATTGGCTATCCAGGTCCCATATATTTTCTTTCCTTACTATGTTAAGTTCGTTCTTACTTATGGTTGGATGATAGTTCTGCTGGCATACGTCAGCCCTCAGTTCCCTACACACAGTAGCAACTGTTTCTCTGACCCCTTTGCCCACTTCATTTTGCTCTGTAGGATCTCACATTTACACCAAAAGGAGACTTTTTTTCTCCTCTTCACAACCCAGGCGCTGGCAGAATCTTATCAGTGCCATGGTTACCATTTTCTCCAAAGAGACCATTCCAGTTTCTAATCTTATTGCCTGGATCATTGAGGATCTAGAGGATATAGGTAGAGAGAGTAAGTTTTCCACTTCCTCTTACCGCTTAGGAATAGCAGTTCAGCGCCATATAAGAACCGAGGAGGTACTATAGCTGTTTAAGCTTTCAGGACAGGTCTATCCATCATTTCTCCATAGATGTTATTACATTTTCTCAGGCCGCTTACTGAGGATAGGGCCCGAATTCTTAGTGTATACAGGTGTACTTTCCACTTCATGGATTTTTAAAACCAGTTCTCAGGTATTTGTACTCCTTAACATGCTCCAATTTTATGGAACCTAGGACCCAGTTGAAAATCTTCTACTTTTTGCTGAAGCAGAGAAACGTTGTATTTCCCAAGTTTACTATTAGTTTCTTATGACTGCAAACACTTCAAACTTTCTTTGCAGACTTATCTCTGTTTGGTCCACAATCACCAAGTTGTCTGCAAAAAGTAAGCATGCAATATGTTTCTTATCTATTTTTGGGCTGGCCCCCACACTGTTCTCAAAGTGTGGATGAATCTGCTATAAATAAAGAGAAAAGCAACAGGGCCAATACACACCCCTGTCTTAGCCTATTTTGAATCAATATCTTCTGTAACAGTGTACCATCTGTATCGAGAATGACCTGGCCCCAAATTTGACTATGTAGCCCTTGTACTATAGACAGGAGGTCCTTGTGGATATCTAAGTTCCCCAGCATTTCCCATAGCCGTTCTTTGTCTACCAGGTCAAATGCGGCCAGAAGGTCTACGAAACAGCAGAGCAAACTACCCCCCCCCCGTTCCATCGATTTCCCAGCCATTGTCCGTAACTCAAAACAGTGATCAGTTGTAGAGTGGCTCTCCCAGAAGCCACCCTGTCTGGAGGCACAACTTGATTGTCCTCAGCCCACTCCTTACGTTTTTCCAAAATTATTTTAGAAAACACCTTTTCACTGATATCCAAGAGTTTAATTAGCCTGTAATTTTTGGGTAGCAGAATACCTCCTCGTTTATGGATAAGTCTAATAATTGCCCCTCTCCAATTTACCAGTATTTTCGCAGAATCAAGGATGCTGTTGAACATTTTGGTGAAAAAATCTGCCAACCAATCTGGTCTAGTTCGAATAATTACTGCTGGAAGATTTTCTGGTACTGCTGCTCGGGTTAGTGTTAACTTAGATATAATTTGTCTTACATTGGATAATGTGAAAAGAGACCTAATATCTTGTTCCACCTCAATCCATAATGTATCTTTCTGTCTTTCTTGACCAACCCCTTTCCCATATAATTCCCCCAGGAAACTCTCCCATGCCTCTTCATTCACCTCATAGTTCATCGCCCCCTGTTTTCTTCCGTAGCCATCTTGCACTGATTTCCAGAACATTTTTACATTTCTTGTTTCTATAGTTTCCAGTATTCTTCCCCAGCACTTCTCTTTATATGTTCTTTTATACTTTATAATAGAATATTTATATTGTTTCCTTAGTTTCAGTAGGCTGTTGAACGTATATAAATCATACTTTAGTCTTAGATGTCTTTCCTTTTTCCTTATATTCAATTTTAATTTCCTACATTCCTCATTAAACCAGTTCTTATTTTTACACTGAGATCCCCCTTTCTCTGGTCCCTACGGCTATTTCTTTTTAGGTCCACCTTTAAACATTGCACCACATTGGAAATAACCTTTTTTAACCATCATGTATTTTCCCTGTTAGGGATTATCTCTAGTGTCTGGACCTGCTGGAACACCACTAGCTTTTCCAGCACTTCTCTGTTAGACGAGTAGTAAGTCGTCTGGGATAGTCCACTTTCAATGGATAATTGTGTCACTTTAATTAATATTGCCTCCTACAATCTTTAGTGTTAGTGGCCAGTGGTGACTTCCCTCCTCTTTCTTTACCTCAAAAGCTTTTATGAGTTCAAATCCCAAGCATGGACAACAATATAATCTATGGGGCATAGTTGATTACCTATCCTCAATATGCGATTTGCTAGCCAATTTAAATCCATACTTCCATTTATACAGACTAGGCCCAATGAAACCCAAAAAATTCCCTAGGGCTGCATCTCGTTCTACACATCCCCCCCCCCCCCCTAGGAAAACAAGCAGGTGTAATATTATATGCTGCCAGTAACTCTTTATACCCCTGGTCGACTTCACAATTGTCCAGTTTATGGTTGAAGTCTCCCATCAGTATAAATAGATCTCTGGGATGTACCTCAATTAAACCTTGCACATCTTTTTCAAATTTTTCCATTTCATATTTATACTTTTATCTCTAATCCCCTGCATATAGACATTACCTATAACAATATCTTCATAATCTGGGGTGGGATAGAGTCGCTCTATCTGCCACCAGCCATTTACATTTTGAATTTCAGCGGGAACACCTTCTTGGCTATTGTAGTTGATATCAATGTTATTTGACCCCCAAATGCAATACCAAATTTTCCCTTTCTAGCCGTTGAGTTTAGTTGTGCATACCCTTGTATCAGAGGGGTTTCACCACATAGCCATGTTTCCTGAAGACATAAAAGTTTGCGACTGTTGATTAGCCTTTTAACATTTTCTGATTTTGATATTCTGCTAAATCCATTTACATTCCAAGGGCCTCATTTTTGAGGCGTTGCGTCAGTTTTGCGCTGCGGATGCGTCACTTTTTGTGACGCATCGGCGGCGCAAAACATGCGCCTTGTTGCGCCATATTTAAAAAGTGACGCATCTAGGTAGATGCGTCACTTTTTAAACCCCTGCGCCACATTATACCTGCGTCAGGTATAATGTATGCAGAGGGGGCGTTCCCCCGCAAAAAGCCTCGTAATAGTGACGCAGTGAAATCTATGAGATTTCACTGCGTCACTTTTAGGACGCTGTTGCGTCAAAATCTTGCGCCTGCCTCACAGTAGGCGTAAGACTGACGCAAGCCCTTTCACATGGGGCTTTCCCCATGTGAAAGGACGCATTGCTGGAGTTGCGTCACTTTTGTGACACACTCCAGCAATGCGTCACTTTTGCGCATACAGATACGTCAGAAATACTGACGTATCTGTAACTCCTTGCGACATGATGCGTCATACATTAAATATGACGCATCATTGGTGTCGCAAGGAGTGCGCAGTGAAAAGTGACGCATCACTGTTTTCACGCAGCGATGCGTCACTTTTCATAAATAAGGCCCCTGGTTAGTATGCCCAGGCTATGCGGCGCCCCCCCTCTAATCGATATCGCTCATCCAGCCTTTTTCCTCATCTTCTAACGGTGATAGCACATATCTATTTGTAAGGGTTGAATCTTCTCTAGCTGCATCCATTGCATGGGGTCAAATAACAATTTTAAGATCCTCTTTCACTTCACATCCCGGGTAATCAGCCTAATTTGTCTTAAACCTAGCCCTGCATGATTTAACAGAAAGGGTTTTTCTCCTTTATCTCCTTCCAACATTTCTTGTCTGCGGGGTGGGACCAATCCCTTCTTTTACTAACTCCTTCTCCACATTTCATATAGCTGACTTAACCAGATGTGAATGTTAACAAGACCTTTGTTATTTCTTTTCCCAAGCTGTTTTGCGTAAATCGCTCTTGTCTTAAATCGTTAGTCTCTATATCACTCAGTTTTGGACACTTTGAGAAAGAGAAGATAAGTTGAGAACAATTTAATGGACTCAGTTTCTTTACCTTCTTTCCCTCTTTTTTTTGCTGTGTTATTTCCAGGTATAGCCATAAGTCATTGTCTACTGGAGTTTCTTTATCATTCCCTATCCCCTTCTTTACCTGCATTTTCTCTTTTCTCTCGTTGCTTTCCATTGATTTATTCATACCTTTACCCCACTCATTTGCACTCATTGCCTCTGCTCTAGCATTCTTTGATCTATTTAACAATTTATTTTGCTCACTGCCCTTCCATACCATGTCCATTGCATTTCCAGTGCCAATTTTTATTGCTGGATTTCTTACACAAAGTTCTTTTTTGTGAGGTTTTTCTGCCCGCTGAGCCCGCCCTCTAATTTAGTGATTTTCTTTTCTTTATATTATCTATCCATATTGATCCCCTTCCTACACCTTTTCACCAATGTCTTTGTCCTGGGTATGTATTGTTTATATCTCCTTGCTTCACCCAATTTCTTTATGAGCATAGGATAACGTGAAAAAAACACACATTGTTTTTCAAACTGCGAAGATACTTCTTTCTCCCCTCCCCTCTGATTTTGTAAACTTTCCATGGATATTTCTTCACTAACGGGTCTAACTATCGAGGGCATATTATCTTTAATTTGTTTCAGTTCTCCCACAATCAATTGTAACTGGTCTTTCTGGGTTTTTAAAATGTCATTTTTTATTACTGATACTTCCAATAGACCTTGCAGGGTTTTTTGAAGAATCCGCATTACTTCCAGCATTGAGGCACATGAGGTAGCTGTCATCTTAAGATTAGATATTGAACCTTCTGTCCGGGCATTTCCTATGGCTGATGGCAATTCCATACTTTTGTTTGTCTTCAATTGAACTCCCTCACCATTTGTTGACCTCATACTTCTAGACTCGCTTTCTGTACTCCCCCTCCCCCGCTGAGTTACATAACTCATGGTCGGTGAAGAAGCAGGAGGACAAGGACAATCTTGCCTCAAGCAACAGTTCACTTATAATTGGTACATCCTGCTGGCAGATGTTGGACCACTCCACATCCTGTATTGTCAGGCTTTCATCTACTGCATGTTTCCCCCGTGATTGTGGGTTAGTTATTAGTTGGTTCTTCATAAAGTGTTTATCTACTAAGTCTCTTGTTGATTTAGTGGTGGACGCTCCCTTTGATGTTCCATTTTGTTTTTTTTGTTTGGGGGTTTTAGGCTGCGGTTGTTTGGCCTAGGTTTTACAGCTTGTCCCCCAGGGTTACTTCCTCCACCCAGCTGTTGTTTCCTTACCTCTTATTTTTAGTAAGTATGGGTGAAATTTGCGAATTCGCGGTCCGCGAATTCATGCGAAAGCAAATTCACGATCCGCAAAATTTGCACATTCGTGAGAATTTGTGGATTTTTTTTGCGTGTTCGTGGTGTTTTTTGCGTATTTGCGGGCCGCTTGCAGCGCACCGACAAAGAAGTTACCCATGCGGTCGTACTTGGGCGCGTCCATCTTGTGTGCATGGCGTATTTCCGTTTCCGGGCGCTATTGGCAAGCTCGTGTTGTGTGTGGCGCGCTATTACGAGTTTGCGTGTGTTTTTGCGTGCTCGCGGGGGAAATATCGCGCGAACTTACCCACGCGGTCCTCAATGGGCACAGCCATCTTGTTATCCATTCATTGGTATGGTCCTGGGGATGCTTTTCCTATCCTCCCCTAATCTCTGCAATCCTTTGTTTCTTTGAACTTTTTAAAATCTTTTTTACTTATTATCTATCCCTCTATTTTTCTACATTTATATTTTGTGTTTTTTTTATTTTTGTTACTTTTAAAGCTACTTTTTAAAACTCTTTTCTTTTCTTTACTTTTTCCCTATTCTTTCCTATTTTTTTTTCTTCAGCTGTCCAGGACCATGCCAAAGGGAGCCGGGAAGCGTAAGGGGAAGGGTCCCACACCCCGCACCCGGCTCCCATGCGGGCGTTTGAGAGGGTGCAAGTGGTGGCCTGGGAGATTTTCAACGCCGTGGAGCTGGCTGCCCTTATATTTTTTGTTCTGCGCCACCTCCCCAAGACCGTGGCAGCAGGGGGCAGGCTCGGTCAAGGGTATGGCCTCCGGGAGCGTCACCAGCGGTGGGATAAGGTATGCCGGGCCATGCGGAGGGAGTCGGGGGTCCGGCGCACCTACGACCAAGAGACGCACCGGTGGGCCGACGTCCTCGACCGGGAGCATGACCTGCTCGGCCTACTACGTCTGGAGATCCCTTGGCCTCGGTGAGTAGCTATTTAATAACTACTTTGTTTTCTTCTGCTCTATGTTATATTGCTAATTTATTAGGCACTGAGTGCAGTCATCTTGATTGCTCTTGCTGTCTATTCCAGTCTTCTTAATGTAAATGCTTTGACAATTTTCAACAACAAAATGTCAATTTTTACACCAAGAGAAAGGTAGCAGTTGCCTTTTTGATTTGCTAGGAGCACATACCATACCGCTAGTGTTTCAGGGTCTATTCTGCACATAAAGAAGTATGGACAAGAGAAATAGGACATTATTGATGATAGGTGCAGTTCAAATTTTCACATACCTCAGTCCGAACAGAAGTTGAACCCCCAATCCCCTGACCGACTATCTAGTGTGTCTGACCAATGATTTTACGACCCAGAAGAACAGAAGAAGACTACCGCCGAGTCCCGGCCTATCTGAGTCACTGAAACATGACTGCCAAGTACAGTAGTTCAAACCCGTCCGCTCACTCACTCGTGAACAAAAACTACACAGTGTTTGTTAGTTTTAAAGTTTTATTTTGAATTAAGAAATTAAAAAAATATTTCTTTATTTTTAATAGCGTAGTATTCGAAGCGAGCACTGCTGATAGATGACGTTAAAGTTTAAACAACATTCCCATGAATCAAATTACTTTAACGTAATAGTTAACAGACACATGAAATTATTAGAATAACTGTGCGGGAGCCCCCACCTTCTTTAAAGTACTTAAAGTACTGCTGGTGATGACTTACTAGAAGTTGGTGAATCGTCCTGTTGGCAGAAGGGCAATGTAATTTTTTTTCTGTAATTAGAAAATGGTGCACGTTAAGCAAGCATTCATCAGTTGTCCTAAGAAGTGTAGAATTTAATGGAATAAGTATATACAAACTTAACACCCTCCCCAAAACCATTACTTTTTTTCAATCCCAGTAATAAAAAATGTGTTATGTAACATTTTCTTCCATTACGAGACGAAATAGGGGGTTGTGTATGGCATCTGAAAATATGACATGTTTTTTCTAGACGTCACAACATCTGATGCGGCACAGATGACCACCAGTGCCGGGGCCAGCAGTGTGGAGGGGTCCACTCTAGGGGCGGATGCGGCGGCGCCACCAGGAAGAGCTGGGGGAAGGCTCACCGGTGGCGGACGGTGGTAAGGTATTATACTCCTTACTTATTGAAATTTTTAAGTAGGCTCGCAAAGGAGTGTATGGTGTACTGTACAGTACACTAGTACAAGTACACTGTTCTGTTAAGAACAGTTACTAATTTAGAACTACTTTTTTGGCTATCACGGAGAAGACAGTCAACCTTGACTTGTAATAGCATTAGCGACGGTACATCTCAGGTAAGCAATGGCCCCCTCTATTTGACTTCAACTCATCTGGCAAACTTTTATCGTTAAGCCAAGTCATATCAGATGTACTTTAGGGATGTGAAGAACGAAAAGTGAAAGAAGGGTGAAGCGAAGGACGAGCGAGTCTTAACATTTATGACTGTAAAGAATGGTGTTTTTGAATGCAAGTCAAGAGAAGAAGACGGTGGTTTCCAAAATATAATGAAAAGGGTGTTAGTTGGTTGTTGAGAAAAAGAGAACTTGGTACATTTGAAACATTAAGAAGAATGATAGATGTACTTTGGAAGCCTGGATGTTATCTTCTTTTTCCTCATTGATAGCAGAGGTGTATGATGTAGTAGAGCAGACGCTGAGTGGATAAAGATTGTTACTTTGAACAGCATGTCCGTGCCAGAGTAGCAAAGCTGAGGAAATCAAAATACTAGAATTTGGGATTGTTCACAAATGCTCCCTGCCTTGACTAACAGTACAGTACTTTACTTTGCAAGCACAGCATCTATTGTGTATGTATTGTATAGTTGACAACATTATATCAAGTCAAGTCCCTTCCTCCGGCAATTATGGGTACCACAATCACTCCCTATGTTAATAATTTTATTTCAGCTGTGTCATGGGTGGACTATCGCTGTAGTTGACTCATTCTATCAAAAAAGCACCTAAAGTCATCCATCATATAACCAAAGATCATGTGATCAGCAGGATAATGATATATGATTAGAATTGAATAATCTTCATTCTTCTTTTGTGGTAGTCAAGGCCCGGGGGGCAATGCGAAATATATCATTACATTGAGCAGTACCCCTTGATTTAACCAAGTATTGCCAGTGGCAGTGCCACCCTTATAGAAAAGTAAGAGCTTCCTATCCCCACCTGTATGTACTGCTTAAAGTACTGCGAGTCTGCGTCATCATGGCTTGTGTCTGTTTTTCTTGGGTGCAAGCTGAGTGAGCTGCCATGCCGGCTACCACATGTTCACGTACCAGTAATTTCTTTTGCAAAACAAGAGAAAAAAACAGAAGACTATTTTTTAGTTCTCTCTGACTATGTATTTAGTAGTGAGTCTATCCATAGTCCTGCTAGTGGAATTCCTGAAACTCCCAGTAATGTCACAGGCCTACAAAGACGGCAGAAGGATTCATGCCAAAATGTTATACTGTGTTTGCTACTTGCTGGTGTTACTGAGAGTCAACTCTCCGTTAAATTATTTTGAATTTATGTTAAAGACTATTGGCTACAGTATTTTCCTTTCTTTCTTCATATAGATGCTACTCCAAAAAAGCTCACCAGAAAGGAGATGGCTGTCCAGGCCAGGGCCCGTAAGCCGGAGGCTATTTGTGCCGAGTATCGGCGGCTGTGGGCTCGGGAGCAGGAGGAGGAGACAGCAACCACTGCATCCTCCTCCAGTGCCCCCGGGTCCACCAGCCAGAAGCCTCCAGCCACACGGAGCCATGGCCCAACAGCCTCCCGCCGCCGCACAGCAGCAACACAATCATCTGCCGCCCCCCCCCCCCCCCCCCCCCAGAGCCTGGATGGTACGTCAGTGCCGCCTCCGTAAAAGAGTGGACTACCTGGAGCGGTTGGTCGAAAAACATCAGCACCAGCTCCAGGACCTCCGCAAAGAGCTGTGGGACGTGCAGGAACAGTTGTCCACACTAAGCCACCGGAGGAAGTGACTGTCCCTTGCCCCTTTTTTAAAGACTGTTGGGGGGTTGGAATTGGGTGTTTGAGAAAGGGGGCTTTTGGACTTTTGGACATTGGTTGGGTTTAGGCAGGGGGGTGAGTTGGGTTAATATATTTTATTTTTTGACTACCTCAATATATTTCTTAATAATTATTTTTTATACCAAAACATAGTATACACGTTCATATTATTTTGTGTAGGGGTGGGCGGTGGTTACTGGACATTTGGTTTCTTCCAACTTACCAGCATGTACGAAACATCTAGTCCTGAAATGTACCAAAGTGCCAGTAACCGAGTTAGTGAATTAAGTAGCCCTACTAGTACTTTACTAGTAGTACTGGCAGTCTCTGCTCTCCTCCCAGTCCTAGCCCATTATTCTACCTCCCCAAAATGCTTATCTTACCTGTGATTCGTGTTTGAGAATAGGGGTAGCCACAGGGCTGCCTGCATGGCAAATGGTGATTCAGGTTGGTTGTTGACTTGAATTCTCGACGGATGAAATATTGTTGTGCTGGTAGTAGTGGTGGTACACACTGGCAGTAGCAGCATATGAAAAAAAAGGAAATGAAACATTGAGTGGACTGAGCGTAGCATTAGAAACAGTATGATAGATAGTACGCTACAGAACAGTGCCATAAATTGTAGCCTAAGCAGTGCTAATGTATTCAAAATATAAGTACTAGTTTTGTGGACTATGGCTACTATAAGAAATATTATGAAGGCAAAGGATACTTAAACATAAGAATTAACCATTTGATTTGTCATGTCTATGAGCATGATGTTTGATACTCAATCCACGATGTCGCACTTGAAATTCCATTTCCCAACATTTTTCTGTTGCTTAGACCTTATCCTCCCCTGCAAGTGTGTGGAATTTCTTGTTGTCATTTAGTCATACGTCAATAAAAAACCACACAGCCCGGGATAAGAGGGTTAGGGTTTTTGAAGATTGGATGGGAATGGGGTTTTTGGGGAAAAGTTTGGTGGAGAGAAGAAAAAAAAAACACTGCATGGACAAACAACAAATGAAGAGAAACACATGTTTGGATTCAAAGATATCCATAAATCTTAGCCGGGACTCCACTGCCACGGTCACGCAATTGGGAGTTCGAGAGGCCGAAAGGAGCAGAGGGCAGGTTCCCCTAAAGAGCCACACTTTAATTCCCACCATGAGATCAGGGACACTTAGAACAGACCCAATAGCTAAATCAAGCAAAAGCAAAAGCAAAAGTAAAAGCCATCAACCATCATGTCAGAGAATGAGTGAGGAACTTAACGACTCATCTGACGAGGACTCAACAGAGGTCACCCTAGAGGCGCCTGACTCCATTGCCAGCGTCTTCAATACCAAAACACCACAGAAGACCGTAGGCCTCAAAAACACCAAGATCACAGATTTTTTAATTTTAGCTACATCATCTGCCCCATCAGTGTTGCAGGAGCAGAAGTAAAAAACCGATATTAGCATCAAAAGAAAGTCCCAGTTGGTGACTTCTTTAACTAAAACCCTGCTGCCTCAAAACAGCACTCAGAGTAACAACCTTCATGAGACCAAACAGCACCCGTGGGATATTTAAAAAAAAAAAACTCAAATAAAACGATGAACCAATTTATAGTGAATGCCCAAATAAACACAAGAGAGGAAATGGGCGACACTAACCTTGACATAGTGCCAAGTGATGAGCGCATCGAGGGCACAATGGAAACATCAAATGTACAAATGACACCCACCGCTCCAGTGACACGGCGCTCTCTAAGCCTAGGTTCATACTTTGGCCCGGGGGGCTATGACCACGACCACGGGGCTGTCATACTGTGGTAAATAAAATTACCGGGACTATTTTTCTATACATTAAATGACAATAAGGATAGCTCAATAAAATGAGAGGCAGAGTCCGTGATATCTGAGTCATACGGGCTTTAATTGAGTGGCTCGAGACACTGGACATCGGGTTCCATCACCACTAAGGTTCAGGAAGGGATATTCAACGTTTTATTAACATCACACATTATATATAGTAAAACAGTATAATTGAAATGAATACAGTAGGCGTAACAAGTGAAAAAGAGAGTGATAAGAACACATTGGCGTAAAAGAGGGCGTGTACAGGGGCGTACACGAAGGTGTGTACTGGAAACGTCACAGAAGTGTCATAGGTGGGGGGATGCATAGAGTGATTCTGCAGGGTCAGCAGAAACCTTTAACATGGGTGCGTGCGCAATTGAGCATGACGTGGTATTGACGTGTAACTGGGGGAGCTGGGGGGCTTGACTTTAGCACTAGTAGAGGAGTCTTGGTGTCTGGGATGTCAGAACGACCTGCACCTATAGCATATCTGGTATCTTGTGTTTGGAGGATGTGTTGTCTGAAGTAAAAGGTCTCTCGGGCAGAGGCCGTTCAATACTGAATACTAGTGGGTGCATACGTGTCTTGATGCAATGCGCGGGGGCCATGGGCCTACTATGGTAACGGGTTCGGTAAATCACTTGCAAGGAGACAGGAAGACAGGGCCCTTTGCTCTGCAGGCTGAAATATGTTTACCTATTTCACTAGACTGGAATGTGTTTTCGCGGAGGCTGAGCAGATAACTGTAGGCAAAATACTGTCTTGGCAGGCAGGCCAGGCCGAGCCGGGCACCGCTTCGCTGGGCAGGAAGTAAGGTAGAGGTCAGGGATGCATACCTAAACTGCAGCTTTCAGAGACAGAAGGGGCTCGGAGCCTCAATTAAGGGCCTCGCTCGACTGAGCCAGAAAAACGTGGAAAACGTGTGTTTTGCGATATTTAATAGTGCACCATGTAAATGCATTGGAAACGTGGGCCCTAATGCGGAATTGGTACTTTATACATGAAGGGCTCACTAACTGACATACTAACATTAGACAGAAATACATTTGCATTATCATGGCGGACACGGGAAGGGAATTACATGACATACATGGGGCACGGGTGCATGGATAGGGTGCGAGTGGGGGTCACACTGACTACCTAAATATGTCTATTTCCTCAATACAACCAGTTCCAAGAACGGAAAATAAGGTCCCCTTGAACCCATTTGCTAAGGCCATTACAGAAGCTGATAATAAGGATCAGTCCCTAAGTGAAAGAAAGACACCCAATAGCCCAACACAGCCAATGGAGGGTCCGCCAAGTACAGATGCACAAATAAAGCCCAACGTCACCCTAAGACTCTCCGCATGCTTAGACCCGCAGGATGGTTACTACCCGACCAGTCCTCTCCCCACAACTACTAATCAAATGACCAACAGTAAAAATTCAAATCGCCCGTCTGGGCTATTCCCGCTCCACTTCAATATTTTCTCACCAAGCCCAACAACTTCACTAAAGGGCTTCGAGCTAAGGAACAGAACGGCCAACCACACATTTATTCCAGACAAGGGGCCAGGAGGTGACGCACGAGAGTCACCAGACCTTCGAGACCCACGAGCTCTGGGTTCAGTAAGGGCTAAGTTAAGGGACAAAGCTTGGAGTAGTCCCCAAGATCCAAAATACTCAGCAGAGAATAGCCTACCAGCGTATCCACCATTGTGACCACCGTTTATAAACATGATGGAAACCATCTCTTCAGCCTTACTCCAACATTCAGAAAAGTTGGAGTCACAGATAGATATCTTGCAAATCTTAGCCTCGCATGTCGTGGGCATAGATAAAAAGATTCTCTATCTGAATTCTTTCATTGAACAGGTACAGAAAGACCCGTGCACAACGTACCACGAATGTCAGAGCTCTGAAACCATGAATCAGCTCAAAGTTTTACCGGCCACTCTAACTGACATCCTGGCAGAGGTACAAAGCAAATCAAACGATGCCCATAATTCTTCTAAAATTTTTAGGACTCGAAGCCCGCCCGTAAGCTTGTCAAGCTCAATAAGCTATGCCACACCACATAGGGAAGATAAGAGGGCGGACAAAACGGAAGGTAGTCCTCCACCCGGTTTCTCGGCTACACAGATAACAACCAATGAAGCCATTACACACCATCAAAAAGGTATTCCGGTCCCAGTTTATTTAGGAAATGAAGCTCCCGGGCCATTGCAATCAAACGGGCACCAACCCAGCAGATCTATGGCCGAGCCGGAAAACCCGTCTAGAGAAGACCCGGGGACAACATCTAACGGGCAAATAAAACAAATCATTCCATTGACAAAGCGTGAACGCAAGAGACTAAGGAAAGCAAGACACAATAAGCTCCAGGGGAAAAAAGATGCTACAAGTACCATCACGCCAAACTCAATTATAGGAACGATATCGCAAGGATCGAGCCGCAAGGAATCGTTCAACGTGGAACAGGAAGAACAAGTGGACTGTGTGCGGGCTTCTTCTCTAGTGATTCCGCCCCAGGAAGTCAAATCAACAACCAAAATAAAGAACCAAAGCTTCCCTAATTTAACAAAAGTTCAAATAGTCAGGCAACCAGTGGTAGGCCCTTCCCCGCAGAAGCCGCATGTAGAACAAAAAAACATTTCATACTACTTTTCGAAATTGGCAAAGGCACCTAAAGTCTACTCCCCAGCAACCAGAGCAACAACAGAGACTCATTCTACAAGCCCCGATGACCCTAAGATTCCAGCAGCCGGCTTTTGACACTGAGCCGGCTTTTAAAAACAATCTTCCAAGTTCAAGTTCAAGTTCAGGAATTTGTATAGCGCACTACTCACCCAGAGGGTCTCAAGGCGCTTGGGGGAGGGGTGCATTATTTATCGAATAGCCAGGTTTTAAGTTCCTTTCTGAAGGAAATGTGGTTCTGTGTAAGGCGGAGGTGAGAGGAGAGAGAATTCCAGGTCTTGGCCGCCAGGTAGGAGAAGGATCTTCCTCCCATGGTGGATCTGTGGATGCGCGGAACCGCGGCGAGGGCTTGATTGGAGGATCTTAGTTGGCGGGTGGGTGTGTAGAAGGACAGACGTGAATTGAGGCATTCTGGTCCTAGTTTGTAGAGGGCCTTGTGTGGGTGGGTGAGGAGACGGAATGTTATTCTCTTGTTAACGGGAAGCCAGTGGAGGTCTTTCAGGTGACTGGTAATGTGAGCTTGGCGAGGGATGTCCAATATGAGTCTGGCTGATGCGTTTTGAATGCGTGGGAGTTTTTTCTGTAATTTAGCTGTGGTTCCGGCATAGAGGGTGTTTCCATAGTCCAGTCGGCTGGTGACCAGTGCGTGGGTGACAGTCTTTCTTGTTTTGGTGGGGATCCAACGGAAGATTTTTTTGAGCATACGAAGTACGTTGAAGCAAGAGGATGAGACGGCGTTGACTTGTCTGGTCATCGAGAGGGAGGAGTCTAGGATGAAGCCTAGGTTACGTGCGTGGTCTGTGGGTATGGGTGCTGTGCCCAGGGCTGATGGCCACCATGAGTCATCCCAGTCAGAGGGGGATGATCCTAGGATGAGGACTTCCGTTTTGTCTGAGTTAAGTTTTAGGCGGCTGTTTTTCATCCATTCGGCAACTTCTTTCATGCTTTCGTGAAGATTGGTTTTGGCAGTGTTAGGGTCTTTGGTGAGGGAAAGGATCAGCTGGGTGTCGTCAGCGTAAGAGATGATGTTAAGGTTGTGTTGTCGCGCGATGGATGCGAGGGGACTCATGTAAACGTTGAAGAGGGTGGGACTGAGTGATGATCCTTGTGGTACTCCGCAGACGACTTTGGTGGCCCCTGATTTGAATGGGGGGAGACAGACTCTCTGGGTTCTCCCGGTGAGGAACGAGATGATCCAGTCCAAGGCTTTTCCTTGTATGCCGATGTTGCTGAGGCGTTGTATGAGGGTGCTATGACAGACTGTGTCGAAGGCGGCGGAGAGGTCGACTAGGATGAGGGCAACTGTTTCTCCGTTGTCCAGTAGCGTTCGGATGTCGTCTGTCGCTGCAATGAGGGCGGTTTCGGTGCTGTGTTTGGCTCGAAAGCCGGACTGTGAGGTGTCGAGGGAGTTGTTGGATTCAAGGTAGGCGGCGAGCTGACTGTTGACGGATTTCTCAATGACTTTGGCTGGGAATGGGAGGAGGGAGATGGGGCGGTAGTTCTTAAGTTCAGAAGGGTCTACTGTGGGTTTCTTCAG